>NC_045784.1:95174752-95799752 GCF_008692025.1 Phocoena sinus
ACAGAACAATAACAGAGAAAAATCAGTGAAACAAACAAAAAAAGCTGGTTCTTTAAAAAGATCAATAAAATTGGTAAATCACTAGCCAGACTAATGAGGAAAAGAGAGGATATGAAAATTAAAAATATCTAGAACAAGAGAAGTGACATCATGAAAGATTCTACAGACAGCAAATGAATAATAAGGGAATAACTTGAGCAACTATTCCCATAAATTTGATGAATGAGGTGAAATGGACAAATTCCCTGAAAGACACAAATTACCAAAGCTCAGTCAAGAAGAAACAGATAACCTGAAGAGTGAAATATATACGAAATTGAAATTATAGTTTAAACCCCTCCTACAAAGAAATTCCCAGGCCCATATGGCCACTGGTGAATTCTACCACACCTTTAAAAAATAAATAATAATAACCTTATATAAAATCTTCCCAAAAATTTAAGAGAAGAGAATACTTCCCAACTCATGCTACAAGGCTATCATTACTCTAATACCAAAACCACACAAAGATATTACAAGAGAAGAAAACTATAGGCTAACACTCTCGTGAAATACACACAAAAATTCATAACAAATATTTAGTAAATTGAATCTAGCAATATATAGAAATATAACACATCATGACCAAGTGGGTTTTATCCCAGGAATGAAAGGTTAGATTAGCATTCAAAAACCAATCAATGTAATGTATCATATTAACAAACTAAAAAGATGAAAAAACACGATCATTTCAATAGACACAAAAAAAGGATTTGATAAAACCCAATACTTTTCATGATAAAACCATTCAACAAACTAGGAATAGAAGGTAACTTCCTTAAATTGGCAAAGGTTATCTACTAAAAATCTGCTGCTAACCGCATATTTAATGGTGAAAGACTGCATGATTCACTCTTATGATCAGGAACAAGGCAGGAATATCTGTTCTGCCACTTCTATTCAACATTCTAACCAGTGCAGTCAGGCAAGAAAAAAATATATATATAAAAGGCATCCAAACTGGAGAGGAAGAAGTAAAACTATCTTTATTTTCAGACAACATGATTGTCTATGTAGAAAATCCAATAGAGTCAACAGCAACAACAAAAAGCTACTAGGACTAATAAGCGAGTTTAGCAAAATGGCAGGATACAAGATTAATATAGATCAATTGTATTTCTATATACTAGCAACAAACTATTGGAAACTGATTTTTAAAAACAATACCATTTGCAATAGCATAAAAATATGAAATTCTTAGGGCTAGATATAACCAATGATGTGAAAGACCTGTACACTGATAATTGCAAAATATTGCTAAAAGAAATTATAGAAGACCTAAATAAATAGATATTCCTTGTTCATGGTATAGAAAATTTAATATTGTTAAGATGTGAACTCTTTCCAAAACTGATCTATAAATTCAACACAATTCCCATCAAAATCCCAGCAGGCTCTTTTAAGGAAATTAACAAAAGGATTCTAAAATTCATATGAAAATGCAAAAGACCTAGGATAGCCAAAAGAATTCTGCAAAAGAACAAAGTTAGGGGTTAACATCTGATTCCAATACTTATTATAAAGCTACAGTAATCAAGACAATGTATTATTGGCATAAAGGTAGACAAACAGATCAATGGAACAGAATAGAGTCCAGACATAAACCAACACATATGGATTCACAAACATACAAAGTCAAAGCAGAAGAGAAAGAAAAGTCTTTTTGACAAGTGATGCTTAAACAATTGAATGTAGATTCATAGGCAAAAAAAATGACCTTTAATCCATAACTTCTTTTAGAAGTTCTAAAAGAAAACATAGGAGAAAATCTTTGTGACCTTGAGTTAGGCAAAGATTTCTTAGACTTGACAACAAAAGCACAATCCATAAGAGAAGAAAATGATAAATTGGATTCCATCTAGATTAAAAATTTTGGCTCTTCAAAAAGCAATGATAAGAGAAAGAAAAACAAGCCTCAGACTGGGAGAAAATCTTTGTAAATTATATAACTGACATCCAGTATATATAAAGAACTCTCAAAACCTAACAATAAGACAGTAAACAAACCAATATGATAAAAACAAATGGGGGAAATATTTGAACAGATATTTCATCAAAGATATATGGATGGCAAATAAGCACATGAAAAGTTGCTCAACATAATTAAGGAAATGCAAATTAAAACCACAATGAGACCACTACATGCTTATTAGAATGTCTAAAATTAAAAAGCCTGACCACATGTTAGCAAGGATTGGAGTGACCAGAACTCTCATACTGCTAGTAGGAATGTAAAATGGGAGAGCTGCTTTGCAAAACAGTTTGGTAGTTCATTATAAAGTTGAACATACACCTACCATACAATCTAGTCATTCCACCCTGAGGTATTTACCCAAAAGTAAAGAAAAATATGTCTGTACAATGACTTGTACAGAGTATTCAAAAGAACTTGTTAAATAACAAAGGTTCAACTAAGCACATTTAAAGATCAAGTTGCCTTTATTTAATGATTTATGAATCAGGAAGCATCTCATCTAGCAATAGAAAGGAGGTCCACAGAGCTGTAGAAAAGGAAAGATTTTTGAAGGAAGAAAGGGGGCAGGAAAAGGTCATTATTAGCAAAGAATGCACTGTTTCAGGGAAGGCCAGCATCCTAAGGGGAACCGAAGGGCCTATTGGGTGGATTACCTCACTAGTGCTGACCTGGTAATTCCGGGTTTACTGGTTAAAGGTTACATTCCTGGGGGGTGTGGAGACTGCAATTAGGTTAGGTATTAAGTCTCGGTTTGCTGATGTGGGGTTTAGCACAAGTGACTCCATTTTGGGACTGATGTCTCCTTTTCAAGAAGCTTAACTGGTAACATGCAAAAACTGGAAATAACCTAGAAGTCCATCAACAGGGGGATGAATGAATAAATGGTAGTATATCTATACAATGAAATATTACTGAGTCAAAAAAAGGACTGGATTCTTGATACATGCAACAATATGGGTGAATCTCAAATTAATTATGCTGAGGGAAAGAAACCAGATCAAAAAGAGAAAATACTCATGATTCCAATTTATATAAAATTCTAGAAAAATGTAAATCGACAGTGACAGAAAACAGATTAGTGTTCTTGGCAAGGAACAAGAGGGAAGGCCCAAGGAAACTTTCTGGTAGATATGTTCACTATCTTGATTATGGGGATGGTTTCAGGAGTGTGCGTATATATATGAATATGTGTATTTTGAACATGCATATATATTTGAATATATATGTCAAAACTTACTAAATTATGCACTTTAAATATGTACAGCTCTAATGTTGAAAGTTTTTCTCAGACGTCTGGTGATCCTTGGCTGAATATTCATATTTAAGAATGAGACACTGAAAAGCTAAGGGAAAGCTCTCTGTGTATAGAGATTGCTTGTTTACTTGTAGGTATCACTGTAGGATGATCAGACATTGGTCCAAAATCCCTAGCATGATGTATAAAACTTTCTATCACCTTGTCTTGTTTGCTCTGCTCAGTCTTCTTCCCCCACTACTTTCTCTTTCACAATACACTCCAGATCACATTCAACATCCTTTGCCTGGAAAGCCCCTTCTACCTCTGTATCCTTAGTGTACTGCCACTCACCTCAAAACAGCTTGATTTATCCCCATTATCCAGGTCTATCACTTGCCTTGATTCTCCCCCACCCCCCAGAACAGTTAATTACTATTTCCTCTGTGTGACCTCAGTGTTATAATTGCTTATAGTCTTGCATTTAATCATTGCATTGCAACTCATTTATTTGCATATATGTGAGTCCTCTGAGGGAAGACATTCATCATTATAACCTCAATGACTAGCACAGAACCTGGCACATAGTAGATGTTCAGCAATACTGGATGACTGACTGCATGGCTAAATATCATATTCTGATTCATACTGCATTTCCTCTGGTGCCTATAGCTGAATTTGCTCAGTGGGAAAATCTAATTCCATGACCTGGCCCACCTACTCTGTTCCAACCAGATGTAGTTAACCCTGCTTACCCCCAACTGGGTCCTGAAATAGATGAAAAACTACAGATACTGTGAACATTTTAGTTGCCACTACTGGAAGATAGTGTAGGCTAGTTTAACAGTGGGAGGTTGCTTTTAGTAAACAGATTGTTCACTTAGCCTAAATATGACACTAATAATGATACTACCATTGTTCTTTATGTATCCATTTACTTATCAAACCTTTCCCTCAGTGTTCTTCACATGGTGAATTCTGAAAATTTTTGATTTAGTAGAGCCTAAATTAGTGGGATTTTACTTTACATGAGAAAAATAGGGATAATCATAATAATTTTGGAATAAAACTAATGCTTCCTTCTAGCATATGCTCTTTGTAGCACTTTATAATCTTTTTCATTTGCTAGTAGGAATTTAGGTTTGAATGTCTCCATTTATTTTTAATCAGAGCTTTTCATTTTGCTTGATCATGTATTAAACTGTATATGTGCTATTGCTGAGTGGGTTGCTATGGAAATAGTAGTGACATCACAAACTCTGTATTGTAGCACAATTTTGAGGTAGAAAAAATGAACATGTAGATAATAAAGAAAAATTCTTGCCTCCATTCAAATATATATGATGATTAAAGAAAATCATGTGAAAAAATTGAAAAGCAATATTTAAATATACTGATGACTATGCTTTAAAACTTAATGGAAGGAAACTCTTTTTCATGACAGCCACGCTCATTTATATTGGATTCATGTATATAATCAATCAAAACAAGGTAGTTACACAGTAATGACTGTGATAATGATGAGATTCTGAAACGGGGGCAATTGAGTATGCATCACTTGCTTTTCACTTGTGAATTTCATTACTAACAGAGCACTACTGTTCCCTTGTATTTCTATATAACACTGTAGCTAATAGGAGTATCATGGTAGAATAAGGGGAGAAAAGGTCTTTATGTTGCATTTGCAAATTTACAAGAAGCAAAAAAAAGTCTACATTTAAATCACAGCAGAGGATCTTCCTTACCTGGACACTCAACCATCAGTTTAGGATGAGAATGCAACTAACAGATTTGTATCTAATCTACAATTCAGCTATATTTCTCTGGTGGATATTGATCTGTCTCCTTTTCTCCAAGAGTGAGATGCACAAAGTGTTTTTTTCAAACTCTGGATTCGAATGAATGTAAATATCCGAATTCTTTCAGACTTAGTTAAGCATCTAGCCACTTTCTCTAGAATGACTACATCAATAAGCATATCAATTTATCTCCTCAAGAAAAATGTAGATTTCCCAAGTGTTCTGCATTTCTTTTACTTAAGTATCAAGAGGGTGGGGAAAAGAACAGAACAGAGGCGCCTCAGTTAGAAACTGCCTGCTAGCCTCGGCATCAAAACCATTTTTTTTCCAATTTATTTAGCAGAATAAATAAGAAATATTCACGTAAGTCTGTCCTGGGTATACAATTCTCTAATAAGCTTAGTGGAAGGAAAACTTGACAAGGCTCCATCCTTATCCTCAAGTAGCATACATATATCATCTGGATAAGTAGACATGATTTAATGAAGGAGCAAAGGGCATTCATAAAAGCTTTCTTCATCTTATTAATGGCATCACCATTTGCTCAGGTCAAAGACACTGGAGATACTGTATTCTTGATTATTCTCTCACCCACACATCCAACTCATCAATGAATCCTGTTTGCTCTACCTTCCAAACATGTCCAGAATCCACCACTTCTTACCACCTCCACAGCTACTATCCTGGTTCAGACCCCTGTCATCTATAGGGGAGGAAAAACTTGTCTTCTATCTCTTAGAGTCTCCAGCTGGGCCTAAGAATTAAACTGACATAAAACAGATTAACAGAAGAAAAGTATACAAGTTTTAACTGTTTTTTTCTTTACAGAAGAAAAGTATACAAGTTTTAACTGTTTTTTTCTTTACATGTACATGGGAGTCTTCATGAGAAAAATGAAGGCTCAGAAAAGCAGAGTTGAACACTTATGTACTGAATTGGATAAAGAGTAGTAAATTGTGAAAATGTGACAAGGCAAAGGGGCTTTGGCTAGGGTATTTATTTGGGTGGGGAAGTGAACAGGAAGGTAAGTGTTAGTTTAAGGAAGTTTGTAGATTTCTCTCAGCCTCAACTTCCTGTCCTTGGAGATAGAATGTCTCTTCCCTTCTGGTATAGGGAGCATATTGTCAGGGAGGAAGAAAATTTCCTCTCCCCTTCCAGGGCTCTTCTGGCTGGTCTAAGAATTAAATTAACATGAAAAATATTAACAGGAGAAAATCAACAAAATTTAATAACATGTATACACGAGAGAGACCCAGAAAGACTGAGTAACTTGCCAAAATGGCTGAAACCCTCACCTTAAACACCATCTTCAGCTAAAGACAAGGGAGGATGTTGGGGGCTAGTGGTTTGGAACCTAAAAGGGGAGGAAGGCAAGTCACATAGAGATGGAAAAGCAAATGTTTGGTAAATAAATATTTACTGGGCCCTGCAGAGACTATGGACACTGAGTGAATGCTGGTCTCTATACCCTAACAAATTTCTCCCACCACACCTAACCCATACTCTTTGCAGACATCTCTGGTGATAGCACTATTCCAGGCCCTTTAAATTCTTTTAGGTAGTTAAGGGGGCGGTAATGAGAAAAACTTCCTGAGTCTTCTGTTTCTTAAAAATAATCACCTAAATTAATCCTCATGCCAAAGAGACATTTTGGAGTGGCAAAATTTGCTCCCCTACAACATCTCTTACATGGAAATTTCATCTCTTGTGTTTAAAAGAAAGGAAAAAAAGTCAGAGTGTCCTTCTTGCATCTGCTGTTTTTTCAAGCGCCTTTGACTCAAAATGTTGCCTTAACTATGGCAACAGCCTCCTTGGTGGCTTCTCTGCTTCTACTCTCGTCTCTCTAGTGTCTCCAGAATCCATATAACAGCCAAAGCAACCTTTTAAAACTATAAATCAGCTCACTTCACTCCCCTGTTGAGAATACTCCAAAGGGTTCCTATCACCATGGATTTCAAGGCCCTACCAGACCTATCCCCCACCAATCTGTCTAACCTCATCTCCCAACACTTTCTGCTCCTTCTCTCTGCTCCAGCCACACTACTCTTCCTGGTGTTTTTCAAACATGTCATGCTTGAGAGACTGAATATGCAAACAGACAATGGCCAGACCATATATAAAAAATAGAACTCTTACCCACAATCTGCAGAAACCAACTCAAGAAACCAACTTACTTTCTATAAGTCAGACTACTATCTCTAGTAACCAATCCAGGAAGCCAAACAATACTCCCTGTAACAATCAGCCCAAAACATCCAGAAATGATTAATAACTGACAGCTTCCCTAATTTTTGTCCCAGCTTCCAACTTAGTACCAACCAGAGAAAGCCAAATATGTACCAATCACATAGGATGCCCTGCTTCTCATTAGCCTGCCTACAGTTTCCACATGCCAACAGCCTCCAATCAAGGCATACCTGAAGCTATCCCTCTTTTCCACAATGAAGCTTCCCTACTCGCCTGACTGTGAGTCTTTGCCAAATGCAAGTAATGGTGGCTGACTCCCTTGCCGTAACAAGCTATGAATAAATAGCCCTTTGCTTGTTCTCATTTGGGTGGTCTCATTTATCTCTACATGCTCATCTGTGCCTCAAGGTCTTGGCACTTTCAGTTCCTTCTGCCTGGAACACCCTTCTGCTTTGCATGGTTTGCTCACTTAATGAATCCAGGTCTCTGTTCCAAAATTACTTCCTCAGAGAGGACTTCCCTGGTCATCCTATCTAAAATATTCTTCTCAAAACAGCTGGTTCTAATCGGTGATGTTCAAAAAATATGTATTGACTAGAAATACTCGATAGGCAGCTCCACCTTTGCACAAAAAGGGGTATAAGAACCAGATGAGCCCAGCAGCCTAATACCTTCTAAGGAGTACCTATGACAATGCTGAATTTTATCTGAGCCCTGTGCTGCTGGAAGGCAGTAAAGGGAGGAAAAATATCTTTTTCCCTCAACCCTTCTAGGTTCTTGGCTGAGTCTCTGTAACAAGAGAAAAGCATACACATTTGTTTAATATAGGTTTTATGTGACACAGGAACCTTCATAAGGAAATGAAGACCCAAAAGAAACAGTTAAACCTGAGTATTTTTATGCTAGGTTTGATGAAGAGTGGAAAGTCACAGAAAATGTGATAGAAAAAAAGGGTATGAGCTAAAGATAGTAAACAGGGAAACTTAGCAAGTCTTGTTCAATCAAATTCCCTCCGTCTTCAGAGATAAGGATACTCTTTTCCTTTGGGTACTGGGTGGGCACCTCTTACATGAGGACCTTATGATCTGTTTCAGGGAAAGTTCAGAGAGTCCTTCTTGCACCAACCGTTCCTTAAATTCCTTCAGCTCAAAATTTTCAATATGCCAGGGCATCATATTTTGGGGGTAATGTGTCCTGAAACCCATCATAAGCAATAGTTGAGTTCCTCCCACTCCTTTATATTCTGGCTAACTTCAAAGGAGCACTCTGTTCTCATATCTTCCCAGATAAGACCCATCTTCATCCTTCTTTATGACTCCCATATGCCTCGTGGATAACTCCCTTGTTTACCTGCCTCTATAAAACCTCAAGCTCCCTTCCTTTTCTTTGAGGGGTTCCTCATTAATGAACAGTCTCCCTATTGCAATAGCCTGAATAAAATAATGTCTTTAATTGTCTGGTGCATTTTGTCTTTCATTGCTTACATCTGGAACTGCTTTCCTTTCTGTACCCTACCTACCCACCTACCACACACATACATACTCTAATAAGAAAGAATTTTGTTCCATGACCCAAATAGATCAGCTAAGCAGTCTGTCAGAACATTTGCTTTAGAGTGAAATTTCCATGCAAGATGCTTGTTAAAGTCCTCAAAAAGATAGAGCAGTGATCTTTCTAAGATTATTTTAACAGGGTGTAAGACTTTCTTGCCCCTGTTTACTAATAAATGTGTGCGTCAGTTAATTCAGTTTAAGACCTCCATTCATTGTAACACGTCATGCAGTAGCAAAGTTGTGCATTTGAAGACCTATAGTCTTCAATTTAAGAGTCATTCAAACCTAACACTTCTGAAAGCCAAATTGGTTTAAGTCAGATTACAACAAAGATATGAAAATAAATGGAAATTAATTGTTCAATATTCACTATTATTAATTCAATGTACAAATTCTTTTAATCCCTTTAGTATTTTCTTTTCATTGTCTTCTTTATATGAAAACTGAGACCATCTACACCTACACAGCTTTCTGCCTATATTAATGTGACTTTACTTTTCCATTGTCTTTATCAGCATAATTTTACTATTCTAGGAAATTCTTTCCCAGAAAGATAAAAGTTGCAAATAAACTTATTGTACACTCCAGGAACTTCTCGAAAGAATCATCAGGAGAGTTCTGAAAGTCCATTTGTGGACTGCTGAGTCCACAAATCTTAAACTATTGTATTATGATCTTTACCCAATCATAATCAAGCCCCTTCCCCAACTGAAAGGCCCACCTTAAACCAGACTTTAAAATCTCATAAATATCCCGAGTTCACCCTCTCTACTTATAGATGATACTAAGTCTCTGTTGAGGTGGCACTCCCCCTTACTGTGGTGAGAATAAGCACAGCTTCGACTCAAGGTATTTTGGTGATATTTGGGGAGCCAGCATTTAAAATAAGAACTTGCATAGAATCATTTACAAGCTCATTTCCCTTAGCTTGACATTTCTCACAGGGTCTTTGGTTCTGCAACCAAGAATTGGTCTTCTAAAGTTTTTTTTTGGTAACTTAAGCTGTACAGTTGGGGACTGTAGTTAGCTTTTCACACATCTCTCTCACTCACATACACATCTCTACTCATTCACTCGTAGACACAAACCTGTGAGGACCAGTTTGGAGCCTATGTCAAGAGTTCAGGTGAGAGATGATGAGGCCTCTGACTTAAAGTAGTTGCTATAAGAATAGGGAGAGCCTGAATTTAAATATTTGCAGATGAATTTAAATATGTGCAGATGAAGCAACTGACAAAGGATTAATCTCCAAAATTTACAAGCAGCTCATGCAGCTCAATAACAAAAAAACAAACAACCCAATCCAAAAATGGGCAGAAGACCTAAATAGACATTTCTCCAAAGAAGATATACAGACTGCCAACAAACACATGAAAGAATGCTCAACATCATTAATCATTAGAGAAATGCAAATCAAAACTACAATGAGATATCATCTCACACCAGTCAGAATGGCCATCATCAAAAAATCTAGAAACAATAAATGCTGGAGAGGGTGTGCAGGAAAGGGAACCCTCTTGCACTGTTGGTGGGAATGTAAATCGATACAGCCACTATGGAGAACAGTATGGAGGTTCCTCAAAAAACTAAAAATAGAACTACCATACGACCCAGCAATCCCACTACTGGGTATACACCCTGAGAAAACCATAATTCAAAATGAGTCATGTACCACAATGTTCACTGCAGCTCTATTTACAATAGCTAGGACATGCAAGCAACCTAAGTGTCCATCAACAGATGAATGGATAAAGAAGATGTGGCACATATATACAATGGAATATTACTCGGCCTTAAAAAGAAATGAAATTGAGCTATTTGTAATGAGATGGATAGACCTAGAGTCTGTCATTCAGAGTGAAGTAAGTCAGAAAGAAAAAGACAAATACCGTATGCTAACACATATATATGGAATTTAAGGGAAAAAAAATGTCATGAAGAACCTAGGGGTAAGACAGGAATAAAGACGCAGACCTACTGGAGAACGGACTTGAGGATATGGGGAGGGGGAAGGGTGAGCTTTGACTGGGTGAGAGAGAGTCATGGACATATACACACTAACAAACGTAGTAAGGTAGATAGCTAGGGGGAAGCAGCCGCAAGGCTCGGTGCTTTGTGACAGCCTGGAGGGGTGGGATAGGGAGGGTGGGAGGGAGGGAGACGCAAGAGGGAAGACATATGGGAACATATGTATATGTATAACTGATTCACTTTGTTATAAAGCAGAAACTAACACACCATTGTAAAGCAATTATACCCCAATAAAGATGTTTAAAAAAAAAAAAAAACTAAGTTTCAAGGCTGAATGATCAAAAAAAAAACCATTAAGGTAAAATCAAAAGCATTTTGTGATTAACTACATTTAAGCGTAATGGGGAAAAGCCAAGAATTGCACTGAGGTTTCTAATTTTCAAGAATGGTAGAATTATATATCATTCAAAATATCAAGAATATTTCCATTTTAATTCAGATATTTATTGAGCAACTACTATGTGCAGAGCACATGTATGGAGGAAGAATGGGGGGTGGTTAAGTTAAATGGGAGGTTCCTGGAGGACAGTCAAGTGGAACAATTAATGAGTAGTTGATAATATGGGTCTGAAATTCAAGGAAGAAGTTGGTATTGGAAAAAGAGATGAGAGAACCACTGGCGTGGAGTTTATTACTGAAGCTGTAAATAAGAGAAAAAGCTAAATAAAAATGGCTAGAGAGACAGGAGAAGAACTAGGAAAAAAAAAGTGTTGTCATGAAAGTTAAAGAAGTAGAGCACTTTCAAAAAGAAGAATTTTTTTTAATATTCCACATATGAGTGAAATCACATGGTATTTGTCTTTCTCCGTCTGACTTATTTAACTTAGCATAATACCCTCAAGGATAAACCAATGTTGCCTAAACTTTAAAAAAGAAAAAAGGAAAAACTGGTTAACAAGGACAAATGTTGCAGAGAGGTCAACTACGCCTTGCATTTGGCATATTAGTACATCTTTGGTGGTTTTAGCGAAAATACTTTAGAAGAGTAGTAGAAGGAAGAATAAATTATGTAGTCCTTGTAATTAATCAATTTCAAAGGAAGCAAACAGATTTTAATTACTTTATGTTACTGACGTATAAGTTTCGCTTTGAAAGATTAAGGGCATTTTTATTTATTTATTTTTGCGGCACGCTGGCCCCCCACTGCCGCGGCCTCTCCCGCCACGGAGCACAGGCTCCGGACGCACAGGCCCAGCGGCCATGGCTCACGGGCCCAGCCGCTCTGGGGCATGCGGGATCCCCCCGGACCGGGGCACGAACCCGTGTCCCCTGCATCGGCAGGTGGACCCCAACCACTGCGCTACCAGGGAAGCCCATGGGCATTTTGATTGGAATTTCTCAAGAAGACTCTTTAATGGAATGGATGGCCTTTGAAAATGTATTTATTCAACTTTGCACTAACTAGAATGTTGGCCATGGAAGGAATGCAATAGATAATTGTTAAATTGAAGAGGATTCACTTCTCTCTCTCTCATATATACATATAATTTTGAATAAACTATATTTTATATTTTAATATACATACTGTTTATTTTGAAATAATGACAGATCCACAGGAGGTTACAAAAGAAATGTACAGGGAAGTCCCATATGCACTTTCCTCAGCCTACTCCAATGTTAACATCTTACACCACTATAATACATGATCAAAACCAAGAAACTAACTTTGGCACAATCCACAGAGTTTATTCAAATTTCAGTGGTTGTACATGAAGTAGTTTCTGTATGGGAGGTGTCTCTATGGAATATTAGCACATGTGTGGCCTTGTGTAACCCCCATAATAATCAAGATATTAAACTGCATCATCACCACAAGACTCCCTTATTTACCCCTTTATAGGCACACTTGCCCCCTCCTCCCTATCCCTAACACCTGGCAACCAACCATGAGCTCTCTACCTCTGTAATTATGCTATTTCATGAATGTTACATAAATGGAATCAGGCACTATCTTTTTGTTACTGAATTTTTCCACTAAGCATAATTTCCTGAGGTCCATTCAAATTATTGTGTGCTTTGATTGTCCATTCTTTATTTTTTGCTGAGTAGTATTCCATGGTATGTAGATACCATAGTTTGTTTATTTACCCTGTGAAGGACATCTAGGCTGTTTTGGGTTCTTGGCTATTATGAATAAAACTGTTATGAGCATTAATGTAAAGGTTTTTATATGAACGTAAGTCTTTATTTCTCTGGGATAAATGACCAGGCTGTACATTATATGCTTAGCTTTGTAAGAAACTGCCCAACTCTTTTCCATACTGGCTGTACCATGTTACCTTCCCACTGGCATAAGGTCCAATTTCTCTGCATCCTCACCAGCATTTGGTGTTATCAATATTTTTTTCATTTAGCCATTCTGATAGGCATGTAGTGATGTCTCATTGCAGTTCTAATTTGCATTTCTCTGATGGCTAACGTTAAACATCTTTTCATGTGCTTGCCATATGTATATCTTGCCATATGTATATCTTCTTCTGTGAAATGTCTCTTCATGTATTTTGCCCGTTTTTTAACGGTTGAGTTTTGAAAGTTCTTTATATATTCTAGACACTAGTGCTTTGTCAGATATGTGGTTTGCAAGTATTTTCTTCCACTCTGTCGTTTTTCTTTTCATCACTTTTAACAGTCTTTCACGGAGCAAAAGATTTTAATTTTGATGAGCCAGTATGTCAGTTTTTTTCCTTTTATGGATCATGCTTTTGGTGTCAAGTCTAAGGACTCTCTAGTGCTAGTTCCCAAAGATTTTCTACCATGTAATTTTTTTAAGTTTTATAGGGACTTCCCTGGTGGTGCAGTGGTTAAGAATCCACCTGCCAATGCAGGGGACACAGGTTCAATCCCTGGTCCGGGAATATACCACATGCCGTGAAACAACTAAGCCTGTGAGCCACAACTACTGAGCCCGCGTGCTTCAACTACTGAAGCCTGCGTGCCTAGAGCCCGTGCTCTGCAATCAGAGAAGCCATCTCAATGAGAAGCCCACGCAACACAAGGAAGAGTAGCCCCCACTCACCGCAACTAGAGAAATCCCGTGCTCAGCAACGAAGACCCAAGGCAGCACCCCCCCAAAAAAGAGTTTTATAGTTTTATATTTAAATCTGTAATCCATTTTGGCTTAATTTTTGTATATGATATGAAGTTTAGGTGAAGGATAAGTTTTTTTGCCTTTAGATGTCTGATTGCTTCAGCACCATTTGCTAAAAAGGCTATCATTTCTCCATTGAATTGATTTTGCTCTTTTGTCAAAGATTTATTGGGTATACTTGTGTGGATCTATTTCTGGGTTTCTACTCTGTTCTATTGATCTATGTGTCTATCCCTCGCCAGTACCATACTATCTTGATTATTGCCAATATATTGTAAGACTTAACATAAGGGATTCCTTATCCTGGAATATACATATTCCTTATGTATATTTTTACTTTAGTGTTTTATAGTAATTTCTCTGTGATATGAGCAACTATTTGTCTATAACATAGACATATCAATTTGCAAAGAATTAGAATATAATAAGGTATATTTTAAACTATACCTATATGAGAAATAATTTAATATTCATCCTTGAGGAACTGATATAATGGAAAGAGCATTGGACTAGGAGTCGGCATACCTGGGTTTCATAGCTAGCTTTGACACAAGCAAGCTAAATTACTTTAAGCATCTCTCTTTCTGAACTTCTCAGAGTCTAAGTTTCCCCATCTGTAAAATGAGTAGGAAGTAGATAGTCTCTCAGGTTTTTTTCTAGAAAGAGGAAAAGTTCCTGAGTTTATTTGGTCTATATGAATTGTCTACATGGCTACCACATAGCACAACTCCAAGAGGTACCATTCACACTGTATTCTGTGTCAGGATTTGGAAAGTGATAGCCTAAGGCCCAAATCTAGACTGCAGCCTGTTTTTGTACATCACGTTTTACTGGAACACTGCCATGCTTATTCATTTACATACTACATGTGGCTGCTCTCCCCACTACAATGGCAGAGTTGATTAGTTGCAATACAGACCCTATCAGAAAAGCCCAAAATGTTTACTTTACCAAAAAAAAAATTGCCAAATCTTGGTCCATTTGAAGGCTGCTTCCTGGAGTTATGCAACTATGGTTGACCTAATTATTTAAATATCTGTACATAGGGAGAAAGCACTGATTTGACAAGAATTAAACTCCTCTTTTGTTTTATTAATCTATCACTATAGTTAGAAAATAATCAGGGTCACAAAGATAATATTCCTAATTTTAGTGCCATCATTATCATATGAGTATATGGTAAATAAGCCCTTTCAAATAGTAGCAGAAGTTTAGCCTAGGAGAAATAGGCCTTGATGTATTAGTTTAGATAATTTCTTTTCATTCAAGTGCTTTTCAGTTCAAAAAACATCTGAGCACCCCTGAGCATCATGAGATGTATGTGTGCTGTGAGGTAAGCAATGAATAAGACAAGATCCTTGCCCTCAAGAAACTCACAGTCTAGTTGAGGGGAAAGAGGATAAATCAGAGAAAAAGCCAACACAATTAAGATACATTGTGATAAAATACATAAAAGGGGGCCAATGAGGCTATAGGAACATCAGGGCTATGTTTTTCCTTCATTTCTTAGCTGAGTGGCTTTCTCATGTGATGACATTACGGGGGAAGAAAAAGTTTTCCTCAACTCTCTTAGGGTCTCTGGT
Source organism: Phocoena sinus (assembly GCF_008692025.1). Taxonomy (NCBI): domain Eukaryota; kingdom Metazoa; phylum Chordata; class Mammalia; order Artiodactyla; family Phocoenidae; genus Phocoena; species Phocoena sinus. Next base: position 95,190,242 of record NC_045784.1, read on the forward strand.
TGGGTCTGAAAATTAAACTGACAAAGACAAATTAACAGGAGAAAAGTATACAAGTTTTATTAAATTTTTACATTTAATAAAGAGAATGAAGACCTGAAGAAATGGTCAGAGCAGGAAGGCTTTATACCTTTTAGACAAAACAATAAATTTGTGAAGAATTGACAAGACAAAGGGGTTTGGGAGAGGGTAGTTAATGGTGAAGCAGTAATTAGGAAGATAAGGGTTAGTTTAACAAGGTTTGTTTATACAGATTTCTCTGGTGCCATCTCTGGGCAGAATAGAGTCTGTCTTCAGTAAAAGGAGAATTTATTTCCTGCCTTTAGGCAGAAAAGGGGGAGTTTTTTTAGAGTTTGCTGCTTCTTAATTGCCTTAAGCTCAAAATAATTATGTCAAAGAGACATATTTTGGAGTGGTAGATTGTGGTTTCCTTCAACATTCTATCATTCCCTGAGTGTTGTCACAGCTTGCCCTAGTATGGTTCATTTAAGGTATGCTTAGTATGAATTAATAGAAACTTAAAAGTATTGCCCACTCTTGGCACTTTTGAATTCCAGAGTTTTTAGTTATACTATACCAGAATGTCTGACCTGAAAATGATAAAGTGTGGTGTGTGTATATGTATATATATATATATATATATATATATATATATATATATATATATACATATACACACACACACAATGGAAAACCACCCAGTCATTAAAAAGAAGGAAATTTTGCCATTCATGACAACATGGATGGACCTTAAGGGCATTAATTATGCTAAGTGAAATAAGTCAGATAAAGACAAATACTGCATGATCTCACTTATATGTGGAATCTAAAACAACAACAAAAAAAAACAAACTCATATAAGACATCAGATTTGTGGCTACCAGAGGTAGGGGTCAGGTATTTGGATGAAGGTGGTCAAAAGGTACAAACTTCCAATTATAAGATAAACAAGTAATGAGAATGTAATGTACAACATGATGACTATAGTTAACACTGCTGTGTGGTACATTTGAAAGTTAAGAGAGTAAGCCTTAACCGTTCTCATCAAAAGGGAAAAAAATTTCTGTAACTGTATGAGGTGATGGATGTTAACTAAACATCGTGGTAATCATTTAACAATACATGTATGTCAAGTCATTGTGATGTATACCTTAAACTTACACAGTGCTGTAGGTCAATTATATCTCAATAAAACTGAAAGAATAGAGAAACAAAGTAGAATGTCTGACTAAGACACATGTACATATATGTTTTCTCTTAATCATACGGGCTCAAAACTTTGGGCTTATATTTAATTCTTTGAAGCAACATGCTTGAACAGTTAGGATTTTGTGGCCAGATTGCCTGGGTTTAAATCTCAACTCTCTGACCTTCGGCAGGGTGCTTATACTCTCGGTACTTCACTTTCTTCACCTGTAGAATATCTAACTCGTAAGGTTTCTGTGAGGACTAAATGATTTAATATATACAAAGTACTCAGAATATGCCTGGCACATAATAAGCTCTAAATACATGATTGTTATAAATACCATTCCTCCTCCCTTTACTCCCTACATTTATTTAGTTGTTGAGCCACGCATATTCTTCCTCTCCAATCCAACATCTCTACTCCATTCTCACAAATACCACGCTTTTACTACTTTTCCTCTGGAGTATTCTTTCCACTATTCAATTCATCCCACATTCCAAAGTCAGATTAATCTTCCTAAAATGAAGCTCCAGTGATGTAAAACCTACCTTCTCCCCATATATACAACAGTGATTTTCAACCTGCAGACTATGGAACCCTGGGGCCCTATGAGGTTACTGTAAGTGATATTGGAATCCATATTACATTCCAGAGGCAGAATTCTGTTAGCCTATAGTTTGCATTAGGTAACTAGAAATTATCCAAACCAAAGGCTGGACACTGGACCCCATTTAGTTTTGAGTCCTGGTATTCCTGGTAAAGACAGGTTTCTCTAGATTTTTTTTTTGCCCTACTCATATAAGAATAAGGTGTGTATTCAAAATATTTTAGCCAATCACATATTTTGAATACCTTCAATCTCAACAATGAGAACTCATTTCTAATGTTCATCATGCTAATTAACAAGCCAGAAATTTCACTAGTAAATACTGGCTTCCAGTGTTCCAAATGTGAACTAATAAAGCACATCATATTGCTATAGATAGTGTAGCTATAAATAAAACACTTGTAGTAGCCACTTTATGGGTAGATGCCTTCTAATTTAAATAATAGTTGGCTCTCTGGAATGTGAACTCCTAAGTATGAAACCAAGCAGGACCCTGTGGAGCCCTCCAGGGTACAAAAGTCTTTCCACATCCTCCATTTCTCGTTTGTAGGAAAAATGCTTTCAGCCTTCTAGACCTTCCCTGAGTTCCAAAGGGCAGATTCAAACAGTTAGCAAATAGAGGAGCAAGGGAATGCAGAACCAAAGGAAAGACAGTCAAGAAACAATAGTGCAGCAATGGAGCGGATCCTGGTTCCTCCTCAAGGAATATACATAACAATCTGGTACACATCTCTGAGTTCTTCTACAGGAACTAACCCCCCCACCCCCAGAAGTGTCACATTTTCTATGCTAAATAACCTAACATCTCTGAGTTCTTCTACAGGAACTAACCCCCCCACCCCCAGGTGGAAGATGGTAACTTCAGGCTGAGCACAAGCACGAGGATCACAGACTGGTTGGAACTAGAAGGCTGATGATTGAGATTCTTGGAACACCACCCTGTTACCCCACCACCAACCAATTAGAGGAAGGTCACATCCTCCCCGCCAAATTTTGCCTATAAAAAGTCTTCCCTGAAAACCTTCACTGTGCATCAGCCACACAAACTTGTCGGAGTTTGGAGCAGACAGAGGTTAACTGCAAGGGCCGTGCAAGGGGAACGGGCAGCTCGTGTTCAAAAGATTCCAACTCCCCGATGATACTTCCATAAAGTCTTCCTATAAAGCCCCAATGAGCTTCTGTAGCACTTAGAACTTCTCTTATGATACCCACCTTATACTCTTATAGTCCCTTTCCTCACGCTGATCCTCAGAGGCAGTAGAGCATAGCAGTTAAAAGCATGAGCTCTGGAGTCAAGCTGCCAGAATCTGAATCCTGATTCCACCTGTGACCTTGGCAAGTCCTACAAGTTGCTTAGCTCCTCTCTGCAATGTCCCCATTTGTAAAATGGGGATGTTGCAAATTAATTGTAATATGCATTTGCTGTATTGACTGAGAATATTTAACTTTGCCATAGGAAACAAGAAAATAAGTGGGAGAGATGAAATTCATATATATGTTAGGCAGAGACAAGTAGATTAGTAACCCATGAGAGATTTTAGACATAAACATTTAGACATAAACTAGATATATGTGTGCAGAACATAAATCAGAAGGGATAGAAGAACCAAGCAGGCACTAAATATTCACGAGGCACAGGAGGCACCTAATATTCACGATACACCAGATATACATCAGACCCCTGAGGCACCAAATATTCATGGTACAGCACTCAGTATTCATGAGGACCTAAATCAGCCACCCATGAGTGTCACATATTCTGGGCCCATGTATCCTCTGGCCAGGAAATGAAAAATAAAAATCCCTAGCTGCTCAGTTGGCTATTGCAAGCTTTGGCTGTGGACAGGCACACCGGCCCCTACAACACTCCAATAAAGTACTTGTGTATAACTGGCTTCAGGCTTCTTTCATCCACAAAGCCCCTTTGCTCAAACTTCATCTCTGGTCCTTCTAACCACACCATCAGTGGGGAAAGTTAATGTGGACAATAGAAACAGGACACATGAAGGTTGCATAACCCAGGTGTGGTTTAGCCTGCTGGCATCCTATCCTAAGTGTATTAACATACTGCATCTCTCTCCTCTAGTTTCTTACTGTAAATATTGAATTGATGTAATATTGTAAATCACGTGATTTGAGTAATCTGAGATTTACCTGAGTTTCTAAGAGCTCAAACGCTCATTATTCCCCCATGCTTTAGTTTTTTTTCTTAACAGCCTTATTGAGATATAATTCACATATCATACAATTCACTCATTTAAAACATACAATTCAATGTTTATTGGTATATTACACTAAGTTTTTTAAATCGTGGTAAAAAATATATATATAATAAAATGTGCCATTTTAACTATTTTAATTGTACAATTTAATGTCATTAATTACATTCACATGTTATCCAACCACCACTATTTCCCAAACTTTTTAATCACCCCCAAAAGAAACTCTATAACCATTAAGAAATAACCGCCCATTCCTCCTTCCTCCAGTCACTATTACCTTTAATCTACTTTGTTTCTATGAATTTGCCTAATCTAGATATTTCATATAAGTGGAAGCATACAACATTTGTCCTTTCTTTCTTTTTTTTCTAAGATTCTTTTGATATGGACCCTTTTTTAAAAGTCTTTATTGAATTTGTTACAATGTTGTTTCTGTTTTATGTTTTGGTTTTTTTGGCCACAAGGCATGTAGGATCTTAGCTCCCTGACCAGGGATCAAACCCACAACCCCTGCATTCGAAGGCGAAGTCTTATCCACTGAACCGCCAGGAAAGTCCAACATTTGTCCTTTCATGTCTGACTTCTTTCACTTAGCATAATGTTTCCAAGGTTCATCCATGTTGTAGCGTATATCAGAACTTTGTTTATGACCGAATAATGCTCCACTGTATGGATATACCATATTTTGTTTATTCATTCATCTGTTGATGGACGCTTGGGTTGTTTAAACCTTTTGGCTATTGTAAATAATGCTGCAATGAACATTGGCATACAAATACCTGTTTGAGTCCCTGCTTTCAATTCCTTTGGGTATATATCTAGGAGTGAAATTGCTGAGTTACATGGTAATTTTATGTGTAGCTTTTAGAGGCACCATGACCAAACTGTTTTCCATAGCACTTGTGCCACTTTACATTCTGACTAGCAATGTACTAGGGTTCCAACTGCTCCACATTCTTGCCATAACTTCTTATTTTCATTAAAAAAAATTATAGGCATACTGGAAGATGTGAAGTGGTAACTCAGTGTAGTTTTGATTTGCATTTCCCTAATGCCTCCCTTTAGTTTTGCCTAAACATACCCCCTAGAGCAGATTTGGAAAACACTTTCTGTAAAGGGACGGACAGTAAGTATCTTAGGATTCACAGGCCATACAGTCTCTTTCACAACAAACTCTGCTGTTGTAGTATGAAAGCAGCCATAGGTAACATGTAGAAAAGTGAGCATGCCTGTGTCAACTACAAATTGACACTTGCCATCTACCTCTACAAGGATTAAGTCAGGTGCTGCTGCAGCTGCTGACCTTCAACAACCCCTGAAAGCAATTCAGGGTGGAGATCAGGTATGAGGCACTTGGTGCTCTGAGAAAATATGGCAGAACAGGTCTTCAGATAGATATTTTCAGGAGCTGATTTTATGAGCCCAATTCTTGCATCTCCTCATATCTAGAAACGTACTAAATTCTTTCATGGTGATGTCTGCTCCTCGTGACTAGCAGTAACCCTCACAAGTCCTTCTGCAAAATATGTGCTTGATTGCATGTATTCCTCCTTCACCAAAATCACATATATATTGACCTTCCCCCCTACCTCTTTGGAGCAGTTTCTCAGAGCTATCTGAAATGCTGTCTTCAGGGCTGCAGTCCTCATTTTGCCCCAAATAAAACTTAACTCGCAACTCTCACATTGTGCATTTTTTTAAAGTCAACTCCTGTGTTACAATAAAACTTTATTTACAGAAACAAGTGCTGGGCCAGATTTAACACAGGGCCATAGTTTCCAGACTCTTTATCTAGAGCTACAGAGTCATTGTGGCTGAATTTGCACCACATGCAAAAACACGAATATGAAGGAATCGAATTTTTCTGTTTATTTAAAAATATTCAAACAATATTTACTAAGTACCCACTATATCCTGTATGTGCTAGGTGCCGGGTATACAATAGTGAGCAAGATGCAGTTCTTGCTCTCAAGAAGTTCTGAGACACTTGGGAAGTTCTGAGACACTTTTACTGAGATGGCTTTTTCTTTTTATTTATTTATTATTATTATTTGTTTGTTTGTTTGTTTGTTTTGCGGTACGCAGGCCTCTCACTGTTGTGGCCTCTCCCGTTGTGGAGCACAGGCTCCGGATGCGCAGGCTCAGCTGCCATGGCTCACGCGCCCAGCCGCTTCGCGGCATGTGGGATCTTCCCGGAGCGGGGCACGAACCCGTGTCCCCTGCATCTGCAGGCGGACTCTCAACTACTGCGCCACCAGGGAAGCCCTGAGATGGCTTTTTATTATTTTTCAGATGCAACTGAACACTTAGCTCTACTATAGAGATATTATGGTTTCATTACAACAGGGAACAAAACAAAATACCCCACAATTAAAGGTTTAAATTCTCCTGGGAAAAGTCTTTGACTCAATCCATTTGCTCATTTATTTTGCTTTTTTTAAGCCATGCTAATTATTTAAGGGAGCAAGAGAGGCTCTAAGCCCACACAATTCCCTTGACTACTTTTACACATAAATTTTAAATTTCATGTGTTAAAAATAAAGTATGTTTTAGGATGTGAAGTTGATAATCTTTTAAAAAGTTTTCCACGTTTAATCCTTTCTGTTATGCCTCACACTCAGTGATATCGCTGAGGTGAATAAGAACTGACTGTACAAAAGAAGATTGAAAGGGTGAAAAGGGCAAAGATCAGGTCAAATATGAATAGAGATAATCATGTTTTAAATCTTATAATTAATTTACCATGTACAGTCCACAAAAAGATGCTGGCAACAATAGAATCTCCCGGGCTTAAATCAAGCGAATTCGGGGATTAGAAATGACATTTAATAGAATTATTATTATAAGCATATCTTATTATTAAGATGAATGAAATTCATGTTTTACCTGGGTTTCTGAACACATACTAGCAATTACAAGAATGTTTAAATAAATAAATCATCAGAAGTCTTCTACCCAAGTTAATCCCCTTTAATTAGGCAAGAGCTTAATAGAAAAGATTAGTCTTTACAAAGCTATCAGTATTTGAAAACTAAATTCAATTTGACAAATGAAAGAGATTAAATTCAAGGCAAAGCATAGGGCAAGGGTCTAGCAATCAGGAGGTCTGTTTGTATACCTGATTCCTTGAGTAAACCTGGGAAAAGTACTTTAAATCCTCAGTTCTAGATTGATGGATGGATAGAGGGATGGATAGATAGAGGAGTGTGTGATAAAGCAAGTTAAATAAAATGTTAATTATAGAATATAGATGGTGAGAATATGGGTGTTCACTGTAAAATTCTTTCACCTTTTCTGTATGTTTGAACAGTTTAGTAATAAAATATTGGAAATAAGAAAAATCCTCAGTTCTTTATAATTAGTGACAACAGGGTCATAGTCCCACTTTGACCATAAAAGATAGTTTTGTGTATGTGTGTATGTGTGTTTGTGTGTTTTACCTGACATGCTAACCAACTTGCAGGACCTGTACTACATTTTCCACATATTCCAATATTTTAGCTCTAATTTAGTATGTTGGACTGGAAGGGGTAGTGTAGATGTATTCCTTCCTCATCTTCATTTATACTCATTCCCCTGAAGTTAGGAGAGCAGCCACAAGAACAATCAGAAGCTCCATGTCACCAATCTCAATGAAATGATTCCAAGGTTACAGTTCTCAGTCCATCACACCACAGCAATGACAGAGTTCACCATCTGTGTGGATTACAGATGGGCCTTATTTCTTAGGAGAGAAGGTATAGTGGAGAAAGAAAAGGTTCCTAAAACAAATACTCAGTATTTGGTTGACAACTTATCCAATTTTATGTTCTTATCATCAAGGGAAAAGGGGGTCTTGTCTCAAAAGGGAAACTCTATTACTAATTCTTAATCACCAAAGGAATTAATATTCAGGGCCCTACTTGTAAGTAGGCTGGCTAGACATGTGGAAAAAAATTTAATGTGAGTTAAGTGAAGGAGGCAAGGCATGAGATGTAGCCAGGTATGAGAGCTCTGTGAGGCAGAGACTTTTTGGCTATTTCTGTTCACTACTATATCCCTAGGCCCTAGAACAGAGCCTAGCACGCAGCAGGTACTCACTAAATACAGAATAAAGGAATTCTACCCGATTGAGTAGATTGTAAACACATTTAGGGCATGGACCACAGCTTGTCACCGATCATATTAAAATGAACCAGGCAGTCTAGCCCCAAACGAAATCACCACAGGCTAAAATTAGAATACCAGTGGGATGCAGTGTTTCTTATCATACCTGTACTATGAGCGCTCTCTCTCTCAGCTTGTTCATTTAGAAACTTTAACAGCTTAACACTTTGCATGAGATGAGGTATGCATTTTGAAAAAGGAGGAAAGAAAGGGAACTTCTACTTTTAGATATGTAGAGGACTAATATTTGCTAGTTGTAATTTTAAGGCATTTAGGCAGTCTTGTGTATATCTCAACTGCCTGTTTTCTGCAAAAAACTACCTACCTTCATGTTGCTATGACTTTTGTATGACTGGAAGAGTTCTTATGAATCAGGAAGTATCAATGTTGCTATTCCTGAAAAAGAAAAAATAACTGATAAATTTGTAAGTTTTCACTGACTGACATAGAGCTGGCAATTAATCATTTATTCATTCAGTTATTCACCGGGTACGTAATGAATGGCTATAATGCTTCAGGCAGTGAGCTAGGCCCTAAGGATACAAAAACAGTGAGAGTGGACCCATCTCCTAAAGGAGCTCATAGCCTGGTAGGACAGGGGGAGATAAGGATATCAATCATCAGAGTGCAGTGTAATAGAAAAGTACCCTAAGAAAAGAATGGAGAAATGGGGAACGGGGCCATTTTTCTGGTTTAACTGATTAACAACTTTAACCAATAACAGAATCATTTTAAACAGTAATAGAATCATTTTCATATCAGAAGAGCTTTGAAAAACTATGAACCAACTACAGTATTTCACTTTAAAAAAAATAACTTTTATATTATTTGGTTAGTTTGTTAGTGCACATGGTCTTTAAAAACAAAATACGAAAAACATGAAAAATGAATTATTATAGAGGAAGTAGAAGCTTTAATAAACAGCACAATTTTTTAAAAGGGTAATTGTAATTTATAATTTATTTATTTGACTTATGCTGGATATAATTACCGTTATAATGTGTTATTATTTTCAGTCTGGCATGAGATCTGATTCCAATTTAATGCAGGCAGCCTGGTAGAGCTCTCAGTTTTCAGCAGCAAGTATCCAGCCAGAGACAATATTCAAGCCTTAGAAGATTGGAGGGCCCTCATATAGTCCTTCAGTGGGAACAAGTGCCATCAAGCTATGCACCTTCAGGGTTCTTATACTTAGAAAACCTCAACATATTTGTCTTAGGTATGCTGATTGAGGGCACAATTAGCTCTGTTATTCCCAACCTTCTGGTATAGGTTTTACATATATGTGACTCGGGCAACCTTCTTATGTTGATCCTACATGCTCCTCTGGCTATAGGTTTTACAAATAAGTAAATCAGGAAACCCTAATATTGATTCTGATTATATATAGTGACCCTTGCAGCTCTTATGAGTTGATACAGATAAGATGTTATGACCAGATCTGGGACTCAGAATCATAATCATGATACTCTTCTCGCCCCTCCTCCCTCCCTCTCTCTCTCACACACACACACACACACCATAATTACCAAGGGGGTATAGAGTTCAGAGAAGTGGGTAGTTGATATATAGGAAATAAAGAATACGATAGTTCCAGCACACATGAGTTTTTAGATTGAGAATCATGCCCAGTATAGTCAGAAAAACAAAACTAGAATACACCACAGTCCAAAATATATGTGAAGACCACAGTGATAACAAGAGTGGTTTAGAGATCTTCAAGACCAGCATCAGTGATATAAAGATCAAGAAGGAGCCTTTGGGAATTTTAGCATAATAAACAAAGAGCTGTATTCAGAGCATTTTGGATAACTGTGCCTCTGGGGATTAGTTCCTATATAATGCTTTAGTCTGTGTACAAATTTTGCTGCTGTCTTTTGCTCAGAATAAGTGTAAATACTACTTAGCTACTACACCTAAAAGATAAACTACTGGCACACTCCATCTAGAGCATGTTATGATTCTTCCCCACAAAATCAGAGGATTTACTTTATAAAAACAACATCTATTGAGAGGCTAGTAAGGAATCTCAAAAACGAAGATAAGCACACAAGCAAGAAACACCAATTAATATTTAAATAACAGTTATCATGTAGGAAACCAAAATTAATAAACAGAAAAACTACAATCGGAAGAAACAATAAATAATAGAAAATGAAAAAATATTTTAAAATAACTATAAGTAATGTTCTCAGAAGTATAGGAGAAGTTATCAGACCCATAAACAAAGAAAATGCTGACATAAAACAAAACCAATGGCAGCTTTTTCTAATCACCTTTCCTGTTAACCTGTGCCTCAGACAGCCCTGCTTCTTTATTCTTTATCCCATAAACACCCAAGCCCCTTGCCTTTTTGGAGCAGATTTGAGACCTGCTCTCCCGTCTCCTCACTTTGCTGCAAACCTGGGTGTCTCACCATTTTGGCTTGCTGCACATTGGGCAAAACAAACCTGCCGTGTGGCTGACAGGGTCTTGGTGCTACGGCCGGGTGTCAGGCTTGTGCCTCTGAGGTGGCAGAGCCGAGTTCAGGACATTGGTCCACCAGAGACGTCCCAGCTCCACATAATATCAAACGATGAAAGCTCTCCCAGAGATCTCCATCTCAACGCTAAGACCCAGCTCCACTCAACAACCAGCAAGCTACAGTGCTAGACACCCTATGCCAAACAACTAGCAACACAGGAACACAACCACACTCATTAGCAGAGAGGCTGCCTAAAATCATAGTAAGCTCATAGACACCCCAAAGCACACCACCAGACACGGTTCTGTCCACCAGAAAGACAAGATCCAGCCTCATCCACCAGAACACAGGCATCAGTCCCCTCCACCAGGAAGCCTACACAACCCACTGAACCAACCTTAGCCACTGGGGGCAGACACTAAAAACAATGGGAACTACGAACCTGCAGCCTGCAAAAAGGAGACCCCAAACACAGTAAGTTAACCAAAATGAGAGGACAGAGAAATACTCAGCAGATGAAGAAGCAAGGTAAAAACTCACCAGACTAAACAAATGAAGAGGAAATAGGCAGTCTACCTGAAAAAGAATTCAGAATAATGATAGTAAAGATAGGCAGTCTACCTGAAAAAGAATTCAGAATAATGATAGTAAAGATGATCCAAAATCTTGGAAATAGAATGGAGAAAATACAAGAAACGTTTAACAAGGACACAGAAGAACTAAAGAACAAACAAACAATGATGAACAACACAATAAATGAAATGAAAAATTCTCTAGAAGGAATCAATAGCAGAATAACTGAGGCAGAAGGAGGGATAAGTGACCTGGAAGACAAAATAGTGGCAATAACTACCACAGAGCAGGATAATGAAAAATGAAAAGAATTGAGACCAGTCTCAGAGACCTCTGGGACAACACTAAACGCACCAACATTCGAATTATAGGGATCCCAGAAGAAGAAGAGAAAAGGAAAGGGGCTGAGAAAATATTTGAAGACATTATAGTTGAAAACTGTTCTAATATGGGAAACAAAATAGTCAATCAAGTTGAGGAAGCACAGAGAGTCCCATACAGGATAAATCCAAGGAGAAACACACCAAGACACACATTAATCAAACTATCAAAAATTAAATACAAAGAAAAAATATAAAAAGCAGCAAGGGCAAAACAACAAATAACAAAGAAGGCAATCCCCATAAGGTTAACAGCTGATCTTTCAGCAGAAACTCTTCAAGCCAGAAGGGAGTGGCAGGACATATTTAAAGTGATGAAAGGGAGAAACCTACAACCAAGATTACTCTACCCAGCAAGGATCTCATTCAGATTTGACAGAGAAATTAAAAACTTTACAGACAAGCAAAAGTTAAGAGAATTCAGCACCACCAAACCAGCTTTACAAGAAATGCTAAAGGAACTTCACTAGGCAGCAAACACAAGAGAAGGGAAAGACCTACAATAACAAGCCCAAAACAATTAAGAAAATGGTCATAGGAACATACATATCAATAACTATGTTAAATGTAAATGGATTAAATGCTCCAACCAAAAGACGCAGACTGACTAAATGGATATAAAAACAAGACACGTATACATGCTGTCTACAAGAGACCCACTTCAGAACTAGGGACACGTACAGACTGAAAGTGAGGGGATGGAAAAAGATATTCCATGAAAACAGGAATCAAAAGAAAGCTGGCTTAGCAATTCTCATATCAGACAAAATAGACCTTAAAATAAAGACTATTACAAGAGACAAAGAAGGACACTACATAATAATCAAGGGATCAATCCAAGAAGAAGATATAACAATTGTAAGTATTTATGCACCCAATATAGGAGCACCTCAATACATAAGGCAAATGCTAACAGCCATAAAAGGGGAAATTGACAGTAACACAATCAGAGTATGGGACTTTAACACCCCATTTTCACCAATGGACATATCATCCAAAATGAAAATAAATAAGGAAACATAAGCTTTAAATGATACATTAAACAAGATGGATTTAATTGATATTTATAGGACATTCCATCCAAAAACAAGAGAATACACTTTCTTCTCAAGTGCACATGGAACATTCTCCAGGATAGGTCATATCTTGGGTCACAAATCAAGCCTTGGAAAACTTAATAAAACTGAAATCATATCAAGTATCTTTTCCGACCTCAATGCTTTATGAGTAGATATCAGTTACAGGAAAAAATTGTAAAAAATACAAACACAGAGAGGGTAAACAATGCACTACTAAGTAACCAAGATATCACTGAAGAAATCAAAGTGGAAATAAAAAGTACCTAGAGCCAAATGACAATGAAACAACGATGACCCAAAACCTATGGGATGCAGCAAAAGCAGTTCTAAGAGGGAAGTTTATAGCAATACAATCCTACCTCAAGAAACAAGAAACATCTCAAATAAACAACCTAACCTTACACTTAAATCAATTAGAGTAAGAAGAACAGAAAACCCCCAAAGTTGGCAGAAGGAAAGAAATCATAAAGATCAGATCAGAAATAGATGAAAAAGAAATGAAGGAAACAATAGCAAAGACCAATAATACTAAAAGCTGGTTCTTTGAGAAGGTAAACAAAATTGATAAACCATTAGCCAGACTCATCAAGAAAAAAAAGGGAGAAGACTCAAATCAATAGAATTAGAAATGAAAACGGAGAAGTAACAACTGACACTGCAGAAATACAAAGGATCATGAGAGATTACTACAAGCAACTCTATGCCAATAAAATGGACAACCTGGAAGAAATGGACAAATTCTTAGAAAAGCACAACCTTCGGAGACTGAACCAGAGAGAGATAGAAAATATAAACAGACAAATCAGAAGCACTGAAACTGAAACTGTGATTAAAAATCTTCCAACAAACAAAAGCCCAGGACCAGATGGCTTCACAGGTGAATTCTATCAAACATTTAGAGAAGAGCTAACACCTATCTTTCTCAAACTCTTCCAAAATATAGCAGAGGGAGGAACACTCCCAAACTCATTCTATGAGGCCACCATCACCCTGATACCAAAACCAGACAAGGATGTCACAAATAAAGAAAACTACAGGCCAATATCACTGATGAACATAGATGCAAAAATCCTCAATGAAACACTAGCAAACAGAATCCAACAGCACATTAAAAGGATCATAGGGCCCTGAATCAAGATGGCGGAGTAGAAGGATGTGCTCTCACTCCCTCTTGTGAGAATACCAGAATCACAACTAGCTGCTGGACAATCATCGACAGGAAGACACTGGAACTCACCAAAAAAGATACCCCACATCCAAAGACAAAGGAGAAGCCACAATGAGATGGTAGGAGGGGCGCAATCATAGTAAAATCAAATCCCATAACTGCTGGGTGGGTGACTCACAGACTGGAGAACACTTATACCGCAGAAGTCCACCCACCAGAGTGAAGGTTCTGAGCCCCACATCAGGCTTCCCAACCTGGGAATGGGAGGAGGAATTCCTAGAGAATCAGACTTTGAAGGCTAGCGGGATTTGATTGTAGGACTCTGACAGGACTCGGGGAAACAGAGACTCCACTCTTGGAGGGCACACACAAAGTAGTGTGCGCTCGGGACCCAGGGGGAGGAGCAGTGACGCCAGGGGAGACTTAACAAGACCTACCTGCTAGTGTTGGAGGGTCTCCTGCAGAGGCAGGGGTTGGCTGTGGCTCACTGTGGGGACAAGGACACTGGCAGCTGAAGTTCTGGGAAATATTCCTTGGTGTGAGCCCTCCCAGCATCCGCCATTAGCCCCACCAAAGAGCCCAGGTAGGCTCCAGTGTTGGGTTGCCTCAGGCCAAACAACCAACAGGGAGGGAACCCAGCCTCACCCATCAGCAGACAAGCGGATTAAAGTTTTACAGAGCACTGCCCACCGGAGAAACAGTCAGCTCTCCCCACCACCAGTTCCTCCCATCAGGAAACTTGCACAAGCCTCTTAGATAGCCTCGTCCACCAGAGGGCAGACAGCAGAAGCAAGAAGAACTACAATCCTGAAGCCTGTGGAACAAAAACCACATTCACAGAAAGACAGACAAGATGTAAAGGCAGAGGGCTATGTACCAGATGAAGGAACAAGATAAACCCCCAGAAAAACAACTAAATGAAGTGGAGATAGGCAACCTCCCAGAAAAAGAATTCAGAATAATGATAGTGAAAATGATCCAGGACCTCAGAAAAAGAATGGAGGCAAAGTTCAAGAAGATGCAAGAAATGTTTAACAAAGACCTAGAAGAATTAAAGAACAAACAAACAGAGATGAACAATACAATAACTGAAATGAAAACTACACTAGAAGGAATCAATAGCAGAATAACTGAGGCAGAAGAATGGATAAGTGTCCTGGAAGACAGAATGGTGGAATTCACTGATGTGGAACAGAATAAAGAAAAAAGAATGAAAAGAAATGAAGACAGCCTAAGAGACCTCTGGGACAACATTACATGCAACAACATTCACATTATAGGGGTCCCAGAAGGAGAAGAGAGAGAGAAAGGACCCGAGAAAATATCTGAAGAGATTATAGTTGAAAACTTCCCTAACATGGGAAAGGAAATAGCTACCCAAGTCCAGGAAGTGCAGAGAGTCACATACACGATAAACCCAAGGAGAAACACACCAAGACACACAGTAATCAAATTGGCAAAAATTAAAGACAAAGAAAAATTATTGAAAGCAGCAAGGGAAAAACGACAAATAACATACAAGGGAACTCCCATAAGGTTAACAGCTGATTTCTCAGCAAAAACTCTACAAGCCAGGGGCTTCCCTGGTGGTGCAGTGGTTGGGAGTCCACCTGCCGATGCAGGGGACACGGGTTCGTGCCCCGGTCCGGGAGGATCCCACATGCCGCGGAGCGGCTGGGCCCGTGAGCCATGGCCGCTGAGCCTGTGCGTCTGGAGCCTGTGCTCTGCAACGGGAGAGGCCACAGTGGTGAGAGGCCCGCATACCGCAAAAAGAAAAAAAAAAAAAAAAACTCTACAAGCCAGAAGGGACTGGCAAGATATACTTGAAATGATGAAAGTGAAGAACCTACAACCAAATTACTCTACCTGGCAAGGATCTCATTCAGATTCGATGGAGAAATCAAAAGCTTTACAGACAAGCCAAAGCTAAGAGAATTCAGCACCACCAAACCAGCTCTACAACAAATGCTAAAGGAACTTCTCCACGTGGGAAACACAAGAGAAGAAAAGGCCCTAGAAAAACAAACCCAAAACAATTAAGAAAACTGTCACAGGAACATACATATTGATAATTACCCTAAACATGAATGGATTAAAAGCTCCAACCAAAAGACATAGGCTTGCTGAATGGATACAAAAACAAGACCCATATATATGCTGTCTACAAGACACCCACTTCAGACCTAGAGACACGTTCAGACTGAAAGTGAGGGGATGAAGAAAGATATTCCATGCAAATGGAAATCAAAAGAAAGCCAGAGTAGCAATACTCATTTATCATATCAGATAAAATAGACTTTAAAATAAAGAACGTTACAAGAGACAAGGAAGGCCACTACATAATGATCAAGGGATCAATCCAAGAAGAAGATAAAACAGTTATAAATATATATGCACCCAACACAGGAGGACCTCAACACATAAGGGAACTGCTAACAGCTATAAAAGGAGAAATTGACAGTAACACAGTAATAGTGGGGGACTTTAACACCTCACTTACACCAATGGACAGGTCATCCAAAATGAAAATAAATAAGGAAACGGAAGCTTTAAATGACACAATAGACCAGATAGATTGAATTGATATTTATAGGACATTCCATACAAAAACAGCAGATTACACTTTCTTCTCAAGTGTGCACGGAACATTCTCCAGGATAGATCACATCTTGGGTCACAAATCAAGCCTCAGTAAATTTAAGAAAATTGAAATCATATCAAGCACCTTTTCTAACCACAACGCTATGAGATTAGAAATCAATTACAGCGGAAAAAACATAAAAAACACAAACACACAGAGGTTAAACGATACGTTACTAAATAACGCAAGAAATCACTGAAGAAATCAAAGAGGAAATCAAAAAATACCTAGAGACAAATGACAATGAAAACACGACGATCCAAAACCTATAGGATGCAGCAAAAGCAGTTCTAAGAGGGAAGATTATAGCTATACAAGCCTATGTCAAGAAACAAGAAAAATGTCAAGTAAACAATCTAACCTTACACCTAAAGGAACTAGAGAAAGAACAAATAAAACCAAAGTTAGCAGAAGGAAAGAAATCATAAAGATCAGAGCAGAAATAAATGAAATAGAAACAAAGAAAACAATAGCAAAGATCAGTAAAACTAAAAGCTGGTTCTTTGAGAAGATAAACAAAATTGATAAACCATTAGATTCATCAAGAAAAAGAGGGAGAGGACTCAAATCAGTAAAATTAGAAATGAAAAAGGAGAAGTTACAACAGACACCGCAGAAATACAAAGCATCCTAAGAGACTACTACAAGCAATTCTATGCAAATAAAATGGACAACATGGAAGAAATGGACAAATTCTTAGAAAGGTATAACCTTCCAAGACTGAACCAGGAAGAAATAGAAAATATGAACAAACCAATCACAAGTAATGTAATTGAAACTGTGATTAAAAATCTTCCAACAAACAAAAGTCCAGGTCCAGATGGCTTCACAGGTGAATTCTATCAAACATTTAGAGAAGAGCTAACACCAGTCCTTCTCAAACTCTTCCAAAATATTGCAGAGGAAGGAACACTCCCAAAGGCATTCTATGAGGCCACCATCACCCTGATAACAAAACCAGACAAAGATACTACAAAAAAAGAAAATTACAGACCAATATCACTGATAAATATAGATGCAAAAATCCACAACAAAATACTAGCAAACAGAATCCGACAACACATTGAAAGGATCATACACCATGATCAAGTGGGATTTATCCCAGGGATGCAAGGATTCTTCAATATACACAAATCAATCAATGTGATACACCATATTAACAAATTGAAGAAGAAAAAGCATATGATATTCTCAATAGAAGCAGAAAAAGCTTTTGACAAAATTCAACACGCATTTATGATAAAAACTCTCCAGAAAGTGGGCATAGAGGCAACCTACCTCAACATAATAAAGGCCATATACAACAAATCCACAGCAAACATCATTCTCAGTGGTGAAAAACTGACAGCATTTCCTCTAAGATCAGCAACAAGACAAGGATGTCCACTCTCAACACTATTATTCAACATAGCTTTGGAAATCCTAGCCACAGCAATCAGAGGAGAAAAAGAAATAAAAGGAATACATATTGGAAAAGAAGAAGTCAAACTCTCACTGTTTGCCAGTGACATGATACTATACATAGAGAACCCTAAAGATGCTACCAGGAAACTACTAGAGCTAATCAATGAATTTGGTAAAGTAGCAGGATACAAAATTAATGCACAGAAATTTCTTGCATTCCTATACACTAATGATGAAAAATCTGAAAGACAAATTAAGAAAACACAATGGAATATTACTCAGCCATAAAAAGAAACAAAATTGAGCTATTTGTAATGAGGTGGATAGACCTAGAGTCTGTCATACAGAGTGAAGTAAGTCAGAAAGAGAAAGACAAATACCGTATGCTAACACATATATATGGAATTTAAGGAAAAAAAATGTCATGAAGAACCTAGGGGTAGGTAAGACAGGAATAAAGACACAGACCTACTAGAGAACGGACTTGAGGATATGGGGAGGGGGAAGGGTGAGCTGTGACAAAGCAAGAGAGAGGCATGGACATATACACACTACCAAACGTAAGGTAGATAGCTAGTGGGAAGCAGCCGCATAGCACAGGGAGATCAACTCTCAACTCGGTGCTTTGTGACCGCCTGGAGGGGTGAGATAGGGAGGGTGGGAGGGAGGGAGATGCAAGAGGGAAGAGATATGGGAACATATGTATATGTATAACTGATTCACTTTGTTATAAAGCAGAAACTAACACACCATTGTAAAGCAATTATACTCCAATAAAGATGTTAAAAAAGGGAGAGAAAAAAAGGAAAACACTCTCATTTACCATTGCAACAAAAAGAATAAAATACCTAGGAATAAACCTACCTAGGGAGACAAAAGACCTGTACGCAGAAAACTATAAGACCCTGATGAAAGAAATTTAAGATGATACCAACAGATGGAGAGATACACCATGTTCTTGGACTGGAAGAATCAACATTGTGAAAATGACTCTACTACCCAAAGCAATCTACAGATTCAATGCAATCCCTATCAAACTACCAGTGGCATTTTTCATAGAACTAGATCAAAAAATTTCACAATTTGTATGGAAACACAAAAGACCCCGAATAGCCAAAAGAATCTTGAGAAAGAAAAATGGAGCTGGAGGAATCAGGCTACAGGAATCAAATCAGGCTACAGGAATCAAAGCTACAGTAATCAAGACAGTATGGTACTGGTACAAAAACAGAAATATAGACCAATGGAACAGGATAGAAAGCCCAGAGATAAACCCACGCATGTATCGTCACCTTATTTTTGATAAAGGAGGCCAGAATATACAATGCAGAAAAGACAGCCTCTTCAATAAGTGGTGCTGGGAAAACAGGACAGCTACCCTTAAAAGAATGAAATTAGAACGCTCCTTAACACCATACACAAAAATAAACTCAAAATGGATTAAAGACCTAAATGTAAGGCCAGACACTACAAGACTGTTAGAGGAAAACATAGGCAGAACACTCCATGACATACATCACAGCAATATCCTTTTTATCCCACCTTCTAGAGAAATGGAAATAAAACCAAAAATAAACAAATGGGACCTAATGAAACTTCGAAGCTTTTGCACAACAAAGGAAACCAGAAACAAGACTAAAAGACAACCCTCAGAATGGGAGAAAATATTTGCAAATGAAGCAACTGACAGAGGATTAATCTCTAAAATATACAAGCAGCTCATGCAGCTCAGTAGCAAAAAACCAAAAAACTCAATCCAAAACTGGGCAGAAGACCTAAACAGACATTTCTCAAAGAAGATATACAGATTAACAACAAACACATGAAAGGATGCTCAACATCACTAATCATTAGAAAAATGCAAATCAAAACTACAGGGAGGGGGGGACCTTGAAGATGGCGGAAGAGTAAGACGCGGAGATCGCCTTCCTCCCCACGGATACACCAGAAATACATCCACACGTGGAACAACTCCTACAGAACTCCTACTGAAGGCTGGCAGAAGACCTCAGACCTCCCAAAAGGCAAGAAACTCCCCACGTAACTGGGTAGGGCAAAAGAAAAAACAGAGACAAAAGAATAAGGACGGCACCTGCACCAGTGGGAGGGAGCTGTGAAGGAGGAAAAGTTTCCACACACTAGGAAGCCCCTCCGCGGGCGGAGACTGCGGGAGGCAGAGGGGGGAGTTTCGGGACCGCGGAGTAGTGCACAGCGACGGGTGCGGAGGGCAAAGCGGGGAGATTCCTGCACAGACGATCGGTGCCAACCGGCACTCACCAACCCGAGAGGCTTGCTGCTCACCCACCGGGGCGGGCGGGGCTGCGAGCTGAGGCTCGGGTTTTGGTTTTGGACGGAGCTCAGGGAGAGGACTGGGGTTGGCGGCTTGAACATAGCCTGAAGGGGTTAGTGCACCACGACTAGCCGGGAGGGAGTTCGGGGAAAAGCCTGCACCGGCCGAAGAGGCAAGAGACTTTTTCTTCCCTCTTTGTTTCCTGGTGCGCGAGGAGAGGGGTTTAAGAGCGCTGCTTAAAGGAACTCCAGAGACGGGCGCGAGCCGCGGCTAAAAGCGCGAACCCCAGAGACGGGCGCGAGCCGCGGCTGAGGGCGCGAGCCCCCGAGACGGGCGCGAGCCGCGGCTGAAAGCGCAAACCCCAGAGACGGGCGCGAGCCGCGGCTAAAACCGCGGACCCCAGAGACGGGCGGGAGACGCTAAGGCTGCTGCTGCCGCCACCGAGGGGCCTGTGTGCGAGCACAGGTCACTCTCCACACCCCTCTTCCGCGGAGCCTGTGCAGCCCGCCACTGCCAGGTTCCCGGGATCCAGGGACAACTTCCCCGGGAGTACGCACGGCGGGTCTCAGGCTGGTGCAACATCACGCCGGCCTCTGCCGCAACGTCACACCGCCTCTGCCGCCGCAGGCCCGCCCCGCACGCAGGGCCCCTCCTTCCCCCATCCCCCAACCCCCGGCCTGAGTGAGCCGGAGGCCCCGAATCAGCTGCTCCTTTAACCCCGTCCTGTCTGAGCGAAAAAACAGACGCCCTCCAGCGACCTACACGCAGAGGCAGGGCCAAATCCAAAGCTGAGCTCCTGTGAGCTGTGAGAACAAAGAAGAGAAAGGGAAATCTCTCCCAGCAGCCACAGAAGCAGCGGATTAAAGCTCCACAATCAACTTGATATACCCTGCATCTGTGGAATACCTGAATAGACAAGGAATGATCCCAAATTGAAGAGGTGGAATTTAGGAGCGAGATCTATGATTTTTTTCCCTTTTCCTCTTTTTGTGAATGTGTACGTGTATGCTTCTGTGTGAGATCCTGTCTGTATACTCTTGCTTCCACCATTTGTCCTAGGGCTCTATCCGTCCATGACTTTTTTTTTAAAAATTCTTTTTCTTAATAATTAAGTTTAATTGTAATAACTTTATTATACTTTACCTTCGTTCTTTCTTTCTTTCCTTCCTTCCTTCCCTCCTTTAGACAACGAATCACCCCAAATTGAGGAGGTGGTCTCAGGGAGCAGGATTTATGATTTTTCCCCCTTTACCTCTTTTTGTGAAGGTGTATGTGTATGCTTCTGTGTAAGATTTTCTCTGTATAGCTTTGCTTCCAACATTTGTCCTAAGGTTCTATCCGTCCCTTTTTTTTTTTTTTCTAAATATTTTTTAATTCAATAACTATATTATACTTTATTTTATTTTTACTGTATCATCTTTCTTTCTGTCTTTTTTCCTTCTTTCCCTCCTTCCTTCCTTCCTCCCTCCCTCCCTCCCTCCCTCCTTTCTTTCCTTCTTTGCTTCTTTCTTCCTTCCTTCCTTTCCTCCTTTCCTTCTTTCTTTACTCATACTTCTACTAATTCTCCCTACTTTTTCTCCCTTTTATTCTGAGCTGTGTGGATGAAAGGCTCTTGGTGCTCCAGCCAGGAGTCAGGGCTCTGCCTCTGAGGTAGGAGAGCCAACTTCAGGACACTGGTCAACAAGAGACCTCCCAGCTCCACATAATATTAAACGGTGGAAATATCCCAGAGACCTCCATCTTAACACCAGCACCCAGCTTCACTCAACGACCAGCAAGCCACAGTGCTGGACAACCTATGCCAAACAACTAGCAAAACAGGAACACAACCCCACCCATTAGCAGAGAGGCTGCCTAAAATCATAATAAGGCCACAGACACCCCAAAACACACCACCAGACGTGAACCTGCCCACTAGAGAGACAAGATCCAGCCTCATCCAGCACAACACAGGCACTAGTCCCCTCCACCAGGAAGCCTACACAACCCACTGAAACAACCTTAGCCACTGGAGACAGACATCAAAAACAACGGGAACTACGAAAGTGCAGCCTGCGAAAAGGAGACCCCAAACACAGTAAGATAAGCAAAATGAGAAGACAGAAAAACACACAGCAGATAAAGGAGCAAGATAAAAACCCACCAGACCTAACAAATGAAGAGGAAATAGGCAATCTACCTGAAAAAGAATTCAGAATAATGATAGTAAGGATGATCCGAAATCTTGGAAGTAGAATGGACAAAATGCAAGAAACAGTTAACAAGGACCTACAAGAACTAAAGATGAAACAAGCAACGATGAACAATGCAATAAATGAAATTAAAATCACTCTAGATAGGATCAATAGCAGAATAACTGAGGCAGAAGAACGGATAAGTGACCTGGAAGATAAAGTAGTGGAAATAACTACTGCAGAGCAGAATAAAGAAAAAAGAATGAAAAGAACTGAGGACAGTCTCAGAGACCTCTGGGACAACATGAAAGGCACCAACATTCGAATTATAGGGGTTCCAGAAGAAGAAGAAAGAAAGAAAGGGACTGAGAAAATATTTGAAGAGATTATAGTTGAAAACTTCCCTAATATGGGAAAGGAAATAGTTAATCAA
This sequence comes from Phocoena sinus, assembly GCF_008692025.1. Taxonomy (NCBI): domain Eukaryota; kingdom Metazoa; phylum Chordata; class Mammalia; order Artiodactyla; family Phocoenidae; genus Phocoena; species Phocoena sinus. The sequence goes on from NC_045784.1 coordinate 95,213,009, forward strand.
GTCCAGGAAGCACAGAGGGTCCCATACAGGATAAATACAAGGAGAAACACGCCAAGACACATATTAATCAAACTGTCAAAAATTAAATACAAAGAAAGCATATTAAAAGCAGCAAGGGAAAAACAACAAATAACACACAAGGGAATCCCCATAAGGTTAACAGCTGATCTCTCAGCAGAAACCCTACAAGCCAGAAGGGAGTGGCAGGACATACTGAAAGTGCTGAAGGAGAATAGCCTGCAACCAAGACTACTCTACCCAGCAAGGATCTCATTCACATTTGATGGAGAAATTAAAACCTTTACAGACAAGCAAAAGCTGAGAGAGTTCAGCACCACCAAACCAGCTTTACAACAAATGCTAAAGGAACTTCTCTAGACACGAAACACAAGAGAAGGAAATGACCTATAGTAGCGAACCCAAAACAATATATAAAATGGAAATAGGAACATACATATCGATAATTACCTTAAATGTAAATGGACTAAATGCTCCCACCAAAAGACACAGATTGGCTGAACGGATACAAAAACAAGACCCTTATATATGCTGTCTACAAGAGACCCACTTCAGAACTAGAGACACATACAGACTGAAAGTAAGGGGATGGAAAAAGATATTCCATGCAAATGGAAACCAAAAGAAAGCTGGAGTAGCAATTCTCATATCAGACAAAATAGACTTTAAAATAAGGACTATTAAAAGGGACAAAGAAGGACACTACATAATGATCAAGGGATCGATCCAAGAAGAAGATATAACAATTGTAAATATTTATGCACCCAACATAGGAGCACCTCAATACATAAGGCAAATACTAACAACCATAAAAGGGGAGATCAACAGTAACACATTCATAGTAGGGGACTTTAACACCCCACTTTCACCCATGGACAGATCATCCAAAATGAAAATAAATAAGGAAACACAAGCTTTAAATGATACATTAAACAAGATGGACTTAATTGATATTTATAGGACACTCCATCCAAAAACAACAGAATACACATTCTTCTCAAGTGCTCATGGAACATTCTCCAGGATAGATCATATCTTGGGTCACAAATCAAGCCTTGGTAAATTTAAGAAAACTGAAATTGTATCAAGTATCTTTTCCGACCACAACGCCATGAGACTAGATATCAATTACAGGAAAAGATCTTTAAAAAATACAAACACATGGAGGCTAAACAATACACTACTTAATAATGAAGTGATCACTGAAGAAATCAAAGAGGAAATAAAAAAATACCTAGAAACAAATGACAATGGAGACACAACGACCCAAAACCTATGGGATGCAGCAAAAGCAGTTCTAAGGGGGAAGTTTATAGCAATACAAGCCCACCTTAAGAAGCAGGAAACATCTCGAATAAACAACCTAACCTTGCACCTCAAGCAATTAGAGAAAGAAGAACAAAAAAACCCCAAAGCTAGCAGAAGGAAAGAAATCATAAAAATCAGATCAGAAATAAATGAAAAAGAAATGAAGGAAACAATAGCAAAGATCAATAAAACTAAAAGCTGGTTCTTTGAGAAGATAAACAAAATAGATAAACCACTAGCCAGACTCATCAAGAAAAAAAGGGAGAAGACTCAAATCAATAGAATTAGAAATGAAAAAGGAGAAGTAACAACTGACACTGCAGAAATAAAAAAAATCATGAGAGATTACTACAAGCAACTCTATGCCAATAAAATGGACAATCTGGAAGAAATGGACAAATTCTTAGAAATGCACAACCTGCCAAGACTGAATCAGGAAGAAATAGAAAATATGAACAGACCAATCACAAGCACTGAAATTGAAACTGTGATTAAAAACCTTCCAACAAACAAAAGCCCAGGACCAGATGGCTTCACAGGTGAATTCTATCAAACGTTTAGAGAAGAGCTAACACCTATCCTTCTCAAACTCTTCCAAAATATAGCAGAGGGAGGAACACTCCCAAATTCCTTCTACGAAGCCACCATCACCTTGATACCAAAACCAGACAAGGATGTCACAAAGAAAGAAAACTACAGGCCAATATCACTGATGAACATAGATGCAAAAATCCTCAACAAAATACTAGCAAACAGAATCCAACAGCACATTAAAAGGATCATATACCATGATCAAGTGGGGTTTATTCCAGGAATGCAAGGATTCTTCAATATACGCAAATCTATCAATGTGATAAACCATATTAACAAATTGAAGGAGAAAAACCATATGATCATCTCAATAGATGCAGAGAAAGCTTTCGACAAAATTCAACACCCATTTATGATAAAAACCCTCCAGAAAGTAGGCATAGAGGGAACTTTCCTAAACATAATAAAAGCCATATATGACAAGCCCACAGCAAACATCATCCTCAATGGTGAAAAACTGAAAGCATTTCCACTAAGATCAGGAACAAGACAAGGTTGCCCACTCTCACCACTCTTATTCAACATAGTTTTGGAAGTTTTAGCCACAGCAATCAGAGAAGAAAAGGAAATAAAAGGAATCCAAATCGGAAAAGAAGAAGTAAAGCTGTCACTGTTTGCAGATGACATGATACTATACATAGAGAATCCTAAAGATGCTACCAGAAAACTACTAGAGCTAATCAATGAATTTGGTAAAGTAGCAGGATACAAAATTAATGCACAGAAATCTCTGGCATTCCTATATACTAATGATGAAAAATCTGAAAGTGAAATCAAGGAAAACACTCCCATTTACCATTGCAACAAAAAGAATAAAATATCTAGGAATAAACCTACCTAAGGATACGAAAGACCTGTATGCAGAAAATTATAAGACACTGATGAAAGAAATTAAAGATGATACAAATAGATGGAGAGATATACCATGTTCTTGGATGGGAAGAATCAACATTGTGAAAATGACTCTACTACCCAAAGCAATCTACAGATTCAATGCAATCCCTATCAAACTACCACTGGCATTTTTCACAGAACTAGAACAAAAAATTTTGCAATTTGTATGGAAACACAAAAGACCCCGAATAGCCAAAGCAATCTTGAGAACGAAAAAAGGAGCTGGAGGAATAAGGCTCCCTGACTTAGACTATATTACAAAGCAACAGTAATCAAGACAGTATGGTACTGGCACAAAAACAGAAAGATAGATCAGTGGAACAGGATAGAAAGCCCAGAGATAAACCCACGCACATATGGACACCTTATCTTTGATAAAGGAGGCAGGAATGTACAGTGGAGAAAGGACAGCCTCTTCAATAAATGGTGCTGGGAAAACTGGACAGGTACATGTAAAAGTATGAGATTAGATCACTCCCTAACACCATACACAAAAATAAGCTCAAAATGGATTAAAGACCTAAATGTAAGGCCAGAAACTATCAAACTCTTAGAAGAAAACATAGGAAGAACACTCTATGACATAAATCACAGCAAGATCCTTTCTGACCCACCTCCTAGAGTAATGGAAATAAAAACAAAAATAAACAAATGGGACCTAATGAAACTTCGAAGCTTTTGCACAGCAAAGGAAACCATAACCAAGACCAAAAGACAACCCTCAGAATGGGAGAAAACATTTGCAAATGAAGCAACTGACAAAGGATTAATCTCCAAAATTTACAAGCAGCTCATGCAGCTCAATAACAAAAAAACAAACAACCCCATCCAAAAATGGGCAGAAGACCTAAATAGACATTTCTCCAAAGAAGATATACAGAATGCCAACAAACACATGAAAGAATGCTCAACATCATTAATCATTAGAGAAATGCAAATCAAAACTACAATGAGATATCATCTCACACCAGTCAGAATGGCCATCATCAAAAAATCTAGAAACAATAAATGCTGGAGAGGGTGTGGAGAAAAGGGGACACTCTTGCACTGCTGGTGGGAATGTGAATTGGTTCAGCCACTGTGGAGAACAGTATGGAGGTTCCTTAAAAAACTACAAATAGAATTACCATATGACCCAGCAATCCCACTACTTGGCATATACCCTGAGAAAACCAAAATTCAAAAAGAGTCATGTACCAAAATGTTCATTGCAGCTCTATTTACAATAGCCAGGACATGGAAACAACCTAAGCGCCCATCATCGGATGAATGGATAAAGAAGATGTGGCACATATACACAATGGAATATTACTCAGCCTTAAAAAGAAATGAAATTGAGCTATTTGTAATGAGATGGATAGACCTAGAGTCTGTCATACAGAGTGAAGTAAGTCAGAAAGAAAAAGACAAATACCGTATGCTAACACATATATATGGAATTTAAGGGGAAAAAAATGTCATGAAGAACCTAGGGGTAAGATAGGAATAAAGACGCAGACCTACTGGAGAACGGACTTGAGGGTATGGGGAGGGGGAGGGGTGAGTTTTGACAGGGCGAGAGAGAGTCATGGACATATACACACTAACAAACGTAGTAAGGTAGATAGCTGGGGGGAAGCAGCCGCAAGGCACAGGGATATTAGCTCGGTGCTTTGTGACAGCCTGGAAGGGTGGGATGGGGAGAGTGGGAGGGAGGGAGACGCAAGAGGGAAGACATATGGGAACATATGTATATGTATAGCTGATTCACTTTGTTATAAAGCAGAAACTAACACACCATTGTAAAGCAATTATACCCCAATAAAGATGTTTAAAAAAAAAAAAAAAAAAAAAACTACAGGGAGCTATCACTTCATACTAGTCAGAATGGCCATCAACAAAAAATCTACAAACAATAAATGCTGGAGAGGGTGTGGAGAGGGAACCCTCTTGCACTGTTGGTGGGAATGTAAATTGATATAGCCACTATGGAGAGCAGTATGGAGGTTCCTTACAAAACTAAAAATAGAACTACCATATGACCCAACAATCCCACTACTGGGCATATACCCTGAGAAAACCATAATTCAAAATGAGTCATGTACCACAGTTTCCATTGCAGCTCTATGTACAATAGCCAGGACATGGAAGCAACCTAAGGTCCATCGACTGATGAATGGATAAAGAAGGTGTGGCACATATATACAATGGAATATTACTCAGCCATATAAAGAAAGGAAATTGAGTTATTTGTAGTGGGGTGGATGGATCTAGAGTCTGTCATACAGAGTAAAGTAAGTCAGAAAGAGAAAAACAAATACTGTATGCTAACACATATATATGGAAACTAAAAAAAAAAAAAAAAGGTTCTGAAGAACCTAGGGGCAGGACAGGAATAAAGACGCAGACGTAGAGAATGGAGTTGAGGACACAGGGAGGGGGAAGGGTAAGCTGGGACAAAGTGAGAGAGTGGCATGCACATATATACACTACCAAATGTAAAATAGATAGCTAGTGGGAAGCAGCCACATAGCACAGGGAGATCAGTTCGATGCTTTGTGACCACCTAGAGGGTTGGGATAGGGAGGGTGGGAGGGAGATGCAAGAGGAAGGGGATATGAGGATATATGTATATGTATAGCTGATTCACTTTGTTATAAAGCAGAAACTAACACAGCATTGTAAAGCAATTATACTCCAGTAAAGATGTTAAAAAATATGATAAGCCTTGGAAACTACATAAATAAAAGAGAATCAAAACAAAGAATGCAATGGATCTCTGTAATAGCATTATGGAACAGTAGAAGAGAAGAACATGTGGCTTATAACATCAAACTAAAAGATTCTCACAAAACAATGCAAAATGAAAAAGAAATAGAAATTTTGATAAAGCAATTATAGATATGGAGATTAGGTCCAGAAGTTCAACATCCATGTAACGGGAGTTCCAAAAGACCAGAAAGTATAGAGAAGAGGAAGTTAATAAATCAATAATAGACGATAATTCCCCCCGAATGATAAAAGGTATTATTCTTCAGATGGAAAGATAAGTGCTAAGCAAGGTAAACAAAGAAGACATATATAAAATGCACTGTGGTGACATTTTGCCAGAATGAATTAAAAAAAGGATTTAAAAAAGTCCCAAAAGCTTCCATAAAGAAGAAAAAAGCAACAAAACCAGTAAAGTTAGTAGTTAAGGCTAAATAACTGTAGATACATAAGGTCAAAGTATTTTTTTATAATTACTTAGAACTAAAATCTTGGGAGATATCAACTTGAGATGCAACGGGAAAGAAATTGTAAAGTTGCAAAGGTTATTGTCTAAAACAAGGGAATATATAGATTCTAATGAAATTTAGACTTTGATTTATAAAAAAGGATATAAATGTGTATGTTGAGAACTAACCAGATCCACAGAAAGAGCATATTCACCTTTGAAAGTACAAGAAGAAAAATAAAAGAACAAATCAAATCATCAACCCAGCTAAAAGGAAGAAAAGAAAAATGAAAGAAGAAAAATGACAAAAAACATAAAAATGATAGCAGTACTACGGAAAAATGTACCAGTAATTACAGTAAATATTAATAGGTTAAATTACTCTATTAGGGAAAGACCCTGTGAATGAAAAATTTTTTTAACTTTAAATTATGAAATAATTTGGATATTACAAAAAGTTCCGTAACTAGTTAAATAATTCGGTAGAGCATTCACCCAGATTCCCCAAATGTTAATGTTTAAACCTCTTTTATTTTCTGTCTCTAACTTTTCCCTGAAATGTTTAAGAGTAAGTTGCATACAGTATTTGTCTTTCTCTTTCTGACTTACTTCACTCTGTATGACAGTCTCCTGGTCCATCCACCTCACTACAAATAACCCAGTTTCATTCCTTTTTATTGCTGAGTAATATTCCATTGTATATATGTGCCAGTATATATGGAATCTAGAAAAAAAATGGTCATGAAGAACCTAGGGGCAAGATGGTAATAAGGATGGAGACCTACTAGAGAATGGACTTGGGGATATGGGGAGGGGGAAGGGTAAGCTGGGACAAAGTGAGAGAGTTGCTTGGACATATATACACTACCAAACGTAAAATAGATGGCTAGTGGGAAGCTGCCACATAGCACAGGGAGATCAGCTCGGTGCTTTGTGACCACGTAGAAGGGTGGGATAGGGAGGGTGGGAGGGAGGGAGACGCAAGAGGGAAGAGACATGGGGACATGTTTATGTATAACTGATTCAATTTGTTATAAAGCAGAAACTAACACACCACTGTAAAGCAATTATACTCCAATGAAGATGTTAAAAAAAAAAAAAGAGTAAGTTGCAGACAGTATGCTCTTACAGTTTTACAGAGTACCATCTTATTGGGACAAATAGTGAAATTTAAATAAGGTCTGCAGGGGCTTCCCTGGTGGCGCAGTGTTTGGGAGTCTGCCTGTCAATGCAGGGGACACGGGTTTGGGAAGATCCCACATGCTGGTCTGGGAAGATCCCACATGCCACAGAGCAACTGAGCCCATGCACCACAACTGTTGAGCCTGCGCTCTAGAGCCTGCGAGCCACAACTACTGAGCCTGCATGCTGCAACTACTGAGCCCACGTGCCTAGAGCCTGTGCTCCACAACAAGATGGGCCACCACAGTGAGAGGCCTGTGCACCTCAACAAAGAGTGGCCACTGCTCGCCACAACTAGAGGAAGCCTGCATGTGGCAATGAAGACCCAACGCAGCCAAATATAAATAAATAAAATAAATAAAATTTTAAAATAAATAAATAAGGTCTGCATTGAGATAATAATATATCACTGATTATGGAATATTACTCAGCCATAAAAAGGAACAAAATTGGGTCATTTGTAGAGACGTGGATGGACCTAGAGACTGTCATACAGGGTGAAGTAAGTCAGAAAGAGAAAAACAAATATCGTATATTAACGCATACTTATGGAATCTAGAAAAATGGTACAGATGAACCGGTTTGCAAGGCAGAAATAGAGACACAGATGTAGAGAACAAACATATGGACACAAAGCGGGGAAAATCAGGGGTTGTGGTGAGATGAATTGGGAGATTGGGATTGACGTATATACGCTAATATGTATAAAATAGATAACTAATAAGAACCTGCTGTATAAAAAAATAAATAAAATTCAAAAAAATATATACCATTGACTGATAATTTTACTGTGGTTATGTAAAAGCATCCTGTCTGTAACTTATTGATATCTTCCCTGTGATTTCTTTGAGAACTTCTTTACTTTCAAATACCACAAGATGTTATAGAATCATCTTATATTTTACCTTCCCTAGAACTGGAATCAGTAATTTCTTTAAGCAAGCCTTATTCCTTTGTTGTAGAATCATATTTAGAAATCAAGATCTGGGCACTGGGTGTGCTCATTGGTACTAGAATATCGTTTGCTTCTATTACCTCTCAGTGGACAAAACTAGGATATACATGCATGTATACATACACACGTACACACATCCATATTTCTGTATCTATCAATCTATCTTTCAAAAACCATGAATTAACACTGATAACTCTAATTCAAATCTAACTCCATGAGGTTTGTCCTAGGCTTCCCTCTTGTTCCCTTCTCCAACATTATGGACAGTATATTAACTTATTTACTCAATCAGAATACATATATTAGCTGCAGAATTGCTAACCCATACAACTATGAAAATCAAACCTATCAACAAAAGTGCAATATTGGTTCCCAATTCCATCTTTATTCTTAATTTATGTTATAGCAACTTCAGTGTGTCATGGGGGAGCTCAGATGTTGGTTCAAATGTTGAAACTCATAACAGTCATCTTTTTCTATGAAAAAAACACAACTGCATTATTCAAACAGGTGAGGAAATCTCAAGGCAAGGGGCAGGGTGCATGGCTCTCTGCGAGAAAGTCCAGAACTGAGAGAGAATGAATAGCAGTGTGCAGGCTTTTTATAAGGAGAAAAGTCCCACTGGCACAGGAGTTAAAAGAGGCTCTTGTCCAATGCAAGATTTTAAAGAGGCAGCGAGAGGTTGCATGATCTTGTGAAATGGCGGGGGCGGGGTTGGGGGTAAGCTTTACCAGAAGGCGGCAGGAGGTTACAAAGGCAGGAAATAAAGCTCAGAAGTTGCTGGCTCTAAATCATACATCATCGGGAGTCCAAGTTTCTCTCCTGGGGTCTTCATAAGGTATATACTCAAAATACTGTATTTCAGTTACTTAAGTCTTGGACTTCCTCTCTACATACACACACACACTTTGTTATTCACTATGTTATGTTATTCATTTGAAATAAAATCAGGTTCATTTGTTTCTGTTTGTATTACATTTTTCTTGCCATGCCCCATCTTTGTTGATTTTATTTATTTTTCAGCATGTGAATATTAACATGGTTATAAAAGTCAGAACTATGCAAAAATGTATATTTAGAAAAGTATGATCACTCTTCCATATTTCTTCTACTCTTTTTCTACATCCCCTCCTTTCCACTTTGTTCCCAGCTACTCTTGTACGTAACCAATCTCATTAGTTTCTAGCTTATCTTTTCATGTTTCTTTTTTCATATATATGCATGTATATCCATATATGTGTAATGAGCACATACACACACCTATGTATATGTATACATGTCCATATACATACACAGTTGTTACATACTGATGATTTTCGTTTCAGGACTGACCTAGACCACAAACAAACAAAAAATATGGTGTCAGTCTAGGAACTTGGCCAAAAAGCCTTTTCACTCAACATAAGTTTTATCATCAAAACCACTTCTCCACGGAGATATGTATCCCAAAATGAAATGAAATATCCAAACTTTTAAAACTCATTTATAATCAAGTCCAGTGACATTACCATAGTTCTAGGTGCAAGCAAGCTTGTGTATGAAATCAACATCATTCACAAAAACAAATTCATCAAAAATGAAGAAGGTCCACAGGACTCAGGATCCAAGTTTCTTAAGACTCCTGATTCATAGATAAAAATTCTTTGCAAATGGATTAAGAGAATCTGGAGAATCTAATATTTTTTGAGAGGTTGTGCAAAACTATTTTATTTACAAAAATGGCACAAAAGTGAAATCAACAGTCAATGCACATGCACACTTCATTCACATATTCAACAACAAAAGGTATTCTAACACTATAGACCTGAATAAGAATACTAGCTTCAATGGTGGCTGTTATGCACTAGAGTCACATAAGTCGTACCAGAATGGGCAAATATTGCCCAAGCAAAATTCTGTTGTTAAAGCTGAAACATATTTAAGGCCAATCAAGTTCAAGCACAGGATGCAAATCTTTTGGAGCCCCATCTCTTTGTGTTTGAAATATGTCACCTTTCTTCTAACTTGTGGTCTTAAACTTCTGCTTCACAAAATCCAAAAGGAAAATACAGAAGAACTCAATACAATAGAGTTTATTTTAGATAAGAGTAACATACAAAGCTATAATTAAGATTAATTAAAGAAAGCCAAAATATTAAAATTGTAAAACTTGCTTATTACTTGTTGGAACCAGCCCTACACTAGGAGTTGGGTAATACATACAATTCTTTTCAAGTAGATTACTTTACATTGCTCCAACATGTTCTTTTCATTAGTGCACTGCTAAGCTAATCAAAAACTCTACACATGTATATTACCTTACAATAGCAGCACACACTACAGCTACCTGCAAAGCCATCACTCTCAAATGACTGAGTGAAAGGAAATAAAAAGTGGAGAAGTAACATATTAAGAGGAAATAATGGGAATTAGAAGATTCATGCATTTCAGCTCTTTTAACCAGTCAGCCGGCTTGCTCGCAACAAGAGATGGTTTCCGTTGAGGAAGGTCCTGTGGAGTGGGAATGTGGTCACCAGTGACCTCTGTCTTATTTGGGGCTGTAGTAGGAAGTTGCTTGTTCTTCATTTTTGCTTTAGCCATGCTGTAATCCCCAGAATCAAAATCTTTTTGCCCTTTCTGCAATCATTTCCTTAAAAAAATCTGAACCTCTGGGCTTTTGTCCCAGATGAGGATACCTTGTTTTTAATCTTGCTTCTTCAGCTTTCTCTGGACTAGTTACTTTATCTTCCATTTCCTTCTGCTTCTCCGTGGAGGCTGCCTCGGGGACTTCCGGGTACATACTTCTTGCTCCCTCTTACTCTGCTTCTCCAGCTCTGCGACATCCTGAGAATCTAATATTTTAGACCCAAATACCTTCCTTTGCTTGAACGCATCAAAAAACAATAGTCATTTTTTTATTGAAGTATAGTTGATTTACAATGCTGTGTTAATTACTGCTGTACAGCAAAGTGATTCAGTTATATGTATATATACATTGTTTGTAAAGAATATTAAAAAAAAGAATGTATACATCTTTTCATGTTTCTTTACACATGAAAGGTAGCATATTATTTTGCACTTTGCTTTCTTCACTTAACAATATATATTGGAAATCACCCCATGTCAGTTCATAAAGTTCTTTCTCATTCTTTATTTATTTATTTATTTATTTTTGCGGTATGCGGGCCTCTCACTGTTGTGGCCTCTCCCGTTGCGGAGCACAGGCTCCGGACGCACAGGCTCAGAGGCCATAGCTCACGGGCCCAGCCGCTCCGCGGCATGTGGGATCCTCCCGGACCGGGGCATGAACCCGTGTCCCCTGCATCGGCAGGCGGACTCTCAACCACTGTGCCACCAGGGAAGCCCTCTCATTCTTTTTTGCATCTGCATAGTATTCCACTGTGTGATGTACCATATTTTATTCAAGCAGTCTCCTGCATGAGCATTTAGTTTGTTTCCAGTATTCTGAAATTACAATGTTGTAATGAATAACCTTGTGCATATATATTTTTATCTTATTGTAGGTCTATTTTCAGGGTATATTCCTAGGGCTAGGATTACTTTACTAAAAGACAAATGCATATGTCTTAATTTTGTTAGACAGTTACAAATCTCCCTCCAACAGGATTGTACTACTTTGCATTCCCACCAGTAATATATGAGAGTGACTTTCTCTACAGCCTTGCTAATAGAATGTGTTGGCATATTTTTCATTTTTACCATCAGACTGGAAAATTTAATTCATCTATACACTTACGTTTTGTTTATAAGAGACCTGCTGAAATAAAAATTAAAAATTGAAAATAGAAGAAGATATGCTAGGCAAATGCTAAGAAAATAAAGCAAACGTATCAATATTAATATCATATAAAAGAGAATTCAAGGTGAATAAATTAATGGGACAAAGAGAGATATATTATGGTGGTTTTATCCCCAACAAGATGAAATAGTCATGAACCTTTAGGCATATAACAAGAGAGCTTTGAAATATATAAGCAAAATGTAATAGAAATAAAAGGAGAAAGTTACAAAATCACTATCATGTTAGAAGACTTTAGCATACTTTTTCCCGTAGCGGAGCACAGGCTCCGGACGCGCAGGCTCAGAGGCCATGGCTCACGGGCCTAGCCGCTCCGCAGCATGTGGATCTTCCCGGAGCGGGGCACGAACCCGTGTCCCCTGCATTGGCAGGCGGACTCCCAACCACTGCGTCACCAGGGAAGCCCTAGCATAGTTCTTAATGGTCAAAAGATCACGTAGGCAAAAACAAGGAGGTATCTTAACTGGGGTTACCCAGAAGGCAGATTTTGAAACAAGGACTGGGTATGGGTGGTGTATCTGGGAAGTGACCCCAAGAATCACCTCCCAAAGAAATAGGGTGCAACTGCTGTGGGTAACTGGAGTTCAATCCTTCTAGGAACTCTCTAACTGTATAGAACAGACCTCAGAATTGTTCCACCACAAAACAGGGAAGATGGGGCATTTATCTATTGACTTTTGTCCTCCTTCAGTTGAGAAGTGTCCTTCATCCTTGGGACATTAAACTTCCCATACTTTTAGGTTGCATCTGTACAGTTGAGAAGCCTTCTGTAGCTTCCAAGAAAGCAAGAGCAGAGAAATGCTGTGATTTGTTCTTGGTTCAGGACATTGGCAATCATACATTGAACTTCCACCATGCTGAGCTGAAGTCAGGTAGACCCAGGGATTTGGCATGGTGCATCTTAAACATTTGCTATGGTAGAATTACTGAAGATTTGAATGATACAAGTAATCTCCTATGGTGTGTTATAGGTTCACTGTTGGTAAGGTAGAATGAAGCTGTATCTGATGAACCTTATATACCATACTTAAAAAGTAAACATTATCACTTTACAATGGGAAGCCATTTCATGTTTTAAGCCAGGGAATGGCACAGATTGTGTTTTCAGTATACAACTCTTGTAGAGGATGGTTTGTAGGGGGGCAAGAATGAGGGCAGGCTGACCAGTCTATTGCAATGTCCAGAAGACTGAGATGAATAGGATTTGACCTAGGACAATGAGAATGGAATAAAGAAGAAAGATTTGTGAGACAATTAGGAGCATAAAAGACAAGATTTGGGAAGAAGAGTTGGGAGAAGAGGTGGTGAAGGTAATCAGTTAAACTTGGAAAATATTGGGTTTGTCTTTGCCGCATCTTAATGAGGTACATAGAAGAAACATAATGATGTGACAGATTAGAAAACTGTGGTCCCTGTATGAAGTTGTGACATGCCCCAAATTACATAGCTATTTAGTTGCAGGCTGAGGACTAGAACCCGGGTTTCCTGACAGACTTCTAGCCTTGTGTTCTCTAATTCTAGCACTATGCCCAAACAAGCAATTGACACATTATGAAGGGTACTAACTGCTCTTCTCACTATCTATCTGTAAAGAATACTTTACCCACTGTAACACATGACTGTATCATTAAAAACTGTTTTTTTTAAAAAAAGCTGAATGTAAAAAAGCTTACATAATTATACTCTAGAAATTTAAAAAGGTGCTGAAATTTCTCATAGAGAATGAGGATTCTAACAGCAATGTTGAAATAGAGAATATTAACTGTGACTGTAATATAACAAGACCATTTCAACAAATCAGAATGTATATACATCTGGGTATTTTCCTAAGAGAAAAACAACATTTATTCCATGGACACCACTGTCACTTGCAAACCTCTTACTCCTTTTTGAAATTGCTCCTAAGCCAGTTTATGAGTCATAGAAGGAAAATTAAAATTTATAGTCATATCTCATATACAGCTGATGGGAAATTTTTAATCAGTATGCAGCTAGTACTTGTGGTTATAAAAGCTACAGATATGGGAACCGATTCAATGAAAATTATTAAAGTGCACAATTAATTCTGAGCGAATTAGCAAATACCTAGTCTGGGTCAATGATAAACTGTTTTACAAGAAGTTGGCATAGAACCTAGCTGAGAAATGTGCTTAAATGAAACTTCATCGTATGATGGTGGATGGAAAGGGCAACTGAGTTATACAAAAACCCTGCAGGCTGACTTTGTGAGATGAAAAATCCTGAAAGTGACCCTTAAAGCAAGCAGGCTAGGAATTATACCTGTATTTTGTTGAACTTTTACAGATAGCATCACACCAGAGATCAGAGAACAGTGAATGGAGTGTTGTACTTAATCAGCCTTAGATTGTAAACTTAATGTCTTCACTGTGATGCCCCCACAGGGTGCAAAGCAGTTTTTGAGCTATAAAGGAACTACCACTCTGGGTCTCCTTTGGCCATGAGGAAAATGTTTTGGAACTAGATAGAGGTTATGACTGCACAACACTGTGGATGTACTAAATATCATTCAATTGTACACTTTAAAGTGGTTAACCTTATGTGAATTTTGCCTGAATTTCAAAAAATGAGCTACCACTTTGTGAACAATTTGCTTCAGGCACTTTCCTTGGCCTTAATATCCAGCATCTCACCCTCCCAGCAACCTCTGAGATACACATTATTATCTCCATTTTGGGGATGAGGATCTGAGGTTCAGTGAGGTTAAGTGTTTTGGCCAAGGTAGTTTAACAGAAGAGTTGGGGTTCAAACTAAGTCTATCTGATTCCAAGATTTGAACTCCCAGGTTTGAACATTTATAGAACTCCATAAAGGGGGTGGTCAGTCACGTAGATGTAATAAATCCTTGAAGCAACTTAACTAAATGTGAAAAGAGGAGTATGCCTGTTGAAATTTTCTTTCTTCGTCTCCAAAAGTAGTACAATCCTTTTGCAGAGAGATTTGGAAATAGCAAACAAAATTAATATATATGTATTTGTCTTTTAACAAGTAACCCTCTTGACTGAGAGAAAAATGTACACTCTAAAAGTAGAGAGTTATGTTTCATTTGGTGGACTTACTGAGGACTTAAGCCTGGGGTAAGCCTCTGAGGGACTGTTCCAAAGAGGTAAGGGAGGAGCCAGGAAATATAGGACTTTATGCTAAACAAACAAACATGTAGTTTGAACGTTAAAAGATTACTGCTAATCACAAAAATAGACATCTCAAATTAATAATTTTAGTGTCTTTCTGTGTATGGGAAGATGCAAGAGTCTGGGCTCACTGAATTTATTCCTTTGATATGCACTTTCACTATCTAGGGCCAGTATCCTGTTTTTCTCCATCCTGAATTCCCCTCAGGTGCACTGGTTGGGAGCTGCAGTGGCTGATGGTTTCATGGCTGCAACATCCTTGGCTTACTGAAACGTCAGGAGACATTCTTTGTCCACAACCCAGTGTCATGGAAAACAGAACTAATGTGAGGACTTCTCATGAGGAGGATTTGGTTACTGGAACTGGATTATAAAGTAGAAACTTATCTAGGTAAGAGCTCATTATTTAGACTAGAATATAAGGTCAGAAAGGGACTGGTAGGAAGGCTGACTTTCGCTGAGTGACTGAGCTGCGAGACCAGCGTTCTTTACATTTCCCCCTGCCTGAGAGTCAGACGGCTCCTAGAGATGAGCAAGTCTGAGCCTGCATGTCTTCGCCAAGTGGCAGAATCTGTAGGAACTAAAATGGAACTGATCCTTATACCTAGAAGCTCACATCCAGGAAACACTTTCTCTAAATGGCCAGTTCCTAAATTCCTCCTAGGGCAGAGAATCCACAAGGCGGCCCCCCAATTCTTTAGTTCTTTGCTGTTCTGTTTCCTCTGGGTATTTACAGTGTCTGGTGGAACAGGACTATAATATCATGTGCTTCCTATATGGGTTCTGCCATCTGACATATATAATCTAACCTAAAAATAGTCAATAAAACTGTGAATTCAACGAATTGTTACTTCTCCAAGTTTCAATTCTGAATATAATATTTTCTTAAATAAATAGTACAGACATAAAGAATAGGCTGTATTCCTAAATCTCCTGCAAGACAACATGGTAGAGCAGAAAGTGCATTAGGCTTGGGAGACAGATCTGGATTCAAAATCAGCCTCTATTTACCAGCTGTGTGTGACTTTGAGCAAGTTATGTATTCTCTCTGAGCCTCACAACTAGATCTTGGTATTCTCTTCTTGAACATAAACACTCTTACAGATCATGAACACCAAATAAGGCCACTCTGTGAATACAATGTGTCAACACCAAAAAAAGAAAAAGACCACTATGTAATCATGCTTGAACACACACAAAATGTAAATGTGGTTTGAGCCACAAAAACGACTAACTATTCCCCTATTCTAGCTAATATTAGTGACTGCTGCTTCTGTACGTACCATTTAGAGCTTGACCCTCATGCTAGTCTTCCCTTCTTCTAGGTAAGATTTACTGAGATATCCAATCATGACGTTACCTCTGCTTCCTGACAGCATCTATATCCAGAGAAAAGACCTCTTCCTTGAATCCTTCCCCAATCACCTAACATGAACCCAAATCCTATATACTAAGTCCTTTCTAAACTCTTATGGTGGGGTGGCCCATGGATCCCCATGACATGCATTCTCTCTCCCTGCAACAAGCAAGAAAACCAATTACAAGTGTGTTCCCAGTGGCCTTTGGCTGGAGGGCATTGACATAACTGATTATGCAGTATCAACTCCAGGGTCTGAATAAATCAAAAACACCTCCATCCTGGTCTTTCAGTATAAGTTCCTTTTCCCTTTTCTCTCAGCACACACTTTTAAAAATTACTTATTGCATTTAATCTAAATATTATTAAGATATATCAGGTTATTTAATTTGTACAGAAGACCCTCAAAAGCTTCCTTAAGCTCTGCTGTAGCTTCCTGTTTCTTTGCTTATATAACAGACTGATGTCTGGGTTAGTGATTAAGAAGGAGGTCAGAAGATGGCGGTGTGGAAAAAGACAAGGAGTTAGCATCTCCCCACAACTAGGGTGCCTGCTGCCACTGGTGTGGGACCCTAATGCCCAAGGAGATGGGAGGAACCCCCAAGTGAACTGGATCTTGGTTCACGAGCCAGGGGTTGGGCCAAAGTTCCTATGGTGGGAGCTCTGAGTCCGAACCACTAGACTAACAGAGAACCTCAGACCCCAAGGATCATTCATTGCAGTGAGGTCTCATGGAGGTCCCCATCTCAGCACCCAGAACCAGCTCTATCCAACAGCCTACAAACTCCAGTGCTGGAAGCTTCAGGCCAAACAACCAGTAAGACAGGAACACAATCCCACTCATATAAAACAAAAAAAAATGAGACAGCAAAAATATATGTCACAGATGAAGGAGCAAGGTAAAAACCTACAAGACCAAATAAATGAAGAGGAAATAGGCAATCTACCTGAAAAAGAATTCAGAGTAATGATAGTAAAGATGATCCAGAATCTCGGAAATAGAATGGAGACATAGATTGAGAAAATACAAGAAGTGTTTTAACAAAGATCTAGAAGAACAAACAGAGATGAACAACACAATAACTGAAATGAAAAATACACTAGAAGGAATCAATAACAGAATAACTGAAGCAAAAAAATGAATAAGTGAGCTGGAAGACAAAATGGTGGAAATAACTGCTGAGAAGCAGAGTAAAGAGAAAAGAATTGAAAATGATCTCAGAGACCTCTGGGACAACACTAAACACACCAACATTTGAATTATAGGGGCCCCAGAAGAAGAAGAGAAAAAGAAAGGGTCTCAGAAAATATTTGAAGAGATTATAGTGGAAAACTTCCCTAACATAGGAAAGGAAATAGTCACCCAAGTCCAGGAAGCACAGAGTCCCATACAGGATAAACCCTAGGAGAAACACACCAAGACACATATTAATCAAACGAACAAAAATTAAATTCAAAGAAAAAAATATTAAAAGCAGCAAGGGAAAAACAAAAAATAACATACAAAGGAATCCCCATAATGTTATCAGCTGATTTTTCAGCAGAAACTCTGCAGGTCAGAAGGGACTGGCAGGATATACTTAAAGTGATGAAAGAGAAAAACCTACAACCAAGATTACTCTACACAGCAAGGATCTCATTCAGATTCAGTGGAGAAATCAAAAGCTTTTCAGACAAGCAAAAGCTAAGAGAATTCAGCACCACCAAACCAGCTTTACAACAAATGCTGTAGGCGGGAAGCTTCTCTAGGTGGGAAACACAAGAAAAGAAAAAGACCCACAAAAACAAACCCAAAACAATTGAGAAAATGGTAATAGAAACATACATATTGATAATAACCTTGAATGTAAATGGATTAAATGCCCCAACCAAAAGACAAAGACTGGCTGAATGGATATAAAAACAAGACCCATATATATGCTGTCTACAAGAGACCCACTTCAGACCTGGGGACACATACAGACTGAAAGTGAAGGGATAGAAAAAGATATTCCATGCAAATGGAAATCAAGAGAGCTGGAATAGCAATGCTCGTATCCAATAAAATAGACTTTAAAATAAAGACTGTTACAAGAGACAAGGGGGGCCACTACATAATGATCAAAGGATCAATCCAAGAAGAAGATATAACAATTATAAATGTTTATGCATCCAACATAGGGGCACCTCAATACATAAGGCAAATGCTAACAACCATGAAAAGAGAAATCGACAGTAACACAATAATAGTAGGGAACTTTTTTTTTTTTTTTTTTTAATAGTAGGGAACTTTTAACACCCCACTTACACCAATGGACAGACCATCCAAACAGAAAATAAATGAGGCAACACAAGTTTTAAATGACACAACAGACCAGATAGATTTAATTGAGATTTATAGAACATCCCACCCAAAAGTGGCAGAATACACTATCTTCTCAAGTGCACACAGAACATTCTTCAGGATAGATCACATCTTGGGTCACAAATCAAGCCTCGGAAAATTTAAGAAAATTGAAATCATATCAAGCATCTTTTCTGACCACAATGATATGAGATTGGAAATCAATTACAGGAAAAAAAAACTGTAAAAAAAACACAAATACATGGAGGCTAAACTGTGTGCTACTAAATAACCAAGAGATCACTGAAGAAATCAGAGAAGAAATAAAAAAATACATAGAAACAAATGACAACAAAAACACAACGATCCAAAACCTATGGGATGCAGCAAAAGCAGTTCTAAGAGGGAAGTTTATAACAATTCAATCTCACCTCAAGAAACAAGAAAAATCTCAAAAAATCTAACCCTACACTTAAAACAATTAGAGCAAGAACAAAGAAAACCCAAAGTCAGTAGAAGGAAAGAAATCAAAAAGATGAGAGCAGAAATAAACGAAATAGAAATGAAGAAAACAATAGCAAAGATCAATAAAACTAAAAGCTGGTTCTTTGAGAAGATAAACAAAACTGACAAACCCTTAACCAGACACATCAAGAAAAAAAGGGAAAGGATGCAAATCAATAAAATTAGATATGAAAAAGAAGTCACAACTGACACTGCAGAAATACAGAGGATTATAAGAGACTACTGCAAACAACTGTATGCCAATAAAATGGACAACCACAAAGAAATGGACACATTCTTGGAAAGGTACAATTTTCCAAGACTGAACCAGGAAGAATTAGAAAATATAAACAGACCTATCACAAGTAATGAAATTGAAACCGTAATAAAAAATCTTCCAACAAACAAAAGTCCAGGACCAGATGGCTTCACAGGAGAATTCTATCAAACATTTAGAGAAGAGCTAACACTGATCCTTCTCAAACTCTTCCAAAAAATTGCAGAGGGAGAAACACTCCCAAATTCATTCTGCGAAGCCACCATCACCCTGATACCAAAACCAGAAAAAGATATCACACAAAAAGGAAAATTATAGACCAATATCACTGATGAACATGGATGCAAAAATCCTCAAAAAAATACTAGCAAACGGAATCCAACAGCACAGCACATTAAAAGGATCATACACCATGATCAAGTGGGATTTACCCCAGGGATGCAAGGATTCTTCAATATACATAAATCAATCAATGTGATACACCACACTAACAAATTAAGGAATAAAAACCATATGGCCATCTCAATAGATGCAGAAAGAGCTTTTGACAAAATTCAACACCCATTTATAATAAAAACTCTCCAGAAAATGGGCATAGACAGAAACTACCTCAACATAATAAAGGCCATATATGACAAACGCACAGCAAGCATCACACTCAATGGTGAAAAACTGAAAGCACTTCCACTAAGATCAGGAACAGGACAAGGATGTCCACTCTCACCACTCTTATTCAACATACTTTTGGGAGTCCTAGCCACAGCAATCAGAGAAGAAAAAGAAATAAAAGGAATCCAAATTGGAAAAGAAGAAGTAAAACTGTCACTGTTCGTCAATGACATGATACTATACATAGAAAATCCTAAAGATGCCACCAGAAAACTACTAGAACTAATCAATGAATTTGGTAAGGTTGAAGGATACAAAATTAGTGCACAGAAATCTCTGGCATTCCTATACAGCAACAACGAAAAATCAGAAAGAGAAATTAAGGAAACACTCCCATTTACCATTGCAACAAAAAGAATGAAATACCTAGGAATAAACCTGCCTAAGGAGGCGAAAGACTTGTACTCAGGAAACTATAAAACACTGATGAAAGAAATCAAAGATGACATAAACAGATGGAGAAACATACCATGTTCTTGGATTGGAAGAATCAATATTGTGAAAATGAATATATTACCCAAAGCAATCTACAGATTCAATACAATCCGTATCAAACTACGAATGGCATTCTTCACAGAATTAGAACCAAAAATTTTACAATTCGTATGGAAACACAAAAGACCCCAATTAGCCAAAGCAATCTTGAGAAAGAAAAACGGAGTTGGAGGAATCAGGCTCCCTGACTTCAAACTACACCACAAAGCTACAGTAATCAAGACAGTATGATATTGGCACAAAAATAGAAATACAGATCAATGGTACAGGATAGAATGCCCAGAGATAAACCCACGCACATATGAGCACCTAATTTATGACAAAGGAGGCAAGAACATACAATGAAGAAAAGACAGCCTCTTCAATAAGTGGTTCTGGGAAAAATGGACAGTTACATGTAAAACAATAAAATCAGAACACTATCTAACACCATACACAAAAATAAACTCCAAATGGATTAAAGACTTAAATGTAAGACCAGACACTATAAAACTCTTAGAGGAAAACATAGGAAAAGCACTCTTTGACATAAACCACAGCAAGATCTTTTTTACCCACCTCCTAGAGTAACAGAAATAAAAACAAAAATAAACAAATGGGACTTAAAAGCTTTTGCACAGCAAAGGAAACTATAAACAAGACAAAAAGACAACCCTCAGAATGGGAGAAAATATTTGCAAATGAAACAACAGCCAAAGATTAATCTCCAAAATATACAAACAGCTCATGGAGCTCAATATCAAAAAAACAAACAACCCAGTTAAAAAGTGAGCAGAAGACTTGAATAGACATTTCATCAAGGAAGATAGATGGCCAAGAGGCACATGAAAAGATGCTCAACATCACTAATTATTACAGAAATGCAAATCAAAACTACAACGAGGCATCACCTCACACCAGTCAGAATGGCCATTATCAAAGAATCTAGAAACAATAAATGCTTGAAAGGGTGTGGTGAAAAGGGAACCCCTCTTGCACTGTTGGTGGGAATGTAAATTGATACAACCACTATGGAAAACAGTATGGAGGTTCCTTAAAAAACTACAAATAGAATTACCATATGACCCAGCAATCCCACTACTGGGCATATACCCTGAGAAAACCATAATTCAAAAAGAGACATGTACCACAATGTTCATTGCAGCACTATTTACAATAGCCAGGACATGGAAACAATGTAAGTGTCCATTGACAGATGAATGGATAAAGAAGATGTGGCACATATATACAATGGAATATTACTCAGCCATAAAAAGAAATGAAATTGAGTTATTTGTAGTGAGGTGAATGGACCTAAAATCTGTCATACAGAGTGAAGTAAGTCAGAAAGAGAAAAACAAATACTGCATGCTAACGCATATGCAAATCCAAAAAAAATGGTACTGATGAACCTAGCTGCAGGACAGGAATAAAGACACAGACATAGAGAATGGACTTGAGGACGTGGGGTGGGAGGGGGAAGCTGGGGCCAAGTGAGAGTAACATTGACATATATACACTACTGAATGTAAAATAGCTAGGTAGAGGGAAGCAGCCGCATAGCACAGGGAGATCAACTCGGTGCTTTGCGATGACCTTGAAGGGTGGGATAGGGAGGATGGGAGGGAGGCTCAAGAGGGATGGGATATGGGGACATATGTATGCATGTGGATGATTCACTTTGTTGTACAACAGAAACTAACACAGTATTGTGAAGCAGTTATACTCCAATAAAGATCTATTAAAAAAAAGGAAAAAAAAAGAAGAAGGGCACATGATGGGTAACTCTGTGCCTTAACAATTAAGTTTAAATCCATAACTACTCTTTTCTCATTTTCAGCAGTAGCTTCTGAGTAATAGCTCTTTTCCACTGTATTTGTAATACATAAATCCCCTTTTTTCATAGTAGTCAGGAAATCTTTTGTGAAATGTTTTGAAATGCTTTATGTAAATGTCATTGTTTGTTAGTGTAAAATTGTCATCGTATACACTACCCACTAAGACTTGGAGGAAATTACACAATCAATAGAGATCTTTGCATATAGTCCGGGAGGGGAAATTTTCCCCCTCTACCCCTCTTGAGTTCTTGTGGTGGGACAAATAATAAAATTAACATAAGGAGAAAAAGAAACAAATTTCAATTCATGCACATGAAGGTCTCATAGAAATGGACCTAAGAAGTGGCTAAATCAGGCAGCCTTTTATACTTTTTAGACACAGAAACAATAAATTTGTGAGGAATTGACAGGACAAAGAAACTTAGATTTTGGGTGCTCAAATAGTGAAGAATCTAAACAGAATCTGGGTTTGGGGTAGTAAATTTAAAGAAGTAACCAGATTTGTTTATATAGGCTTCTCAGTCTGAATTCCCTATCTCTGATGATAAGGGTAGCTTTCTACCCCCAGATGCAGGGAATGCACCTTTCACATGAGAGATTTATTTCCTGCTTTCAGGGAGACAGAAAGGACAGTCAGTGTCCCTTTTGAGTTGGTCGTTTAAGTAACTTTAATTCAAAATAATCAATATGCTATTGAAGCACATTTTGGGGCAGCCTATCTTGGGCTCCCAAAATACATAAGGAAGGGATAAAAGTGAATAAAATTAAAGAAATAGTAGGGACCATATGGGAAGTAAAAAATAGAAGCCTGGTAAGATTCCTGTAAGTTTTAAAGTTAGTAGTGCCTTTGGACTTACAGAATGAGCAGAATTAGGGCAAATAGACCATTTCACCTGAACTGGGCCAAAAGAACAGAGGACCACAGAAAGACAGGTGAAAGAAACTGTTTATTGACAATCTACCATGTACCAGGTACCATGCTAGGTACTTCATATAACTTCATACCATTTAATTCTTACAACACCACCCTGAAATAGATTGATCCACATTTTACAGATTAAAAAACCAAGCTTCAGAGCACTTAAGGTCACACAGCTGATTAAGTGACAATAGTCAAATCTTGGTGATGCCTCCCTCTCCCCAGGTTAATTTCCTAATATAATGTCACTCCTGGAAATAACACTCTGACTCAAGAAACTCATAATCTGATGGGGGAAAGACAAACAAGTATGACAAAATCAGCAAAGAGCTAACTAAAAAGATTGAGTTCAGGGAATTCCCTGGTGGTCCAGTGGTTAGGCTTCCACACTTCCACTGCAGAGGTCACAGGTTCGATCCCTGGTCAGGGAACTAAGATCCTGCAAGCTGCACTGTGCAGCCAAAAATAAATTAATTAATTAAATAAATAAAAAGACTGAGTTCAAACATGGCTTAGTAGTAGAACCATAGTATTCACAGGAAGAGACTCCAGATTCCACATACCATAAAGTTTAGCCATTTAAAGTGTACAATTCAATGTTTTTTTGGTATATTTAGAGAGTTGTGCAACCATCATCACAATCTAATTTCGGAACATGTTTGTCCTCCCCCAGAGAAACCCTGTACCCATTGGCAGTCACTCCCCATTTCCCCCAACTCCTTACCCCAGCCCTAGGCAACCACTAATCTACTTTATGTCTCTATGGATTTGCCTGTTCTGGACATTTCATATAATACAATATGTGGTCCTTTGTGACTGACTTCTTACACTTAGCATAATGTTTTCAAGGTTCATCCATGTTGTAGTATGTATCAACACTTCATTCCTTTTTTGCCAAATAATATTCCACCTCCTCCTTACTTTTTGCTTGCTAACAGAGCCCTGGTTTCGATCAAGTATAAGACAGGCTTATATCCCAATGTAGGTCATATCACAGATGTTTAATCTTAATTAATCCAAGCTGGATTTTTCAAAATCAGGTTGTGATCCATTAGCGAGTCATAAAATCAGATCAGTAGGTCACAATCAACATGTCTGATTGTGGTAAAAAGTACATAACATAGTGGCTACATCAATTTACAATCCCACCAACAGTGTACAAGTGTTCCTTTTTCTCCACATCCTCACCAACATTTGTTTTTTGTGTTCTTTTTGATGATAGCCTTTCTGACAGGTGTGAGGTGATATCTCATTGTGGTTTTGATTTGCATTTCCCTGATGATTAGATATGTTGAGCATCTTTTTCATGTGCCTGTTGCCCACCTGCATTTCCTCTTTGGAAAAATGTCTTTTCAGCTCTTCTGCCCATTTTTAAATCAGGTTGTTTGTTCTTTTGATGTTGAGTTGTATGAGCTGTTTATATGTGCAGGATACTAATCCCTTATTGGTCATATCATTTGCAAATGTTTTCTCCCATTCAGTAGGTTGTCTCTTCATTTTGTTGATGGTTTCCTTGGCTGTGCAAAAGTTTTTAAGTTTAATTAGGTCCCATTTGCTTATTTTTGCTTTTATTTCCTTTACTTTAGGAGACAGATCCAAAAAAATATTGCTGCGATTTATGTCAAAGAGTGTTCTGCCTATGTTTCCCTCTAGGAGTTTTATAGTACCCAGTCATACATTTAGGTCTTTAATCCATCTGGAGTTTACTTTTGTATATGGTGTTAAAGAATGTTCTATTTTAATTATTTACATGTAGCTGTCCAGTTTTCCCAGCACCACTTACTGAAGAAACTGTCTTTTCTCCATTGTATATTCTTGCCTCCTTTTCATAGTTAATTGACCATGAGTGTGTGGGTTTATTTCTGGGGTCTCTGTTCTGTTCCATTGATCTATAAGTCTGTTTTTGTGCCGATACCACACTGTTTTGATTACTGTAGCTTTGCAGTATAGTCTGAAGTCAGGGAGTGTGATTCCTCCAGGTCTGTTCTTCTGTCTCAGGATTGTTTTGGATATTTGGGGTCTTTTATGTTTCCATATAAGTTTTAAAATTATTTGTTCTAGTGGAAAACAGTGTGAAGGTTTCTCAAAAACCTAAAAATAGAACTACCATATGACCCAGCAATTCCACTCCTGGGTATATATTTGAAAAAGACAAAAACATTAATTTGAAAAGATACATGCACCCCAATGCTCATAACAGCATTATTTACAATTGCCAAGATATGGAAGCAACCTAAATGTGCATCAACAGATGAATGGATAAAGATGTGGTATACACACACACACACACACACATGAACACACACACACGAACACACACATACACACACAATGGAATACCACTCAGTCATAAAGAAAAACAAAATTTTGCCATTTGCAGAAACATGGCTGGACTTGGAGGGCATCTTGCTAAGTGAAATAAGTCAGACAGAGAAAGACAAATACTATATGATATCACTTATATGTGGAATGTGAAAAATACAACAAACTAGTGAATATAACAAAAAGAAGCAGACACACATATAGAGAACAAACTACTGGTTACTAGTGGGAGGGGCAATGTAAGGATGGGGAGTGGGAGATACAACCTATTGGGTACAAGATAGGCTCAAGGATGCATTGTACCACATGGGGAGTGCAGACAATATTTTGTAATAACTGTAAATGGAAAGTAATCTTTTAAAATTGTATAAAAACATTAAAAAAATTTTTAAAATTAAATAAAAAGTGTTGCTATAAAAAACACATAACAGGGCTTCCCTGGTGGCGCAGTGGTTGAGAGTCCACCTGCCGATGCAGGGGACACGGGTTCATGCCCCGGTCTGGGAAGATCCCACATGCCGCGGAGTGGCTGGGCCCGTGAGCCATGGCCGCTGAGCCTGCGCGTCCGGAGCCTGTGCTCCGCAATGGGAGAGGCCACAACAGTGAGAGGTCCACGTACCCCCAAAAAACAAACAAACAAAAAAACCACGTAACAGTATTTACTGTCTTAACCATTTTTAAGTAAACAGTGCACTAGTATTAACTATGTGCATATTGTTGTGCAACAGATCTCTAGAACTTTTTCATCTTGCCAAACCAAAACTCTACACCTATTAAACAACTCCCCATTTCCCCAACCCACCCAGTCTCTGGTAACCACCATTGTACTTTCTGTTTCCATGAACTTGACTACTGTAGATACCTTATATCACAGAGGAATCATGCAGTTTTTGTCTTTTTGTGACTAGTTTGTTTTACTGAGCATAATGTTCTCAAGGTTCATCTGTGTTGCAGTATGTGACAAGAATTTCTTCTTTTTTAAGGCTGAATAATATTCCATTGTATGTATATACTGCTTTTTTTTTTAATCCATCCAGCCTTTGATGGACATTTAGGCTGCTTTCATTTCTTGACTATTGTGAATAATGCAATGATCATAGCTGTACAATCAATATCATTTTGAGATCCAATTTTCAATTCTTTTGGATATATACCCAGAAGTGGAATTGCTGGATCATGTGGTAATTTTGTTTTTATTTTTTTGAGGAACTTCCATACTGTTTTCCGTAGTGGCTGCACCATTTTACATTCCTACCAACAGAGCAGAAGGGTTCCAATTTTTCCACATCCTCACCAACACTTGTTATTTTCTGTTTATTTTTGATAACTGCCATCTTTAGGGGTATGAGATAATATCTCATTGTGGTTTTGATTTGTATTTCCCTGATGATTAGTGAAGTTGTGCATCTTTTCATATGTTTGTTGTCCATTTGTATATCTTCTTTGGAGAGATGTTTATTCAAGTCCTTTGCTCATTTAAAAAATTGGGTTATTTGTTGTTGTTCTTGTTATTGAGTTGTGGGAGTTCTTTATATACCTTAGATATTAACCCCTTATTAGATACACGGCTTGCAAATATTTTCTCCAATTGATAGGTTGCCTTTTCACTCTCTTGATTGTTTCCCTTGCTGCACAGATGTTTTAAAATTTTACTTAGTCCCATTTGTCTATTTTGTTTTTGCTTCCTGTGTTTTTGGTGTTATATCCAAGAAATTACTGCCAAGTCCAATGTCATGAAATTTTCCACTATGTTTTCTTATACAAGTTTTATAGTTTCAGGTCTCACATTTAGGTCTTTAATCCTTTTTGCGTTAATTTTTGTATATGGTGTAAGGTAAGGATCCAACGTCATTCTTTTGCAGTTTTCCCAGCACCATTTGTTGAAGAGGCTATTCTTTTCCCACTGTGTATTTTGGCACCCTTACCATAGTTCATTTGACCATATATGTGAGGGTGAGCACTCTATTCTGTTCTATTGGTTGATATTTCTATCTTTATGCCAGTACCATACTGCTTTGATTACTGTAGCTTTGTAATATGTTTCAAAAGCAGAAAGTGTGAGGCCTTCAGCTTTTGTTTTTCTTTCTCAAGATTATTTTGGCTATTTGGGGTCCTTTGAGATTCTGTATGAATTTTAGGATGTCTATACAGAAAGCCAAAACTGAATCAAAACAATTAATTGAGGACTACCACGTGCTAAGCATTATTGAATGCAATTATAAAACACCTATGACAGTCTTTACCCTAAAAGTAATCTTAATCTCTTTGGCACAACCAAATGGACTTGATTTTTAATCACTGTATTCCCAGTGTGTACAACAGTTTCTAGCATTAGTAGGTGCTCAATAATTATTTGTTAAATTAAACAAATATAATAAAGCTATTTAATACACAATTCAAATAACGGTAAGACCATAGGTGTGTGGGTTTATCTCTGGGCTTTCTATCCTGTTTCATTGATCTATATTTCTGTTTTTGTGCCAGTACCATACTGTCTTGATTATTGTAGCTTTGTAGTATAGTCTGAAGTCAGGGAGACTAATTCCTCCAGCTCCAGTTTTTTTTCTCAAGATTCTTTGGCTATTCGGGGTCTTTTGTGTTTCCATACAAATTTTAAGATTTTTTGTTCTAGCTCTGTACAAAATGCCATTGTGCTAAGCTTCATTTGAACTATATGTTATAGTCTAAATCTTTTCCAGACTTTAGACCATTATTTTATCAAATGTTCTTTTTGCTTTTCTTCATCATGCATGTCTTCTGACTTATTTCCCTGTTAGAAGTGTGGTTAACAGCATGTACATTGGAACCTGTCTGCCTGAGTTCATAATCCCAGCTCCACGGGTTATTAGCCATATGACTCTGGTCAAGAGTCTTAACCTCTCTGACACTCAGTTTCTTCATCTGCAAAATAGGGATATTAATAGTTTTGAGGATTAAGAAAAATGATATTTGTTGTATGTAAGTATTTGCTGCTATTATTTTTAGTATGATTATTAACACCAGTTAATTCTCTATTAAGAGAAAGACAAAAATACACATTATTAAAAATGTGTATTAGAGGTTGACAGGTAGCAGCTTTAAGAATATCCAGTAATGGGAAAGGTAGGAGTCTTTTTATAATTCCATTTTATTTCCCTTTGTTCCCAATTGTAGCTACCCAAGTGGCAGGTGGCTGAAGCACAAGTACTCACTACTAACTTCTCATTAAGCTGCCTTAAACTGTAATTGAAGTTACCTTACTCTTCATTTTGAAAGACTTGACCTGTAAGGCACCTGAAATGGTATTGCCTATAGAATAATTACTATTAGTTGGTGTTGCAATAAACTATTTTAACTTTTTTAAATCTTGAGAAGCTTACAAAACAGAAATGAAAGCCACTGGAACTTTGTGAGAGGTAGTTTAAAGCTTCTTCAGAGTTTCCCAGAGCATTCTGCATAAGAACATGAACTGTGCAGAGAATTTCAAGTTTTGATCTACCATAACCTAACCCCAACCCTATACGATAAGGTCATGGAGTTAAAAACAAAGTGTAGGTAATCCATTCTGCCATGATGCTCATTTTCAATAAAATACTATTTGGTTGTAGCCTGTCCCTTTAAGACTCACCCCTGTTGGTGGGAGCAACCAAAACATTCATAAAAGGGGGTTGAAACTACACTCCCACTACTTCAAGATGCATTCCTGAACCACCCTATTCCCCACACATCAAACTCCATTCCAGATAGTTCTGCTGTCTGATGCTTGTCTTGATATTTGTAGCCTCTTACTAACTCTAGTTCCTCTCATTTCTTTGGTACCTTGGTGTTACTGTTTCTTTAGCATCTGGCCCACTTTGTCTCCTGGACCCCTGTTCTCCACCTTTCTCCCGCTTCAAGTTGCTCAGAATAATTAGCCAGTATCTAACCTTTCTGGCTAGACCTCAGGATCCTTTCTCATTAACTGACTGCCACAATCAGTCCCGGTAAGTACAGCCAAGCACTCTTGGGAACTGCCCTTTCGTATGGCTCTGGTCTCAAGAGGAGTCAACACCTGATAATTATCATTTTGGGGAAGGTAAACTATCACCCACCAGCAATGTTTCTTATCACTCTGTTATTCATCTGTTTTCCACACAAACTCTCTCCCATATGCAGCCTCTTTATTTACTATCTTTAAGAGCCTTTTAGTTGTATGGAGAAATCATTTCATAGACATTCACTCATACACAATGGAAAGCATAAACGTGTGCACATGTGTGAATTTGTGTTTGTATATATTAGCTGCATGGAAGAGGGGCAGCTACCTGGTCAGAAATGTGGGTCCCTTGGGAAAGAAGAGGGAAATGGAGGCTGAGTAGGCAACCAATTAATATCTATGACAGCAAATGAATGTGGACAAGTTATGAAATAAATCTCATTCATAATGGATAACACTGTATTTTCAGGTGAGTTTAGGACTATATATGATGCAAGTTAAATATAATATGTTGCCTTGTGGGTGTGAAGTCCTCAATTTTTAGGTATAAAAATGCAGAGTACAAGGTGTCAAACCGGCAAGTTTTCAGTCTGCAGCCATAAAATTTCCTCCAAGATTCAACCCAGTGGGAAGAACAGGAAAGGAGATGAATTCCAGTGTAAACCTTAAAAACTGTACTGAAAAGAGGAATTATAATGTAAGAATTGTGGTATAGTCAGTAAAGATTACTCTCAATAAACATCAGTGCCAAGCACACAATAGGCACTGAGTAAAAATCTTATTGAATTGATTCAAACAATATAATTTTCAATAGACAGACCTGGACTTCTATCTACTTCACTAAGTAAATAGTGAACATAGATCATTAGGATTTATTAAGTAAATAGAGAACACAGTTACACCTTTTCTAGTGTATCAATTAAAAATTTACGTTTGCCTGGTAGTTACAGAAAGTGGAAAACAGTGGCTCAAACAAATTGGGGGTTTATTTTTTCTCATGAAGAAGTCCAGAGGTGGGCAGCCTAGGACTGGCATGGCTCAACACCATCCTTAGGGTATGGCTGTATTGTCAGCTCACCCACCACTTTAAGAAACATCCTCAGAAGTTGTAACCAACAGTTTCTCCTTCATACCTTTGACCAGAAGTGTGAAATATAGTCATGCCTATCTTCCAGGAAGGTTGGGAAATGCTTCCCAAAAGTTGGGGCTCTGTTAGTTAAAAAAGAAAAAAGACAGGGAAGTGGATATTGGGTACAGAACTTGTATTCTCTGCTCTAGTACACTCCTCTAACTTCCAAACATCTATGCACACCCTTCTTCCCACTAGTGTGAGGAAACACTCTCACCCTCCTCGCAAGAGAGGCAGAATTCCCATCTAACTACTAGATCCAGTAACAAACTCAGAATTTGGGGTGATGTGAAGTCCTCTTCATGAGGTTTGAATGTGGCAGGGGATACCAAATCAAAAATTCCCATCAGAAAAAGGAGAACGCAAAACTCTAAATCCTAACAATTATTGTCATTCTAAACAGGAATAGTGAAGTAGAAAAAAATCGGCAGGAGAATAAATTCCTTGGTTAGCTCATCTGGCAGCCCTTGAAATCTTTGAAATTGTCTGGGAGGATTTCCATTGTCCATTGCCCTCCATTTTCCCTGATCCTGTTTCTCATAGTTCTTCCTTTTCCATTATCCTCCTGGTTACATCTGAGCTGGGCTTTGTAGAGGATGTCCTTTCTGGAAGCCACATAGCTTTGGACAGCTTGCTTCTTGTTGGTGCAGGTTCAGGACCTTGGGGATTGTTGTGGGGTTTAACAGGCACAGACTGTTCCAGTCAGGTTTGGGATATTTTTTGGCAGTATATTCCTCAAAACTTAGTAGATTTCTAGCATATTTATTTCGAATCAATCTATATGTGAATAACCTTGGCCAAGGATCTTTTCTAGACTAGCTCTACTCAAAGTTCCAGACTGTGACAAGGTACGGTGCTCACCACAGAACGTAGATTAACACAGTGCTGCCTTCACTGAGAAAGTCTTGACGTAAAAAAGTCAGCTGAACTAAACAGTGATCTTAGGGTCAAAGCTGACTTACATTCTGCTTGAAGTTCCTTATCTCCTCTCAGACCAGTTACATTCTGCTTGAAGTTCCTTATCTCCTCTCAGACCAGTACCAAAAATTCGTTAACTGACAGCCAGTCAGTGGACCACACTTGGAGTACCACTGGTCTAAAACTTTTTAAGCCTGAGAATTTGGGGCTTTGAGTTGCTTATCTTTGCACTCTATCCACTTTCCTCTTCTCCTTTAACTTAATGGCCTCTACCTTCAGGACATGTGAAACAGTAAGCTCTGTTGAGAAGAAAACACTATTAATTTGATCAGAGAATTTGTCCAGCAGAGCGTCAATCTTATTTACTGCTATGGCTGCAGCTTTGTTCTCACCACTGTCGATGCCTTCCTTCGGAGTACAGAAGCCTTTAGCTTTTTCAATCCTGCAAGGCTCCAAATTACAGGAATCTCAGTAAACTTAAATTGCAGGCCAAAGGCTAAAAGCACCCCTCTTAGGACATTTATTTTTCTTTCCATTTCTGCAGCCTGAGTGCATCACTTTCTTATGGAGCTTTTCTTAAAAACCACAAGAAGGAGCCAGTACACGGCAACCTCTGAAATTTCCTACCATTTTTCTTAATCCTACAGCCTTGGTTGATATTTGGTTTCTACTCCAAGGAATAGCAAGCAAAAGCTTGACCACAGTCACAAGCCTTCCAGATTGAAATGGGTGCATCTTTAATATTTATTTCCCCATTGTCTCAATTCAGCCAATAACACATTTTAGATACTGTTACTTGCAGCACCATTCTGATACCTATTACTGTATAGGTAAGGATTCTTAGAAATAGATAAATGATTTCATTCTAGCTAGTTTAATAATTAAACTCAACTGAGTTTATTAAAGGATATTAGATGATCCTCAGAATCACTGTGAGACCTGAAGGAACAAACTGTAGACTACATTTCTAGAAACAACTCCCTACACCTAACTATAGAACTGGCTTATTAAGGGAGCTGCTATTAACCCAGGCCCCAAAACTCTGCTGCTTTTTCCATAATTTTGAGACAGCTGCCTCCCTGGCTGATCCCAGAAGATCAAAATTCCTTTGCCAGTGTATTTGCTTTCTCTTTCTCCTTTACTTCGACAACATCAAATCTATAGAGAAGACAATCTATATTAACTCTTCAGCCCACAACAATCTGGACAGGTCTGTACAGCCAAATTTTTCTGAAAAATCTGAATGAAGAGAAAGCTTTGATTTTGCCTGAGTTAGAATGCAGACAAAAATAGAAATTTGCTCGATTTATCAGTACATAACTTGATGTTCATATTTAAGAACAAAGTAAGATTCCCCCATAAATGTTATGCTTAAAGCATACAAAGTGTCATTGGGGAAATATGCAAGGAATCCTTTCCTTCTGTCTTGGCCCAAGTTTTCTGGTCTTTAAGAACAAACTTCAGTGAATATATCTGGCTACAAAAAGTACATCACAATGGTAACCAGACTTACTGTGGTGATCATTTTGAAATGTACAGAAATATCGAATCACTACGTTGTGTGACAGGAACTAACATAGTGTTGTAGGTCAATTATACTTCAAAAACAAACAAATAGGACTTCCCTGGTGGCGCAGTGGTTAAGAATCCGCCTGCCAATGCAGGGGACACGGGTTCAAGCCCTGGTCCCGGAAGATCCCACATGCCGCAGAGCAGCTAAGCCCGTGCGCCACAACTACTGAGCCTGTGCTCTAGCCCGTGAGCCACAACTACTGAGCCCACATTCCACAACTACTGAAGCCCACGCGTCTAGAGCCCATACTCCGCAACAAGAGAAGCCACCGCAGTGAGAAGCCCGCACACCGCAACGAAGAGTAGCCCCCACTCGCCCACGCGCAGCAACGAGGACCCAACACAGCCAAAAATTAAAAAAAAAAAAAAAAAAAAAAAATTAAAAAAACAAACAAACAAACAAACAAACAAATAAACTCATAGAAAAATAGATGAGATTTGCAGTTACCAGAGGCAGGGAAGAAGGGGGAGTGGGAATTGGATGAAGACAGTCAAAAAGTACAAACTTCCAGATATAAGATAAATAAGTACTACGGATGTAATGTACAACATTATAAATATAATTAATACTGTTGTATGTTATATATATGAAAGTTATTAACAGAGTAAATTCTAAGAGTTCTTATTACAAGGAAAAACATTTTTTTCTATTTGTTTAATTTTGTATCTATATGAGATGATGGATGTTCACTAAACTTACTGTGGTCATCATTTCATGATGTATGTAAGTCAAATCATTATGCTGTACACCTTAAACTTACACAGTGCTGTATGGCAATAATATCTCAATAAAACTGGAAGGAAAAATAAAAATCAAAAAAAGTATCGATAAATTCCTAAGTATGTATTACATCAACTATCTTCCAACCTCATATTTTCTGGATTTTAAACATGTGTAATTCATTCAGATAAACTTTATATATATGGGAAAACATAAATCTAAATTTGAGACCACTTACCCTCACCTTTCCAAAGTACCATATTTCAGGGCTCCCAGAAACAAACTGCTCATAAATATTCCCTGCCTAAGAAATTAGGAAGCCCCCCTTTGTAAGCTACTGAATACCACAAAGGCTGTGTGATTGGTTTCTTCTGCATTATAACCACTACTAGCATAATACAATAATTGAATACAATGATCAGTCATGAACTCTGTAGCCTAGATAATTAGCCTGAAGTAGAATCATGACTAAAATGCTAAACTTTATATTGAGAATGTTAGAATCAAAAAGTTAAAAAGTCAAAGATAAACATGCATATGGAGCCCTATTAATCTGATATTCATTTATTGAATAAGCCATATTTTCTTGAATTATCCATTTGTTGTCACAACTCTTTTCTTTGCTAGTAGAAAACCTTGTCATGGAATAGCTTCCCTTCACCTCAGAGAAAAAGTTATAACCTTCCCACACCAAGAGGGCCTACATAAAATGACTGAATGGAAAAGGAGATTGGTATATGTCAAAATAACTTCATAAATGAGTGGGGGATTTGCATTGACATCATGTATGTGTACTCTGATAAGAACCCTAATTTTAAGCTTTCAGGATTAGGAATGTTTTGCTCAATTTAACTGCATTAATATCATCATCAACACATGGAATATTCAAGCTTAAAATTCTTTAAGGCCTGTGGTTCTATGTTTAAAGTTTCCTAATTTACTGATTCTTCTATATGTTCAGCTATTCCAAGGAAGAAGAAAAAAATTAGTTTGTCTTGTGATTAACAGATCATTTTAAAATAAGATTTTTATTACTGAAGATGCCAATTAAGGATGGTGAAGACAGTAACACTTTTTTTGTTCAATGAGGTTTTTTGAAATAGCTTTATTGAAGAAAAATGACATAAAATAAACTGTACGTCTTTAAAGCATACAATTGGTTAAATGTTGATATATGTATACACATGTGAAACCATCCCCTCAATCAGGATGGTGAACATATCCATCACCCCCAACATTTTCTCCTGCCCCGTGGTAATCCCTCTCTCCTACACCTCTCTACTCTCCCCTTTCTCAAGCAACTACTGATCTGCTTTCTGTCAATATAGATTAGTTGGTATCTTATTAAGATTTGTATAAATGGAATCATGAGTATGTGCTCTTTTGGGGCCGGCTTCTTTCACTTAGCAAAATTATTCTGCGATTCATTCATGCTGTTGTATCAATAGTTCAATTTTATTAATGGGTAGTATTCCATGGTGTGGACATATACCGATTTGTTTATCCATTCACCTGTTGATGAATATCTAGGTTGTTGCCACTTTTTTGGCTACTACACATAAAGTTGTTATAAACATTCAGGTACAAATCTTTGTATGGACACATGCTTTATTTTTTCTTGGGTAAATACCTAGAGATGGAAGAGCTGGATCATATGGCATCTGTGAATTTGACTTTTAAAGGAACTGCCAAACTCATTTCCAAAGTGGCTGTACCATTTTACATTTCACCATCAGGGTTATAAGAATTTCAGTTCCTTCACATCCTTGCCAATACATGTCAATTTTAATAGGTACATAGTGGTATTCATTATGGTTTTAATTTGCAATACCTTTAATGACTACTGACATTGACCATCTTTTCATGTGATTATTTGTGATCCATGTATCTTTTTTGGTGAAATGTCTGCTCAAATCCTTTGCTTTTTTTATTGGGTTGTTTGTTTATTATTAAGTTTTGAGTGTTCTTTTTGTATCCTGGATATAAGTCTCTTATGAGAAATATGCTATGCAAATATTTTCTTGTCATTTCAGTCTCCTAACAGTCTCTTTTGAAGAGCAAAAGTTTTTTATTTTTCCATGAAGTCTTTTATCCCTTTTTTCTGGGTTGTGCTTTTGGTGTTGTATCTAAGAGACTGTTCCTTAACCAAAGGTCACAGAAATTTACTCCTATGTTTTCTTCTGGAGCTTTATACTTTTAGGCTTACATTTAGATCCATGATCCATTTTGAGTTAAAATTTGTGTATGGTGTGAAGTTTAGATTGAAGTTTTTGGGTTTTGGTGTGTTTTTGGTTTTTGTTTGTTCGTTTTGCATATGGATAAACCACTTGTCTCAGCAGCATTTATTTTTTAAAAATCCTTTCTCCACAGAATTGCTTTTGTACTTTTGTCAAAAATCAATTGTTCGTATATGTGGGTTTATTTTTGGACTGTCTACTCTGTTCCACTGATCTGTTTGTCTAGCTTGACGCCAATACCACATTGTCCTGATTACTGTAGCTTTACAATAAGACTTGAAATCAGATAGTGTTAGTCCCCAACTTTGTTCTTTTTCAGAGAGATTTTGTCTATTCTAGGTCCTTTGCATTTTTAAATGCATTTTAGAATCAACTTGTCAATTTCTTCAGAAAAGCAAACTGGGATTGTAATTAAG
Organism: Phocoena sinus; assembly: GCF_008692025.1. Taxonomy (NCBI): domain Eukaryota; kingdom Metazoa; phylum Chordata; class Mammalia; order Artiodactyla; family Phocoenidae; genus Phocoena; species Phocoena sinus. The sequence continues at coordinate 95,249,732 of NC_045784.1, forward strand.
ATTGCATTGAATCAATCTATAGAGCAATTTTGGGAGAACTGACCTCTTAACAATATTGAGTCTTCCAAGCCATGCACAAGGTCTATTAATTAAACGTCTTTTAATTTATCTCAGCAGTGTTTTGTAGTTTTCAGTGTTGCACATTTTTTGTCAGCTTTATCCCTAAGTATTTATCCCTAAGTACTATCGTTAAGTGTTTTGGATCCCTACGTGCTATCACAAATGGCATTGCTCTTTAAATTTCAATTCTTGATTGTTCATTGCTAATATATAAAATTACAGTTGCTTTTTGAATATTGATGTTGTAGCCTGCAACCTGATAAACTCATGCTTTCTTGTGGATTCCGTCAGATTTTCTACATAGACTTTCATGTTGTCTACAAATAAAGACAGTTTTACTTTTTTCTTTCCAAAATGGATGCCTTTTCTTTCTTCCTTACTCCCTCCCTCCCTCTCTCTTTCCCCTTCCTTCCTTCCTTCCTTCCCTCTCTCCCTCCCTCCTTCCTTCCTTTTTTTTTTGCCTGATTGCACTGGCCAGAACCTCTAGTACAATGTTGAAAAGAAGTGATGAGAATGAACACTTTTGTCTTATTCTTCTTGATCTTAGGGGGAAACCATTTAGTTCTTCACCATTAAATATGATGCTACCTATATGTTTTTCATAGTTGCTCTTCATCTGGTTGAGAAAGTTTCCTTTGATTCCTGTTTTGCTGAGAGTTTTAATAGGGAATGTATCTTGAATTGTGCCAAATGACTTTTCTGAATCTATTGAAATCATAATATGTTTGAGTGTGTATTAAATTGTTAGTATGATGCCTTACATTGCTTCCTTTTGAATGTTAAATCAACTCTGTATTCCTGAGATAAGCCCAACATTGTTGTGATGTATTATCCTTTTTATATATTGCTGGATTCAATTTGCTGAAGTTTTGTTTAAAATTTTTGCCTCCAGGTTCGTGAGGGATATTGGTCAGTAGTTTCCTTTTTTTGTAATGTCTTTGTCTGGTTTTGGTATCAGAGTAATGCTGGCCTCATAGAATGAATTGGGAAGAAGTCCCTCTCCTCCATTTTTTGGAAGACTTTTTGTAGAATTCATATTATTTTTTCCTTAAATGTTTGATGCGACTAACCAGTAATCACACTTTTTTTCATATTAAAAAATTTAAATAAACAAATATGAGAAACAAACAAAAAACTTTGAAAAAATTTGGTTAAGGTTTAAATATAGCTATAACTTTTCTAAAATTTGTCCTTTAGGATCACTAGTTTTCACTGTGTTTAATCGGATAGAATGAAATTCCTGCCCACCTCTATAAATTTTTAACAGCTGTATTGAGATATTATATATATATATACACACACATATAATTTATTTATATAGCATAAAATTCACCCATTTAAATTATACAATTCAGTGTTCTTTAATTTATTCAGAGAGCTGTACAATCATCACCATAATCTAATTTTAGAACATTTTAATCACCCCCAGAAGAAACCCTGTACCCGTTAGCAGTCACTCTGCATTTACCTCTCCCCAGTTCCTGGCAACCACTAATCCACTTTCTATTTCTATGGATTTGCCTATCTGGACATTTCATATAAATGAATAAGTGGAATTACATACACGGCTTTTTGTGGCTGGCTTCTTTCATTTAGCATGCTGTTTTCAAGATTCATCCATGTTGTAACATGTATCAGTACATTATTTTTTATTGCCTAATAATATTCTATTGTAAGGACTGTATACATTTTAAGGAAAACACTTTCAACTTACATTAGATATACCAATGCTATAAAAAGAGCTAAATTTTTCAGTAAAAAGAAATCAGCAGTTTCCAGTAAAGATAGTGGGTTCACAAGTATACTAGGAGCCTAATCGCATTAACAATGGTGAATAAAATCTATATTTTTGATTAAAAAATATAGCAGAAATTATAGTGATGGTTGTGCAACTTTGTGGATATAACAAAAGCCACTGAATTGCAAATTTACATTGGAGAATTGTATGATATATGGAGTATATCTCAATAAAGCTTTTTTTTTAATATAACAGATAAAATTCTGTTCATCAGAAAGAGAAAGGAAAGAAATAGCAATGAGCAGAAAGCCAAAGCCACAGGCTTATGTGAACTGCTCTTAGGTATTCTACTGCACATAATGTACTCTTTAGGAATTATATTAACCATATTTGATGTAGAGAGAGTCATAAGAACTAAGACTATAAAATATCCTTAAATAATGACAAAAAACAACTTATTTATCTGTTCATCCTAACTTTCTTATACTTAGTAAATATTATCTTACAGTCCACTCTGTACCAGGCACTATTCTAGGAACCAGGGATCAGTGGTGGGCATGGATGATCATGGTATATGAAAAACATATATAGAAACAAATATGATATGAAATCCTCCAAAATGTTAATGGTGTGGCTTTCTGTGGTTTCCAAATTTTCTAAAATGAACATGTATTCCTTTTATTGTCATAAAGAAATAAAAAGAATAATATACATATTTTTTCCAGAGATTCTTATTATCTTTATTTGATCAGAGGAGTTTGAGCTGTTATTCAAAACATGTAGCTGTCATACGCAAGTTTTCACATTATTCCTGTGGGGTTTTTTTTCTAATTTGTTTGCTTTATTGTTTATCTATTTATCTGTATCCATTTATTTATCCACAGAGGAGGCAATTCTCCTTAGAGGAGAGGGGAAGTGTATTAGTTTTCTATTACTGGGTACAAAATTCCACAAACTTAGCAGCTTTAAGAAAACACCCATTTATTTCCATCAGTCAGGAGGCTGGACTTGGATTAGGTGGTTTCTCTCATCTTCATCTCACTAAACTGAACTCAAGGTGTTGGCCAAGGCTAAGACCTTATCTGAGGCTCTAAACTCTCTTCCAAGATCATGTGGTGGTAGAAGGCTTCATTTCCTTGCAACTGTTGAACTCATGGTGGCTGTCTTCAAGGCCAACAGGAGCATGTCTCCTAGTGCTTCTTATTTCTTTTAGGGGCTAACCTGATTAGGTCAGGCCTACCCAGCATCATTTCCATTCTGATTAACTCAAAAGCAACATCTGCAAAATCCCTTTGCTATCTTATTCACAGAGACTGTCCACAATCAAGGGGAGGTAATTATATAGGGTATGTACAGCAGAGGGTGAGAATCTTGGGGGCCATATTAGAATTCCACTCACCACAAAAGGGTTTTTCTTTCAAGGATTATAAGAAGCACTCCTAGTTATCAATTCACTCACAGGAAGAACTGGAACATGTACTGTAAATTAACCACACACAGAAAATTAACACTGTAACTATGAACTACAATAGCTATGTATAAGACTATGTTTCTACTATATAGCACATGGAACTATATTCAATATCCTGTAATAAACCATAATGGAAAGGAATGTGAAAAAGAATATATATATATATATGTGTGTGTGTGTGTGTGTGTATAAGTGAATCACTTTGCTGCATAGCAGACATTAACACAACATTGTAAATCAACTATACTTCAATAAAATAAATTTTTAAAAAATAAAATAAAAGACTATGTTTGAAGACAGGAAATCTTATATCAACTTAATGAAATTAACCATTTCTTGTGTATATAGATTCTATTGTCAGGAAAAATTATGAAAGATCAAAATGGACAAAAACATATTAGTGGGTGTCCTGTTGAATTTACCCATCAAGGTTATCTCCACTTTACACTGTCTTCGAATTATCGTATAATTCTAAGTTTTAGATAACTGAAAACACTGCAAATGATTTTTCAATATGCAGAGGAGAAAGAACTGATTTCCCTCTCCTTGTGGAAAATGCCAGTTTTGAATCTATTTGTAAATTCATTTCATAAGCTATTTCTGTTCTTTGAATTTGTCTTGAACCAATAACATCTTTCTGGCTCTTTCATTAGTTAGAGTTAAATAAAATCTTTGACATATGTTCATTTTATATGTAAATGACAGTCATGATTTTACCTTTTAAAAAGTATCCTTTAACACTATCTATCTTTTAAATTCCAAAGAATTTTTTAAAATGCTAGTAGACTCAGTTTGGGCAATGATATTATTTGGCCATAGCATAGGATTTCTGTGCATGCCATCAGCCAATTTTTGCAATGTTGATTATCTGTTTAGTGACAAGTACTTTGCTACTTCCTTGCTTGATACATTTAAAAACTGCCTACTCCTTTTTAAAATCTTTGAATCATGTATGCTTGAAGTGAAGTCATGTTTGTGAAGTAATGACTGCATTAAAGCCTCTAAGGCAGGCTTTCAAGAAATCAAAGTATTTGGTCCCCTAACTAAGATTCTGTACCCTTACTTCCTAACATCAGAATAATGGCAAGAAAATGTTAATTCTCCTTCACAGTTCATTATTTAAAATGTGCTTCCGTAATCAGTCTCTAAGAGAAGTCTTTTCTGATTCCATAATTCCACCTACCAGTTTGGGTGTGGGGAATCTGGCTATTTAAATACAAGCACGTTATTTTTTTTTCAGACTGAAAGCTGAATTTCCAAAAGAAATAAATCAAATGCAGCTTTTTGAAAATTGGACCTATTATGCTAAGCTGATGTATCCTCACAGAGGAAGGAAGCAAAGCACTTGGAACTAATAGAATTGGCTGAACACTGGAGTTTTTAAAAGCCTTGGCCCATTTCCTGGCTGACCTCTTCCATAGCACAATGTAGCAGTAAATTGGAGTGGCATCTGAGGAATACAGACTCACACACCCTGACATATACTAGTCACAATCATAACGTTTTACATAGTACTTGTTATGATGCTATTTAGCTTGAAATGTGTAGAACATGCACTCACAAATAAAATTTAATATTGGATTATTTTTCCAAAATTGACTGGGGTAATATAAGGTAACTATGTTCCCTAGAAACACTAGTATTGCCTAATTTATGAACATTAACATTACCCAGCAGAATCAGACAAAGCAGCCTTGAGAAAATTTAAGCTGACAGAAACGCCGTATTGCTGAACACCATCTTATTGGGACTAAGAAAACAAAAAATTCACCCAATCATCCCTTTATCCTAGGTAGTTGTTATATGGGGTTTTTTGTTTTGTTTTCTTTCTTCATTGGTACCTTACAATCTGAAAACGGGAACATAATTATCTCTTAGATTTTATCGATTTTCAAAGAAGTCTAGCAATTCTTTGAAAATAGTCACTTATCCAGTCACCAACAGAAATTATTACGATGCATACACCTTTATCATTGTTAAGGGAAGGTGCCTGATAAAGTCCTGGATTATATTCACAAAGATGGTTTGGTATCCTATAGATAGAGATGCTTATGTATACAGATATTAAATCATGGCCATATCTCCTGAATGGAGTAATAAGTCAGCGACTGAGGTCACAAAAATCATTATACCATGATTTCTGCCCTGAAGAAGTTTACAGTCTAGCAAGGAAGACAGATATATAACAAATTAATTACAATAAAAAATACATAATGCAGACAAATACAACGTGCTATGGACAAGTGCAAAGAAAGAAGTGATTATGATGAAACAAAGAAAGGGATAATGAAAGTAGAAGAAGAGAGTCACAGGAGGTGACTTTTGAAGAGGATCAAAGAATTACCAAGCAGAGAAGATGGAAGGGGCATTATCATCAGAAAGAACAAGTTTAGTAAAATGTACACCAACTTTCACGTTACAAAAAATGTTCGTTTTCTTTCCTTGGCATTACAAAAAGTATACATTTTATGTGGCACCTTGACATAAAGTGATGAATCTGGTTTCCCACTTCAGCAGGTCTGTAAGCAAGATGCTTCTACGTCTTGAATATAGGATTAAATAGGTATGTATTCCAAACGAGGACTAGCCGTAGCCATTTTAGTATTTCAAAATGATGTTAACGTTAATATAGCAAGTGTTGATTTTAGAAAAAAATTATTCCCAAGATAACAACCATATTGCAAATTTCTCCAGTATTTCAAAAGGGCATCAAGTGAGATTTTAAAAAAAGATGACTTTATTTTCTAGATTTGGTCTAGTTATTTTTGGTTTTAGGGCAGCTCTTCTAAAGTGTAGCATGCTTAAATTTCATACCTGGGGTACTTATTACAAACCCTTGGACTCCTGCTTAGTGAATAAGAAAATATGGAGATGGGAGGTAAGACACAGGAATTGGCACTTTATGCAAATTCCTCAGGTGATGTTTAGATATTACTGCTTTTAGAGAATTTAGCCTAAAACTGCAGCTAAGATAGACTTGTTTCCTAGAGCACCACAGAACTGAGAAGCAATTGCAAATTTAATTGCCTAAGAAAATTTGTAGATAGGTTTACATAAAGATATAACTACAGGCATGAGAGAGGATAAATAAAAAAGTTCAAACTCGTTTAATTTTAATTTCTTTTTTAGTAAGAGAAACACATTTACAAAACACATATTAAAAAAAAACATATTTACTCAAAAATGTTTCTTAGAATTTTAAGAGGAAGGCAGGTTCATACAATAATAAGTAACACCATGTTGCAATTTGAACGTGTAGGAAAGGAAAAACATTCCTCTACCCTCTTGGGCTCAGTATCTGAGGACATGTGAATTAAACTGACAAAAGATAGATTAGCAAGAGGAAAAGAAAGCAGAGTTTATTTACATGTGCAATATGCATATACGAGGGAGTGCTTAGTGATATACTCAAAGGGGTAGTTAGAATCTGGGGCTTATATATTTAACTTAGTAGAGGAAAGGAAGGGGGTAAAGGGCTTCCAGCGGAAGAACAAATAGGTTTATTTAGAGAAGACAAATGAGTTTCTAGAAGAACAAATAGGAGATAAGAAAGCTTGTGATAATTTTGTTTATGCAGTTGTGAGTGGTCTTTCTGTCTTCTTCGTGGCCATGAAACTACCCCAGGCTCCCTGACTTCAGACTATACTACAAAGCTACCTTAATCAGGACAGTATGGTACTGGCACAAAAACAGAAAGATAGATCAATAGAACAGGATCGAAAGCCCAGAGAGAAACCCACGCACATATGGTCACCTTATCTTTGATAAAGGAGGCAGGAATGTACAGTGGAGAAAGGACAGCCTCTTCAATAAGTGGTGCTGGGAAAACTGGACAGGTACATGTAAAGGTATGAGATTAGATCATTCCCTAACACCATACACAAAAATAAGCTCAAAGTTGATTAAAGACCTAAATGTAAGGCCAGAAACTATCAAACTCTTAGAGGAAAACATAGGCAGGACACTCTATGACATAAATCACAGCAAATCCTTTTTGACCCACCTCCTAGAGAAATGGAAATAAAAACAAAAATAAACTAATGGGACCTAATGAAACTTCAAAACAAAGGAAACCATAAACAAGACCAAAAGACAACCGTCAGAATGGGAGAAAATATTTGCAAATGAAGCAACTGACAAAGGATTCATCTCCAAAATTTATAAGCAGCTCATGCAGCTCAACAACAAAAAAACAAACAACCCAATCCAAAACTGGGCAGAAGACCTAAATAGACATTTCTCCAAAGAAGATATACAGACTGTCAACAAACACATGAAAGAATGCCCAACATCATTAATCATTAGAGAAATGCAAATCAAAACTACAATGAGATATCATCTCACACCAGTCAGAATGACCAACATCAAAAAACCCAGAAACAATAAATGCTGGAGAGGGTGTGGAGAAAAGGGAACCCTCTTGCACTGCTGGTGGGAATGTGAATTGGTACAGCCACTATGGAGAACAGTATGGAGGTTCCTTAAAAAACTACAAATAGAACTACCATATGACCCAACAATCCCACTACTGGGCATATACCCTGAGAAAACCATAATTCAAAAAGAGTCATGTACCAAACTGTTCATTGCAGCTCTATTTACAATAGCCCGGAGATGGAAACAACCTAAGTGTCCATCATTGGATGAATGGTTAAAGAAGATGTGGCACATATATACAATGGAATATGACTCAGCCATAAAAAGAAACGAAATTGAGCTATTTGTAATGAGGTGGATAGTCCTAGAGTCTGTCATACAGAGTGAAGTAAGTCAGAAAGAGAAAGACAAATACCGTATGCTAACACATATATATGGAATTTAAGAAAAAAAATGTCATGAAGAACCTAGGCATAAGGCAGGAATAAAGACACAGACCTACTAGAGAATGGACTTCAGGATATGGGGAGGGGGAAGGGACAGCTGTGACAAAGCGAGAGAGAGGCATGGACATTTATACACTACCAAACGTAAGGTAGATAGCTAGTGGGAAGCAGCCACATAGCACAGGGAGGTGTCTTCTCTTGTAGCGGAGCATGGGCTCTAGGCGCACAGGCTTCAGTAGTTGTGGCTCGTGGGCTCTACAGCACAGGCTCAGTAGTTGTGGCACATGGGCTTAGTTGCTCTGTGGCATGTGGGATCTTCCTGGACCATGGCTCGAACCCGTGACCCCTGCATTGGCAGGCAGATTCTTAACCACTGTGCCACCAGGGAAGCCCTTACTCTTTTTATAGCTGAATAGTATTCCATTGTATGGATATACCACATACTGTTTACCCATTCACCGACAATGCACATTTGAATTGCTTCCAGTTTGGGGCTATTTTGAATAACGCTGCTATGAATATTTGCATACGAGTCTTTGTGTGACGTATATTTTAATTTCTCTTGGGTAGATTCCTAAGGGTGGAATTTTTGGGTTGCCTGGTAAGTTTATGTTCAACTTTTCATGAAACTGCCAAATTATTTTCCAAAAAGACCGTATCATTTTCCCTTCCCACAAGCAATGTATGAAGATTCGTGTTTTTCTATATCCTCACCAACATTTTTACTGTTTGTCTTTTTGGATAGAGCCATTCTACTGGGTATGAATTGGTATCTCACTATGGTTTTAATTCGCATCTCCATGATGGTTAATTATGTTGAACAATTTTTCATGTGCTTATTGGCCATATGTCTGGCTTCTTTGGAGAAATGACTATTCAGATCTTTTCTCCTTTTTTTAATATGTAGTTTTATTATCGAGTTGTAAGAGTGCTTTAAAAATTCTAGATTAAGTCCCTTAATAGTTAAATGATTTGCAAAGATTTTCTCCCATTCCGTGAGTTGTCTTCACTTTCTTGATGGTATCCTTTGAAACACAAAGGTTTTTAATTTTGATGAAGTCTTTTATTTACTTTTTTTGTCATTGTTGCTAGTGCTTTTGGTATCATATCTAAGCTTTGTTTAACCAAAGGTTACAAATATTTTCTCCTATATTTTCTTCTAGAATTTTTATAGATTTAGTTTTTACATTTAAGTCTACGATCTATTTAGACTTATTTTTGTTTATAGTGTAAAGTAAGGGTCTAAATTAATTTTTTGGCATTTTATGGATATTCAATTGACACAGAACCACTTGTTGCAAGGGCTATCCTCTTCCCATTGAATTGTCTTGGAGCCTTGGTGAAAAATCATTTGATCATAAATGTATGGGTTTACTTCTGGACTCCCAATTCTGTTCCATTGATCTACATGCCCATCCTTATGCCAATACCACACTGTTTCCACTATTAACTTTTGAAAGTTTTAAAATAGGGTAGTGTAAATTCTCCAACTTTGTTATCATTTTTCAAATTTATTTTGGCTATTTGAGGACCTTTGCATTTCCATTTGAATTTTAGCTTACCTTGTCAATTTAGGGAACCTTGCAATCTTAACAATACTGAAAATTCCAATTTAACATGGAATGTCTCTCCCATTTATTTAGATCTTTTAAAATTTATCTTAGCAATGTTTTGTGGTTTTCAGTATACAAATTTTGTACTTCTTTTGCTAAATTTCTTAAGTATTTTATTCTTTTTGATGTTGTTAGGAATGTTTTCCTGATAGTTTTCTTAATTGCATTTTTGGATTGTTCATTGCTAATGTACAGAAATACAAATAATTTTGGTATATGGATCTTGTGTCTTGTGACCTTGCTAAATTCATTTATTAATTTTAGTAGTGTGTGTTTGTGTGTATTCCTTAGGATTTTCTAAATATAAATCATGTTGTCTGCAAATTAAGACAGTTTTTACTACTCCCTTTCTAATCTGAATGGCTTTAAAATAATTTTGTTTTTTTGCACTGGTTAGAATCTCCAGTACAATGCAGTACAATGATGAATAGAAGTAATGACAGTGGACACTCTGGTCTTGTTTCTGATCTTAGAGGAAAAGTATTCAGTCTGTCATGATTACATATATTAGTTAAAGGTTTTTCATAGATGTTCTTTATCAGGTTAGGAAAGTTTCCTTCTAATCCTAGTTTGTTGAGTGCTTTTATCATGACAGGGTGTTGAATGTTGTCAAATGCTTTTCCTGTATCTTTTGAGATGATTATGTGTATTTTGTCCTTTATTCTATTAATATGGTATTTTTAATTGTTTTGTGGGGTTTTTTTTTAAAGACACTTATTCAGTGTCATGATCAGACTATTATATTTAGCAATCAACAGCATGGGTGCAAAAAAAGAAAATCTACATTAAAACCCTTTGTTGGAATGCTTTACACCTTCCACAGAACAGAAACTAAAATAACCTGTTATACAATTAGTCACAAATACAGTCCTCGAATATATACACTACCAAACGTAAAATAGATAGCTAGTGGGAAGCAGCGCATAGCACAGGGAGATCAGCTCGGTGCTTTGTGACCACCTGGAGGGGTGGGATAGGGAGGGTGGGAGGGAGGGAGACGCAAGAGGGAAGAGATATGGGAACATATGTATATGTATAGCTGATTCACTTTGTTATAAAGCAGAAACTAACACACCATTGTAAAGCAATTATACTCTAATAAAGATGTATAAAAAAAAGTTATACAAATATAAAACAACAACAACAAAAACCCCAACAAATACAGTCCTCGAGTTCTTTTTGCCCATACACATGAGTATTGTCTAAAATGTCTTATTTGTAGCAGCTAGGCCCTGCCACCACTGTGCTTGGCTGAAGTCACAAATCTGTTATAACCTGTAGCTTCCCTGTCACTTCTCTGGTTCTCCTCTTCTGCAAAGATTTGTTTCCTGGCAGTAATTAAAACCTTCTGCCACTGCCATAGCTACTGCTGCCACTGGAACCTCCAGAGCCACCTTGGTTTCATGGTTTGGCAAAGTATTGGCTTCCACCACCACAGGGGCCAGAACTTGTGCCTCCAAAGTTTCCTCCTTTTGTGGGTCCAAAATTTGAAGATTGATTGCTGTAATTGCCAAAGTCACTGTAGCTTCCACCACCTCCAAAACTGCTTCCATCATTACCAAATCCATTATAGCCATCCTGTCACCATATCCACCACCACCGTGGCTGCCACCAAAGCCACCTCGACCACTGAAGTTTCCTCCATGACCAAAGCTGTCACTCCCACCAAAACCACGTCTGCGACCACCACCAAAGTTTCCAGAACCACTGTGATCTCTTTGGCTGGATGAAGCAACAGCCATCTCTTGCTTAGATAGGGCTTTCCTTACTTCACAGTTGTGGGCATTCACAGTGTGGTATTTCTGAACGACAATCTTATCTACAGAGTCATGGTCATCAAAGGTTACAAAAGCAAAGCCTCTCTTTTTGCCACTGCCTTGGTCAGTCATGATTTCAATCACTTCGATTTTCCCATACTGTTCAAAATAATCTCTTAGGTGATGTTCTTCAGTGTCTGTTTTAATGCCACCAACAAAAAACTTTTTCACAGTTAAGTGGGTACCGGGTCTTTGAGAATCTTGAGACGGCCCTCTTTGGTTCCACAACTCTTCCATCTACCTTGTGTGGCCTTGCTTTCATGGCTGCATCCACCTCCTCCACAGTGGCATATGTGACAACCCCGATGCCTCTGGAGCGCCTGGTGTTTGGATCCCTCATTACCATACAGACTGTGAGTATTCCCCATTGCTCACAATGGCTCCTCAGACTGTCATCGGTTGTTTCAAAGTTCAAACCTTCAATGAAGAGCTTCTGCAGCTGTTCAGGCTCTTTGGGAGACTCTGACTTAGACATGACAGCAGTAGAGGGGAGAGACTTCAACAATGCTTACTCGGCAGCATCCGTGGGCAGAAAGCTTCACTGTTTCTTTTTTAAGATTTTTTTGATGTGGACCATTTTTAAAGTCTTTATTGAATTTGTTACAATATTGCTTCTGTTTTATGTTTTGGTTTTTTGGCCGCGAGGCATGTGGGATCACGGCTCCCCGACCAGGGATCGAACCTGCACCCCCTGCATTGGAAGGTGAAATCTTAACCACTAGACCGCCAAGGAAGTCCCTAATTGTTTTTAATACTTCTCCACTTTGCATTTCTGGAACAAATCCAACTTTGTTGTGTTTTATAATCCTTTTTATATATTGCTGAATTCGGTGTGCTAATGCTTTTTAAGATTTCTTGCATGTGTATTCAGGAGGGTTATCAGTCTGTAGTTTTCTTTTCTTCTGATGTCTTTATATGTGTCTTTGGTATCAGAGTAATACTGGCCTCACAGAAGGAATTGGGAAGCACGTCCATCCTCCTCAATTGTTGAAAGAGTCTGTAAAGGATTGGTGTGATATTTTTTCCTTTAAATATTTGATCCAATTTGCCACAAAAGCCACATGAGCCTGGGCTTTCTGTGTGTGGGGGTGGGGGGGGGTGATTTAAATTGCTGAATCAATTTCTTTACTTTTTAAAAAATCTATTTGCATATCATAATTTTTTGGTAATACTGCTCATATTAGATAATACAGTTGACCCTTGAATGACATGGGTTTGAATTGCATGGGTCTCCTTATACATGGATTTTCTTCAATAGTAAATACCACAGTGCTACACGGTTGGTTGAATCTGTGGATGCATATGCGGAGGAACTGCAGATGCAGAGGAATGGCGGATATGGATATATGCGGATTTTCAACTGCATGGAGGATTAGCGCCCCACCCCCCCGTGTTGATCAAGGGTCAACTGTACGTTTTAACAATTCTCGATTCTGATTTTGCCTTCTGATGGTTGCTATCATTATTTTCTTGGTTGTTTACTAACTTGCCTGAACTAAGTTTATGACCTCTGTCTCCACTATAATGTGGGGCTGCTGACGGCTCTGCTAAGACTTTTTTCTCTTGCTTTTATTTTTAAAGACTAGCTTTCTCAGGGTTGCTCCTATATCTGCATAGCTCAGTGTTAAGGTTTTGCTCAAACACCTCCAGCGAGTATACGTCCATTATCTGCTGAGGAGTCTGTGGGTGGACTGAGGAACACATTCAAGCTTCAAGCTGTTTACAAGTCTGCTCCAGCTTTTATTTTCTCCTGGTCTCTCTTGCTTCTCATAGGCGTGTAGGCCAGGGATGTGTGGGCATGTACACAGGATACGTGGATTGCCTATCAAGTCCACTATGGCTGGCTCCCTTCCTGGATTTCCCTGTTACATCCCCTGGTAGTCTGCTGGCCCAGTGCCTGCCTCAAACAGTCCTGCAACCTCAGGCTAGCAGTCCTTCTTACCCACTTGCCACTGAGATCTGACAATGCTCTAAATCAAGTGACTTCCTTTCAGCAGCAGCAGTGGCAGCAGCAAAGCGGCTAGCTTTTATTTTACAGCCTGCCTCACCACGGTTGAACTACTGTGCCAACAAAGCTGGAGTGGGGAGTGGTGGTGGTGATAAGTGGTAAGTTGGAGCGAGCCCAGTGTATTAGTCAGGATTCTCCAGAGAAACGGAACCAATAGGATACAGATAGATAGATGGATAGATAGATAGAGACTTATTATGAGAGATTGGCTCACATGATTAGGGAGGCTGAGAAGTCCCATAATCTGTTGTCTGCAAGCTGGAGGTCCAGGAAAGCTGATGGTGCAGTTCCGGTCCAAACTCAAAGGCCTGAGAACCACAGGAGCCAATACTGTAAGTCCAAGTCTGAGTTTGAAGGACCATGAACCAGGAGCATCAACATCTGAGGGCAGGAGAAGATGGATGTCCCAGCTCAAGCTGAGCAAATTTGCCGTTCCTCTGCATTTTTGGCCCTCAGTGGATTGAATGATATCTACCCGTACTGGTGGGGAGATCTTCTCTACTCATTCTACTGATTCAAATGCTAATCTCTTCCAGAAACACCCTCACAGATACACTCAGAAATAATGTTTTATCAGCTGTCTGTGCATCCTTCAGTTCAATCAAGTTGACACAGAAAATTAACCATCACACTCAGGCAAGTACACCATAGACTTGCTCTGTTCTTACCCAAAGTTCAGAAGTTCTAGGTTTGTTCTAGCCTTGGGTCAATTTCCAGAGTGTTGAAATGGTTGTTTTTGACAATCTGTTCAACTTTTTAGTTGCTCTGCACATAGGCGTAAATCCCCTAAACTCAAGAATTTATTTACTCAAATACAGGAGGATTTTCTTCATCAAGGTCAAAGAAACTCTTCCAACTGAGGGAGACATCAGTCTCTGACCAGCATCAGTGCAAGATACAATAGTAATACTGACCTGGAGATTTTTCTACTGTTTTACAATACGGCCTTTGATCCAAACATATGAAGAAGGGAACTAATATTTAATAGAAAATGGACATCAGCTTTGGTGTACACTTTGCTGATATGATTTGAACTTGGAGCCATGTGAGCAAATCTAGATGGCAGAAGAAGCAAACAGAAGGTCATATGTCTGGGGAATGAGAAAGAGAAATTAGGAAAGAAAGAGAGAGAGAAGAATATGAAAGGAGTCTAATGATTTTCCCGAAGGGCTCTTTATACCCAGATAGATTTTCCAATTATTTTGTAAATCCCTCAAAAGCAAGAACAGTCTTACATGTGTTGTAAAATGCTTTAATGTAATGTCAGTACTGCACATGTGTCAAATTAAAATACTGTAATATTCACTAGTTTCAACGGTCTGGGTAGTACTGAAGGCTAGGTTTGTTAATATTTTATGGCCATGAAGCCAAATTCTAACTCTGTAATGTAATGTTAGTGTGTCCTCCTCAATCTAGAAGATGGGGCATTGAGACACACACTAACAAAATTTCAGCCACACAAGAGTCAGATTTTCTGACCTTCACTTATGTAAACAATATCTAAAAGCAGGCATGTTAGGAGCCAAAGATTGATGAGCTGCCAAAATGCTGAGTATTTGTTATATAATGTGGAATAGTATCTAGGAATATCTATACCATTTTTAAAATACTCAGGAGACTTAAATTTGTTAAAAATCATTGAATTATACACCAAAACGGGTGAATTATATGATATGTAAAATATTCCTCAATAATGTTACTAAAAATACCCAGGAGACTGAGAAAAAAACCATATTTTTCAAATATGAAGTTTGAAAAATATACAGATGCAAAATAAAGTCAATTATAGTCCTAAGAAAAGGCAATCTGTTAGGTATTACAGATATTTAATTCAAACAGATGTCTTACACAGCTGCATTTTAAGGTAGGTGAAACATGCCACTTTAGAAATGAATGTATTAATGAAATGTTAGGTGCAATTAGAACTCTAGCTATTCAGGAATAAAATTTTCAACAAATCCTTTCTTAAAATTTTTCTTGAACTTTTACTATCACTTATATTTTCAGAAATTTGCAGCTCATGTAACCAACCTATGAATGACTTTCACCTTGACCACAGATTTATTTGTATGGAAAAACACAACAGTATTTGCTAAGTATATTCAATACCTTCCACCTAATTAGTACCTCAGGGCAGGTTGTTTATAAACAGAAAACAATAAGGGACACGTTAAATATCCCCAGCAGTACTCTCTGCATACTATCAGCTTTAGAAATAAAGAAGACAGTTTGCATTTTAAGCAATAAACCAGCTAGCTACCAGACTGCCATTAAGTACAAGGAATCCAACTAGAGAAACGTGGGATTCATGGGGAAATAACATTATCTGCAGCTTTATACACTGGACAAATGAACATGGCTCCCTTTAGCTTCAAATTAGAAATATGTGTAGAGGGCAACATGGAAATAGATACTATTATTTCTGTTTTTGATATTAATTTAAAAAAGAATGTTATAAAAGTGTTTCACACTTGATACTAAATACATCTCAATTTTGCACATCCCCCACCTTCCTACAATCACTGCCAAGTGACTACCTAGTATCCATTTACTGGGATTACAATAGAAATCAGCCATTAATTAGGGAGCATTTGGCTCAAGGGACCTGTAGTGGGTTGCAGAGAATTGCACATCATGCTTCATATGCAGATGAGGTTGCCATCTGGTGGATTTTGTCTAACTATAAGCTAACAACATTTATAGGTAAAAGCAGAGTAATCCTTTTCTAGATGGGCAAAGCTGCCACTTTTAGAAAACATCTGGTTTCTTTTAACATTTATTAAGTGTCCATTTTGTGATTTGCTCTGAATGGGTGCCTGTTTTTTGTAACTTAAATATGAGGGGAAAATACCACGAAAGCAAGTATATTAAAACTTCAGATTTAAAAGGTAAAAAATGTGGGATGAAAAAAGACATTCCATGCAAACAGTAACCAAAACAGAGCAGGAGTGGCTACACTTAGATAAAATAAACTTTCAGCTGAAGTCTTTCACAAGATACAAGAAAGTCACTATATCGTGATAAAGGGGTCAGTTCAGAAATGGCAATACAATAATAGTAGGGGACTTTAATATCCCACTTTCAATATCGCATAGATCATCTAAATAGAAAATTAATAAGGAAAGAGTGGTTCTGAACAACACTATAGACCAAATGGACCTAACAGACATATACAAAATGTTCTATCCAACAGCACCAAAATACACATTCTTCTCAAGCACACATGGAACATTCTCCAGGACACATCTTATGTTGGGCCGCAAAGCAAGCCTTAGTAAATTTAAGAAGATTGAAATCCTATCAAGTATCTTTTGCAACCACTAAGGCATAAAACTAGAAAGCAATAACAGGAGGAAAACTGAAAATTTCACAAATGTGTGGAAATTAAGTAATATACTCTTGAACAACCAATGAGTCAAAGAAGAAATCAAAAGGTAAATCAGAAAGTGTCTTGAGACCAATGAAAACAAAAACACAACATACCAAAATTTATGGGATGTAGCAAAAGCAGTTCTAAGGGGGAAGTTCAAAACAATAAATACCTACATTAAGAAAAAAGAACGATCTCAAATAAACAACATAAATTTACACCTCCAGGAAATTAGAAAGAGAAGAACAAACTTAGCCCAAAGTTAGCAGAAGGAAGAAAATAATAAAAATTAGGGCAGGAATAAATGAAATAGAGACTAGAATGACAATAATAAAACAAAAAATCAATGAAACTAAGAGTTGGTTTTTGAAAGATAAACAGAATTTACCAACCTTTAGATAGACTAACCAAAAAGAAAAGAGAGCGGATTCAAAAGGTAATAAATGTGACTTTTTATTTAGCAAGTTTTTGCTAAACAAAATTTTGTTATGCTAATATTAAAAATGTCTAGAAGTAAGATCTATGACATCACATTGGTTCTGTTTTAAATGTCAAAGTGACTTCTGATATTAAGTATGTCTTTACCTAACAGCCTTACCATGGGGATTCAGGAGCAGATACATGCCAGAACTATAAACAGTTCCTTCTCTAACTTACTCTAATACAAAATGACTGTTGATTCAAATATCACCACCCAGGTTATCTAGTTTTACTTTTCTCTCCTTCTTTTCCCTAATGACAGGGATAGTATTGGGTTGTTGTAGGGATGAGAGCACCTACCGAATAGATTTTTAATACATCTCAGTAAATATGAGAAGTGGGTATTTTGTTTGTCTGTTGTTGTGCTTGTGTGTGTTTTTTCTTTTACTGAAGCTCTATCTACTTTTCCACCCTGATGATTTCAATTAACACTAACATGTTTGCATGAAATAACCTACATCAAAGTTAGTTTAAAAAAAGAAATCAGCAAGCGAATACATACATATGTATATACATAAAATATCAATACAAATTTAATACAAATATTAATACAAATGTAGTGACTACTCCAGGAAATATGACATCACAATTGCAAACGTGATGTTATATGAATGGGTATTTGTGACTTGGGATAAAATTTCCTTTACAGTAAGGTGATACAAATAGCTTTTCTATGTATAAGTGAGGCAACGAGCTCTGGAAGCCAGTTAGATGACAAGAATAGGCTCTGGTAATGCAGACACTAATGTTGAAAATACATGTGAAGAGTTATATATTTCATGAAATAGGAGGGGATAAAAGCAATACAGCTAAATCAATGTATTTATATAATGGAACTTAATTATTTTACTAAATTTAAATTTTAAATAACCTAAGTAGATATTTAACTCATTCATTTATACCCTAAACATTTTTATAATCCAGTTGACAAGAAAAACTTTTTGATATCTTCTTATTGAGGTCTCCTTATATTTGAGGATATATAACACATGCTGATGACTACATAATCTGCATTTCTAGCCTAGCCCTTTCTCTTGAACTCCAGACTCAGATACCTAAATATCTCCTAGCTATCTCTACTACCATGTTCCACAAAAGAGACAGAAGAGCTAACTGGTTAGGAGTGCAGACTAGGGGTTAAACAGACTGGGTCCAACTCCTGATTCCATCATTTACCAGCTGTGTAACTTTGGACAAGTTACTTCATTTCTTTGATTCTCAGTATCCTCACTTGTAAAATGGGGATAAAAATAGTACTGATCTTATAGGATTAGTGTGAAAATTAAATGAAATATATACCTAGTACACTTGGCTGAATGTACTCTATTAAACAATCAATAAGTTATACATTCCACTATAAGAAACACATGCACATATATCTCATTGAAACCAGTAATTTTTTCCCTTGGTGTGCCTTAGCTGGCAGCTCTTTTTCTAGACTTGCTGTACCTAAACTGGTTTTAATGATGTTTTGCAGCAGTTGTCAAAGGTTAGCATGTATGAATAGTATACAAAGGAACACATATATATGGAACGTTACCTACAAAATTCATTCTGTTTATACTGAAAGTTGGCAAAACAGAAAAATCAAAATATTTTGCATCATTCACATGGTATTTGTCACATAATACCATATACAATATAGCAGTTCTTTTGTATATGTCTTACCTTCAACACTAGATTATGAGCTTCTTGATAAACAGCAGTTTAGGCATTTTTAATATCCTTTCTCCCATAATGCTAACCACAATGCCTTGCAGAGAGTAGGTACTCAGTAGATATCAATCAAGTAAGAAAAAAGAAATATACCTTGTCCTTTTACAATAAAAAATGCAAAATTTTCAATCTTAAACAATTGGCAGGCTGAAATATATTTTACTAATCTTTGGGAGAATTAATTATTTAAATTCTCATTTCCTCTCCAGATTATTTCCTTTAATCCTAGACCAATTTTATAAATGTCCCAGACCTATGCATTCTTGGTAGCTTGTCTGACTGAATGTGTATTAAATCATCACAGGTTGCTATTATCTAGGAGTTTTTGTGAAAGTTTGATCACTTGGAAACATCAGCCATATTGCTTTTTTAAAAAAACATGTTTAAAATTTATAGTAATGCCTTGGCAGGTTTTTCTCTCTCTCTTTCTCCTTTTATTCCATATCCTCTCTTACAAAATATTTGATGGTATATTTTGCAAAACAATGAACTATTGGAATCAAAACTCCTGCTTGAAGTTCCAAATCATTAACCTTCAAATTCAAGTACCTAAGATGAACTATTTCGTATTAACATACCGAAAGAACAGCAAAAAGCAGGGATAGTGTACAGAATTATGCCATGAATATAAATAAGCCTAGAGCACTTGGGAAGGGGAGGAATGGGAGAGGGAAAGGAAATGAGAATATTATGACTCTTTGGAGGCATTCTTCCGCCTTTCCTCCTCCTTACCTATTTAACCTTCCATTTTTACTGTTTAAGTTCACTTGTCAAATAATCACTAAACATGTATATGAAATAATTCATAAAACATGTTTAGCACAGTTACTGACACACAGTAAACACTCAGTAAAGGTTAATAAATATTAGCGATTAGTATTATTATTGTGTGCAGTCCCACTTCTTTGCTCTTACATTGACCCCTTTTCCCAAATTTACATATAGGCAGGGTGTGTGGTCAGGGTTGGAATAGAGGAGGACTAGGCAGACTCTTTTTTTAACAGTTAAGGTCTGTCTGAATAATATTTTTAAAATAGTGTCTGGAATTCACTCATTTCATGAAATCTACATTAAATTCCCAGCTCCATCTCTCCAACCAGGAGTCTTTCCAACTAGGCACTAAATGGCATACTTCTTAAGGTTCCCCAATGAGGGCAATTAATGTCTAGAGGCAATTTTTCATAAAAATGCATTCTGTATCCAAAAACACTAGACAAGCCCGTATATCTTATGTTTGTGTATCCAGTTAAATTACCTATAATTTTAAGTATTTGAAAGTTGATATAACTCAGTTTTCTGTAGCAGCAGATCTTTTACAGTACAGTGAATAGTCATATATATGGCTTATACATTATAGAACTACTTATTTCACGTTTCTTAGAAACAGATTTTCTTTTTGCAAGTGGGCTTCTTAGTCTTCCACCTTTAATGTTATTAGTTTGGACTGCATTATTTCTCCATATAGAGTGTGCTATAAGACTTCCAGTTAAACAAGGCAGATTAGAAACATGCATTCATCTCTGCGCATGCATGAAGCTCCACTAAAATGACAGTAAAGGAATTTTTTAAAAAAGGTATAAATAGAGAAGGACAAAGAGAACAGGAGAGAAGACAACAGCAGACAAGCAAAGTTGACAAAACTTTAGAAGCTGGAAAGCAATAGATGAGATGAATGTTAAGCTTACTTAACAAACTGGAAAGAGCTGAAACCTAAGGCTGGTGGTGATGAGTTGTTTTTAAAGTTACTCGATATCTCTGAGATACAGGTTGAAGGGAGAGCTAAAAAGAGGAGGATTGATTGAAAGTATGTGTAAGGAAAAATTGCATCCCGAAAGCTCCTTATCCATTCAAACAAGATTCAAGTTTTTTTTTTTTTTTTTTTGCGGTACGCGGGCCTCTCACTGTTGTGGCCTCTCCCGTTGCGGAGCACAGGCTCCGGACGCGCAGGCTCAGCGGCCATGGCTCACGGGCCCAGCCGCTCCGCGGCATGTGGGATCTTCCCGGACCGGGGCACGAACTCGTGTCCCCTGCATCGGCAGGCGGACTCTCAACCACTGCGCCACTGGGGAAGCCCAAGATTCAAGTTTTAATACAGCATTCTATTTCACTGCTTGGAGGGTCAATGGGTGCTTCTTGCTGTTGAAGAAGCTTGTTGACTTAGTTGAAAGAAAAACAATGATTTCAGTTAAAAGAAAAATTCAAGTTTTATTTTCTACGGTAATTAAAACATCTTTCCAGAAAAGAAGCTCTAGTGTTGGAAACAATAGGCATAGCTGAGGGCCGAATTGTGAACTTTAGTGAAAATGGGGATTGAATCTCTATTTACTAAATAGTAAGACTGCCCTCTGTCACCTTTCTGCTGGTTGATTTCTAAGATATTTTCAGCTGAGCAGACTGGAGGATTCTGTAGAAGCTGACCAACACAAGTGTAAAGCCCTACAGACACTGATATTTGGGGTCTCCCATTAAAAAGATTGAATTTCTTTCCAGTTACTCCCCAGTGAAGCTCAACAATCCATAAGTCACAACAATGGAGACAGAACTTCTTTTTTGTGCCTCACTCTTAAATATTTATGGCTGACCAAATCCCTAGATATTTGAGTAAATTTTCTAAAGTGAAAGACAGAGATCAAAACAACAACAGCAGCAGCAACAAAAGTCAAAGAGAAAAGAAACAAAACTATAATAACATCTTCAGAGAAATGAGGTGATACTAAATTCAAGATACAAGAACAATGTTCTGTAAAAATGGAACTTTCAATGAATGAGAAAGAGCTCTTAGGAATTCGAAATATAGTGGTAATCTTAAAAATCAATAGAAGATTAAAAATTTTCAATTGATGAGCTCTCCTAGAAAGTAGAACAAAAAGAAAAAGAAATGGAAAATAGAGGAAAGATGAGAAAGTTCAAGGATTCAGTACTGGAGGGCCAAATTGGACCAAAAGAAGTTCCAGAAAGAGAGGACAGAAAAAGCAGAAGGAAGGAAATTACTAAAGAAATAACACAAGGAAAATTCCTAGCACTGCAGGACATGAATATACAGATTACAAAGGTCTATCATGTATCCAGAACAGTGAATGAGAAAATAATTCTCAGTAACATACATCATAGTGAAATTTCAGAAGATAGAATAAACAAAAGATTTTAGAAGCTTCCTGAGAGAAAAAAACAGGTCATATACAAAGTATCACAAATAATATTAGGAACAAACTTCTAAACTGTATCCCTAAAATTAAGAAGACAAGTTTTTAGGGAAAAATCATTTCCAACTGTGATAGGATGAATAATGCCTCCCTCCAAAGATGTCCTTGTCATAATCCCTGGACCTGTGGATATGTTACCTTACATGGTAAAAGGGATAAAGGGATTTTGCAGATGTGATTAAGTTAAGGATCTTGAGATGGGTGATTATCCTGGATCTTCTGGGTAGGACCAATGTAATTAAAAGAATTCTCATAACAGGGAGGCAAGAAAATCAAAGTAAAAAAAGGAGATGTGTAAACTGAAGCATGGGTTGGAGTGATTGATATGTTTTGAAGATACAGGAAGGAGCCATGAGCCAAGGAATGCAGGTGGCCTGTAGAAACTGGAAAAAGGAAGGAAAAGGATTCTCCTTTAGGGCCTCTAGAAGGAAACAGCCTTGCTAACACCTTGACTTTAGCCTATTGAAAATGAATTCAGATTTCTGGTCAAAATAGAATAAATTTTTGTTGCTTTGAGCCACTAAGTTTGGGGTAATTCATTACAGCAGCAATAGGAAACTAACAAACCAACCTAGAATTCTATATCAGTCTAACAACTGGATGAGAGATTAGAACAAGGTGTTTTCAGACATGCAAAAATCTCGAAAAAATTTATCATCTTTCTCAGGAAGTTATTGGAGGATATTTGTCCACCAAAATGAGGAAGTTAAAGGAAAAGTGAGGGGAACATAAGGTATAGAAAATGGGATCCAATACAAGAGAAAGGCAAAAGGAATTTTCAAGATAACAGTGAGAGGATACCCTAGGAAGACAGCTATTCGGAAAGATAAACCAGCTCAAACTGAAACAGGATAAAAATCCCTATCACAGACATCTTTAATTTAAAAAAATGAAAGTTATAGTTACCCTGATGTATTTGAACATACAGAGAGGAGCTGTATGGATTTCTTGGGAAGACCTGTTTGGGTATGAGTAAGTGATAGATTCAGAAAAAAGAATCCTAAGCAAATAAAAATTAAATAAAATGTAGCAGAACAAAATTTTTATAGGATAGGAAATGTAATAACAAATTCAATACATGGTTAAACTCTGAATAATGTTTACAAAGTCATAGTAATATAATCACTGAATATTGATTTTACCAAAAATTTGGGGAGGAAGGGAAGTATGTGTTTATGGGTACATAAGAGAGTCAAATTGCCACCTTTCATAATAGAAAGTCAATAGATATTATCTAAAAAGCTGAAAAATCAAGAAATAGCTGTGGAAAATGAATGTTGCCTGCCATTTCAGTAAACAAAGGGTGTTGCAGCCATCAAACCATCAGCCACTGCAGCCCCCCCAACGGTGCACCCTGAGGGGAACTGAGAATGGAGAAAAGCAGGATACTGGCCCCGAATAGTTAAGATGCATATCAAAGGAATAATTTTGATGAGCCCAGACTCTTGCATCTTCCCATACATAGAAAAGCACTAAATTCATTACCTTGAGATGTCTGTTTTTTTGTGATTATCAGTAACTTTTGATATTCAACTACATGTTTTTTTGCTTTTAGCAAAAACTGCTATATATCCTGGCTCCTCCCTTACCTCTTTGGAACAGTTCCTCAGAGCTATCTGAGAGGCTGTTTCCCAGGCTATAGTCCTCAATAACATCCCAGAATAAAACATAACTTGCAACTTTCAGGTTGTGTGGTTTTTTTTCAGTTGACATAGCAATATAAGCATGTTATCGATACACAGAAACATGGTAGTAAATATTATAGGGAATAGCTAAAATTGTTTAAAGTTATTGTCCTTTGGAGTGAGAATCAGGAACGGAGAGGGATAGGACAGAGAACTATTGTTTTTTACTGTACTATTTAAAAAAAAAATATGTACATGGTATCAATTTAATAAAATTAAAATTTTACTTTAAAAGTGAGTTATTCCCATGAACAATACATTTTTATGCTTAGCTTAATTCATCTAAGATGCATTGTGGGCATATTCTAATCTAGAAAGCACAGTTTTTATGATAGGTAAAAATCCTCTTACATATATTGGCACATTTGCACTTACTCAATTCTTGAGGGATACAAATAAAAATCGTTGCTATGACCTATAGGGCTTGTTTAACTCTCTAATCTCATTGCATGCCACCGATTCCTTTGCCTATTATGCTCTACCTACACTGTCATTTTTCATTTCTCTTTTCAAACAAGAAAAGCACCTTTCCTGATGACCTGTCCAGTCTATTCACTTTGCTTGGAAGGCTATTCCCTCAGTCTTCTCCTGGTTGGCTCCTTATCTTTCAAGCCTCAGCTTAAATGTCACTTCCCCAGAGAAGCTTTCTTTGACCATTGAATCTAAAGTCAGTTCCCACGCCACCCCACCCCTCCTGTTATTCTCTCTTGCATTGCTCAGTTTTTTATTGCACTTTATCACAACATATTTGCAGGCTTGTGTGTTTTCATTAGATTCTAAGCTGTCTAGTCTGTGTGTAGCAGAGGGACTTGTACATAGTAAGTGCTCAATGAATATTTTTGAATTAATTTGTTTTTATTAAGTGATCTGTCCATACCTCTGATATTTATAAAGAATGGAATGTTATATTCTGTAGTTTTTGCTATAAGTTAGCAAAAATTAGATAGAGAATTAAGTAAAAACAAAATAAAACAACTCAGACCTTTTTGAAAACTTGAGTTCTTGAAAAACATCCAAGTCTTAATATCTTTTGTCTCATCTGAGTACTAGCCCTCTATCATATAATGGATTCTAAACAATGTCTGGTATTATGTTTCATTCAGTATAGTCTCCTTTAATCAAACATTTTATCATTTGTAGTTAAGCTGATTATGATAAGTTTACGAAACAGGGGCTTAATTAACATCACTGATCCATACAGGAGGCATATACTCATATAATTAGGATCACATAAATGTCTTTTCCTTCTTCCAAAAATACTTGGTAATAAGATGTATAACTTAGTCTTATAGTCAAAATAATAGAATTAAATGCTTCATTTAGGTGACTTAAAAGAGCATTTCATGGTCTTTGATCTTTGTCTTTGTAGCCTAGGAAGGAATGTGAGGTAAAAATCACAAAGGTTCATTTTAATTATTTAAGTAATATTGTAGTTTTGATATGATTTGTAGTATAATTTTTTATAAGCAGCAATTTCATGTACAGATAGGATTTGTAAAAATCTTTCAATTTCAGTCTGATAAAAAGAGATCAGACATGTAATTTGTCTACCACATTGCTTGTCACATTAGGAGAGTTCAATAAAAATTAGCTTTTTTCCCTGCCTGTGATAACTCAAGTAGTGGTACAGCCAACTCTCATTCATTACAATTCATTAAAACCTCAATTTTACACTTGTGTTTTTTTAACCTAAGCCAAAGACCCTGATCTGATTTATTTGAACTCATTGTTTCTGCTTCTTCATATTTTCTTTCATATCTTTTTTTAGGTATCCTTTTGAATCTTGATTTTATCAGCTCTCTTGCACACTCTTGGGTAAATGAATTATTTCATTCTACTCACTAGGATCTTGAAGAAACTAGGAAACCTAGTTGGAATCTTTTAAACATGGTTGAAAGAAAAATATCTATTAGTAAACTGTAGAGGAGGAAAAAAAATCTTTTTTGTCCCTCTACCCTTCCCCAGGTGGGGCCTTGTAAATTGGACTGACAAAAGACAGATTAACAAGAGAACAACAAACAGAAGTTTACTAACATGTGCATCAGGCATACGCTACATGCACTCAATGATGAGTAACTGAAAGGGGTGGTTAGAGCTTGACCTAATGCAGCAGCTGAAAATAACAAAAAAGTCTTAGAGGGCTGACAAGACAAAGGAAATGGACTTTGAGTTTTTGGGGTGGCAAATTGGGAGAAGGTAAATATATGGGGGAACTAACGGATCATAAGAGCTAGTTAGTAAAGTTTGTTATGTAGGTTCCTCTGATGCTGATTCCAGGCTGTAAGGGTCTAGAGCTGTCTCTGGTGGTTAACTTCTGTCCTTCCTGGTACAGAGGGGAGGTACATACCCTTACAACTACTACTTTTAGGCAAATAAGGGTAGGGCAGAGAGTTTTTCTTGTATCTGCTTCTTCTCAATTGCTTTCAGCTCAAAATAATTCTTATTTCAAAGTGCCATACTTTGCAGTAGCATATTCTGCTAGCTCTTTAAAATTAAACAATTTTCTTTATGGTTCTCCAAAAATTGACTCTATTATAGTAAAATTTTGATTTGTCCAGTGTAGGCAAGAAATAATTATTTTTGTGTCCCTAACAGTAAGACAATTACCATCAATAATATTTGGAAGGGGGAGGAGGAAAGGGAGAGTCAAGTTCTGGCAACTCTTCAAGAACACAATGGATCCACAAAGCCGAGATTAAAAACAAATGTTTTATAATATGCAACTTCTCAGCTTTGATAAAAGACATTTACTTTAATAATAAAGGATATATAGAAACTTTTGATGAATGATGAAAAATTAAAGAAATAAATCTAAACACAATAGTTAGGCAGCTCAAGGATTCTATAACGTGCTGTGTTTAAAAGATTAAGAAGAAACATTTCTGATTTTTCAGACTTTAAAAGTCATATTGCTGTTATTACTTTATACTATAATATAGATACCAATACTGTAGGCTCATCATTAAAGGATAGGTCAGCATAGTATATGCCTTGACAAGCATCTGGAGGGTTGGATTCAACCCTCTGCTATTATTATCTTGGGAAAAAAATCACAATCTATTTGAATCTCTGTTTCCTGTCCATAAAATAAAACCAATGAATTCCATGGTTTCTTAATTCTAAAAGTTCACAGGACCTCCCTCGTGGTGCAGTGGTTAAGAATCCACCTGCCAATGCAGGGGACACGGGTTCGATCCCTGGTCCAGGAAGATCCCACATGTCGCGAAGCAACTAAGCCCATGCGCCACAACTACTAAGCCTGCGCTCTAGAGCCTGTGAGCCACAACTACTGAGCCCGCATGCCACAACTACTAAAGCCCCCACACTTAGAGCCCGTGATCCACAACAAGAGAAGCCACTGCAATGAGAAGCCCGTGCACTGCAACGAAGAGTAGCCCCCGCTCACTGCAACTAGAGAAAGCCCGTGCGCAACAATGAAGACCCAACACAGCCAAAAATAAATAAATAAATAAATAAAATTAATTAAAAAAAATAAGTCCACAAAACTTTGATCAGCTTATGAACAAAACCATATATTCTTGAGATAGAAAAGGCACTATGTTTTATTTATTGTCGTATTCCCCACAGGGCCTAGCATGGTACCTAATAATGTAACTCTTCTTTAGTTCAATAAACATTTATTTTATGTCCCTAGGTTCCAGGGACAGCACTAAATTCTGGGAATTCAGAGATGAGTTAGACACGGTCTCCACTCTTTCAGGATTTTATGTTCCAGAGGAAGAAAAAAGTATACAGGTAATTTAAACATCAAGAATTATGACAGAGGTAGGCAAAGAACAATATTTGCACATAATGCACATACCTTACAAGGGTCAGAGAAGGGCTTCCTGGAGGAACTTGCACCTCTGCTGAATCTTGAAGGATTAGCTAACCATATTGATGGGGAGGGAGAGGAAACAGCAAGAGCAGAAACAGAAAAATATAAAAAGAATATGAATAAATTAATATGGCAAACATTCATCACAATTTCATTCTGAATTATTTAAAAAATAAAATAGATCCTCATTTATATAAAACCAATATGAAACCACCCTAATCATAAGGATAACTAATGCTACTTTATTTTCCATATTTACTTTAGATTCTCAGCAATAGCTCCGTGTTTATTTTATTGGGCAAGTATATACGATATTTCTTCTAAAATGCATGTCAGAAAACCTGGGTTTCATATGTCATGAAAAACTGAAAGATTTTGAAAGGGGGGGGGGAAGAAAAGGATTACTGGGTAGCTTACAGAAGGCTGGGCATTGCCTAGTACATCCTTCCTGGTTATCTGACTCTGTAGTGTTCTGAGCCTTTCATTGGATTAGAAAGAGTCCTGGAAATCTTGCCTCAGTCCACTGGTGCCGTCTGAAAGTTATCTAAGTGATGTCAACTCAGAAGTCTATTCTTTGAAGTGGCAATCATGTGAAGTACCTGGTACAGTCCTTTTCCATGAGGCTCTGAGATTGTTCTTCTTTGTTGAAGATACAAATTCTAGCCTGTAGTAGAATCTTCGGGTAAGCTTTAGAGTAAAACAAGAACATTAAGAGATTTAATGGCTGTGGTTAATTTATTACTATTGCCAATTCTATCAAAATAGAGGAGCCGTATTGGAGTCCAGTATTTAACTATTTCATAGGAGTTTTGATGAGGGTTATTCCTGAAGGTAAAACAGTATCATGGAGGGCACATCCATCATGGAGGGCACTGACAAATTGCTGGGGACTTCCCGTAAAGCATGCAATTTCTGAAATTTTTATACTAATATTTTACCAAACAAACGTAATTTAGGAAAGGCTGAATGTCCCTTCCGATCTGACAACTTTTCCCATGCAACTTTACTATAGTAACAAATTAAACAAACCTAATTATTTCCAGTATCTTTTTTTGTAAAGTGGCAGTGCAAATCTTTGTGATTCCAAAGGCCCTCTGAGAAGTCTTAGAGGTTTTACACATAAAGGTTTTAGTTTTATGTATGTAATATATTCTGAAAATTTTATTTTATGTGTCCTAAATTTAGGAACTGATTTTGGGAAGACAAAATTAAGGGTTGTCAGAGGAGATCTGGTCACTTGATTAGGTAGGATCATGAGTGACTGAGAAACAATGCTTCCCTTCCTATTTAATCCAAGTACAAATAATGCATTAAAAAAATACAATGTAACACAATGTTACACAATGTAACACAATGTTACACATGTAACACAATGTTACACAATGTAACACAATGTAAGTGAAGAGTTGCGTTCTATGGGTATTTTCCCCTTAAATAATCAGGGACACAAAAAGACAACTTAAGTGACAGAAGATTATTCTTGTAAGACACAGAATCTTTGCTATTTAGGCAGATTACATGTAAGGTAAAGAATAATCTTTCAAATCGTAGGTGGAAGCATTAATTACTAAATAAAGGAAACAACCTCATCTAAACTGACGCAGTACTCTTAACATTTTTTTTTTTTTTTTTTTTTTTTTTTTTGCAGTACGCGGGCCTCTCACTACTGCGGCCTCCCTCGTTGCGGAGCACAGGCTCCGGACGCGCAGGCCCAGCGGCCATGGCTCACGGGCCCAGCCGCTCCGCGGCACGTGGGATTCCGAGCGGCTGGGCACGTGGGATCCTTCCGCACCAGGGCACGAATCCGTGTCCCCTGCACCGGCAGGCGGACTCTCAACCACTGCGCCACCAATAAGCCCAGTACACACTTTTTTAAAAGGTGCTTAAAGATCCTGGAAATTATCTTCAAGCTGGCACACCAGGAAGCATAGTTACTATTGAAATAAAGTTTGTCAGAATGCTGATTTAATGTAGTTGAAAAGAAATTTACATTTTTCATAATCATAAACATTTTTAGAAATAATGTTAACTTATTTTATAAGTAAGCCTGTGTAAGTTTAGGGAAAACACACCCAGTAAAATAAAATGCATACTTAACACTGACAAAACAGAGAAAAGACTTAATTACCAAAATTTTATATCAATTATGTAATCTTGGGTTCTTAAATCGTTTCTGGATCAATTTCTGCAAGAAGATGTTTTAGTAAAGTCTAGAACATTTAAAGTATTAATGTAACCAAGCAAGGGCTTGTGTGCCCATGCCACAGAAAGCCAAACTCTGACAGTGGGAGTTTGCAGCAAAGTAAGGGTTTATTTGCAGGGCACAGAGCAAGGGAGTGGGATACAAGTCTCAGATTCACTCCATCTTGGTCTCTGAGTTGGAGATGTTTTGAAGGGGAAGAACAAAGAAACTGGAATTAATCATTGTCTTGTGACATTTCTTAAGCATGATTTCATGAGTCAAGATGTCTCTGGTTTAGGATTCTCTGGCCATGTGGTCCATGGCTCAGGGGTCTGTGAGCTCATCTTGCCCTGGAGAAACAGCCTGAGTTTTTAAGGTAATGATGATATCTACAACAACAGCAATTTTAGTCACCTGACTCTGGTTGGTTAGTGTTCAGTTAGCATAGGATTGAGGTCAGAGGGCACAAGAAAGGGAAAAAAGTTTTGAATAGAGAGATTAATCATTAACTCCCTAAGGAAACTGTTTTAGCAGGGCTCAGTTTCATTAGATATTCAATTTTCTTATTTTCTGGAAATTTAAGACTATTCAATTTCTGTATGTGCTTATTCTCTCTATGAGCTCATCAGAACAGTGCTCCTTTAATTTATATCTTCCAGATACAGGAAAAGATACCATAGACACAAGATCTTTCTGAATTACAGAATATTTTGGAATATTTTTTGTCTTTATATTCCAATAAATATTCATACTTTATTCCTCTTATTGGGCAGAAAATATGCTTATATTTTATTATTTAACCATGATCTTTCTACATTTATTGTTATTATGAAACTAGTTTTATTAATTCATGAAATTTGGTATCAAGAAAGGGGTAGAGCATACCACCCCTCAAAAAGACATGTACTCAAGCTACAAGATTTAGAGAAACAGTCTTGTTAGAAATAGGCTTAATAGGTTTTTTTAGCCCATGTTCTAGGCTTAATTCACCTCTAATCCTTCTCGTGTTAAGAGTTTCTTCTCATACCTTCCCTTCTGTATTTAACCAGGCAGAGCAAAACATCCATATTAGCTAAACTGAAATTTTAAGTAGGAAATACAGAAAACATTAGAATGAGATAAAGCAGGCAATGATCTTAGTAATGGTGGTAGGACAAAGAAGAGGAGTCTTGAGAAATCGCCTCTCCCGTACCTGATTGCCTAAGTATAATATATATGTGGTATTTATTCATGCTAATGTATAATTTTACATTTTATTATAATTTAAATTTATGGTAATTCTACGTTTTAAATGGTTCAATGGATGGGTTCAATGACAGAGAGTAGGCTTCAGGCCTTAAAGCCTCTTTTTTTTTTTTCTTAGAGAATGGACTTGAGGATATGGGGAGAAGAAGGGTAAGCTGTGACAAAGTGAGAGAGTGGCATGGACATATATACACTACCAAACGTAAAATCAATAGCTAGTGGGAAGCAGCCACATAGCACAGGGAGATCAGCTCGGGGCTTTGTGACCACCTAGAGGGGTGGGATAGGGAGGGTGGGAGGGAGGGAGACGCAGGAGGGAAGAGGTATGGAAACATATGTATAACTGATTTATTTTGTTGTAAGGCTGAGGCTGACACACCATTGTAAAGCAATTATACTCCAATAAAGATGTTTAAAAAAAGCCTCTATTTTACACACAATGCTTGCTAATGGAGCTTACTGTTTCTCTGCAGCTTCCAAGACTCTGTAGGGCTCTGGTTTCTTGAGAACCACAGTTGGAAGAAGAGCCCAGGCTAATGAGCGATTTTTAAAAGGCACTTTTTTTTCAGATGCCCTCAACAGACTTGAAGTAAAACCATCTCTCAAATGTATCTTGGCTAAAGAATCCCAAACTTCTATATCATTAAAAGAGCTGTGGTACCCGAGCAAGGATGCAAACACAAGGGTGTGAGGCTTCATGATTATTTTTTAAACCCCACTTTTGAAAAAAATAAATTTGTCAATTGCCCACCTTCTTAACTGTGAGGGTCCCATGAGCTTCTACACGCAAAGGGCTTACAACAGTGCCCCGCACATAGGCCAGGAGCATTCTTTGCTCCCAACTCATCCCCGGCAACACAGTTCAGGTGGCTGCTGCCCCCTGGCGGCCACGCCCGACTTCCGCCTCCCGCACCTAGCGCGGTTGCGGCGTCCACGTGGTGTCTGCTACGTCACGTCCGGGCCTTGATATTCGTGGTTGTGGGTCACGCGCGATGAAGTGCGTGTTTGTTACTGTAGGGACCACCAGCTTTGACGACCTTATTGCATGTGTGTCGGCGCCCGACAGTTTGCAAGTGAGTGGGGAAGGCGAGCGGGAGGCGAGCGGGAGGCGGGCGAGCGGCGGCTGGGCTCCCCGCGCTGAGCTCGCCGCTCGCCGCCACCAGCCTGACCGCTAACCTCGGTAACCTTGCCTGACTGTTGCACTCGGGAAGAATCCCTGGCAGCTCAATCTCTGGTGCCGCCGCCCATCAGCCGGCTCCTCTCCGCGCCTGACTGGGCCTTTCTCCAACTCCCCCGGTGCTTAGGGTCTTCCGCCTCCTCTTCCTGTTCCCTACGGTCTTGCCGGGCCGCTCCTCCCCGTCCTTTCTCCGGCTCCTCCTTTCTCCCGGATTTTCTCCGCGGATTCTCCGCTTCTCCATCCTCCGGCTTAGCCTCTCCTTCCAGCGGCTCCGCCTCTCCGAGCCGGGGCTCCGGCCCGCCTCCCGGGCCCGTGCCTGTGCCCGCCTCGCTGGCCCCTTGGGGCCGCGCGGTCGACGCGCTCCGTCGGGCTCTGCCTTGCCCGACCCGGCCGGTCCGCTCGGCGCCCTGCCCCGGCCCTGCCCCGCCGCGCTCGGGCCGAGGCCGCCATGCCTTACCTCCGGCTCAGGCACCCTCGCGGCCGGCGTCCACGCGCGGCGCGGCATCCCCCGAGCGCGCCCTCTCCTTAGGGCTCGTGGTTCGCGCAGCCCCAGCCGTGTGCTACGGCGACGCTGTTCCTTGCTCTCCCTCCCTAGTTTGCGACGCCTTTTTCAGAGTCTTTGCGTTGGTCTCCAAGTTCTTGCTGGGCCATTTCTG
The DNA here is from genome assembly GCF_008692025.1 of Phocoena sinus. Classification (NCBI taxonomy): domain Eukaryota; kingdom Metazoa; phylum Chordata; class Mammalia; order Artiodactyla; family Phocoenidae; genus Phocoena; species Phocoena sinus. The sequence goes on from NC_045784.1 coordinate 95,282,814, forward strand.
TCACTACGGGATGAGCTGGGGCGTTTAGATCCCTTAGGGCTAGTGAGGTGCCAAGTCGAGGCCTGGGACGGGGGGGGAAAGGAGCCATTTGAAAAACTAACGGGCTCCAGTTCGACTATTTATTCGGCAGCTCGTGCTCCGATTGGGTGGTTTGTTGTCGATATTACTGTTTTTACAGTAGCCTGTTTAAAAGGCCCGCTTTTTCTTTTTTCCCGTTTCAGATAATCCAGAGCCTCGGTTACAACCGACTTGTCCTACAAATAGGTAGAGGAAAGGTGGTACCTGAACCATTCAGCACGGAGTCATTTATTCTGGATGTTTACAGATACAAGGATTCATTGAAAGAAGACCTTCAGAAAGCAGATCTTGTTATTAGTCACGCCGGTAAAGTGCTGTAGAACTGTTCGGTTTGGTTTTTGATAGACAACAAATAAGAACAGAAACTCGAACCTTTCTGATGTAAAATAAAATCACTAGGGTAACTCACCGGTAGCCATTTTGAATAAAATACTGATTGCAATATAGCAGTCGGGAACATTATTGGAGAGAATTTATAATTCTGGGTGATAGAAAAATGGGAAATCAATCACTGAAGGCCAGCTTTACAGTTTACAGAACTGTAAACTTTAGGGTTTACGGAAACCCTAAACACAGGCAAAATAAGTTATCCAATGACATGTGTCAAGAGTTGTCAGTGGGAATTAGTATCTGGGCTTAGGTCTGCAGGAACGTTCAGCCAGCTAATTGGTCGGATTGGTCATTGAGAATTTGGCTTTGGAAGATTTTTTACATTTCTATTAAAAGGTTAAGTAATTTGTCCAGTCAGTAAGCGGCAGACAGATAACAGTCTGGTGCTGGTATCGTCTACCCAAAAAGGATTTGTCTGCTCACTTAGCAGTCTCCTCGCTCCCATTTAAACTATCTAAATGAGTTTAGAGTTAAAAGTTGAATTGACCCAAATATTGTATATATGCATGTTTGTGGAGATTTATCCTTGACTCTTGACAAGCAGACTCATAAGGAGTGGTCAAAGTTTTCCTTTATTGGTGCTTGTCACTACTGAAGGCTTGCTTTTTTACTTGTGTTTGAATAGAAGTGCAGTATGGCTTCATGTACAGTATGTTGAACCTGAATCTTATTTGGATTCAAGGCCCATGCCCAGGGCATACTACTGGAGGGCAAGTTGCAAAGCACTGATATTGTTGGCAGTGATAAAGAATGTGTTTTTCAAGTCAGGTTTGTAACACTAGAGACCACTCATAACTGTTTTTTGTCATTTTGGATGTATAATTAAAAGGCTTGATTTGTAGTGTTGCCAACTACATTTTTCATCTTTTGAGTTCTAGTTATAAGGCCTGGTGAATCACTGTAACTTTCTTTTAAACTGTGTTAACAAATTTGGTATATTTTTGTAGGTGCAGGAAGCTGTTTGGAGACTCTGGAAGAAAGAAAGCCACTCATAGTGGTTATAAATGAAAAGTTGATGAACAATCATCAGCTGGAATTGGCAAAGCAGCTACACAAAGACGGGCATCTCTTTTACTGTACCTGCAGGTATACTAGAGACTGACTATTTGACCTCTTAATTCCTTCCTAGCTATTCTTACCCACCTGCCTAACCCGCCTGTATCTTTGATCTCTTACCTTCTCCCACTTAGCAAACATTTTGATTTTCTCACCTGTAAAACCTGCTCATTTGTCTTCTACTTTGTGATATCTGTGTCATATTTCTTTCAGTATCTATGCTTATTTCATTGCACGTGAATATCTGAATGTGTGTGTGTGCACGTATCTGTGTGTATTCATCTGGGTGTGCAGGTCTCTGAGAATATAAACTTTTGTGTTCATTATTTTTCATTATTTAAGGAAGGCATTTGCTTATTTTTAATTAAGGTTTTGCCTTCAGTAAATCCACTGGAATCCCTAAATTAAATTTATTCATTCATTCAACTATATCTAATACATGGCAGGCATTGTTTTTGGTGCTTTGGATAACAGTGCTAAACATGACGTAAAGTCCCTGCTTTCATGGTGCTTATGTTCTAGTGGTGGGAGATAGACAGTAAACAGTTCATAAATAAGCAGTCGAGATAATTTCATATGGTGAAATGTGTTATGAAGAAAATAGGACAGGGTGATGTGATAGCTGGGGTGAAGACTAATTAGAATCGTCGGGGAAGGCATAACTGGGTATATGACATTTGAGCTGAGACCTGAATAACCAGGAAGAGCCAGTCATGTGAAGCTCTAGAGGCAGAAGGAACAGCAGCAATTGCAAAGGCCCTAAGTTGGGAATGAGCTTGGAGTTTGGTGTGTTTGAGGAACAGAGGGTTAGTGTGGCAGGAGTACAGTAAGCAAGGGAGAGAATGTAGTATGAAGATGAAGCTGGGTGGGGATAGTTCACAGAAGAGTTCTGATTTTATTCTGTGTTTAATAAGAAGCCATGGGAGTATTTTAAGCAGAGGAATTGCTTTATGGTAAGGAGTATTATTTTCTAGAAGTATATTAGAATTCAGCAAGAACTGATCAACATCACAATAGAAGGATGAAGAAAATTGCTGGTTTTCTATTAATTTTTCTTCAGACACTAGAAGCTTGCCAAAGGGTCAGGTCAGTAATTCCCAATTGTTGGACTTTAAAAGCTATCCTAATTTGATGTTTTAAAAAGAAAAGACCTCATAGAAGTATTACAAAATGCATGTTTCTTATGTTATAATAAATTGAAATTAATTTGAAAATAAACCTTAGAAAAAACTGGTTAGAACATAAGCGTTTCTTTTAATTTTACTGCTTCTGTGTCTTAGGCACTCAGTAAATACTTGTTTATTCATTATTTATTGGGCACATACTGTGTGCCAGGCATTATTCTAGGTACTTGGCATCATCAGTGAACAAAAACAGTTTCCTATTCTCATTGAGAGGAGTCAGATTCATTGATTTTTCCAGGAGCAATGGTTGGTGTCCTAATCCCTATAATGATGGAGGAGAGGGAGTGTCAGGGTGGCTTTGTAATATAGAAGCCATTCTTAAAATATTGTGAGTCAGGGGAGAAGCTAGATAATCAGAATTATGTGGGCTTCAGATAATGGGCATATCTGTCCTTAGGTAGTTGAGATTGTTAGGGGTTAATACCATTTTTGAAGAGGAATCAATGTTCATCTTCCTTGGTTTATGCAAGTCAATTTTTTCAGACACTTTTGATGAGTATTTTCATTCTAAACATTAAATCAGCTTCGATTTTTATGTTAGTACATTAAAAAGGGGAAAGCATTGATTTCATAGACACATCCTGACTCTCTACTCAGGCTGAAAAAGGAGCTGTACAAATCTCCAATTTATTAATTTTTTTCAGTTTTAGAATTCTTTTTTTCTTGTATTAATTTCAAGAAAGTTGCACACGTGGATGCCATAAGGAGAATCAATAATTGGTTGTATTTTTATTTTAGGTATATCATTTATTTGCCCCAAATGTAGGCTGGATGATTGTCTGTTCTAATTTAAGTGGCTGGTTTAATTAAATTTCTGAAGTAATAGTTTTATGTTGTAGGTCTGAACCTTATTTCCAACGTGCATAGCGATTGTATGTTGCTTAGTTATATATGGATTTATGGTAGTAAATTACTAGCAAAAATTATTTCACAATCTTCATGCATGGTCTAGTAGTCTCCCCAGCTTATTGTTCTTGTCTTGCAGCTGTTACTTTTGGTTTCATTTATTCTGTTTTCATAAATTGAGTTTGCTTCAAGTTATATCTGCCCAGTCATGAGAAGTGTTCCAAAGCCATGTGACCACATCTTTCATGAAATAACATTTCTGAAATATTTCAGTTGATGTAAAAGATAAATTGTTGAATTGCTATTGACATGTAATGCGCTTTGTATTATTTTATTATTATTGTGTATACCTATAATACTAAAATACATTGAAATTCACATATATAGGTTGAGAACCATCACAATATTCTTGGAAGTTAGATTCAGTCATCAAGTGGGCAGCATTGAATTATGGAATTTTCTCCCATATTACCTAATATTTTTCTTCTTTTGTTTTAGCATGCTTCCTGGGCTGTTACAGTCAATGGACTTTTCAACACTGAAATGTTTTCCTCCTGGCCAGCCAGAAAAATTTTCTGCATTTTTGGATAAAGTTGTTGGATTACAAAAATAAACACTAAACTCTCAAAGCTTTAAAAACACCCCTCAAATTCAACTTATGGAATGTGGTTAAATCAAATTAAATATAGAGTATATATTTGTAGAATAATATAAATTAATAAGTCTCCTACATCTGTAGAATGTATAGGAAATTTTATGGTGTGAATGTTAGCATTTGGGTCCAGATTCTAATTGCAATTTCACAAATTTATTAGATTTTTCCCTATTCTTCATGTTTTAGTAAAAGAAATATGTAGTGAGCATTCACACGTTTTATTCTAGAATCCCAAATGGATTTGGAATCATGAAAAAAATGAATTAAATATGAAAACTTTGACAAAAACCTCAAATGTAGTTAATTTGATATTAGAGTAAAAAATGAAACAGTAACAAACTTGTAAAAAAAATTTGAGTCAGAATCTTTAGCTTCATAATCCAAGGAACCAAATTAAAAAAAAAAAACAAAAATGATGGATTGTGTTCTGTGAAATAAAAAGCTCAATAATTACCTTAAAAAGATTAACTATCAAGTCAGTTGATCTGTTGTACTTCGAGAAACTACTGTTATCCTGAATAATAGAGTGGAGTGGATGTGTTCACTGTTTTCCTGTAAAATATGAATAGAAAGTGACAAAAATAAACTTGCCCAATGTCAAAGCTTTACTGGTTTGAGAAGAGTAAATCAAAAAGCACTTGTGCCAATAGGACTTGCTGTTATTTTTTAAGGACCCCCCCCCCACAGTGGTGTGGAAACATTTACTGTAGCATCATAGAGGAATTTATGCCCTTATAAAGTTAGTTTTACAAATGAATAAATGATCTGATGTGTGTAATGGCCTAAAGATATGGTTTTAAAATTCACATAACTCAAAATAGATACTTTATGAAATTCTGATTATGGTAAGTGGTTTCAAGATCTATAAAATAAACTAGATTATCCATAAGTATTGATAGTTTTCTGGTAGAAAGTTTAGATATAATTCATCCATAAACGTAGAGCATTCACTATAAAGATTCATTTTTGATTGCATTATCCCAAAATGTTGAATATTCTAAACATTTTACTTGGGATGCATTATATAATGTTTCTGTAGATTTATTTTCCTGATTATGTTTTACTTAGGCTAATATTAAAATAAATTCTTACTAATGGTAGAAGGTGGTGGCTGAGGAGTACTCCGGGTAGCAGGAGGATACCAACTTGGATTAAATTTTGCTGAGAATAACCTAAAAAGTGAGTAATATACACAGTTGAGAATTCATAGCACCATAATCATAATTGTATATTAATGTTAACCTAATGCTGTAGGAAAGGCCCTATTCAAATCCATAGAGAGAATCTCACTTTTCTGGCCTCTCTTTTAAATATGTTTCTCTAGTTTGAGAAAAAATGTGGCTTAAAATTTATGTTGATCACTCAGTCTTTAATTATCTTATGTCATGAAGGATTAACCATAGAGAATCAGAAACAAATGAAAGGGTCTACTCAAACATTAGACAACTAAAGAGCAGCATAGGGCCCCAAATCCTCTGCTTCTTTCCCACAAGAGCACATAACCCAGATTGCATTATTTCATTTAGCAGAGGCTTAAGCCAGTGCTGTCAGTTGTGTGTAGTGACATCTCTTGACTATACCTTTGTAAAATTTTATATCACTTGTGGGGTTTAAAAAGCAAAGGATATCTTAGAACCATTTTGATTTGGCAGGAATCCTCAAGATCATGTAGTCCAATCCCTTCATTTCACAGATGAGGAAGGCCAGAGGTTAAAACTTGTCTAAAATAATAGCCTTTGGCAGAGCTGCCACTAGAAGCAACTTCTTGACTCCCAGTCCTGCGCTCTTTCTACCATACCATAATATATGTTGTAAGCTTTTTGTTTCTTTATATTTGTTTGCCTAGTATTTATTTTAGTTACTTTAATCCCTTCCAAGGGAGATTTTCTTCATTTCCAGAAGTTTAATTATTTTAGAAGGAATTTCACAGTTCACTAAATTGGGTTTTCCTTTGGTGTATTGCAGCCTTAGCTGGGACTTAGAAACCGGTGATTCCTGAGTTTTTGGAATCTAGCAAAATGCCACGGTATAGCATTGATACTAGATTGAACAAATAAAGGCTTTAAGACAAAGAATTGTAGATTTTGGGAATTGGTAGAGAATTTTAAATAAAATACCTAGTGCAAACCATTCATTTTACAGACGAGGAAAGAGGCTAGGATAAATTAATTGCCCAATTAGAAGGGTATTTCTAATTGGTCCTTAAGGAAAAATTCAGGGTAATCAAAATTCTATTTGAAATATTTACCCAATAAAATTTGTTTAGTTTCATTACCTGACAGGGCTTCAGATGTTTGAAATCAGTGTATAAGTGCAGTGCAGTTTATGTAGCAGTTTTCTGTTGAGAGGTATTTAGATATCCAGGGATGAGGAAGTGAAAGAGAAAGTTTAGTATTTTGAGAAATTCACATCATTGGTATGTGCAAAGGTGGACAGGTAATAGAAAGTTGATTGATGTTGGAGTAGGTGAAAAGTGATGTGAAGTTATAGTATGCTTGGGAAGTAAGGATTTTAGATGACTACGTGCTTATAATTTGGAAGGGAAGAGTAGGATTTGGTGTTAGGTAAGATAGTACAACTGATGAACTGGACGCACGGTTCTGTAACATTGAAAAGTAGTCATCTCAAAAAGTATTATCGGGCTTCCCTGGTGGCGCAGTGGTTGAGAGTCCGCCTGCCGATGCAGGGGACGCGGGTTCGTGCCCCGGTCCGGGAGGATCCCACGTGCCGCGGAGCGGCTGGGCCCGTGAGCCATGGCCGCTGGGCCTGCGCGTCCGGAGCCTGTGCTCCGCGACGGGAGAGGCCGCAGCGGTGAGAGGCCCGCGTACCGCAAAAAAAAAAAAAAAAAAAAAAAAAGTATTATCAAGTGATTCTAGACACCAAGAACCTGTATTAGAGCATTGCTTTGTATGCTTTTAAAGGCAAATCATGTGGACACAAAGGGCAATATAAAAATGTATACCACTTTGATAATTTGAGGAAATTTTCCAAGACTAAGGATGTCAGGAATGACTAGCAGTAATGTAGATATTTTTCTTGGTTCTTTATTACAGTATAAGCACTTAATCCCTGTGATTTATTAAAAATAGGAAATTATCAGAGATGACCAAAATTCTTCATGTGGTCTGAGAAATGGGATGTATGTCCAGATTACTTGAAATTGTATTTTTGGGAAAGATTTGGACACGGTGGTCCTGATAGCTGTGTGGTGATCAGTTTTCTGCTGAACAATTAGTACCGTATTTTTATGGGGGAGTGGGGATGAAAAATAACAGTAACAGTTAACACCCTTGCCTGCTTAGTGTGTATCATGTACTGTTTGAAACATTTTACACAAATGAACTCAATCTTTACAGTATAACTCTATGAAATAGTTACTGTTGTTGCATTTTGCAGATGAGGAAACTGAGTTCAGAGCATAATGTGAAAAAGGAGTTGACACTGGGCTTCCCTGGTGGCGCAGTGGTTGAGAGTCCACCTGCCGATGCAGGGGACAAGGGTTCGTGGCCCAGTCCGGGAAGATCCCACATGCCACCGAGCGGCTGGGCCCGTGAGCCATGGCTGCTGAGCCTGTGCGTCCGGAGCCTGGGCTCCGCAACGGGAGAGGCCACAACAGTGAGAGGCCCGCGTACCCGGGGGGGAAAAAAAAAAGGAGTTACGCTACTGAAGTATCCAAAAGATGGTCTGGGAGTTGTAATTGGAACACTGAATTCCAGTATGTTTCCATCATTTATGGGGACAGGAGGACTGTATATTTGAAATCAGGGGACTATTCCAAAAAATTTGGATTGTATGGTAGCCATGGGTATGTAACCTATTTCAGTTTTTACATTGCTATTTAAAAGCATACTGATCACTACTCATAAAACCCCTGTGGAGAAACTCCCAGTCGGTTACCTGTTTGCAACTTACTTACCAGCTCCTTTGTTTTCTCTGTAAGTGTTTGTGTTTGGGGCTCTATTTTTGGTCCTCCTTGTATATTTTTTCTTGGTATTTTCATCACTCCCAGGGTTTCTACTATTGACTCCCCTATCCATCCCCCAACTGTGATTTGAGCTTCTGCATGGTATTTCCAGTTGCTTATAGGTCATGTCACTCTGTTAATTCTCTTAAGCACCCTAAACTTGATATGCCCCAAACTAAAATCATATTTCTCCTTTTCATCCTTCTGAGATCCTTATCTCTGTTAATGGTGTCACCATTTAGTCAGTCTTCCAGGCTTTAACTCTTACAGCTCCAATCCTTTATATATGATTGGTCACCAGGTACTCTCAGCTTTACTTCCTAAATGGCTCAAGCCCATTTATTTGTTCTCTTAGTTTTTTTTTTTTAAACATAAGTGCATGATAAGAATCTACTTTTTATATCAGCAGGACTCAAGACATGATTCCTGCTCTGGAGGAACTCTTAAGTGTAGTTGAGGAGGAACTATACATTCATGTATCCTCTGCCTGAAAAACAGTTGGCTATCCGTAAATGATAAATGCACTTCTGTAACTTAGTATTCTTTTCTCATCTTGGTTAGGTATTGGGTCTAGGAAACATTGTCATGCACACATTCATTTCCTACTCTCTTTGACTTGACTTCAAAATATCTAGTATGTCTCTTGTTCAAGAGAAAGATGTGACCATCGCATTATATGGTGAAGTTTGTAGGATCAAGCATTTATAGGAATGGCATCTAAAACATAGTAGTGCTGATCCTATGTAATGTTCTAATGGTATTTAAGGGTCTGTCAAAGAACGGTACCTGTTGGGGATTTTCGGACAAGCATGGTGTTAAAAATCAGAGGTTTATAAACAGCAGTAGCTATAGTGTTTTCCAGTAAAAGATTACATGGAGAAAGGTTTAGGATAACCACCAAATCACACTTAACTCCTTGTTAAATGGTTAATTCCTTACATGAATATTCTAGCACAGTCTTGTATAGTTCTTTGAATTCTTATGATTTTTGTTGGTGGCTAGATAAAAGGTGAGCAAAACAATCTAGCTTCAAACGGGAAAGTAAAATACATGTTTCTTGACGTTGATATTGATTCTTAAAAAATATTTTGAGGGGTTTTTATACCATCATGTCTCATCTATTTTAGTATTTCACTTCTAGATCCTTATTGTCTTTATGAATTTTTACTGTATCCTGGCTGAAATTATCTATTATGATTGACACTCTGTTATGAATTTTCCTTTTTTTATGTCCTCCCCGTGTGCCCTGCGTTGGAAGTGCGGAGTCTTAACCACTGGACTGCCAGGGAATTCCAGTGTCATGATTTTATTTTGATGGCTACAGTCCTGCTTTCTGAGGCAGTAGTTCTTAAGCTTTTTTGGGGTCATGAAACCCTTCAAAATACTTAAAACTATTGCTTCTCTCTCTACTCACACATATACATATTTTGCTATGAATTTCAGGGAATTTACAGGTACCTTGAGGCCGCCCCAGGTTAAGAATCCCTAGACGGAGGCCAACTTCAGTAATTCCTTGGTCATTGTTCATTAATATTTGATGGTAACTATTAGACTCCTTTATAATTAAACCCTCTGATTAAATACATTTAAGTTTAGTAATTTCCAGTTTTTATAATACAACACAAATTATAAATTTTTCTCTTCGTTTAAAACATGCCAGACAACACATTTTGACACTAACTTAATACTTTAACTCAGTATCTATAACCCATAATGTCTTGTATAGTACTGTTTCTAATTGATAAAAGGAACTAAATGAAAACTATTTTCGTTTGTAGTAATTATTTCAGGATATATTACATTGGGCTATCTGGTAAAGCAATACAGTGTTGTAATTTACACATTTACTGTTAAGTGTGCTTCTAAAGTATTTGCTGAACTGATAGTCACTGTTAGAATGATGTTTGTGAGAGGCCATATACTGCATCTTTGTTACTGTTCATTTCCCCTTTTGTCCAGACATGGTGGTGGTTTTTCCACTACTGTATGAAGTGGGTGGATAATACACTCCCCAAATTTAGGAGTGAAAACCATTCCTAAATTTTCAGCCTAAGTAATTTTCTGGATTTCAGTTTTTCCATTTGTGAATTAGTAAAACTAGCTTTCCTCATAGGTGATTTCTAAGACATAAAAACAATTGTGTGGCATGTTTGAAAATAAAAAATGTTGAAATAAGACATTTTCTCTTGGTTAGAGTTTTTGTTTTAAGAAGTAGGAATAGGCTTAGAGACATTTTCCTAGAATTCACAGTATATAGTCCTAAATGATACGGAAAGCAAAATCTTCATTGAATTTCATATTTAAATTCATATTCAGTCTCTAGTTGGGGTTGTAGTTAGAGAATTGAAGTTTACTTAGAGGTTTAAGTGCCCGAGTCTTTTCAGTGCATCAAAACAAAGAAAAGAATGTTCTGGTCTTTATTCTCCCTTTCTTCAATCCCCTGTCTGTCTGTAGACAGATTGGACAGTGCAAGTAGCTTAAAAAAAAACAACAGAAAGCAACCTTCAGTATCTCTGTGTCAAGATGATATATTTTTAAAGAATACTGTTTTCCTTTTTTTCTAATCTGTATTAGAATGCTTCAGGTGGAAGTAGGGAAGAGAGGGAAATGAAAGCAAGTGGTTCTTGGTAATGTTTCTTCTGTTTTGCATATCTGAGCAAGGATAACTGCTCTGGGAAATCAGTTCTTTTTCTTTATTGTCTCCTTGAGGAGGTTGAATAGGGCCGTATTGGCCAAATTTTGTTTTGGAACCATTGTATTTTTTTTCCTCATTAACCTTGCTTTGCTAGTTCTGTTTAAATGTTCACTGTGAAAGGAAGTGACAGGTTCTAGTTTCAGAGTGCTGTTAAAACATGTTTTAAAAAAAGTTTACCATTATATTTTTCAGTAATGAAAGACCTTAAAAAGGTTCTGTAGAGTTGCAGAGCAATTGCCCCCATTGCCCCCATGTTATTTGGTACTAAAAATAGTTAAATGATTTAGTATTATGTTTTTAAAAAAATACTAATTGCCTTTTCAGCAGGTTGTTACAAGTCCTTATATACATGTATCTATTGTTAATTTTTTCAGCTTTGTTGAGATATAATTGACATGTAACATTGTTTAACTTGTATATCATGATGATTTGATGTATGTATATAGTGAAAAATGGTTACCACAATAAGTTTAGTTAACATCCATCACCACATATAGTTACAAATTTTGTTACCTTTAAAAACCTAGGTCTGTTTATTTCATTTGATAAGGTAAGATTTATCATTCACTTTTATGTGGGCCATTCAGCCTCACAATTTGCCAGGATGATATGTTAATCCCCCTATAAGCTATTTTTATGGTTAATGTTGATCACAAATTTGATCATCTAAAGGGAGGGCAAATCTGTTACCCACCATTGAATCACAGAGAATCACAGTTCCTTAGACTGGAAGGAGAGCTTAGAGATCATACAGCCCATCTCCTTTATTTTACAGGTAAGGAAACTGATGCAGAGATTAAAGTGGCATAGCTAAGTTCATAATATTCTTTTCACGGTACCATATTGTCTCTTAGAAATTAAAATAACTCAGAAGCATCATTTTTATACATTTACAATTATACATTTGTAACTATACCATATATGTCACAGACAACGTATGCTGTTAAAAAAAAAATTCCCTGCATACACCTTATATAATTGGTTGAAACATGAAGGAGTGTTATCTTAGAATTAAAACTATCAGTATTTATATGTTGTACTTCAAAGAATTTCCCTACTTCATCAGTGAAAGAAGAAATAGGCAATTCCAGTTAAAACAACAAATCCCATTTTCAAGTTGAATTACAGTATGGAAAGTAGTTGTAAAATTAAAGCATGTCAATTTTATGACAGGTCAAATGATAATTACTTTAAATTATTTTTATTTTCTTCCATTTGTTTTATTTTAATCTGTACCCACAGTACTGTGCTTAAAATGTCTTTAAGGCAATTATTTTTCTTCCCATTATTTTCAAGAATTTAGGTGAAATTGTTCTGGTTCTTAACATATTTTTTTCCTTCTTTGACCAAAGAATAATTTCTTAGTGAACCACTTTATTTGGCAGGTAGCAGTTAACAGCAGTCAATACTTAAACACTTATGTGCTACGCGCTTGACATGCAGTATCTTATGTAATTATTCCAACAACCTTAGATTTAGACCACAGAAAAATTCCTGGAGTAACATTTCTCAAACTTTGAAAATTTGAAAGCAGTAGCTGTAGCGCATTAAAAACCATTAGTAACTTGAATGCTAAAGTTACCTGTTTAACTTTGACTTGGCCTTTTCCTAAACCATTTTTCCTCTTACACGGGGAAGACCAGGTCAAAGTTAAGCAGGTAACTTTAGCATTCCTTGACTCCTTCAGTATTGCTAATGGGCATATGAACCTCAAAGACAGGATTATGGTAGGTGGCCTTGAAACTCTCTTCTTAGGAATACTTAATAACTTGTGGAACACCTTGTTCTAGAGCACTGGTTCCCAAAGTGTGGTCCTGGGCTAGCAGCATCAGCATCTCCTGAGAACTTGTTAGAAACGCAAATTCTTGGGACCCACCCCAGACCTGGCTGAATCAGAATTTCTGGGCATGGGGTAATCTTTTTTCAAGCCCTTCACTTAAGAACCAACCACTGTTCTAGAGGTTTGCAGGATTGGAGTAGTTTGCTGTGGAAAAATAGCCAGTTTGGATTTCAATGCAATAGATATTTCAAAGGACACTATTAAATACTATGAAATTGCTTTCTGTTATATACAGGATGAATTCTAGTATTGTCCCACAGGTCTTTTTTAAAAAGTCCTGTTGTACTAATTTGGGGAACATGACTTGTACTTAACCATCTGAGTCCTTGTTCATATCTTTTCTTCTTTAGTATGCAGTTCCTCTTTATAATAATTATGCAAGAATCAGGAGACCATATATAGTTCTAGTTCTAGTACTATTGCCAATTGGATGTGAAAACTTGGGTAAGTCTTATAATAACCGTTTCTTCATCTGTAAAATAAGAGGTCCCTTTTAGCTGTAACATTCTACTTATCATTTATTTTCCCAGTTTATTATGCCAGTCTGTTTCTTGCTCACTTTACTGAATTTTTAATTTTCTTATTTCTTAATACATGTAAATATATAAAATTTTAACTAGTTCTACAAGGCTTATAACAAGAAACAGCAGTTCTATGTCCCATTCCTCCCCATCTCTAATCCTGCTTCCTGTAGGTAACCATATTACATTATTTTATATGTTTCATAAGTGATATTTTTGAACTTGTTTTTTAAATTTAAATATCATCTGTAGACTTCCTACTGTGGAAGAGAGGCTTTATCTCCCTCCTCCCTTGTTTCCACAGTGGGAAGTCTATAGGTGATATTTAAATTTAAAAAACAAAAACAAATTTAGTTTATCAGTTATGGTGAGATCTGTTTTCAGTGTTGACATTATTATGATTCTTTGAGTACAGTATTCACATGTGAGCCATGTAGTAAGTGTTGATTGATTACATTTCTATAAAACTGTTTACCTCATTTCTGTTTTTTCATTTGCTCAGTTTTCTATAGAACTATTCCCAAACTCCCAACAGAGGTGGCCATCTTTCCTAGTATGTTTAAATATGCTAGGTTATCTATGACTTTTATTATTATTTATGTTTTACTATGTCTGTGCTGGAGCTCTCTTTTCTTTTACCTGAACTGGTTGTTCTCTATCTAGTCCTGCTTAAAAGTCTGTCCTCCTGGGATTTCCCCTTTATCCTTATCTTAAAAATTCCTTTTGCTTCTCTTGTGTTGAATCTTCTGTTTCCAGGATTCTATGTGCCCCACCCCCTTTTGTGGTTTAACTTCTTTGTTTTGGTTTCAGATATCCTCCACTAGCTTTCTGACAGTAAGGCACATTTTTTTAAATCTTTCAAGTTTGAAAATGCCTTCTACTCTTCCATCTGATTGATAGCTTGGTGTATAGAGTTCAAGGTTGGAAATAATTTCCCCTCAAATATTGAACTTCATTGTTTTCTAGCTTCTAGTTCTTCTGATGAGAAGTTTATTGCTATTCATATGTGTGATCTTTTGTTTAAGACCTGTTTTTCCTCTCAGAAAGCTTTAGAATGTTGTTATATGCATTGCAGATCATCTTTTTTGCTTTCATTTTTCTGGCTACTTCATGGACCTTTTCAATCTAAATATAGACAGTCATATCCTGCAGTGCTAGAATTTTCCATACATCATCATCATTATTTCTTCCTCTCCGCTTTCTTCATCTCATTTTGGGACTCCTGTTAGTTAGATATTGGCTTTCCTGAATTGATTCTCTAATTTTCTTGTTTTTTCTCTCCAACCTTGTCTGTTTTGTGAGCTCCTCAACTGTAAATTCTGTTCCTTCTACTATTTTTTTATTTATTTTTAAATTTAAATACAGCAAAATTAGGATTTTTCATGTACAATTCTATAAATTTTGACAAATGCATAATCGTGTAACCACCACTACAATCAAGATACAGAACTCTTCCACCACACCCATAAATCTGTTCCTGTCATCCCTTTGTAGTCAACCCTTTCCTACAATGCTAACTACTGGCAGCAACCAATCTGTTTTTCCTTCCTATAGTTTTGTCTTTTCCAGTATGTCATATAAATGCAGTCATACAGTATGTAGCCTTCTGAATCTCTCCTTTTGCTTTGCACAATGCATCTGCAATTCACACATGTTCTTGTATATATCCATAATTCATTATTTTTTATTGTTGAGGAGTATTCTGTTGTATGGATGTACCACAGTTTGTCCATTCACCAGTTGAAGGATGTTTGGATTGTTTCCAGTCTGGGAGGAATCATGATTATGAATAAAGCTACTATAAATATTCATGTACAGGTTTTTGTGTGAACTTAAGTTTTCATTTCTCTTGGATATTTACCCAGAAGTGGGGTTGCTGTGTCATATGGCAACTCTTTTTTATTTTATAAGAATCTGCTAAACTATTTTTCCAGAGTGGCTGTACTATTTTATATTCCTACCAGCAATATACGAGAGTTTCAGTTGCTCTGCATCTTTGTCAACACTTGGTATTGTCATTAAAAAAAAATTATTTTAGTCATTCTAAGATGTATGTAGTAGTATCTCATTAAAGATATACAAGTGACCAATAGGCACGTGAAGAGATGCTCAACATTATTAGCCATCAGGGGAATGCAAAACAAAACCACAACAAGATACCACTTCATACCCACATAGGATGGCTGTAATCTAAGAGATGGACAGTAAGTGTTGATAGGATGTGAATCGGGAACCCTCATACACTACTGATGAGAATGAAAATAGTGCAGCTGCTGTGGAAAGTGGTGACAGTTCCTCAAATGGTTAAACATAGAGTTACCATATGATCCAGCAACTCCATTCCTGGGTATTACCCCAGAGAATAGAAATGTCCAAATGAAAACTTGGACATGAATGTTTATAACAGCCTTAGTCATGATAGTCAAAAAGTGGAAACAACCCAAATGTCTGTCAACTGATGAATGGATAAATAAAATCTGCCTTAACTATACAAAGGATTGAAATACTGATACATAGGTGCTCCTTGAAAACATCATGCTAAGTGAAAGAAGTCAGTTACACAGAACTGTATATTGTATTCCATTTATTTGAAGTGTGCGGAATAGGCAAATATGTAGAGACAGAAAGTAAATTGGTGGTTGCATGGAGTTGGTGGGGATAGGAGGATTGGAGGCTGATGGTTGTGGGATGTGGGGTTTCATTTTGGGGTAATGTAAAACTGTGATGGATATACAACTGTAAATATACCAAAAAACCATTGAAATTCACCTTTTAAGTGAGTGAATTGTATGGTATGTGAACTATGTTATAAAGCTATTAAAAGATCACCAGTTTTAAGTGTACAGTTCAGTAATTCTTAGTGATTATGCAAAGTTGTGCAAACGTCAGCACGAAAGAGTTTTATAACATTTTTATCCATCAAAAAGATCCTTTGTGCCTGTTTGCATTTAGTACCTATTCCCATCTCAACCCTAGGCAACCACTAACCTGCTTTCTTGCTCTGTAGATTTGTTCTTTTGGTATATTTCATATAGATGGAATCATATCTTTTGGAATCATGCCCCTTTTGCATCTGGCTGCTTTTACTTAGGATCCAGTTTCTCCACGTCCTTGCTAACACTTGTTATTGTCTGTACTATTTATCATAGCCACCCTAGGAGGTGTGTAGTGATGTCTCATTGTGGTTTTTTTTTTTTTTTTTTTGTGGTACGCGGGCCTCTCACTGTTGTGGCCTCTCCCGTTGCGGAGCACAGGCTCCGGACGCGCAGGCCCAGCGGCCATGGCTCACGGGCCCAGCCGCTCCGTGGCATGTGGGATCTTCCCAGATGAGGGCACGAACCCGTATACCCTGCATCGGCAGGCGGATGCTCAACCACTGCGCCACCAGGGAAGCCCTCATTGTGATTTTAATTTGCATTTTCCTAATGACATTAAACACCACCTTATGTGCTTATTAGGTGCTCCTATATCTTTGGTGAAATGTGTAGTCAGATCTTTGCCCATTTTTAAATTGTATTGTTCTGTTCTTATTGTTGACTTTTGAGTTCTTTTATATATTTTTGATACAAAGTTTTTTTGTCAGACATGTATCTTCCAGTCTGTGGCTTGTGTTTTCACTCTCCTAATAATGTCATTTGCAGAGCAAAAGTTCTGAATTTTGATAAAGTCCAATTAATCAATTTTTCTTTTATTATATCATACCTAAGTTCTCTTTTCCCAACTCAAGGTCTTGAAGATTTTCTCCTATGCTTTCATCTAAAAGTTTTGAAGTTTTGTTCTACGTTTAGATCTTTGATCCATTTTGAGTTAATTATTGTAGAAGATGTGAGGTATAGGTTGAGGATCATTGTTCTTATTTTGCATATGGATGTCAGGTGTTCCAGCAGCATTTGATAAAAACACTATCTTTTCTCTATTGAGCTGCTCCTGCACCTTTGCCAAAAATCAATTGACTGAATTTGTATGGGTCTCTTTCGGTGTTTTCTTTGTGTTTACTTTCCCTTTCCTCTATCTCTCTTTGTCTTCCTGCCTCTAATTTTTCTTCTCTTTGTTTCCTGCTCTTTCACCTATTTTCTGATTCTCTCTCCCTCTCCCAGTTTTCCCTTCTTCTATTCCCTGTTTCAAAATGAAGTGTATGGGTTAATATTGATTGAAGCTTTATATACCATATTTTTAGTATAAATAGCAATAAATATGAAGAATTTGTATTTTTCTCTACAAGTAAAAAATGCCAAAAATGAATTAACTTTTTCGCTATAATTCAGTTTTTCTCAGTGAATTTATGGTCTTAAAGAAAGATGGTGATCCCTCTTCCCAAACCATGTTTCAGAACTTCTGCACCAGTGTTTTGGTTTCTTTGAAAAATAAATTAGTCAAGGTAATTTCAAATTGGCATGCTAAAGAAAGTCAAGAGTTTATTTTTTCTACCATGCTTTTATTTCATTCCTAAATTGTAAAATTGATTATTGATCCTTTTCCTGTTGGAGGCAGTCATGATTACTACTGGAGCCACAGATACCAGAAAAACAATTCTGAAAGCAGCTTAATTTTGCAGCTTCTCCAAAGCCAGCTTTAGATCTATTTATTTCTTAAAACACTTAGAAAAAGTAAGAACGGAATTGGATTTTGGCATTTAAATAACACTTGACAGTGGAATCAAGTAATACAAGTGACCAGTGCTGTTTTTGAACCTTACAAAAAGTACAGTCGTATTTACTTTGGTTTTCTCAGAATTAAGAGCAGTTTTTCCAGAAAAGTGCCCTAAACATTGAAACATGCCTCTCATGTCCAACACCTCTAGTGTGATGCCACAGCATTTTAAATGTAGCCTATTAGCAAGTTTGTGGGTAAGATATTTCTTCCATTAAGCTTCATTTTAAATTTCCATTGTTTGCATTTTCAGAGAAAGACACTTTTTGCAATTTGTCTTTCTGTAAATGTTGTATGGTAGTTTGGAGACATTAGTCAAGAATTGTATCAGTGTTTTCTAGCATAACTAATGGATTTAATTTCTGTGGTCCCAGCAGAGGGTTATTATTATTTAGGAGAAATAAATGAGATTACTTAAACATCATACCTGAAATATCCAGATAACTTGCTTTGGCCCTTTACTTTGCTTGAACTGTGACCTCTGCCCTTTTAGATCAAGGGAGTCCCCCTCTCCCCCCCATTTTCTTTGTTTCTTAAGATAGTCTTAACACAAAAGCTTACTTAGTTAATTATGTTCAGATTTGTTTTTCCTCTCATCTACGTGAAACTGTGATGGGAGCAGGGAACTTGGGCAGAGACTGGTTGAAAATTCGGGCAGAGATCTTAAAGCAACGTAATGCGGGTTGGGCTGCATCCTACACACCTGAGCCTTATTGCAGTCCCTTTGCAACCTCGTGCAGCAGTTGCCTTGAGTTAAGCTGCAGACTCGGCTTCCTTTTGGTCCCGAAGCTCAGCTGCTTGCGCATACTTCTCTCAACCTTGGGCTGGTTGGGTTAATCCCACCCTTCCCCAACGAGGTAGCTCTGCAAGTTCCTTCTCGCTCCCACGTCTCCTCAAGTCAAGTTCTCTATTCCTGGGAGCATCGGCTCTTCCTCTTCTTTTCACAGGGTCCCGACTTATCCTGGGCCAGCCCTTTGCTTCTCCTGCTCCTGAGAAGTGCCAAGATTGTGCAGCGCTGACTCCAACTGCCTTCTCGTGCCTAGACTTTGGGCTGCTTTCTGGATACCTGCATAAGCAAGCCCTGTCACTGCTACCCATTCCTACCTGCACCCTTCTTTTTCTTTTTCCTTCTTGCCACACCTGTGTTACTTTCTCCCCCTCCCCAACTCCACCCCCTGTGCACAATGCATAAAGGATGGAAAAAGTACTGCGGCCAGAAGTCTCTGAATGAGGCATCAATGGATGAATACTTAGGCAGCTTAGGGCTGTTTCGAAAGCTGACTGCCAAGGATGCCTCTTGCCTCTTTCGGGCTATTTCGGAGCAGGTAAAAGGAAAACATACATCTTCTCTATGCTGAGTTTTTGGAGTTTGAGATTTGGCACAGTTCTGTAGCTAGAAGACCTGTAGCCCACCCAAACAAAACAAAACAGAAATTCCCTTTTCCCTATTTAAAACATCAGGGTCTCTCTACTTATTAGCTTGGTGCATGCCTTTGCTGATTAGTTCAAATATATTGCTGTGCCTTTGCTATCTTCTCTGTTTTCTAAATGCCACTTTGGAATGTAAGAGGTAAAGTAATGGGGTTAAAGAAAACTTTGAAATGTATCTTGATCCTTTATAAGCAGCACCTTCTTCCTCTAAATTTTATGCCTAAGGAAAAATTTATAATAGTAGAAAGGGGGGGCATGACAGAATCATACCTCTTCTGTATCGCTAAAGATGACAAAAACAGATTTTAATAAGATCAGGACTTAATTTCCCAGTTTCCTACATATGTTCTGAATAAGGGGAGGACTTGAGTGTCCAGTTCATAGTCTTAACTTAGAAGCTTCTGTTTCAAATAACTGCTGACAGTGAGCTGGTCTTTCTCTTCTTTTTAGTTGTTTTGCAGCCAGGTCCATCACTTGGAAATCAGGAAGGCTTGTGTCTCATATATGAGAGAAAATCAACAAACTTTTGAGTCTGTAAGTAGAATACATACCCAAGGGAGAGTTGCTCATAGAATATGTAGCAGGTAGGAAATGAATTTTGAGTACCTACGTATGAATATTATATCCCGCAATCTCCTCTCAATAGCAAGTATTTAATTTTCAGTTGGCTTCCTTCCTCCTAGCTAGTAGCATGCTTCTGAATCTCCTCCCAGAATTAGATTGTTTTGTACTTTAATTAAAAATTAAGAAAGTTAATCTTTATCCTTCCCACTATTTATTCCCCCCCACACCCAAAAAGTGACTGTTATCCATATCACAGTTTTCTTAAACAAGTAATCAGTTCACAAGGGGTTTGGCTATGTTAATATTTTTAAATGTGTATTTTTAAATTTGTATAAATGGGAACCCCTTGTGTTCTTTCTTAATTCTGTATACAGTGATCGTCAGCCAGTCAACTTGAAGAATCTTGTAAAACTTAACTCTAAGGAAACAACTTATTCCTGAACATGTCTTTTTCATGTGACAAACTGGTAATTGGAGCTCTGCCACTAATTAACTTTAAAACAACTTTTAGAAGGCATCTTCGTATACGTTGAAGTATTTGAATTCTTGTTAACAAAACAAGGTTTTATCAAGGTCTCATTTGAAGTGCGCCCTTTCCTGTGGCTGTTGTTTTTTTGTTGTTTTTTTTTTGTTTTTGTTTAAACATTCCTAGCCCTTCCAGTACTATTTGTTCTCCTGACTATATTATGGGTATTTGCCTGCTGTTCGAGGTTTACTCTTAATTTTCTCAACAGGTTTCTGTGAATTTTAAAAGTATATGAAGCCTTCTTGATTTTAAAGCTTATTACCTTGAAGTTAGTTAGCGGTCAGCACACCTGGGGAAAGGCTTGTTTGTGAAATTACTTCAGATGCAAGACCATGGTGTAAAGCAGTGCATCTCAAATATTTTTGTGCATACAGATCACCTGGGGATCTTGTTAAAAAAACAATTCTGATTCACTAGATCTGAGCTGGGGCCCCAGATTTCAGCAGTTAAATTCCTGAGTGATGCTTGCTGTTTGTTGTTCAAGGACCACATTTTGAGTAACAAAGATGTCTGTAAAATTTTAAAACCACGTGGATGAATCTCAGATTAATTATGCAGAGTGAAGGAAGCCAGATCTCCCCAAAAAAGTATATACTGTATGATTTCCTTTATATAAAACTCTAGAAAATACAAGTCAATCTGTAGTGACAGAAAGCAGGTCAGTGGTTGCTTGGGGGTTAGTGAAGTTATAGAGGGGCACAAGGAAACTTACGGGGGTGATGGATATATTCACTATCACGATTGTCATGATTGTTTCATGGGTGCGTACGTAAGTCAACTTACTTGTGCTATTTAAATATGTGTGCTTATTGTATGTCAGTTATGCCTCAAAACTGTTTAAAAAGGGAACTGAGAAAAATTAACATGGTTTTTTAAGTCTAGTGATATACATGCATGGAACTAAATGTATATTATATTTCCTGAGTTTAATTTTTATTGAGGTGTATTTTACATATCATAAAATTCACCATTTTAAGTTTAGTGTTTTAAGTTTTGGCAATAATATAGTCAAGCAACTGCCACTGCAGTCAAGATACAAAATATTTCCATCACCCAGAAAGTTCCCTTGTTGCCTGTGCTTTGTTTGAAACTAGTGAAATTCCTTTTAAAGTTCCTCAGTTTAACTTTGTAAATGCATGTTTGCTGTCAAATTTGAAATCCTTATAATTATCGTGCTTGCTTGATTTATGAAAATTGTCGTTACTTAAGTTGGCATTTCAAAAGAAACTCCAAAGGCATACTGTTTGATGAAATGCACTGGTATGTGGATAAGCCAGGACCAGTTCCTGAGATAGTCTTATAGTCCAGCTTTTCTCCACTCACCTTTTGTGTATGTACAAATCTTCATGAGGTGCTGTGCAAAGTAGTCATTTAATACCATAATTGTTCAGCTGAACAACAGCAATATAATCAGATTTCAGTAATGCTATGTATTTGGTTAAGTCAAGTTTGTTTTATTTTTGAAGTATGTGGAGGGATCTTTTGAGAAATACCTGGAACGGTTGGGAGATCCCAAGGTAAGATCAAATATGGGGGGTTAATCTTTTCAGAGTATTTGGAATAGTAGCCTAAATATCATTCAGCTGTGTCACTTTAGCTAGGCCCAGTCTATTTTCTTAAGTAGCCAGCTGTGTTGAATCAAATAGTTCTTGCAAAAGTTTAGAGGCTGGGAATTGACCTGTTGTTTTGTGTTGAATATTGAAAATTGTGTGTTAACAATTTTATCATCTATAGACTAGTGAAAGAGTATACACTACTTGGGAACAGGACTAACCCAAGCCTTTTCACTTTAATGGGGGAGGGGGTGGCAATGAATGTTACTAGGAGGTCATTACTTTTTTTATTAAACAATTCCCCTGATTTGTAGTTATCCTTCTTTTATGTGGGAGTAAGATTCCTAAACATATTAAAAATAATTTTATGTGATTAAATTAATTCCATAGTTCTGGACTTAACACATTTACTAAATACCCTGCTAACTTCGTATTCTTACACTAATTACATTTTTATTGTGTCTTTTAAATCTCCCATATTCCTGTCCTTGTTACTTAATAGCTAACTAAGAAGATCTTTAGGTCCAATTTTTTCTCAGAATAAGTTTATGTTAATAAGTAACTATCACAGTATCCCAAGCCTCAAAGCAAGTTATAGTGTGTTGTACAAATTCTTCACCTACAACAGTGCTAAGCATCTAAAAAAACAAGTGTTGAACTTGCAAAAACTTTTACCTCCTAGATACAGAATGCTTTTAAAAACTTTATGCTAGATACAGAATGCTTTTAAAAACTTTATGCACCGTTTATGTTTAGGAAAGTGCTGGCCATCTGGAAATAAGAGCTCTTTCTCTAATTTATAAGTAAGTTGGATCTCTTTTTTTTTTAAGAGAGAGAAAGTGTGTGTGTGTGTGTGTGTGTAAGGTTTCTAATAAAGTCCCTTTAGGATTGGGAATATTTGAGATTTGATGTATTGATAGTCAAATGAAGTGGTCTAAGCAAAGTCAATGGCGTAATTTTAGGGTGGAGAACTTCTACATTTGTGTCCGTTTGAATGGAAGAATAAAGGGCTTTAAGAACTGCTAGTACTATTCCTGTAGAAAGTCGGAATACTTATCTTAGAATTTTTGTGTATTTAACTTTGTGCCTTTTGTGCACGTGTGCTCATTGGGGCAATATCACTTCCAAGAGAGTAGAAATTGTTTCCTGAGGACAACAAATATTAGATATTACATTGGTTTATGATCCTTCAAAGGGTCACAGTATGAAAACAGATATACGGTATATCTGTAGTACTAAAATTTTATAGGGAAATTAAGAAACGTATTTTTTTAAAAGGCTCTTTAGAGAGGCAGTAATGGTGGAAAAATTTGAAAAACACTGCTCTACTGCTTTGGAAGTTCTGTTTTGGTCTTTAAAACTGCGAAAGTGGCATTTCTGAAAGCTGTAGGTTATATAATGTGGGTTAGAGGCTAGTGGGGATCTTGTTCATTTAAGGAGTTGGATCTGTAGACTCCTTCACAGTTCTTAGGATGGTGAGATAGCATATACCTTGATAGAATCAGAACCCTCTTGTATGGGGACTTGTTCAAGTTACTGTTTTGCAGTCTGCTCATCCCTCACTAAATCCAGCAAGAAGTAGTACAGAAGAGGCATCGAGCAGGCAGCTAATCAGTTGTTGCTTTTAAATCAGGGACAACCTTTTAAATTGGCCTGCTTTTTGTTATTTTGTATGGCTCTTGGCTAAGCTTTTTAAAAATTTTTAAATGGTTAAAAACATCAAAAGAATAATATTTCATGACATATGAAAATTATATGAAATTCAATTTCAGTGTCCATAAATAAAGCTTTCACGTACATTTGTTTATGCATTGTCTATGGCTGCTTTCAGGCTACAAAGTCAAAGTTGAGCAGATCATATGGCCTGCAAAAACCATATGTTTGTTATCTGGTCTTTTACCAAGAAAAATTTGCCAACACCTGCTTTAAATAAATGGGAGCCTCCAAAACGTACATTCATACAATTGGCAATTTATCTTCTTTATTCCTCCTTTCCTCAAATTAAGATACATTTTTAAAATGCATAGGACTTTAGGGACAGTTAGCTGTCTATGTTGAATTAATATTTATCCTCTTAAACATTTAGGTTATTTTAGATGAATAAGGTAGGCAGTTTAAAAGCACAAATCTTTGTTCTTATAACTATTTCTTGCATATACTAAATTATCTCTTCTCATCCATCTTTGTTTTCTACCCATGTAGTCGGGATTTCATTCTTTATCGCTATCCTGGCAGGCCTCCAACTCATGTCACAGATAATGGCTATGAAGACAAGGTAAGAAGATAAGTGAATGTTTACTAAAATAAAAAATTGAATGATGCTGCCAGCTTATCATTAAGAAATCATCCTTTTAAACCTAATTAATGAAAAAATAAGCACAGTCTACAAGCCAAGCTTTTCTACAACTAGCCTTTTCCTCTCCAGTTAGTCAGCCTAAGTATTGTTAGCTATCTTTCTGAACAAACTTGAGCTTGTCACTCCTCTGTAATAGGAAAAAAAACACCCAAAACCCTAATTGACTCTCCATTGACTAGAAGATAAGGATCAAACTCTGAAGCTAGACATTCAGTAACCTAAAGGGTCCCAAACCTTCTTTCCAGCTTCATTGTCCTTCAACCTTAGTACATCATGTGTCCAGAGAGTCCAACTTTCATGCTCTTTTCCTTTGTATCTCAAATGTTAATTCCTTTGAAACTTTACCACCTCCCCTGGAGTTATTTCCTCCCTTTTTGTTCCCCTAGCATCACCCAGGTAAGTATAGTGTTTATCACCTTGTATATGTTTTCATGTCTGTTTCTCTCATTAGTCTGAAAGTTTCTTAAGTGCAGGGACAGTGTGCTACTACTGTCTAGTAAGGTGCTTGGAAAATAGTAGGAGGTTGTTTAGTTGGTTGAGAACTCTCAGCAGGTAAACAGATTGTTTTTTAGCATACAGTTTTTCTTCCAAAAAGTTTTTAAGAAAAGCCTTCTATCCAGATGATTTGATTAGTGAATGTAGATTACACAGTATTTGAGTTTTGTCTTGTTTCATACCATGGAGCAAAATTCAGGCAGCATTTTGATGGTAAGATAAGACTAGATACTGGTAGAACTGTTAGAATATTACAGTAATCTAGACAGAAGGCCTGAACTAGGCAAGTGGCATTAGGGATAGAAAAGACTGAATAGGATGCAAGAGATAACTTAGAACGTAAGTATAAATTGGGGCATGTTAATTATTTTACTGATGGTACTGCCAATTTGTTCAGTAAACATTAAGCCCCTGTAGTGCACCAGGCAGTTTACTAGGTTTTGGGGATACCACAATGAATACAGCAAAATCCTTGCCCTCTAAGGGCTCAAGAGGCTATGAAGACAGACATGTAAATAACTACAGTGAAGTGATATGTCTTATAATACAACTATATGCAAAGAGCATATAAGAAAAAGCCCTTCACTGTGCTTTAGGGAGTTTAGAAAGTTTCATGGTGGTTGTGACATTTAAGTGGAGTATTAAAATAAAATGAGTCTAACAAGTATAAAGGGCAGTCTCTTCAGAGGAAACACTATATGCAAAGGCATAGAAGCAAGAGACCCTTTGAGGCCAAGTAGCTGGATGGGGGGAAGACAGTGCTGAAAAGATAGGCTAGAGGGATGTAGTAGACTGTGCCAATAATTTGGCTTTTCATTGTACAGGATAGTCAATTGAAGCTTTTTTCCAATATTTTATTATGAAGGTTTTTCAAACATACAGAAAAGCTAAAAGAATTTTACATTGAGCATCCATAAGCCCACCACTTAGTCCACTGCTAATATTTAATATCCTTGTTTTGTCACATATCTAACCACCCCTCTATCCATTCATCAGTCCATCTTAAGTTTTGATGTCTTTCAAAGTAAATTCAGACATTAGTATAATTGTCCCTAAACACTCAATTCAGAGTTTTTAAGTAAAGGTGTGACATAATCAGACTTGTTTGAGGAAGAGGCGTGTTCGCTGTTGTGTTTTAGCAACTGTACACAGCATTGTCTGAGATGAGATTTAGACAGTTAGATCTTTACCAGGAACCTTTAAACCTGCAGTTAATTTTTTTCTCCAACATTTTATTCTGAAAATTTTCATACAGAGAGAAATTATAAGATTTGTATAGTGAACATCCATATTCCTACCACCTAGTTCCTATAATTATACAGCTCTGTTTTCAAATGAGTCTTATACATTTTACAGAGATATTTTTGAACTAATTAAGGGGAAAACATCACCCATTGGGAACCATAAGAATACAAAAGTGTAAGACCTTTTTAGTGTGTGCAGCCATGAGAATATCATGTGTAAGTCTCATCCATACATATATATAGAGCTAACACTTAACAGCAGTTGGGTATTTGCATTGCACAGGATGCTGTATATATGTCTGATTTGGGAATGTACAAAGGGAATGTTAGTTTATCTTGAAATTTAAGTATGGAAGAGCCAGGTGGCAGCAGGGTACTTTTGTTGTGTGACACCTTGCTTTGCCTAAAACTTAGTTGCTGTATCAGTTCAGGCTCCTAAGATTTATATTTGAATTGTTTGTATTTTCAAAAATGACTTTATTAAAAGCAGTGAACATTATTAATAAGCTTTGCATAAAATATATTTTAGAGCACATTTTTGAAGAAATAAATACCTAATGTTCACCCTAGTACCTTTCACCTTTTTAGCTGACTTAATTCTGCATTTTACATAGTTATCCAGTGTCAAAGTGAATGCTGCTGGAAACTAGCCATTTTCACTCAGCCAATTTGTTCTATCTAGAAAGAATAGAAAAACACTATATTTAAAACAAAATGAAACGTGTATCTGGAAATGTAGAGTGAAAAGTCAAGTTTCTGTTCATGCTTTTCAATCTCATGTGCTTCAAAGTAACAGCTATTAAGTTTGGGTGGGTATCCCAATTTCATTCTCTATGTATTTATTCATTTATTAGCTTTTATGTAGATGGGCTCATACTTAACATTCTGTCACTTGTTCTTTTCAGATATTTATCCCCATCAGTAATCTAGATCTGCCTCATTTTTAACTAGTTTACTGCCATTACATCCCACCTTCCCACCCCCAACAAACACACCACCCACAAGTATGTATGAGAAAATTATTATTTTATGTTGAGATACCACCAGGAACATAAAAGCCATCATGCTTAGTTTTGCCTCTTCCAATCAAAATAGAACTTCTTGCCACTTCAATAGAGAAATTGTATACTCATCTTTGTTTTCTTTCCTGCTTATTTAGTCATCAGTTCTGGTTAGCTGGGTTCCTTTAACTAATCCTTACTAACTGCCTCTGGTTATTAACCTTCCTTTGTTGGAGTTCCCAGTTCTTCTAGTCCAAAGTACAAAAGGCTTCTCAGCTCAAAATCTGCTCACTGTTCTTTTAGATTAATGAACTCCTCTTAAATGCAAATACCCCTTGGGGGTGGGTGAAACTTTGCAACTTAAACTTTATTGTGGGTTACTTTAGCTTGATACTCCCTCAGTACTTTGAAATGGATTATACTGATAGAGTTGTGATTGCAAAAAAAGACTAGGGAAGAATAATAGACCTGCGGTCAGAGAACTTGTTCATTGGGAGAAGTTAGCCCAGGGTAGTGTAGGAAAGTAGAAAAAAGAGTGCTTAGGATAATTTTCTGCCAAGGAAACTTGGTGGCACTATCCTCTCATAGATCACAGAGAATTGTCTTTAGTACCTCAGGTTGTTTCCAGAGATGGCTTCAAAATGAAATAGACTTAATCACTAGGGATTACATCCTTTACACAAGACAGAGGTTTTTGAAGAAAAATTCAAAAAGGTTTTGGACCTGTTATATAAACAGATTTCATCACATGGAGCCAGGAAGCATTTTTACTGAAATAATTTGGTTAGTAAGCCTCACCTCTGAATGTTGTTTGAGAAAACTAGATATTGAAGGAATCAGCTAAGAGATTAACTCATTTTATAGCCATCTCAGTGCCTCAATTCTTTAAGGAAGGCTCCTATATAGCATATTGATATATTGCTATTCAATATAGTGGATAACATTTTGAATAAATTGAATGAAATTCCTCCCCCCATAGTCTAATTTGGGGTATTTGACCTGTTTTCTCCATTTTTAGAAGTTCAGCTGGGTCGTTTGACTTCTGTTAGGCTTCCTATTCTATTTGCTCAGTTTGTAAAAGTTCCCATCTTTTGCAAATTCGTAAATCGGGACTTGTTTGGTATATTATCAGGAATGTGATTGAGGCTCACAGTGTTGCCTTAGCAGTGATTTTAATCTTGACATTTAAAAGTCACTGTCTTACCTCCGTTAGCATGATAATCTCTAGGTCCATTCATGTTGCTGCAAATGGCATTATTTCATTCTTTTTTTATGGCTGAGTAATATTCCATTGTATATATGTACCACATCTTTTTGGAAGTCAACCACATACAAAGATGGTAAGAAGGTTAAAAGACAAAAGTAGTAAAATATCTATATCCACAATAAGCATTAAGGGATACACAAAAAAGATGTAAAATATGATGTCAAAAACAGTAATCATGAGGGAAGGAGAGTAAAAATACAGGGTTGATAAAATGCATTTGAAATTAAGAGATCAGCAGTTTAAAATAATCATGTGTAAATATATATATATATAGAGAGAGATTGCTATATATAAATCTCATGCTAACCACAAACTAGAAATCTGTAATAGATACACACACATAATAGAGAAAAGAATCCAAATGTAACACTAAAGAAAGTTATCAACTCGTAAGAGAGCAGAAGAAGAAGAAAGGAACAAAAAAGAACTACAAAAACAACTCCAAACAATTAACAAAAATAAAAAAGGATGGAAAATTGTGTCAAGAACCTGGAGTAACTAAAACTCTAATATACTGCTAGTATGAACATAAATTGCACAACCATTTTGGAAAACTGTCTTCTTTTTAAAATTGAAGTGTGGTTAGTTTGCAGTGTTGTGTTAATTGCAGGTGTGCAGTGGGGTAATTTAGTTGTACATATATATATTTTTTTCAGATTCTTTTCGCTTATTAAAAAAATTAAAATAAAACTCACTGTCAAGAAAATCTGTTTGTGGAATACAGCTTTCATTTATCTGTATTTGGATTTTAAACTCACTTTTTCCCCAGCCTTATTGAGATTTGATTGACATGTATGCTAAGTGAAATAAGTCAAACAGAGAAAGACAAATACTGTATGATATCACATATATAGAATCTGAAAGTCACTTTTTTAAAAAAGCAAATTCATTTAGTTTATCAGTTTCTGATTAGCAACTTAATTTGAAGTATTTCATGGTTGTAAGATATCTAACATTCACTTAATTGTTCTATGTGTTTTTCTTTTCTTCAGATTCTACTCTGCTGTTCAAGTAATGGTCATTACGATTCAGTGTACTCAAAACAATTTCAGTCAAGTGCAGCTGTTTGTCAAGGCATGTGAAGGCTTTATAAATGTTTGGGTGTGCTTTCAGATGATTTGTTGCCGATCTTTAAATTGAGTGGCCCACCATAAATAGCTCTTTTAAAACTTTGTTGGTACCTATTGAATTCATATACTGGGTTATAGCTATTTTCACATTGTTACAAAAATTCTTATTTTGACAATTGGAGTTTTGGTCATTTTTTCCTTTAGCTGTATTGTATGAAATTCTCTATAAAGATGTGTTTGTTGTGGATGGAGAAGAGTTGAAGACTGCAGTTAAGTTGTTTCGAAGTGGTTCCAAGAAGAACAGGAACGGTGCTGTGACTAGCAGTGGAGATGTCCGTATTGACTACAAGAGTTCAACTCAGGATAGGTAATAAAGGGAAAGGGGATGTCAACTACAAGATCATGTTTCTGTGTATCATTTGAAAGTGGAAGGGACCTGGCAAGGTTATGACTTAGTATATTTATACACAGTCATCTCTTGACATTTGTGGAGGATTGGTGCCAGGACCCCTGCAAACACCAAAATGCTTGATGCTTAAGTCCCTTGTATAAAACAGTGTAGTATGTGCAGTTGACCCTCTCCATATCCATGGGTTCTGCGTCCACAGATTCAACCAATTCCATCCGTGGCTGGTTGAATCTGTGGATGTGGACCCTGCTGAAATGAAGGGGCCAACTGTATACACACACACGTATGTATGTATGTATGCTTGTATGTACAGGGATATACGTTTTTTAATGGGGGAAGAGAAGTTTTACCAAAAGATATGTTGCATTGCGAAATGCTCAGGCTTTGGGGGTTTGGTCCAAGTCAGAATCAGTTTTTTTGTTTTTCTCCTATTAACCTGTCTTGTGTCAACTTTATTATTAGTCCAGCCACAAGAACTCAAGACGGGTAGGGGGGAAATTTCCCCCTCCTGACACGTATCTCAAGTCTGACTCCAGAATCAGTTTTTTAATTGCTAGAAGAGACTTTGGAACTATAATCACATGATTCTCAAACTTATATATGAATTACTTAGAGCGCTTGTTAGAAAGGCAGATTTGGGGGCCTCCCTTCAAAATTGGAGGTCAGAGTAGGGCCAGGGATCTACTTTTTAAACAAGTACACCCAAGTATTCTGATAGAGGTAGGCCATGGACCACACTTTGAGGGAAAAAAACCTGATTCTAAACCAGCACCATCATTTTGTAGATGGTAACTGAGGTTCAAAGTGGTTACTTGACACATACATCCAGCTAGTAGAAAAGAATCTCTCAGGCTAAAGGGGAGTTTTAGGAGCTTTTAGTGTCTGCCTTTGGTACTCACTAGGAGTATACATTGTGGCCTCTGAGGAAGCAGCTATTATTGAACAGATTTAGTCAAAAACTTTGAGATAATAAAGTAGATGTTGTCTTATAATTCTCCCTGATTCTTCTGTCTGGAAATTCAGATAGGCTTGGTGCTAGTCAGATATAACCTTGTCTTTTTGTTGTCTTGCAGTTCTATTTCTTGAATGTTTAATGCTTTTTTTTTTTTTTTTTTTGGATAAAGAGGGTTTTTTAAAACTTACAATCGGCCCTCCCGATCCACATGCAGAACCTGGGGTGGTGGAAGGCTGACCGTGAGGGACTTGAGAAACTTGAGGATTTTTATATCTACCAGGGGTCCTGGACCCAATCCCTCATGGATACCAAGGGATGACTGTATTAAGGAATGCGGGGCGGGGGGTGGCAACCATATGTATCAGGGTAGAAGTTGCTTCATTCTGCACTGATTATTTGTATTAAGAACTTGAGGCTTACAGAAACTAAAGTAGTAGGAAGGCAGGGTGTATTAGTTATCTGTTGCTGCATAACAATATTTCCACAAACTTGGCAGCTTAAAACAACATTCTTATCTCATAATTTATGTGGGTTAGGAATCTGGGCACAGCTTATCTGGGTCTTCTGCTTAGGATCTCACAAGAATGTAATGAGGGTTTTAGCCAAGATTGAGTTCTCATCTGGAGCTTTGGGGAAGGACCCACATGGTTCTTGGTAGTATTCAGTTCCTTGCAGCTGTAGGACTGAGAACTTCAGCTTTTTGCTGGCTGTCAGCCAGAATAACCCTCAGCTCCTTGCCACATGGGGTTGGTGAACATGTCTGCTTGCTTCCTTATAGTCAGCAAGAGAGAGAGATCAGCAAGACAGGCACTACATTCTTATATAGTGTAATGATATACATCCTGTCTGTTGGTTAGACACAAACTTGGAGGGAAATCATACAAGAGTGTGAACACCAGGAGGTGGGGATCATAGTGACCATCTTAAGATTGTGTCCCCACAGGAGGTATGAAATATATAGGAGGTATTTGTAGCACGTACTTAAAAAAAGGAAGCATAAATGTAAATGCTGGGATGAAAATGTATTTGCCTCATTTTTAGAACTGAGCTACTTTACCACTAGATGGTGGTATAGTCATTAGACTTACGACTTAGCTACTGCATTTATATAAAGCTCTTTGTTCTAAATCTTTTCAATTAGGACTGAAGAGTGGGGTGCCTGCTGCAATGTTGAAAATATACCAGAGGGGTACAATCAAGGAACAGAAGAAGCAAAGGTTTGAGATCTTCTAGGGCAAAGAATTTTCATAATCTTGGCTTGCAGTATCATAACTTAAACTAGTTAATGTCAGATGGTCCATTTTAGTTATATGGGGTTGGGGAAGAGCTGATGTTTTCCTTCGTGTAAGTCTTGATCTGAAATGTAAAATGTGTGCTTAATGTTCTCTGAATTTTTGTTCCTATGGAATTGTAAATTTTTTTCAAAGCTAACTCTGAACACTTGAGAAATTTCAGAAGCTGTTGTTTTCAAGTTAAAGTAATATTAGAAACCCAATAGATATTTAGTTTGTAATCAGTCTTCTGATGCTGAGGTTTCTTTCTGTCATTAAAGAGAGTAAGGTTTATTCCTATTTTACTCAGAAAATAGGTAGTAATCCTAGTTGGAGAAACAGGAGGAATTTTACCACCTGTATAGGTCTAATATCAAGCAGACCTTCAGTTTGAGACTAGCTAAATAGGGCAAATACTACTAGAACAATCTCTGTGTATGCCCCCAAGTGCTGGTAATTTGGAAACAGTATGGAATACCATGAAATTCTAGGAAAGCAGAAGAAAAAGATAATTCTTTTGGAAATTGTAGCAGATTTGGACCAAAATGAAGTAACCTTTTCAGATTTGTCTAGGTGTCTAGGGTACAGAAACACTTGCACCTCTGTATGCATATTAAGATGAGACTTGTTGAATAGCCCTGACTGAATCTTTAATTCTGGTCTGTGTTGCATTGATTTATGTATCTCCTGAGTTACTGGCTGCTTTAGACAGTATTTCCCTTCTGCCATCTATAACCTTTTAGATTTCTGCATATTGCTTATTTAGACTCCTGATTTTTAAAAAATACAGTAAAATTTATTGTGGCTTTTCTTTTTTTTTTTTTAATGAAAGTTTATTTATTTATTTAGGCTATGTTGGGTCTTCGTTGCAGTGCGCGGGCTTTCTCTAGTTGTGGTGAGCGGGGCTACTCTTCATTGTGGTGCTCAGTCTTCTCATTGCTGGGGCTTCTCTTGTTGCGGAGCACGGGCTCCAGGTGTGCGGGCTTCAGTAGTTGTGGTGCACGTGCTTAGCTGCCCCGATGCATGTGGGATCTTCCCGGACCAGGGCTCGAACCCATGTCCTCTGCATTGGCAGGTGGATTCTTAACCACTATGCCACCAGGGAAGTCCTATTTCTTTTAATAAAGAAGGAAAGGCCTATATGTACATAGTTTTAAAAAAGGAAGAAAAGAACCTTATTTCTTCCTTCTTCATAGAATGAAGACTTAAGGATGGTGAGTTTGTAGCATGATTATTTTTGTTTTAGACTCCAGAAAATCCATCAAAGGTGCTCTTGCCTTATAAGGTGCTCAAAGCCCTGGATCCAGAAATCTATCGTAATGTAGAATTTGATGTTTGGCTGGACAGCAGAAAAGGTAATGAAACATCAACAGGATATTTTTGAATCCTGACAGATCTAGGAGAATAATTTTGCAAAATTTTTTAATAAGAGGTGTTTTCAAACCACTGTTATAAAAAAACCCACTTTTATATGTTTATATGGTACTTTTTAGCCTACTCAATACATGATTTACATCCAAAGGAGGAAACAAATAGGTTTAGAACTGGGGAGGGATCTTTTAGAGTCTGATGTTCATCAGGGACTTCAACTGTGCAAAGACTGTGTGTCTTTAGATAACTTTAAGAGTACCAGAAACTTGTAAGTGGAAGTAAGTTCATCTTAAGTTTAATGTGTCAAGACTGCCCTCACTGATAGATGAATAGGTCGGGTGTTGGCAAACTATGACCTGTGAATCAAATCTAGTCTGCCACCTGTTTTTGTATGGTCTGTGAGCTAAGAATGGTTTTTATATTTTAAGTGTCAGGGAAAAATTAAAAGAACAGTGTATTGTGATACATGAAAATTATATGAAATTCAATTTTAAGTGTCCATAAAGTTTTATGACAGACTTGAATAATTGCAAGAGTCTGTATGGCCCACAAACTTTATTTATTTTTATTTTTTTAAATTTTATTTTATTCTTTTTGCGGTACGCGGGCCTCTAACTGTTGTGGCCTCCCCCGTTGCGGAGCACAGGCTCTGGACGCGCAGGCTCAGTGGCCATGGCTCATGGGCCCAGCCACTCCACGGCATGTGGGATCTTCCCAGACCGGGACACGAACCCGCGTCCCCTGCATCGGCAGGCGGACTCTCAACCACTGCGCCACCAGGGAAGCCCATGGCCCACAAACTGTAAAATATTTACTATATGGCTCTTTACAGAGAAAGTTTGCCAACCCTTGAAATAAGTAATTGTTTCTCTCCCCTTATAAGATAACTAAGTTGATCAAAGTAGGTCTTAAAGTTCTGCCATCAAGGTAGCCTTTAATGTTTCATATTCAACCCCTTGAACCTTGGTGGTGAACCTAGGTATAGTTAATAATCTAGAATGAGGTTAATACCTTGTGGAACACAATGAAAACACAGTTGATCCTTGAACAATGTGGGGGTTAGGGCTGCTGACCCCCTAAGCAGTTGAAAATCCAGATATAATTTGTAGTCAGCCTTCAGTATTCCCAGTTCCTCTGTATCCTCAGTTCTACATCCTCAGATTCAACAACCTTGGTACTTGTAGTACTATTGAAAAAAATCTGCATATGAGTGGATACATGCAGTTTAAACCCGTGCTGTTCAAGGGTAAACTGTATTGCTTTGAAGAAGCTACACAGTGGGTTTTTTTTCCTTTTTTAAAAAAACTGAAGTGTGTTACTTTCATACTGTACCTTGTTGGTATATGACCAACTTTAAGATTACAACCTCCCAATTTCCACCTGTTTGTGTTTTATAGCACAGAACTATTCTGGCAGGTCTCCTTAGCTTGACCACAAGAATAACCCATCAAGAGTGATGGAATGACCCTTTAGGACATTTTCCCTCCAGATTTTAGCTTACAGTGGTAGCATTGTCAAAAACACTGTGGTAAAAGTAAATCAGAAAATGAAATGATGTAAAACAGCAAAGGAACCAGTTCGGTTGAGCTTGAATCTTCATTTTCTTTTCATAGAACTTCAAAAATCTGATTATATGGAGTATGCTGGGAGACAGTACTATTTGGGAGACAAATGTCAGGTTAGTTCCTTCTTTAAAGAATCAGTAATTTGTTTTTCTGAGATTGTGGTTTTAGTCATTAATATGAGTTCAACAAAACTAATTTACAAAATGCTAGGATTTTTTTAATGTTTGGTTAAATTTTAATTACAAACTTGTGATTAGATGTAACACTGTTTCAGCATGTGCAGCCTCCATTGAACTGGACTGGCAGTGTTGATTATCAGCTGCTTTAATAAGTAAATACTGAGCTTCACTTGGGAGGAGAAGTAGTGTTTTTGTTTGACAAAAGCCAGATCTGACTCGAGACTAGGTGTTTTCTTACTGTCTCTTCCCCTCTTTCAGGTTCATTTGGAATCAGGCGGAAGATATTATAATGCTCATATTCAGGAAGTTGGAAATGAAAGCGATTCTGTAACAGTCTTCATTGAAGAACTGGCAGAAAAGTAAGGATATAATAATTTGTTGAATTACTAAAATCTTTGGCTTTTGATGCCTTTTTGTAATATTGAGAATTACCAGGATGCTAGTAAGAGAACCAAAGTTATATCTGGTACTGGCCTAAGATGACTTATTGTGAGTTGTAAAAGCATATGGTGAAGTGTGAAATTTCAGTATACCTATGCATAAGTTTCAAAATCCTGGGTAATAGCCAACTTATTAGAAATACTAAGTACAACAGAATTCTGATATAAAACTATACTAACTGGAAAGCTAGTTTGCTAACTGAGCCTCTGCCAATATCAAGATAGGCTAGTCCATCTGTTTTCAAACTTTAACATACCCCAGAATTACCAGGAGAGCTTGTTAAAATACAGATTGATGAGCTCCACCCCCAAAGTTTGATTTAGTAAGTTTGTGGTGGGGCCCAAGAATTTGAACTTCTAACAAGTTTCCAGGTGATGCTAATGCTGTTGGTCCACTTTGAGAACCATTAAAGTAGGTAATGCTGCCCTAACAACCAAAGACTCTTGGCAACTTAAAAGTTCATTTCTTGCTCATTTAGCATGTTCATAGTAGGTCAGCAAAGGGGACCCAGGTTGACAACGGCTCTATCCAGACATATGCTGCCAGGATCACAGGCAGGGAAAAAATGAAAACATGACAAACTGTGTGCTGGTTTTTAAAGCATCTGCTTAAATTTTCCTGGCCAAAATAGGTTACATAACTAAGCCTAAAGTCAATGGGGTGAGAAAATATAATCCTTCTTCAAGGAGAGGCAACAAATATTTGTAAATTAGTCTACCACAGTCTTTCCTCCTGAGCATGATATGTGCTACAGACAGCTGTGAAATTGTACAAACTGCTCTTAGGTTTTTTAACATAAAAAGATAAACCTCAGTGAGGAAGCTAGTGTTAACAGGTTTAAGTAGAAAACACTTGAAAATGAAGCAGGAGGGATCAGGTATATGTATCAAATGAGAATTAAGTCTGTGTTGCAATGGCTTAATGGTGGTATCTTTACATTTAAGGTATGTTGTTCCACTGGCTAACTTAAAACCAGTTACACAAGTGACACCTGGTCCTGCCGGGAATGTTATACCCAGTAGGAAAGGAAGAGGTTACCAGAAAATTTCCTGGGGCTGTGTCCCAGAAATGGGTTTGTATGCTGAAGGTTTTATTATTTTCCTCTTGTATTTACCTACATTGCACTTAAAAAAAAAAAAAAAAAAGCTGGAACATTAAGTCTTATTCTGGGTTAGAGTTTCTCAACTTCAGCACTACTGACTTTTTAGGATGGATAATACTTCGTTGTAGGGAGCTGTCCTGTGCATTGTAGGATGCTTAGCATCCCTGGTCTCTATCTACTAGATGCCAGCAGCATCCTTCTCCAAGTTATGACAACCAAAAATGTCTCCAGACATTGCCAAATGTGCCTCAGGAAAGGGAGGGGCAAAATTGTCCCTGGCTGAGAACTACTGTTTAGGTGACTTTGTTTAAGCTTAAGGTGGAGTGGATTTTAAATTCTAAAACTTGAAGGAAAACATTTCTCAAAGAACTAGGAAAACACCTCATAGAAGCAGCCAGAGAAGCTGGAAGCAGCCGTATTAATATGTCTATTAATAGATATAATTTTTTGGATAACAGTAACGTAGATGACTGGATGACTGACTCTATGTTTTGATGACCAAAGTTGCCTATACTAAAGGTAGTGCTGAGATGTCCATTGATACAGAAGTTACTTGCTGGTTTTGCCCTTCTGAATGAAAGACCTAGTACATCCTTTGAAAATACAGAAGTTCCTTCCCTGTTTTCATATGGTTTTCCTAAGTAAAACATGTGAGAGTCTTAGACATTTGTGGGAGACACTGGACCTTTTGCTTTGGTTTTGAAGCTTATTGCTTCTTTGTTTGCTTGAAAGCTATGTCAGAGATGGACATGAAGCAACGGAGGAAGATGTTCAAGAAAATTAGAGGGAAAGAGGTTTATATGACTATGGCTTACAGCAGGGGAGACCCCCTCCTTCCACCCAGGCTTCAGCACAGTATGCGTTATGGGCATGATTCTCCAATGCACTACTCACAGACAGCTGGCGGTGTTATGTCTAATGAACATTTTCATCCTCAACATTCATCTGAGGGACAAGGTCGGGGATATGGGATGCCCAGGTAGGTCTTAACTGACTTTGAAGATAATGTACATCTCTGTTTAGACATTGGAAATAATTCCTGGGCAGAATTACAGTAGAATTTAGAAATATCTTAATAGTTTAGATTTCTTTTATAATCTCTGCCTGAAGGGAGCGTAACGGATGGAACTGATGTATACTTAAATTCTTGTCAAATTTATTGAAGATTTGTATTCTCATAGTCTAGGAAAATATGATGGAGCAGTTGAAGAGATCCTAGAAGATAGAATGCCATCAAGCTGAGTGCCATGTATATGGCACTGTGTCTGTCAATAATGAATAGGCCAAACCATAATGGGAAAGAATATAAAAAAAGAATATATGTATATGTATAACTGAATCACTTTGCTGTACAGCAGAAATTAATACAACATTGTCAAGCAACTATACTGCAATTTAAAAAAAATGAATAGGCCTAATGTCAGTAGTGAGGAAAGCAAAGCTCTTTTTATTTGGTCATTTTTAGAAGGATATGTTAATTCTATTTAACTACAAAGACTGACTACTCAAGCACTAGTAAATAAAGAGTTCTGTTTTTTTCCCCCTTTATTCTTAGAGATTCACCTCGCTTTATAAACAGGCACAACATGGCAAGCCCTAAAGTTGCTTTTTACCCTGGCCCAGGTAAAAGGTGCTGCCAGAGCTATGATAACTTCTCTTATAGGTCTCGGTAAGTGAATTTTAAGTGTTGAAAGAGAAAACGAGTGAGTCTGACTTTGTTGCTGTGCAGTAAATATATGGACTAAAATTTAAAGTGTCAACATTGAGATGTTTGAACTGTTATTTAGAAATTAGAAACAAGTTACTACCATATTTTACCTTTTTTTCCTCTTCTCATTCTGCAAACTACTTAAGTTCCTTTAGACGTAGTCACCGCCAGATGCATTGTATGAATAAGGAGTGCCAGTTTAGCTTTGTTCCAGAGAATGGACAGATACCCAGGGGCTTGGAAGAAACCATTACTTTTTATGAAGTTGAAGAAGGGGATGAGACTGCTTATCCAACTTTACCTGTAAGTAGGTCAAAATTTTACTCAAAAAGCTATTTACTTTTTTTATTGTACTTTTTTAAGTGAAGGTAATATGGATACATTTTAGCTGTTTTACAAATGACCAAATAAAGCCCCTCCTGGAAAACATGAGTTTTCATCCTAGAGCTTTTAAAAATTGCAGGGAATGTGTTTTTAAGCTGTTCTTATAGAGGAGGAGTAGAGGTGGACAAATAATCTTGCCTATATAAGTATGGGCTAAAATCTTCTGTTTTCCTGATCATTATTTCCTCACATATTTTTGATTCTAAAGTAAATTTAAAATATTTATAGCTTTTTCTCTGACTGTATATGGAGAACTGCATGTGTATGTGTGTATCTCTTTGGTACAGAATCATGGAGGGCCCCCTACAATGGTTCCTGCTACTTCGAGATACCATGTTGCAAGGCGAGGACATAGCTCAGGCAAACAGACTCTGAATTCAGAGGAAGGTGATGGCCAGAATGACAATGGTGAGTCAGTTCCAGTTAAATATTTTTTTAAAAGATGATTCTTGTGGTATTAGCACAACAGGGCTAAAGTTTTGGTTTGGGGGGGTGGTCTCACTCTGTCTGGCAACTCATTTTGAAAGAGTTATCAGTTCTTGTATCAGAGCTTGCTAGGTTTTTGAAGATGTCTTGGTATTTTTCAGAAAGACAGACTTCTATTTCTGTACGCCACTACGTTGTTAAAACTTTCAGCTCTCTGCATAGGTCTTCAGTGAGTTTTGATTTGGTGAGATTTCAGCATGGAAGATATCTGTTCCTTATTAGTGAGGAACTATTCATGTTGTCCTCACCATTTGTATAACTGTTTTAGGCTTTTCATGTGACTCTTATTTTACAAGACTGCTGTGAAATAATTTCGTTGCCCAAAGAAATCTATTTGATCTATAAAATTACTATTCATTGAGTTCTAATGGCCATGTGCTGTACTAAGCAACTATATTTACAATTTAATATAATATTTTATCACTCTGAGGAATGTGGTATCTTTATTATTTTTTTATTAAAAATTTTTTAATAAATTTATTTTTGGCTGCATTGGGTCTTTGTTGCTGCGTGCGGGCTTTCTCTAGTTGCAGCGAGCTGGGGCTACCCTTTGTTATGGTGCATGGGTTTCTCATTGCGGTGGCTTCTCTTGTGGAGCACGGGCTCTAGGTGTGCGGGCTTCAGTAGTTGGGGCACGCGGGCTCTAGAGTGCAGGCTCAGTAGTTGGGGCGCACGGGCTTAGTTGCTCTGCAGCATGTGGGATCTTCCTGGACCAGGGCTCGAACCCTTGTCCCCTGCATTGGCAGGGGGATTCTTAACCAATTCTTCCCACCAGGGAAGCCCTTCTTTATTTTTTATATGAGGAAATTGAGGTTCAAAGGGTAAAGGACATGGCCAAAGTCATACCTTTGGTAAGTGGCAGAGATTTAATCTTTTTTATAACAGTTTTATTTAGATATAATCTACATACTATACAATTAACCTAACGTGTACAATTCAGTGTTTAAAGTGCAATTCAGTGGTTTTTAGTATAGTCACAAAGTTGCATACATCACCACAATCAATTTTAGAAAAAGAAACCCTGTACTCATTAGCCGTCATTCCTCATTATCCCCCTAGCATCTCCTCCCCCTGCCCCTAGTGGTAGGTAACCATCAATCTGCTTTCTGTCTTAATGGATTTGCCTATTCTGGACATTTCATATAAAAGGAATCATGCAATATGTGGTCCTTTGTGACTGGCAGAGATCAATTTTGAATTTGGGTTTATCTGACTC
The DNA here is from genome assembly GCF_008692025.1 of Phocoena sinus. Taxonomy (NCBI): domain Eukaryota; kingdom Metazoa; phylum Chordata; class Mammalia; order Artiodactyla; family Phocoenidae; genus Phocoena; species Phocoena sinus. The sequence goes on from NC_045784.1 coordinate 95,323,287, forward strand.
TAAAGCATGTATACATGACCTTTATAGTTGTTAGAGTGCCTCTCATCATTGGGTGTGCTTATTTTTTTACCACTTTTCTGTAAAATGAAATATGCCTACTGAAACAATTCTGGAGGAATTGGGTGGATTAAGGAGGTAAGAGGCAGTCTGAATGATTTGACTTACTGGTCAACGTATTTTCTTGTGATATTCTTTCTGCTACTTATGTTGGAGAAAATAGATATTTCTAAGAAGTTAGTGTGCATGCATGTGCCTGAGTATGCGTATTCTCTGCTCTTTTACTCAGGATGACCCTTTCACTTTTCCGTTTAGCACAGTGGGTATCTTCATAGGTACTGTTCACCTATAGTGGCATATTCAGAGTAACCAAATATTCATTCTCACCTTAAATCCTGTTGTCTGGAGGGTTACCTGCATGTGTGTTGGATAAGTGACATGTTTAGGAATCAATCCAGTTTTGACCTTTGGGGTGTTATTTGCTGGAAAACTGTCCAGTTGAAGATTGGCTTTCTCTGAATTTCAATGGTGTAGCAATCTTAGAGCAAAGTACTTCAGTCCTCTAAGCCATCTTCTGAGAACAAACTGATTGTAAGTGTATTATTTACCTGAATCAGGCTGAAAAACAGATGAAGCGTGCCATATTCCTTTAACGTTCACCTAAGCAAACTACTGGTTGTTATACTCAGATTACTTTATAATCACCATTTACTATATGCCAAGCATCATGCTATGTTCTTTTCACCCCACTATGAGCTAGGTACTGTTAACCCTGTTATACAGTGAAGAAATTAAGACAGAAAGATTAAATAACCTGCCTAAAGTGATATAGTTAATTAGGATTCAAATCTAGACAGTCCTAACTCCAGAGTCAGTGAAGTTAATCACCATACTCTACCACCAGAATTGGACACAAGTGGGTTTTTCACGTCTGTCTGAACTCTTAAGAACTAAGGGAATTTTCAAAGGAGAAATTTGTGCTGTTTACAGCCAGTCTCTGGCTTTAATATCTGTTGAGTAGTATGAAAGCTCAAATCACTTGTTTCAAGGATGTATACATTTTAGTTTTGAACATATATCCATAAAACTTGAGAAAAAGCAAGTGCTGGCCATCTGGTTCTCTGAGCAAGAATTCCTACATAAACACACTTTTTCTGTCTTTTTTTTCTAGGGGGATATCACGAAGAATATATTTATCCTTCAGGTCAGTGAGATCTAGGTAAAATCTGATATTCATTATTTATAAAATTTCAAACTATAGAATAGTGCTCATTATTTTTACTTTGGCTGTATCCTCTAGATCAAGACTATGAAACTTCAGGTGTTTACAGCACAACTGAATCTACAGCAAACTTGGTAGGTATTTAATAATAATGACAAACACATATAGCTCCTGTGTACTAGAACACTGTTCTGAGTGCTATACATATAAATGTATTTAAATCAGAACAATCCTATGAGGTATTAGGGTATCATTCCCATTTTGTAGATGAAGAAATTGAGGCCCAGAAATTAACTCATCCAAGATCACACCCCTTTCTACAAATTATCCTAGAGATGTTCCGAATATGTGTTGATACAAGAGGAAATTTGAACATTGGCGATGATGATTTTTTTAGAGGATTTTATCATGATCTTTCTAACAGTAACAATGGGCCATAAATCTCAGGTACTTAATATAACAAGAGTTTACTTCTTGGTTATGCTACATGTGTAGTGGAGGTCTGCAGGAGGGCTCTGCTTAGGGACTTAAGCTGATGGAAGCTCCATCCATGATTGCTAAGGCAGGAAACAAAAGGTAGTGAATGGTGCACTGGCTCTTACAGTTTCTACCTGGAGATGACACATATCACTTTCTTTTCCATTTCTTTTTTTGCGGTACACGGGCATCTCACTGCTGTGGCCTCTCCCATTGCGGAGCACTGGCTCCGGACGCGCAGGCTCAGCGGCCATGGCTCACGGGCCCAGCCGCTCTGTGGCACGCGAGATCCTCCTGGACCAGGGCACGAACCCGTGTCCCCTGCACCGGCAGGCGGACTCCCAACCACTGCGCCACCAGGGAAGCCCTCCATTTCTTTTTCATCGGCCAGAGCATGTTTCTCTTGAAGGCTCTAACTTCTCTGTGCCTAGAAGTCAAAAAGTTGGAAATATTTTAACAGCACTAAGGATTACAACATTCAGTGGAAACTCCCACAGGCAAAATACTTCCTTCCACCTCAGGAGAGGCAACCCCCAAATCCCCTTCAGTGTGATTAAACTCAGAGCCCAAGGTTTCTGGGAAGTGTGTAGTACTCTTTGTATTGGGTCCAGATGTGGCTCGTCTTGATCTGGAGGCTTAAACCAAATATACGAAGTTATTTTACCCCCTACATACCCAATTTCCGGTGGTAGAGCAGGGACTGAAAAATTGCAGTAGAACTTCCCATTCAGATGCAGGGAAAATGGGAGAAACAGTTACTGGCCCATAGCAATTCTGACATCATGCTGGACAGACATTTTGAGGGCCCCCAACCTAGGCATGGGGACTGTTCCCTGGAGAGGCTCCCTGGTTCATTGTTTTCTGGGGCTCTTGATTACTCCAAGGCCCTTCCTTCCTTGGCTATATTTGAAGTAGTAGGCATTGGAGAATAATCCCTCTTGGCAACTGAGCAGCTTTCTCAGCCTGCTTCTTACTCGTTGAAAATTGAGGGCCCAAGGGTGGTTTTATCTCAGTTGGATAGTTTTAATTCTGCTCATGGTTTCTTTGGCTATGTGAGTAATTTATTGTGCAGCTTCTCTGATTCCTATTAGTTTCATTTGCCAGTAGCCATACTGACAATTCTTTTTTATAAATATACTACTTAGATTTGCTATAATTCTTTGCATTCTTATCCCTGTCTCTACTTGATTGCAAATACCTTTAGCTTATCAGGCATTGATGAAAAGAGCCATACCTTTGAATACTTTTCCATGAGCCATTTTGTCCAACTGCAAGGATTCATTGGGTGTTATATCCTTAATGGGACTCTTGCTTTGAGATACTTCAGTGCAATCATATTTTAACAATGATTTGAGTCTTCCTTCAAGGCCGAGTTTTAACTTCTCTTTGTTGTTCAAAGCATTTATCAGTTTTATCTTTTAGAGTTTTGAGTTGAAGCAGTTGCCTCTCCAAACCCTACAAGTCCTAGTATCAAGGACTCTATTCCCTTTCATTCCTGCCTACAAACTACTTTTCTGTACACATCTGTCTTAAAATACCTTGCTGAACTCTGGCAGCAGTAATCAAAACACAAAACTAACATTCTGTTTTCCAAACCTCTTCCCTTAAGAGCTACAAATTCATAATCTCCTTCTCAAGTTAGGTTTTTGTTACAGCAGCACCCTAATTTTAGTTACCAATTACTGTTTTGGTCAAGCTAGGTTACGCTGCAGCAACAGTCCACCAAAATCTCAGCGGCTTAACACAGCTGTTATTGCTAATGTTATAGGTCCAGTGCAGGTTGGTAGCAGGCCTTTGCTCATCAGAGTCACTCAGGAACCCAGGCTGATGGACATGTACTTTCACAGTCACCTTGGCAGAGCTGAAGATAGGGAAATTAAACACTGGCTCTCAGTATTTCTGCTCATATTTCATTGTCCAAACAAGTCACGTGCCCATACCTAATTAGATGAGGCCGGGAAGAGCAACCTACCCATGTACCTAGGAGGAGAGCTGGAATATTTGTGAGGAAGTTGAATGATTACCCTCTATTCTCTGTGATTAATCTTAACTTTGATAGCTTCATGTACTGAATTTTTGTTTTTACTGTTTAGGCAATACATCTTAGGAAGGTGATGAAAACTGTGATATATAATTCTCTTCCCATTATTTCTCCTTTCCTTCCTTTGCCCCTGCTAGAGAAATAGTTTTTCCTCTCACTCTGTCATTACTATTCTCATATCACATGCTTTTTACACCATTTCTTGAAATAGCCACCCAAGTTGAAAAAGCAAGTAAAAATCTCGCCTTCAGGGATGACAGGAGTAGACACTTTCTTTCTGTCCCTTTAATTTCACTTGTCACGTGTTCCCTTTTTGTTCTGAACTTACTTTATCATACATCCCCAGTAGGTTTCAATCTCTTCATGACATGCTCCACTCCCACTCTCCAGTCACCAACTTTCTAAGTAATTTTTCTAAGTAATTTTTTCACAGCATTCTGAGGGGAGAAGAGCAATGCAGGACTTAGAGATTTCCAGGCACAGAACCTTCTAAGAAACTATGAACATTTTTTCTTCTTAATTCCACGCCCAACTCTCACCTAAATCCTTCTCTAGAATTGTTTAGAATTCACACTGGGCCTTCTGAGCCAGGGCTAAAGTTTGCTTTTTGGCCAGTACTTGGGCTGTACTTCAACACAGACTTTCGAAACATGCACTCTTAGGTCCATGTTAAGTTGGGCTTGTCTTTGTCCCAATGTGGTTCCTCTTGTTTCCTGTGATTATTTCACCTGATTTCCTCTGTGTCCTCATTACCAGCTTCTGCTGCTAGTTTATTTTTCTGTCATGACAGTCTGTCATGCATAATTCCGAGCCTTTTAAAATCATTGTTACTTTCACAAAGACAAGGTCTTGAGCCAAAGGGGAATGGTGTTTGGATTATACTACATCCTGCTTAGGTAGGATGCAGCTGACCAACCAGTTATCCACCCTTGTCCCAAGCTGTTCCTTTTGATGGAATGCTTTCTTTTAGCAACACTGTTGCTGGCCCTACTGATGTTGAGCTTTTTAAGGCAAGAGAGGACACTGAGAAAGTGTTTAAATTACAATTCTCCATTACATTTTAGTATCTACATTGGGACTAGAGTTGGATATGATCAGGATTTCTGTAGATAGGAAATAGAACAGTCACCTAAGTCAGGCACTAGAGTGATACCTTTTGGAGTATTATCATAGTAGTCACCTCCAAATTTGAATACTTTTAGGACAGATCACTTTCACTTATCTTTAGGAGATGTTGAAACAAAGCAGATCTTTTATTGATGTATTGTTTAATTTCTTGATTTCCCCTTATTTGTACTTCTGTATTCATTAAAGTCTCTTCAGGATAGAAGACCGTGTTCTATGTCTCCTCATGATACAGTTACCTCATACAACTACCCCCAGAAGGTAATCTTTATAGTTTTATTTTACAGTCAGTTGCAGTGGCCTAAACAGAAGAAAATGAATTTTTTTCTTTTTGGTCTCTGCCCTTCGTCATACTTCAAAGAAGCGGCTTATATTCTTATGTTAATTGTTATTGTACTTCCTGGTGCCTGGCACAATAATTAGTAAATTTATTAACAAATTGATGGAGCATCTGCTGTGTTCCAGACACTGTTCTGTGTGCTGGCATTGGACTACTCAGTCTACTCTGAACCTCTTACATAATGAGTGAGTTAATATAAATTACCTGTCAAGTCTGTGCCATTTCCTGAAACTTAAAATGTAAAGCTTTCTTATAGAATGGGAAGCTGGCATCAGAAAGGTAACTGAAACCGTAGGAGTAAATAAGATCATCCTGGAAAAGGGAAGAGATTGAGAACAGCATCTAGAACAGAGCTTGTGCATCACCATTTAGAAAATGGGTAGAGAAGGAATAGCCAAGGAGGGAGGAAAAGCAGGAGAGTGTATTATTATGGAAGCCCCAGGAAGAGAATGTTTCAAGGAATAGTCAAGTGTCAGTTGCTGCCAAGCCGTAAAGCAACATAAGGACTAACAAGAGTCTACTATGATTTGTTGCCATGGAGACCACTGTGACTTTGAATACAGTTTCTGAGAACCAGAGAGGGTAGCAGCCACATTGCAGTGGGTAATAAGAAAATGGAGACTACGGTGAGGACAGGGTGTTCATGAAGAAGAATCTGTTACCATTTATTGAACATCTTTCTGTGCACAGCCCTGTATTGGGTGCTGTGGCCTAATCAGAGAAACAAGTTGCAGTCTCACGAAGTTAAAAAAAAAAAAAAATAAGCAAAGAACATTTTCTGTTTGTTTTTTTTTTAAGTGTGTGTGGGGAAACATATGCATGTAAAAATAAATATGTACTATAAATTTCTGGATAGTATTCAGGAAACCCAGAGGTTACTTGTTTGTGGAGAGAGGAACTAGGCAGATGGAGGACAGGGGTTGGAGGAAACTTTTCATTGTATACAATTTTATACTTGGTTTTTGAATCATATTAATGTATTACCTTTCTAGAAAAATATTAAAATAAAAAAGTAAATCTCTCAAAGTCATCTGGGGTCTTCTAAAAGAAATAACCTTCCTGTATTAGGGTTACATAAATATTGGCTTCTTGGTGTTTTAGTTATTAGAATACTATTTCCTGAAGTTTAGGATCAGATAAGAGACCAATATTGTTTGTGAAACCAAACTTAGAGTTCTAAACTTTCTTCCACACTTACAGGTGGTGATGGTGAATTCTGCAGCAGTTGCAGCTTCCTGTGCAAATATTGTTCCAGCTCCAGTCTTAGCTAACTGTGCAGCAGCTAATCAAGCTGGTAGTACCACTTCAGTTTCCTCACAGAATGCTATACAGCCTCTATTTGTATCTCCGCCTACACAAGGCAGGCCAGGTAGGTTATTAGTGGTTCCTTACTGTGGAAGCCTTTTTCTATTCATGAACATGCCCATACAACAATTCTAGTGATTAGATAAGATTACTTTAATCTCCAGTATTAAATTTCAGTTTTTTTTCTTGCAAATTTAGCTTTGGTATGATTTCATAGCTATTGTTTTGCTAACCCCATTGAAAATTTAGAGGACTTGTACCAGTTTCTTAAACTTCAAGTTAAGTTTTATTATACAGAAATTAAGGTAAAGGTATTTCACACTTCACAGAATTAATTCCTGAAAAGTTTGGCTCTAGAATTTAAGAGATCCAGGTTAGAATCTTGGTTTTACAACTTACTAGCTATGTAATTTTGGACAAATTATTGAACCTTTCTTATCTGTGAGCTTGAAGGTACTGATAGTACCAATTTATGAAGTGGTTGTGAAATTCCACTGAGTTAATATAATTTAAAATTTTCAGCAGAATTCTGGGAAAGTGGTGGCAGCAACAGCATAGCTTTTCAGTCTGCGTCCCCAAATAAAAATGGAAATAGCAAAACCAAAACCCATGGGACAATGTTTAACAACAAAACTAGGTGACAAGGTCTCCCCATGAACCCCCAAATTTAAGCAGGTAGGGACAAACCATCAGTCACAAGACCTGCATGCTGTCAGGGTCAATGTGGGAGCAATAAGACGGAAGCATCAGGGATGTTGTCTGATGGACCTAAGAACAGAAGAACCCCAAAAGAACTAATAAGAATTCACTGGACAGTGGGGCAGCCAATTTGGAAGGAACAGCTAAGACTGGGAAGGGATTTGACCTCTCCAATACTAGGTGAGTGCTTTGGGTACATGGTAAAGGGACTAAAGGACTTGGAACAGTTTTGCCCCTAAGAACTCTGAAAACTGACCTGGCAGGGCTACCTTTTAGGATAATATTCCTCACTGGGTAGAAACTGCTGGGAGTGGAATCAAAGTTGATGAGGATAGGGAAAGAGCAGGTCCAGACTAAAGCTGAGAGAACAGAGCCAAGGAATCCTAGAAAGCAGTCATGTTTTTAAACACTACAAAAACAATAGAGATCCCTAAGAAGTTAGAAAAGCTTTCTTGTATTTCATCTCGTTCTAGAGTTCATAAAAAATAATTTCACATAAAAATGAATGTATATGTATAGCTGATTCACTTTGTTATAAAGCAGAAACTAACACACCATTGTAAAGAAATTCTGCTCCAATAAAGATGTTAAAAAAAAATGAATGAAAGAAAAGCACTAAGGTTGCATACAAAGGTGTTTTAAGAGGAAAACAGAATAGTATCCCTGTTAGACAGTAAAAGCATGTCAGAATGTGCACACTAAACAGAACTTAAACCAAACCAACAGCTATTTCAAAATGAGGCAAAGACGTTAATAAAATAACACAAAATGTTAAAAAATAACAAATCAGGATTAGAAGAAGTCGGATGAGGTGACAGAACTCAGGAAAGCATTAGAAATGGAAGAAAGTCATTTCGGTAATGAAGACTAAACTATAAAGAACGTGACCAAGTATGTACAACAGATAATGCTTTAAGAGAAAGATGTAAGAAAGGGGGGAAATCTAAAATGAAAAAAACGAAGAGAAAGATTCAAAAGTGACATATTGAAGTTAGGCAAAGGATATCCAACACTCATAGAAGTTCCTAAAGAAGAAAACCAAAGTAAGGGAAAAGAATAAATACTAAAAACTCTAATTCAGAAAAATTTCCTGAAATTAAAAAACTTTAAAACTACATACTGAAACACTGCTCTGCAGAATATTGGGCCAGAGCAACCAACACCAGGATATTCTAGTAAAACAACTGGGCTTTAAAGAAAAAGAGCCTATGGAGTATAAAGGAAATAAAATGATAATCGTCAAACTTTGACAGCAATGCTTCATGCTACAAGAAAATGGAGTAACATTTAAGATAATGAAAGGATATGTGAACCAAAGATTTTATATCCAGCCAAACATTTTCAGGCTTAAAGGGTAATGTATAAGAATTCAGAGAATATTATTTGCATGAGCCCTTCTTGAAGAATTGAATAAAGATACGCTGTCAAGTAAGGTAATTGCTAGCCACGTATGACACTTTAAATTTTAATTAATTACAGTTAAGTAAAATAAGTCTTCAGTTGCTCGGTCACACTGACCGCATGCCAGGTGCTCAAAGCCACACGTGGCTAGTGGCTACTGTATTGGACAGCACAGATACAGAATATTTCTGCCATCACAGGAAGTTGTATTGGAGGAACGGAGTGTATTGGAGAATGATTTTGACTTTTAGACCACCAGAACAATAAAAGACATTAGCTTAAGACCTGATTGTAAGTATTAAATATATACTTAACACAAAATGAGGGCTGAGAGGTTGATGATATACTATGTAAAGCCTTATATTTGAACAATATAGGTACAGTATAGCTATTTTTAAAAATGGGAGAATTGAGAGACCATGTGCCAAGCATTTTTTAATGTTTTCAATAAACATATCAGGTTCTTTTATCTAGATACTTAGATGTTATTCAGAGACTATAATGTTGGCTAAAACAAATGAGTATGGGATATTCCAGTTTTATCCCTCTGTGTCCTTGCAAACTGGGATCTTAGTATGGAAGAAAGGTAATGACACATGTACTAAAAAAGGCTAAGGAGAAACTTTTATGGTATCACATTTGAATTAAAAGTATCAGTATGAACTTGAGGTATTTTATCTTTAAATTTGTGTATTTCCTAGCTCTGTCCACTGAAAAGGCCCAGAAACAATGAGTATCTTTAGCACTCAGTTTGTGACGTTGAAATGCTGCTTCTCACTCAAACAGAAACAAAGAGCTTTATGGAGAAATTTCTGGTTCCAGGTCTGGGCAGGAAATGTTCAAGATTAGCCTGGATCATCTTGTCATGCTAGATAGCAAGGAAGCTATCAACAGGTACTGGGGGTCGTGTCAAAAGGACTCACGAGCCATCTTGAAGAGGTTCCCACTGGCCAAAGATGGAACAGTTTGAGCTTCAACAATGATAATTGCAATAGATTTTGGAACATGTCGAATATATTTAAAAGTTCCTGATGATATTTTAAAAATTGGTTCCCTTGGGATTAACAACTATCTATCTATCTATATATAAACAACTATACATAAAATAGATTAAAAAACAAGGATTTACTGTATAGCACAGGGAACTGTGATCGATATCTAATAATAACATATAATGGAAAATAATCTGAAAAGAATACATAACTGAAAAAAGAATTGGTTGTCTTAAGAGGATGTTAGGAAACCAGTTTACGTTCTTGAAAACGGGACAGTAAAGTGAAAGAATCAAGTATTTATCCTGCCTTTCTTATATGAACTATAATACGGGGTAACCAAATAGTAGATGAGGGGAAATATTTCTATAAGTATTCTAATCAGTGAAAAAGAAGTGGCAGAATGTAATCATTTTGCAGTCGTTACTGAACGGATGCATATTAAACAGCAGTAGCTGCTAAGATTGCAAAGATAGTGAGACATTACCTATAGCCTACCAAAGGAATCAATCCTGAGTCTGATCTAGTCTTCTGGATCTAGCTGCCTATTTGCAGGAAATACAAGAACACATTGAAATGCACCATGAGTATGTAATCGGCAAAATCCAGACTGGGAAACTCAACAGGTCAGGGGGTCTTCAAAAGACAAATTGAAAGGAAATGACAGGGATGGAGAAAGGACCTATAGATTAAAAGAAGTTCAAGATACAGTTTTTAAAAACTGTGTAGGGATGCACATTTGGGTGACAAAATACTTAAAACTACAAAGAAGTGATTACTATGAAAGTCAGGATAGTGGTTGATTATGGTGGGGGTAAGAGGGTGGTGATTGTGATGGAGTGCATGGAAGTTTTCTGAAATGGCTGGCAAGGTTTTCTTTCTTAACCTGGATAGTGTCCACCTGAAAATAATTCGTTAGTTTTCTGTATCTGTTTTATTTATAATGTAAAAATTAAGAACTTAGCCACTGTGCCTGGAACAAAACATGCAATATATGTTCATTAATGACCACAGAAATTTTTCATTGGAAATGTTAATGTAGATACTGGTTTTACTACTTGTGCTAATTGTAGGGGAACATGTTGGCTATCTGCTTCCAGCAGATGTCTGAGCTTAAAAAACACAATGACAGGTGAAATCAAGCATTGTAATAGCCCATTTATGTAGAATCATTGAAAGATTACCCTTTAAATGCCAGATTTATGTTTTTTTGTAGATACTTCTAAAAATGTATACGGCCTTCATTTTACTTTTTGTTGAGCCACTTGTGAACCTCAACTATAACTCTAATAAATAATGGCTACTTTTTAGTTGCTCTTTGTCGTTCCTGTCCTCTAGATAAAGCTCAAGTTTCTCATTGTTATTCATGTGTCTGTCTGGCAGCCCCATCCCGTCCTCCTTTAAGTCACTTCCTATCTGCCAGGTAACTAGATGCCATGATTGCTTTTATTATGATTGTCTTCATAGGCATTAAATCCTGTTAACTGAGTTTTTTGGTAACTGTTTCCAAGTCTTTTGCCAGGGCCAGAGTTAGTGACTTACTTGCTCTGGGTACAAAATTTAAGGGAGTATCAAAAAAAACCCCCACAGTGCTCAAGATAAATAATACTTTAATGCACTATTAAAAAAAACAAAACTAATGCAAAAAAAAGAATCCATGATAAACAAAGTATCAAAGTTTTTTTAAAAGATAGGAACTGTGGGCCAGGCTTAGGGTGAGGTGAGTGAGGCACTCACTCTTGTGGTCATGCAAGTGCAAGCTTAGATCCTATCTTTTATAATTTTGGTATTTTAGTCATCATGAATTTTTTTTTTGCTTTAATTTGGTGGCCCTTTAAATTTTGCACCTTACTGCACTTTAGTACTGGCCCTGCCCTTTGATCTCTAGAGAAGCTGAGTCTTACTATGTATATTCACGTTCTCTTCTGAAATGTCCTGAAGCAGACTGCAGCTGCATGGACAAGGAAATAAGCATTTTGAATGAATTTCATTGGTTTCCATTCACTTTTAGAAAAGTTTGCTTCCATTGTTCTGGGTCCGTCACTTGAACTGTACCTGGTAAGCCCATAGAGCCCTGTTAAGTCTGCGAATTAGATGCTCATGCATCTCTAGAGCAACTGGAAGTTTTAAAAGCTTTTTCTTATGGAACGTATTATAATATGCATTTTAAAAGAAAGTTGAGGGCTTCCCTGGTGGCGCAGTGATTGAGAGTCCGCCTGCTGATGCAGGGGACATGGGTTCGCGCCCCGGTCCAGGAAGATCCCACATGCTGCCGAGCGGCTGGGCCTGTGAGCCATGGCCGCTGAGCCTGTGCGTCCGGAGCCTGTGCTCCGCAACGGGAGAGGCCACAACAGTGAGAGGCCCGCGTACCGCAAAAAAAAAAAAAAAAAAAAAAAGTAAGTTGAGTTCAATTACTAAATAATGGCTATATTTCCCTCTGCTGTACAATATATCGTTGTTGATTATTTTATACATAGTAGTTTGTATCTCTTAATCCCCTACCCCTTTTTTGCCCCTCTTCACTCTCCCCACTGGTAACCAACCACTAGTTCTCTATATCTGAATCTGTTTCTTTTTTTTTTATAATCATTTGTTTTATTTTTTAGATTCCACATATAAGTGATAATGTAGAGCATTGGCCCCCAGTGTTTTTGGTACCGGGGACCGGTTTCACGGAAGACAGTTTTTCCACAGACGGGGCTGGGGGGGGGGCGCTTCAGGCGGTAACGCGAGTGATGGGGAGCGATGGGGAGTGGCAGATGAAGCTTCGCTCGCTCGACTGCTGCTCACCTCCTGCTGTAGCCCGGTTCCTAACAGGCCGCGACCAGTTGGGGACCCCTGATGTAGGGTATCTGTCTTTGTCTGACTTATTTCATTTTTCACTTAGTTTAGATCTGTGATTCTCAGCTGGAGGAGAATTTGCCCCTTAGGAAACATTTGACAATTTCTGCAGACATTTTCAGTGGTCCTACAATTTGGCAGGGGAGAGCTACTGGCATCTAATAAGTTGAGGCCAGGGATGATGCTAAAACAGCCTCCACAACAAAGAATTATTGCGCCCAATATGTTAATCATGACAAATGAAACCGGAGGTTTGTCCTAGATACTAATATGTTACCAGTTATATGTATTGTAAATATTTTCTCTCACTTTGTTGATATTTTCATTTTTCCTGTGGTACCTTTTGATGAAGAGAAATTCTTAATTTTAATGTAATTTAAGTTATCAAAAAAAAAAGTTGAGTTCAAAGTAACCTCCAAATTTCTTCCGTCCTTGATTCTCTCAGGCCCAGGAGAGCTTACTTAGCTACCTCTATGTCTAGTATTTGGTTTTTACCTTGTAATCGTAATCACATTCTACTATTTTTAGATAATTGAACTTATTCCAGTTGTTTTTGAAAAAAAATGGTGTGATTTGAGTGCTAGTTTAAAAGGAATAAGAGTGTGGCTTTGTTGAAGCCATTATTTTATAGAAAACAAATCCATGAATCTTTAGAGCATTTGGAAATGTTCTAAAAATTAAATCCTCTTCTAAAACTGTAAGAGTGGAGATTTCTACATGCATGACAAAACTCCAAAACTCGAAAGTTATTTGAGCAAATTTTTAAAATTTACTGTTTAATTTAGATACAGTAAAATTTATTTTTTGGTGCCCTGTTCTATGAGTTTTAACAATGCATAACATTGTGTAACTACCACCACAATCAAGAGAACAGTTTCATCACCCCAAAAGAGTTGGTTATCAAGTTTTAAATCACCCTAAGATTTAGATTTCCTATTACTATTAGCCTGTAGTTGTATAAAGGGTATAAATAAATGTGTTGTTAGTATTTTTGTTGGTGAATGAAAGCAATGTGGATTACTTGTAATACTTGGCCTTAAATTCCTCTTGCTAAATTACCAGAATAACAAATTCAGCTTGTGTGGACTGTTCTTTTACTAAACTAAGTGTTCTAAAACTCCAAATTTAAACCTTTATTGAACAATGAGCCCAAACTTTCTATACTTCTCAGGGGTAAAATTATAATGCAGGCAACACAGTGATAAAATTGAGTACTGGAATTTCTAAGTCAGCTAAAATGTTCAATGAAACTTGAAGGGTTGGTATCAAAAAATTTAACAAATTTATGTAACATAGTATGTATATGTGGAGATAATTTATATTCACTAGGTTGGAACCACATTGCTGCCTTTATCATCATAGAGGAATGTATTGATATTTAAACATAATTGTATTTGAATTTCTTATGTCAAAAACTGTGAAACTCCTAAGTGACTGTGGTTTTTAAACTATAGTAACAGTTATAGAAAGTTAAAGGGATAAGATAGTTCATCTAGCCTGTCTGTTTTAGATTCTGTAGGTCCTTAGAAACGGAACTGTTATGATTTAGAGTTCTCTATATTCCTCTGATGCTACCAAGTAGAAACCTTCAAGGACTGCTTAAATCTGTAATCTGTGCAATTTAGTCTCTCTTATTAGCTTCTACATCTTGTGATTCGGCAGATGGCTGAAAACAGCCTTAACTTTGTATTAAGCTCAGTAAAAATTTTGCTTTAGTAGTATTTATTTATGTACATGTTAGCTGATGTTCAAGATCTTGGTAGTCAAGCCTCTGTAGTTTACAGTTGTTTTTCTTTTGAATGTCAAGTAATTTCCTTAACTCAAAATAACTTGTAATGAACTCCTACTTTTCAACTGGCATGTCTAAAAGAATATGTGCGATTTACCTTCTATTTTTTTTTGCGGTACGCGGGCCTCTCACTGTTGTGGCCTCTCCCATTGCGGAGCACAGGCTCCGGACGCACAGGCTCAGCGGCCATGGCTCACGGGCCTAGCCGCTCCGCGGCATGTGGGATCTTCCCGGACCGGGGCACGAACCCGCGTCCCCGGCGTCAGCAGGCGGACTCTCAACCACTGCGCCACCTGGGAAGCCCTAAGTTTTTGTTTTTAAGTCAAACCATAAGACTCAGAGTTGCCTGACCATATTGGGAACACAAAAGAAATAGAGGACGAGCTACTGCTTATAAGATGTTACAGCTGTACATTGCTACTTTGTTTCGTTTCCTTTTTAGTGATTGCTTCAGCATCCTATCCATACCTGGCTGCTCCTATTCCTGCTGTGGCTGCCACTCTACCACCTCCACCTCCTCCACCACCACCTCCTCCTCCTCCTCCTTCTTCTCTTGAGGTGACAGACACTTCAAACTTACCATCACTACCTCCACCTTATTCCTGTGATCCATGTGGCAGTGATCTGCCTCAAGGTAAGTAGATTTTGAGACTTGGGTGAGGGTTATTTAGGTCTGGGGTTTTTTTTTTGGTCTTTTAATTTTAAATTTTAGAGCATATCTCTCTTTGGTTGACCAATGAGGGTAGGGTGGTGGACCGAATGGAAATTGACTTGAGAGCATAATGCTAGGTAAATGACTAAGGAAAGAAGGAACTGAAAGCTGAGAATATCTTCTGCATAATCAAGAAGTGTATGGTTGAGCTGACTCACGCTGCTTTTCTAAGGTAGCTACATGTCTGCCCTGAAGAAGATTCTCAACTGGATATCTGCTCTCAGTAATTTCTCTTGAAAAGCAGGAGTTGATAACACAGTTTTCTCCATTTCTTTTATTTAATGCCTACCACAAGTGCATGAAATTGTTGCATTCTTGATATTTAAGATTCCAACTGAATTTTGAAGAATTGGAAAAGGTTTTTGGGGTAGGAATTGGGGTGGGGGGGCTCTGATCTGCCTTGGATTTCAGCCATGTGTTGTTTCCTTAATTAAACTGAGTAGCTTTCCATTGGAAGTTTTTTGTTACCCCTCAGTTTAGCAGTGTATCTCAAAAGAGAATTGTAGTCGAAAGTTGTTTGTAGCTTATTCATACTTTTTTTTTTTTCGGTAACATTCCCTTAATTTTTCTAGCTGCTTTTCTATTCTATTTTGGGTTTTTTCAGCCCCTAAGGTAGTCACCAGGATCTTCAACTCCATTCTGTTCTTCTTCCCTTCCTTAAAACTTGATTATCAACTTTATGTAAATGATTTCTAAATCTATCTGGCCTTGGCCTCTACCTACTTGCTAGACATTTTCACTTGGCTTTCTTACTTTTATTTCAGACTCAGTCTGTCTACAGTGAAATTCCTCATCTTCATCTCCCTTCTTTCTTCTCTTTAGGCCATGCAAAACATTGACGCTTTTCCTTGGTTTTCTATTTTATTAATAATGTATTATTGAACAATGATCCCTTTACTCCTCTCCCCGCACCTACCTACCCCTGCCCAAGATCTTCTCAGCACATAATGCTGATTTTGCATTTTCCAGCATTTTATTTTGAAAATGTTTAGACATACACGAAATTTGAATTTTAAAATGAATATTCATATATCCACCACCTATATTCTGTTGTTAACAGTTAACTATACTTGTATTAGCATGCATTTCTCCATCTTTTCCTCCATCCATCTCTCTGTCCATCAATTAATCCATCTTTTTGGTGCATTTCAAAGTAAATTGTAGACATCATTCTTCCCCATTAAAAACTTGAACATACATATCATTAACTAGAGTTTGGTATTTATTTTTTCGTTTTTTTTTTTGCTGTACACGGGCCTCTCACTGCTGTGGCCTCTCCCGCTGCGGAGCACAGCCTCCAGACGCGCAGGCTCAGCAGCCATGGCTCACAGGCCCAGCCGCTCCGCGGCATGTGGGATCTTCCCGGACTGGGGCACGAACCCGTGTCCCCTGCATCGGCAGGCGGACTCTCAACCATTGTGCCGCCAGGGAAGCCCGAAATGAACAAATCTTAAATGTACACTTGCTGAGTTTTGACAGATGAGTACATGCACCTGTGTAACCCAAATCCCCATCAAGTTATAAAACATTATCATTATCCCACAAAGTTCCTTCATGCGCCTTCCCAGTCTTTCCCTACCCCATCTCTACTTCCCCCCAGAGACAACCACTGTTCTGATATTTTTCTGCCCTAGTTTTACCTGTTTTAGAATTTCATGTGAATATAATCATACAGTATGTACTCTTTATGGAAGGCTTCTTAACCTCAATGTAATGTTTTTTGAGATTCTTCCATGTTGCTGCATGTTATCAGTAGTCTATTTGCTTTTATTGCTGAGTATTTCATCGTATGGGTACTCTACAGTTTGTCCATTCTCCTGTTGTGGGACACGTGGACTAGTCTAGTTTGGATCAGTTATGATAAAGCTGCTATGAACATGCTTGTAAAAGTCTTTGTGAACATGTGTTTTCATTTCCCTTGGGAAAATATCTAGGAGTGGAATTGATGGGCCTAGATAGGTGTGTGTTTAGTTTTATAAGAAATTGCTGGTCATTTTTCCAAAACTGTACCTTATCTCCTTCTACTTTTACAAGAACTCTATGCATCTGGTTTTCTACTTCTAAGCCTTTTTTGTCATGGTGATTCTGCTCAAATTCTCTCCCCCTCTACTCTTCCATCTAACTTCCTATTTAAATCCTATCATTTTCATGATCCCACCCCCCCAGTTGCATTTCAAAGTGATGTTTTTGAGTTCTTATAGTCCTTACCTGCCACTTTTTTTAACAGCTTGAGATATAATTCATATACCATGCAAGTCATCCATGTAAAGTGTATAATTCAGTGCTTTTTAGTATATTCACAAATTTGTACAACCATCACCACTGTCTAATTCCAAAATATTTTCATCACCCCAAAAAGAAACCCTGTACCCATTAGCAGTTACTCCTCATTCTCTCTGACCCTGGCAACTATTATTCTGCTTTTTTTTTTTTACTATTCTCTATAGATTTGCCTGTTCTGGACATTTCATGTAGATTGAGTCATACAATATGTGGTCTTTTGTAGGCTGGCTTCTTTCATTTGGCATAATGTTTTCAAGGTTCATCCATGTTGTAACATGTATCAGTATTTCATTCTTTTTTTCGGCTGAATAACATTCCATTATATAGATATACCATATTTTATTAGTTGATGGACATTTGAGTTGTTTCCACATTTTTGCTATTGAGAATAATACTGCTATGGATTTTTTGTGTGGATGTATGTGAATACCAAGGGGTGGAATCCCATGCCATTTGTGGATTTACTTCCTGCTGTTATCTTTTCATATTCTTTAGCTTGAGCGTTGCGCTTTATACTATATTCCCACGTCATAGTCAAAATACAAGCTCATTCTTTTAAAGTGGCAGTAAATACATTTGTATGTATTGGGAGTCTCCAACTTAAGAAAGAGGGGTTTTCTGAGAGTTGTTTGTTAGTGGAATCAAGTTACATTATCTTATTTATAAGAATATATGTGAATCCCAGGTCAATCAATAAAAATATATTTAGAGATATACTTGAAATGCTAAGGCTATTCCCTCTTCTCTCATACATCTACTCTTTGTTCATTTGTAAAGTACTTTAAAGTTTTGTGTTTGAAGAAATTTTATCACCTTATGGTATAACTTATTTCGAGTTACCTTGCTCATTGCCTCCTCTTTTTGGAGTCCTAGTGGTGGTATGTTAGTCATGTTAAATAAAGACAAGGTGAATTGTTTCAAACAGTGCTAGTTATCTTAGTAGACATCACTAATCTTGGCATTTGTAGAACATTAGTTTGTACTATGTATTAGCTCTGAAGACCAACATGATTGCTTTTGTAGTAGATTTGTATTAAAGTAAAATTTTAGTCTTGAGACAAGCAAGAAAATGCCTTTACTAGAGTCTCTCTAAATATGTGCAGAGTAGTATTCCTGTAACATCTGTCTAATATTAAGAACAGAAATAAAATCTGTATTTGTTGATTAAACCTTCTTGGCTCAGAAAATGATCTTAGCTATAGTGGTAGGTAAATGGTCATTTACTATAAGGTAGAATTGAGAGTAGTGTGGTTGTGGGGAGACAACATTTGTTGTATCTACCTTAATACTGAAAGAGAAGCGCTTTTAAATGGTAAGTTTTAATTGTTTATGTCATCTAGTCACTAAGATTTAAATTTTTAATTTTAGATGCAAAAGTTTTGCAGTACTATTTCAACCTGGGATTGCAGGTAAGAATCCTGTTAAAATTGCTTTGATTAAAAAAAAAAAAAACCTCTAACTTAAAAACGTAAGCCGTTTTGATAATCAGACTCTTGAACCTTAAAACCCAAGAACACTATGAGGGACCTAAAAGATTTATTTCTGTCTTTATATCTCTGAAGATGACACAGGTCAGTTTTCTACTTTAACCTCTCAATACTTCAGTTTCTCTTATAAAAGAGTTGTAAACTGTCATGAGTGGGGGCCCTATGAAGTACAACTTCAGCATATATTGGCCTCCATATTTAACATCATATGCCAACCCTTCACTATGTTTTTCTATCTCAAAATAACAAATGGAATATTTATCCTATTTACTTAAAACATTTTTGTGGCTATTTCTGCATTTTATGTGAAAAGTAATCCGACTAATTCAAAGACATTTAAAGAGCAGTATTATTTTTAAAGCACTCATGTGTTCATAGATATTTGCCAAACACTGATTTTTACCACTTCCCTGAGTTGTAGAAAGGGAGTACTGACAGATATCTTAATATCACTGAAAGGTGTCTCTGATTTCAGGTAAGAGCTCTTTTACTTTATACCTTCAGGGATCATTTTCCCCCTGAAATACACTTCTGATATAATAAGATGACACATTTTCTGAAAAGGAATGATGCATCTTAAGATTTGGCATATGACATAGTAAACCAGATAGTCTCCTGGATAATACTCTGATCAGTTCATATTTTCCAAGACACTGATTTCCCTGAAACATTGGACATATCATTTCCAGAAAACTATCTTTACTGACTGGCACACATTTATAATTTAAGAGTAGTAGAGTGGGTTTTTGTTCTCTGAGACTATATTTCCTAAATGCAGTTTCAAGAATTGAAAAAATAAAGTGCTTGCCCCTTCAGTTATGTTTGTTTATTATAGTCACCTGTGGAAATAAGGTGGAGGCAGTTTATTATTTGTTTATTTTTAGTATTTTTGTCTTAAATTTAAGTATAGTTGGACAACATTATACGTTACAGGTGTACAGTATAGTGATTCACAATTTTTAAAGGTTATGCTCCATTTATAGTTATTATAAAATATTGGCTGTATTCCCCGTGTTGTACAATATAGTCTCCTATATCTTACATCATGGGAATACAAGGAAATGTATAATAGATATTTTAATATTTTCTAATATTAAAAGTAATAGCATTCATTATGGTGCATATGGAAAATACTAATGTGTAAGGAAAACCAAAATCACCTGTATAATCACCGTATACTTTGGTATATTTCCTTACAGCTTATTTATTTATTTTATAAAATGTGGACTATGCTATGTAATTTTGTAAACTTTTAAGTTAAACAATATGAACACATTTTCCTTAAATATTTGACACCATGATTTTTTTATTGCCTGTATTTTATTCCATCATGGATATATCATAATTCATTCATCCAGTTTCTTGTTGTTGAATATTTAGGTCATTAATTTTTTTTTGCCTTTAAAAACAGTGCTATAACAGACACCTTTGTATACAGATCATTGTGTATATCTCTAATTTCCTTAGGGTGCTTTCCTAAAATAATTCCTAGGTCCACATATGAGATACAGAGGCTGCAAAGATCTTAAAGTTGTTACAGAGAATAGATTTTCTAAATGTCATATCATTTAGTTCAAAAGTCATTGTTATCCCACCCGGAAATCATGGCCCAACTTTTTTTTTCAGTGAAGAATGGTACTAGTTTAAGAAAAGGAATAATAAAATGTTATTCCCCTTTCTTGCCCAAGTGCTATCACCACAGCTTGTGGCACTCCATGGTCTGTATGCCACAGATGCAGGAGCAGCAGCAGCTTCATGTAGAGAATTATCCAGTCTGTACTGAGCCGTCACCTCTGGTGAATCAAACCATTCCTCAATTATACAGTGAGGTGGGGAATCAAGATGACACACAGGCAGATGTATCAGCACATGGTAAGTATGTAATGAGATTCCCTGCAAGAAAGACAATTGGATTTTATTGTGTGTAATTTAATAGTAGCCTTCAGATATTATACTAGACCAGCATTTCTTAAAGCATGGTATGTGAACCTTTTGGGGTCCCTGAGACCCTTTCAAGGGATCCATGAGGCTAAAAGTATTCATCATAATACAGGGATTTTGTCCCTTTTTGCTGTGTTAGATTTGTATTAAGGGTGCACAAATCAGTGGCGGGTAGGATAGCTGGCACCTAAGTACAAATCAAGGCAGGGGCACCAAACTGTGCTAGTACTTAGTGTCTTCACACTCATGATATAAAAATGCCAGTTTTATTTATTTTGTGTTTGATCAAAGACATTCTTATTTTACTAAATTTTTATTCTTTGAATAATTGTACCTAGTATTCTGTATGACAAAATAGGAAGTATTCATAAAGCTCTCTGCATACTGACGTATAGTGATTAACTTTAAAGAAAAGGGTTGTAAGCTTGAGTTTCGAGCTAAACGAGCTGACTTTTCATGGAACACTATTTTTACTTGAAAGAGTGATAGACAGACTATGGTTATTCAGACTTGGGGATCCGGCAGACATTTTCTCAAATGAACACCTAAGCCTTATCACTTCGAGAAAAGCAACGGATAGTATTTTTTGTCAAAGATAAAAATTCCAGCACTCAAATACATGTTATCCAAAATTCTAATTTTTGTCTACCACCATGAGCTTGACAGCTTCCAATACTTCATTAACTCTTCTAATAAAATAGATGGTGGGGGGCTATTAATGAATGTGGTGTTTTACATTGGATAATGAAATGTGTCAACGTTTGGTAGATCTGTATAACTCAGTGAAATAATATTTTCCCAATTACCAATGTATAATCTTACCTGTGCATGATTTAGTAAAATATCTATCCAAGATGCAAGATAAAACAATGGATTTTAATGTTAACAAAGTATGAAAAGTCCACATTGCTACTGACCTCTAAGAAATTACCACTTACCTAGTTGTGGTATAGCATCAAAGAATATCTACAATTATCTGAAAAGCCTAATTATTAAGACTTCTCTCTTTTCCAGCTACATATCTGTATGAAGCCAGATTTTCTTCATATATTTCAAACTAAATGTATCATAATAGATAAAATACAGGAGCGGATATGAGAATCCAGCTGTCTTCTCTTAAGCCATACATTAGAGATTGCACAAGTGTAAATGCCACTGGTCTCACAATTTTTTGTTTTGGAAAATACAAATTTTTATGGAAAATGAGTTTAACATAATGGGTTTATTTTTACATGAGATAATATTTTTAACTTAGATTAATTCCTAATGTAAATATTGATAGATAGAACCCACATAAACAAAAGCTATTTGGGATCCTCAATTTTTAAGAGTGTAAAGGGATCCTGAGACCAAAAAGTTTGAGACCTCTGTGCCATACCATAAGGATGGTTGCTTTGTCTATGAGTTCACAGTATAATATAGATGGGGAGGCATTTTCAAGGATTTAGAGTAGGATCTTTGGACTTCCCTTCTTAGAATCAGCAGGAGGAAGAAGAAACGATGTGGACTAACCTAACCAAATCTGTTTTCCATTCCAGCAACTGCTACTTGATGGTTGTGATTTTGGCTAAGTTACTTAACCTCCCTAAGCCTGATTTTGTGTAAAGTGGGAAATAATGTATATTATGATTTTCCAGTGTTGTTATAAGAACTATATGAAACCTTATATGTATAAGTATACTGTTCTGGTGCATGTGAGGAATGTGAATTTTCTTTCTCTCCTCCCTTTTCTTAAAGAGTATTAATAGTTTTAGAATATTAGCACTATAGAGTCTTATTCTTCATGTGGTGGTGTGATGTGGCCCATGATAATAAAAATTAAAGTATCAACCTTTATTACATTTTTGTTCCATGTACCTTTTATAGAACTATTTTTATTGTAGTAAACATGAGACAGTGCCAGTCTTTACTTCACAAAATGAACGTAAGTTATCCCAAGTAATGAGGGACTCCTTTTTTTAAATATTTATATAGTTACTATAATAAGGTCAGAAGAGCATCTATTTATTTCCATTGAAACTGGTGCATGGTAGTGAAAGTGCTGTAAATTTTAAGTGATGCTAGC
This sequence comes from Phocoena sinus, assembly GCF_008692025.1. Lineage (NCBI taxonomy): Eukaryota > Metazoa > Chordata > Mammalia > Artiodactyla > Phocoenidae > Phocoena > Phocoena sinus. The sequence goes on from NC_045784.1 coordinate 95,346,004, forward strand.
ATGTTCATGACATTCAAGAGATGACACTTAAAAGTTTGGTCTTTTGGGATGGTCTTCAGAGTTTTGCCTTCAAGTATAGACCAGACTGTAAAAACACCTGAATTTTTAATTGCTAAAATAATACAAAATGGTTATTTGGATGGTGTGTGTTATACTGGAAAACTATTTGACAGCGTAATTGTGACGAACTCTTATAAGAACTGAAATGACAAGAATGACTCTAGAGAACGTTTCTTAGTGTAGTCTGTTGATATCTAAATCATCCCAGGAAGATAGCTGTCTCCAGGTAGAATACATTTGACACATTGTACATACATTTATATATTTAATTTTTCTTTTTTACTTTTTTATTTTAACATCTGTACTGGAGTATCATTGCTTTACAATGGTGTGTTAGTTTCTGCTTTATAACAAAGTGAATCAGTCATACATATGTTCCCATATCTCTTCCCTCTTGCGTCTCCCTCCCTCCCACCCTCCCTATCCTACCCCTCTAGGTGGTCACAAAGCACCGAGCTGATCTCCCTGTGCTATGCGGCTGCTTTCCACTAGATATCTACCTTACGTTTGGTAGTGTATATATGTCCATGCCACTCTCGCACTTTGTCCCAGCTTACGCTTCCCCCTCCCCATATCCTCAAGTCCATTCTCTAGTAGGTCTGTGTCTTTATTCCCGTCTTGCCCCTAGGTTCTTCATGACCTTTTTTTTTTTCTTAGATTCCATATATATGTGTTAGCATACGGTATTTGTCTTTCTCTTTCTGACTGACTTCACTCTGTATGACAGACTCTAGGTCCATCCACCTCATTACAAATAACTCAATTTCGTTTCTTTTTATGGCTGAGTAATATTCCATTGTATATATGTGCCACATCTTCTTTATCCATTCATCTGTTGATGGACACTTAGGTTGCTTGCATGTCCTAGCTATTGTAAATAGAGCTGCAGTGAACATTGTGGTACATGACTCATTTTGAATTATGGTTTTCTCAGGGTGTATACCCAGTAGTGGGATTGCTAGGTCGTATGGTAGTTCTATTTTTAGTTTTTTGAGGAACCTCCATACTGTTCTCCATAGTGGCTGTATCGATTTACATTCCCACCAACAGTGCAAGAGGGTTCCCTTTCCTGCACACCCTCTCCAGCATTTATTGTTTCTAGATTTTTTGATGATGGCCATTCTGACTGGTGTGAGATGATATCTCATTGTAGTTTTGATTTGCATTTCTCTAATGATTAATGATGTTGAGCAGTCTTTCATGTGTTTGTTGGCAGTCTGTATATCTTCTTTGGAGAAATGTCTATTTAGGTCTTCTGCCCATTTTTGGTTTGGGTTCTTTGTTTTTTTGTTATTGAGCTGCACGTGCTGCTTGTAAATCTTGGAGATTAATCCTTTGTCAGTTGCTTCATTTGCAAATATTTTCTCCCATTCTGAGGGTTGTCTTTTGGTCTTGTTTATGGTTTCCTTTGCTGTGCAAAAGCTTTGAAGTTTCATTAGGTCCCATTTGTTTATTTTTGTTTTTATTTCCATTTCTCTAGGAGGTGGGTCATAAAGGATCTTGCTGTGATTTATGTCACAGAGTCTTCTGCCTCTGTTTTCCTCAAAGAGTTTGATAGTTTCTGGCCTTATATTTAGGTCTTTGATCCATTTTGAGCTTATTTTTGTGTATGGTGTTAGGGAGTGATCTAATCTCATACTTTTACATGTACCTGTCCAGTTTTCCCAGCACCACTTATTGAAGAGGCTGACCTTTCTCCACTGTACATTCCTGCCTCCTTTATCAAAGATAATATGACCAGGGCTTCCCTGGTGGCGCAGTTGTTGAGAGTCCGCCTGCCGATGCAGGAGATATGGGTTCGTGCCCTGGTCTGGGAAGATCCCACATGCCGCGGAGCGGCTGGGCCCGTGAGCCATGGCCACTGAGCCTGCGCGTCCAGAGCCTTTGCTCCGCAACGGGAGAGGCCACAACAGTGAGAGGCCCGTATACTGCAAAAAAAAAAAAAAAGGCGGCCATATGTGCGTGGGTTTATCTCTGGGCTTTCTGTCTTGTTCCATTGATCTATATTTCTGTGTTTTTGCCAGTACCATACTGTCTTGATTACTGTAGCTTTGTAGTATAGTCTGAAGTTAGGGAGCCTGATTCCTCCAGCTCTGTTTTTCGTTCTCAAGATTGCTTTGGCTATTCTGGGTCTTTTGTTTTTCCATACAAATTGTGAAATTTTTTGTTCTAGTTCTGTGAAAAATTCCAGTGGTAGTTTGATAGGGATTGCATTGAATCTGTTGATTGCTTTGGGTAGTAGAGTCATTTTCACAATGTTGATTCATCCAATCCAAGAACATGGTATATCTCTCCATCTATTTGTATCATCTTTAATTTCTTTCATCAGTGTCTTATAATTTTCTGCATACAGATCTTTTGTCTCCTTAGGTTTTTTTTTTTACATCTTTATTGGAGTATAATTGCTTTACAGTGGTGTGTTAGTTTCTGCTTTATAACAAAGTGAATCACTTATACAAAGTGGATCAGTTATGCATATACATATTTTCCCATATCTGTTCCCTCTTACGTCTCCCTCCCTCCCACCCTCCCTGTCCCACCCCTCCAGGCGGTCACAAAGCACCGAGCTGATCTCCCTGTGCTATGCGGCTGCTTCCCACTAGCTATCTACCTTACGTTTGGTAGTGTATATATGTCCATGCCTCTCTCTCACTTTGTCACAGCTTGCCCTTCCTCCTCCCCATAACCTCAAGTCCATTCTGTAGTAGGTCTGTGTCTTTATTCCTGTCTTACCCCTAGGTTCTTCATGACATTTTTTTTTCTTAAATTCCATATATATGTGTTAGCATACAGTATTTGTCTTTCTCTTTCTGACTTACTTCACTCTGTATGAAAGACTCTAGGTCTATCCACCTCATTACAAATAGCTCAATTTCAATTCTTTTTATGGCTGAGTAATATTCCATTGTATATATGTGCCATATCTTCTTTATCCATTCATCCGATGATGGACACTTAGGTTGTTTCCATCTCCGGGCTATTGTAAATAGAGCTGCAATGAACATTTTGGTACATGATTCTTTCTGAATTATGGTTTTCTCAGGGTATATGCCCAGTAGTGGGATTGCTGGGTCATATGGTAGTTCTATTTGTAGTTTTCTAAGGAACCTCCATACTGTTCTCCATAGTGGCTGTACCAATTCACATTCCCACCAACAGTGCAAGAGTGTTCCCTTTTCTCCACACCCTCTCCAGCATTTATTGTTTCTAGATTTTTTCATGACGGCCATTCTGACTGGTGTGAGATGATATCTCATTGTAGTTTTGATTTGCATTTCTCTAATGATTAATGATGTTGAGCATTCTTTCATGTGTTTGTTGGCAGTCTGTATATCTTCTTTGGAGAAATGTCTGTATAGGTCTTCTGCCCGTTTTTGGATTGGGTTGTTTTTTTGTTATTGAGCTGCACGTGCTGCTTATAAATTTTGGAGATTAATCCTTTGTCAGTTGCTTCATTTGCAAATATTTTCTCCCATTCTGAGGGTTGTCTTTTGGTCTTGTTTATGGTTTCCTTTGCTGTGCAAAAGCTTTAAAGTTTCATTAGGTCCCATTTGTTTATTTTTGTTTTTATTTCCATTTCTCTAGAAGGTGGGTCAAAAAGGATCTTGCTGTGATTTATGTCATAGAGTGTTCTGCCTATGTTTTCCTCTAAGAGTTTGATAGTTTCTGGCCTTACATTTAGGTCTTTAATCCATTTTGAGCTTATTTTGTGTATGGTGTTAGGGAGTGATCTAATCTCATACTTTTACATGTACCTGTCCAGTTTTCCCAGCACCACTTATTGAAGAGGCTGTCCTGTCTCCACTGTACCTTCCTGCCTCCTTTATCAAAATTAAGGTGACCATTTTCTATGTTTCTGTTTTTGTGCCAGTACCATACTGTCTTGATTACTGTAACTTTGTAGTGTAGTCTGAAGTCAGGGAGCCTGATTCCTCCAGCTCCGTTTTTCATTCTCAAGATTGCTTTGGCTATTCGGGGTCTGTTGTGTTTCCATACAAATTGTGAATTTTTTTGTTCTAGTTCTGTGAAAAATGCCAGTGGTAGTTGGATAGGGATTGCATTGAATCTGTAGATTGCCTTGGGTAGTAGAGTCATTTTCACAATGTTGATTTTTCCAATCCAAGAACATGGTGTATCTCTCTATCTCTTTGTATCATCTTTAATTTCTTTCATCAGTATCTTATAATTTTCTTTATACAGATCTTTTGTCTCCTTAGGTAGGTGTATTCCTAGATATTTTATTCTTTTTGTTGCAGTGGTAAATGGGAGTGTTTTCTTGATTTCACTTTCAGATTTTTCATCATTAGCATATAGGAATGCCAGAGATTTCTGTGCATTAATTTTGTATCCTGCTACTTTACCAAATTCATTGATTAGCTCTAGTAGTTTTCTGGTAGCATCTTTAGGATTCTCTATGTATGGTATCATGTCATCTGCAAACAGTGACAGCTTTACTTCTTCTTTTCCCATTTGGATTCCTTTTATTTCTGTTTCTTCTCTGATTGCTGTGGCTAAAGCTTCCAAAACTATGTTGAATAAGAGTGGTGAGAGTGGGCAACCTTGTCTTGTTCCTGATGTTAGTGGAAATGCTTTCAGTTTTTCACCATTGAGGACGATGTTGGCTGTGGGTTTGTCATATATGGCCTTTATTATGTTGAGGAAAGTTCCCTGTATGCCTACTTTCTGGAGGGTTTTTATTGTAAAGGGGTGTTGAATTTTGTCAAAAGCTTTCTCTGCATCTATTGAGTTGATCATATGTTTTTTCTCCTTCAGTTTGTTAATATGGTGTATCACGCTGATTGATTTGTGTATATTGAAGAATACTTGCATTCCTGGCATAAACCCCACTTGATCATGGTGTATGATCCTTTTAATGTGCTGTTGGATTCTGTTTGGTAGTATTTTGTTGAGGACTTTTGCATCTATGTTCATCAGTGATATTGGCCTGTAGTTTTCTTTCTTTGCGACATTCCTTACCTGGTTTTGGTATCAACGTGACGGTGGTCCCATAGAATGAGTTTGGGAGTGTTTCTCCCTCTGCTATATTTTGGAAAAGCTTGAGAAGGATAGGTTTTAGCTGTGCTCTAAATGTTTGATAGAGTTCGCCTGTGAAGCCATCTGGTCCTGGGCTTTTGTTTGTTGCAAGATTTTTTTTTTTTTTTTTGCGGTACGTGGGCCTCTCACTGTTGTGGCCTCTCCCGTTGTGGAGCACAGGCTCCGGACGCACAGGCTCAGTGGTCATGGCTCACGGGCCCAGTCGCTCCATGGCATGTGGGATCTTCCCGGACCAGGGCACGAACCCGTGTCCCCTGCATCGGCAGGCGGACTCTCAACCACTGCGCCACCAGGGAAGCCCTGTTGCAAGATCTTTAATCACAGTTTCAATTTCATTACTTATGATTGGTCTGTTCATAGTTTGTATTTCTTCCTGATTCAGTCTTGGCAGGTTGTGCATTTCTAAGAAGATGTCCATTTCTTCCAGGTTGTCCATTTTATTGGCATAGAGTTGCTTGTAGTAATCTCTCATGATCTTTTGCATTTCTGCAGTGTCAGTTGTTACTTTTCCTTTTTCATTTCTAATTCTGTTGATTTGCGTCTTCTCCCTTTTTTTCTTGATGAGTCTGGCTAATGGTTTATCAATTTTGTTTATCTTCTCAAAGAACCAGCTTTTAGTTTTATTGATGTTTGCTATCGTTTTCTTCATTTCTTTTTCATTTATTTCTGATCTGATTTTTATGATTTCCTTCCTTCTGCTAACTTCGGGGTTTTTTTGTTCTTCTTTCTCTAATTGCTTTAGGTGCAAGGTTAGGTTGTTTATTCGAGATGTCTTCTTTTTCCTAAGGTAGGATTATATTGCTCTAAACTTCCCTCTTAGAACTGCTTTTGCTGCATCCCATAGGTTTTGGGTTGTCGTGTCTCCATTGTCATTTGTTTCTCGGTATTTTTTTTATTTCTTCTTTGATTTCTTCTGTGATCACTTCGTTATTAAGTAGTGTATTTTTTAGCCTCCACGTGTTTGTATTTTTTACAGATCTTTTCCTGTAATTGATATCTAGTCTCATAGCGTTGTGGTCGGAAAAGAAACTTGATACAATTTCAGTTTTCTTAAATTTACCAAGGCTTGATTTGTGACCCAAGATATGATCTATCCTGGAGAATATTCCATGAGCACTTGAGAAAAATGTGTATTCTGTTGTTTTGGATGGAATGTCCTATAAATATCAATTAAGTCCATCTTGTTTAATGTATAATTTAAAGCTTGTGTTTCCTTATTTATTTTCATTTTGGATGATCTGTCCATTGGTGAAGGTGGGGTGTTAAAGTCCCCCACTATGAATGTGTTACTGTCGATTTCCCCTTTTATGGCTGTTAGTATTTGCCTTATGTATTGAGGTGCTCCTATGTTGGGTGCATAAATATTTACAATTGTTACATCATCTTCTTGGATTGATCCCTTGATCGTTATGTAGTGTCCTTCTTTGTCTCTTGTAATAGTCTTTATTTTAAAGTCTATTTTGTCTGATATGAGAATTGATACTCCAGCTTTCTTTTGATTTCCATTTGCATGGAATATCTTTTTCTATCACCTCACTTTCAGTCTGTATGTGTCCCTAGGTCTGAAGTGGTCTCTTGTAGACAGCATATATATGGGTCTTGTTTTTGTATCCGTTCAGCCAGTCTGTGTCTTTTGGTGGGTGCATTTAATCCATTTACATTTAAGGTAATCATCGATATGTATGTTCCTATTCCCATTTTCTTAATTGTTTTGAGTTTGTTATTGTAGGTCTTTTCCTTCTCTTGTGTTTCTTGCCTAGAGAAGTTCCTTTAGCGTTTGTTGTAAAGCTGGTTTGGTGGTGCTGAACTCTCTCAGCTTTTCCTTGTCTGCAGAGGTTTTACTTTCTCCATCAAATCTGAATGAGATCCTTGCTGGGTAGAGTAGTCTTGGTTGTAGGTTTTTCTCCTTCATCACTTTAAGTATGTCCTGCCACTCCCTTCTGGCTTGCAGAGTTTCTGCTGAAAGATCAGGTGTTAACCTTATGGAGATTTCCTTGTGTGTTATTTGTTGTTTTTCCCTTGGTGCTTTTAATATGTTTTCTTTGTATTTAATTTTTGATAGTTTGATTAATATGTGTCTTGGTGTGTTTCTCCTTGGATTTATCCTGTATGGGACTCTCTGTTCTTCCTGGACTTGATTAACTATTTCCTCTCCCATATTAGGGAAGTTTTCAACTATAATCTCTTCAAATATTTTCTCAGGCCATTTCTTTTTCTTTTTTCTGGGACCCCTGTACTTCGAATGTTGGTGTGTTTAATGTTGTCCCAGAGGTCTCTGAGACTGTCCTCAGTTCTTTTCATTCTTTTTTCTTTATTCTGCTCTGCAGTAGTTATTTCCACTATTTTATCTTCCAGGTCACTTATCCGTTCTTCTGCCTCAGTTATTCTGCTATTGATCCCTTCTAGAGTACTTTTAATTTTGTTTATTGTGTTGTTCATCGTTACTTGTTTCCTCTTTAGTTCTTCTAGGTCCTTGTTAAATGTTTCTTGCATTTTCCCTATTCTGTTTCCAAGAATTTGTATCTTCTTTACTATCATTATTCTGAATTCTTTTTCAGGTAGACTGCCTATTTCCTCTTCATTTGTTAGGTCTGATGGGTTTTTATCTTGCTCCTTCATCTGCTGAGTGTTTTTCTGTCTTCTCATTTTGCTTATCTTACTGTGTTTGGGGTCTCCTTTCTTGTAGGCTGCAGGTTCATAGTTCCCGTTTTTTTTTTGGTGTCTGTCCCCAGTGGCTAAGGTTGGTTCAGTGGGTTGTGTAGGCTTCCTGGTGGAGGGGACTGGTGCCTGTGTTCTGGTGGATGAGGCTGGAGCTTGTCTTTCTGGTGGCAGGTCCCCGTCTGGTGGTGTGTTTTGGGGTGTCTGTGGACTTATGATTTTAGGCAGCCTCTCTGCTAATGGGTGGGGTTGTGTTCCTGTGTTGCTAGTTTTTTGGCATAGGGTGTCCCGCACTGTAGCTTGCTGGTCGTTGAGTGAAGCTGGGTGTTGGTGTTGAGATGGAGATCTCTGGGAGATTTTTGCCGTTTGATAGTACGTGGAGCTGGGAGGTCTCTTGTGGACCAGTGTCCTGATGTTGGCTCTCCCACGTCAGAGGCACAGCACTGACTCCTGGCTGCAGCACCAAGAGCCTTTCATCCACACGGCTCAGAATAAAAGGTAGAAAAAGTAGAAAGAAAGAGAGGATAAGATAAAGTAAGATAAAATAGTTATTAAAATAAAAAATAATTATTAAGGAAAAACAATTTTTAAAGTAAAACAAAACACCAAAAAAATGATGGACAGAACCCTAGGACAGATGGTGAAAGGAAAGCTCTACAGACAAAATCTCACACAGAAGCATACACATACTCACAAAATGTGGAAAAGGGGAAAAATAGTATATGTTGCTCTCAACGTCCATCTCCTCAATATGGGATGATTCGTTGTCTATTCAGGTGTTCCGCAGATGCAGGGTACATCAGGTTGATTGTGGAGATTTAATCAGCTGCTCCTGAGGCTGCTGGGCAAGATTTCCCTTTCTCTTCTTTGTTCGCACAGCTCCCGGGGCTTAGCTTTGGATTTGGCCCCACCTCTGCGTGTAGGTCGCTGGAGGGCGTCTGTTCTTTGCTCAGACAGGACGGGGTTAAAGGAGGCGCTGATTTGGGGTCTCTGGCTTGCTCCGGCCGTGGGGGTGAGAGGGGCATGGAGTGCAGGGTGAGCCTTCGTCGGCAGAGGCCGGCATGACGTTGCACCAGCCTGAGGCGCACCGTGCGTTCTCCCGGAGAAGTTGTCCCTGGATCATGGGACCCTGGCAGTGGCGGGCTGCACAGGCTCCCGGGAAGGCAGGTGTGTATCGTGACCTGTGCTCGCACACAGGCTTGGTGGCTACAGCAGCGGTCTTGGCGTCTCTTGCCCGTCTCTGCGGTCCGCGCTGATAGTATCGGCTCGCGCCCGTCTCTGGAGCTCCTTTAAGCAGCGCTCTTAATCCCCTCTCCTCACGCACCAGGAAACAAACAGGGAAGAAAATGTCTCTTGCCTCTTCCGCAGGTCCAGACTTTTCCCCGGACTCCCTCCCGGCCAGCCGTGGCGCACTAACCCCCTGCAGGCTCTGTTCACCTCGCCAACCCCAGTCCTCTCCCAGTGCTCCGACCGAAGCCCAAGCCTCAGCTCCCAGCCCCGCCCACCCCGGCGGGTGAGCAGACAAGCCTCTCGGGCTTGTGAGTGCTGGTCGGCACCGATCCTCTGTGCGGAAATCTCTCCGCTTTACCCTCCGCACTCCTGTTGCTGCGCTCTCCTCCGCGGCTCCGAAACTTCCCTCTCCGCCACCCGCAGTCTCCACCCGCGAAGGGGCTTCCTAGTGTGTGGAAACCTTTGTTCCTTCACATCTCCCTCCCACTGGTGTAGATGTATTTCTGATGTATTTGTGGGGAGGAAGGTGATCTCTGCGTCCTACTCTTACGCCATCTTCCTATATTTAATTTTTTTAGTTAGAAAATTTTCATACTATCTTTTAGTAGCCTGTTTTAGTCACTAATGTTCATATCTAAAGTACTCCTGCTGCAATTGCTATGATCTTTCTTGGAGTTAATGCTAAATTTCATTTTTACCTGTAAGAACATCCATTTATGTTGATGTTAATGAATCTTTGTATATGAAGTGTACTGTATGCTTTCTTTGTTTCAGGTACTTTTCCAAATGCTGACCCTGCATCTGTCCCTCATGGAGCATTCTATTATCCAGTGATGTCAGATCCCTGTGGGCAGCGACCTTTGCCAGGTTTTGATTCCTGCCTTCCTGTTGTGCCAGATTATCCCTGTGTTGCCCACTGGCATCCAGTCAGTGCAGCATATGTTGATTCTCAAATTCATGGTGCTATGAGTCCTGGGCCACTTGCCTATATTGCTTCACCTCCCTCACCTTCTCATTGTGTACCTCAGAATATGTAAGATTCAGCAGTATGACGTGTTCTTGCACCGCCATTTTTCTTGTTTGGTTTTTAAGAAGTGTTTTATGTTAGTGTTTAAGTGATTTAGAGTGGTTAGAGTGGTTACTGTTATATCTGTCTTTAAGATTATTTTATCTTTTGATTTAAAATAGTACTTTAAAATAAAGGAATATTTCTTTGGGTTGTGAATAAGGGCATAGAGATGAATGTACAACTAGCCCCATATTTGAGCATATTTCATTGTATTCAACTGTTTTCCGGTCAGCCAGCTTGTCAACTTTGTATTAGCTGATGGTACCAATTGATAAAGGGAGTAAATCTTACGAACTATTGCCTTGGTTCCAATGTCACACATAATATTAAACCATGCAAAATTGGAAAAACTACTTTTTCCTAGAAAATGAAACAACAAAACCAAGAGCATTTGCTTCTGGGTAACTAGCTAAATATTAAGTGAGAGTGCTCTTCAGGTTTCTTAAGAATTGTCTGATCTGAGTTGTGTTCTATGATATTAATCAGTTCTGAAGGCACATGATGCTCTGCTTTAGATTTATCCCATGTGCTGTTGTTTAATGTTGGATTTATGTAACCATTTTCCTGCACAGTATTGATGTCCTTTGCACATTTAGCAGTAAATAAAAATTAGCATTTAAAATTGCTGAAATGAGTGAGATTTTCTTTTGCTTTTTCATGGCAGCAAAGAGTACCAGACATTTGATTGTTCCCATATGTTTTCCCCCTAGTATTTTGGTTGCCAGAAAATGTGAATTTATAGCATGGATTGGCAGGGTCAGTTGAAATGTTATTTAATCTCAAGACATTGCAATGCATACTACCATATCCAGTTCTTTCCCCTTGAGAATGTCCCTTTAAGTTGTGTTTCTGTTTTTTTTTTAAAAATCGGTTAATTCTCTTAGGGAACTTTAATCTAGACTTACTTTCTCATTGTCCTATATTTCTAATGGTTGTTGAATCTTTAAATTATTGTTTAGATTTATCTTGTATCTCTTCAGGCCTGCCTTGTCTTCAGCTTTCTGTGAGACACATTTTATAAGCCCTTCTGCCTTCTCCCTTCTCTCTCTTTCATCTACTCAAAGACTACAAGATTTTCTCTATTCATTCAGTTCTCCTCTGAGGGGTAATTCATCATGAATGCTTTGCTCTGTCTCACCTACAAACAGCTATTTTAAAAGTGTTCTTTGCTTGCCACAAAACCTACTTATATTGCCTCCTTTAAAAGTTATTTATGCTTGTGAATCATTCTGTTCTTTCCCACCTTTCAGCTATACCCCAGGCAAAAAGAACCAGTTGAGACTCAGGGCTCAAGGTGCTTGAACAGGTTAAAGACCTAGAGTGGAATCCATTGCAAAGAAGATATCCTGTCTTCAGTATACTGTTCTCAAGATGATTGATAACAATGAGCTTCAAATCAGTCAGTGTACTAGTTAAGGCTTCTGCTTCGTAATGACATAGAACTGGTAGTGTTTTGGTTTTGCATCCTGGATCTTTACAAGTCCTTGCTCTACAAGTTGGCATCTGACAACTTTAATAAAGAAAGATGGGCAATAGTGCACTGATCTTTCTAACAACCTCTGTATTAATGTTTCAGCTTTTTCTCTGCTAACCTCCTGGGTTCTCAATTTGTGCAGCCTACAGATTGTTTTATGTTTAAAGGTTTATTTTAGTCAAGTTTGAAACATGGAACAGCCCCTCTCCAACATTTTTCAAATATGCCAGCATTTCTGAAATGTACATAACTCACAGCAAGTGATTGTCCTGTATCTTCAACTGTCAGTGGTTCACTAATTAGCTTCTAAGCAGTGTTTTAGAAGGTTGTAGTCTATCTTGAGAATGTGGATCTGGAAATTGTGTGGTTTTGAGATAAGTACATTTGCCTTAGGCTTCCAGTTGATTTGTTTATTTTTTAAACTTGTAGGTTGCTGCCTTGCCTTGATTTCCATTACTAATTTAATGCAGTTTAATGAGATGCTTATTATTAACTTAAAAACCCAGGATCAACCTAATTGTTGTTACCAGTGTTGAAATCAATGGTATGAATGGTCTGTTTAAATCATACAAGTATAGTCCACTTGTTTATGCTTTACAGTCAGACTTCTCTAAGAAATAATCAAGGAGTGAGCCCTGACCCTCCTATTGTTTTGTGAGTTGGGAGGGTGAAGGTAACCTGTACTGCAGCAGAAGTCTGCAGCGGTTTTTTTTTTATTTTATTTTTTTTTGGCGGTACGCGGGCCTCTCACTGTTGTGGTCTCTCCCGCTGCGGAGCACAGGCTCCGGACGCGCAGGCTCAGCGGCCATGGCTCATGGGGCCCAGCCGCTCCGCGGCATGTGGGATCTTCCCAGACCGGGGCACGAACCCGTGTTCCCTGCATCGGCAGGCGGACTTTCAACCACTGTGCCGCCAGGGAAGCCCTGCAGTGGTTTTTGAAGGCAGCTTCTGGGTTAAAAACAAAAAACAAAAAACCTAAGACTTAACATGTTTAATCAACCTATAGTATAAGCATAGTGGTAGACTTTTTACATATAACCTCTGTAGTTGCTTTTGATATTACAAAAGACATCCTTGTCTTTTTTTCTGTTGTTATACCCAACTTTCAACCATTGAGAATTGTTGGGGGAAGGAGGATATAAAGGCACTGTGGTTTGTTCTGAACCCTTTACTTTCACCACCTTCCTGAGATAAATCTGGTTTACACCAAAGGTAGAAAGCTGGATCATTTCCATAGTGAGGAAAAACAATTAGAATTCATTTTTATGCTGTGTATATTTATTCTCAAAACTAATTGTGGTTTTCTGCCTTGATTAAGAGCAGATGAAAATATTGAATCTGTTTCACTGTTGAAATTCAAGACTTGTGAATTTAAAACATCTTTCATTTCCTTAGCGCCTATAATCAAGGCATAACCTTTTAATTAGCTTTGGAAGTAAAAGTATAAACAAATCATGATTTTTTTATGCGAACACCATACATTCAGAACTTAATTCAGACATAAATCTTCATGAATAATGAAATAGTCCATTGGAGAAGGGTAGGGCATGAACTTAATCTAGATTTTTCTAAATCTGGGTCAAATTTTGTCCATTTTACATGAAATCTCTTTGAGGCCATTTATATTTCCATTTATAATAAAAAGAATTTAGGAGAACTAATGCAGCAAAAGGCAACCTCTTGTTTCCCCCATCTTAGCTAGAATGTTAAATTTCAGTTGGAGCAACTTGATTTAGAACACTTGTCTTCTCTCCTGCCTCAGTCATCAAAGGCAGTTTCAGGGATGTGTGGGGTGCCTGTATGTGGAAAGATGGAGCTTCAGGAAAGGATGGACCTGAGTTTAGGTAACTACCTACTGAGTGACTAAAACTGCTTTAGAATGATAAATCTGGGTATCATCTCAAAATAATCTGGGGGGTGGGGTTTATAGATGAAGATAAGCTGCATGTTTGTAACTGTTGAATAATAACTGTTGAAGATTGAGTTCATTGTGCTATTCCCTCTACTTTTGTGTTTGAAATCTTTCGTAATAGTTGAAGAAAAGCTACCTTGGTAACTGGCCATCTGGAGAGGTAATGTTTATAAAGTTAGTAAAAGTTCAGGTTTTTAAACATTTTGCCTTGAATCCTGAAAAGAAACAAGATCTTAGAGACACTGTCACATAAGGTTCATAGGTACCCCTGTTAAAATATCTGGGGGTTGGGGGAAGCCTATGGTATAGGCAACTGATTCTTAAAGTCCTGTAATTCTCAAGAATATTCACTAGCTACATGTAAAACTAAATTATATTAAACCATGACATTTATTTATAGTTGAAACTAATTGAGGTGAGTGAACCACTTCAGGTTTACTGCTTCATTGTTTTCTAATAATCACCACCACCACTTCTGAGTTCACTTTTCTCCTTATGGCTGCTAGAGGGGAGCTTGGAAACCAGGAATCCTTTAGGGTTGAAGAGCTTTTTTTTTTTTTTGTCTGGTAGGTGGCTCCTGCCACTGGCTAAACCTTTTATGAGAGGAGGGGTGGAGAGTAATTCTACAATACTGAGATTAAACTGAATCAATTCTTATGAATTCAGGCCAATGAATAAAATGTTAAGATCTATTTTAGCCAAATATTAATAATAGTTATTGATGTATTGGTGTTATATAGGTGATCAGTCCCTTCACCTAATCAACTAACAAACCTTTTCTTGGAGATCTTATGGCTTTTTCTAAACTATATAGTACAGCTTTTTCAAATCATTTGCAGAATTATAGAAAAAAAAATTCTACCCTAATACTAGGGTATTAAGGTTCTTGACTTAAAAAACCTTTTATTTCCTTGCTGGTGTATTAACCAGATCAGAGTAACAATTTTTATCTTGATAAATTTCAGTCATGCAAGGTAAGTTCCAGAGATCTGTTCTACAACCTTGTGCCTGTAGGTAACAATACTGTATTTTACGCTTAAAAATCTCTTAAGAGGGTAATCTCATGGTAAATGTTCTTACCACAATAAAAGAAATAAAAGTTCTACCACATATATAGTCCCACAGAAAAACAAACTACTTTATATTCAGTTGCTTTGCTTGCATCAGCAGTTGAACTTTGTTTTAATTTTCTTTCATTCTTTTAGCTCTGCTAAAAGAGCTTCAGTTACTCAAGTTTTCTTCCTCCTACTTGTTTTGAAGCACGGTATAGATTTGGCTTTTGTTAACCTAGTTCTGTTCTTTTACTCACTGCTTATTTTTTTCCAACATTTTACTATGAAAAATTTTAAACATGAAAGTTGAAATGAGTGTGCAATGTACATCTGTATATCCACTACCTAGATCATATAATTAACATTTTACTACACGTAACCTTTTCACATAACCATCTATAAATCCTATTTTTTGATGATTACAAAGAAAATTGCAGACTTAAATACACCTCACCCCTAAACATCTCAGCATGGATATTGTTAACTAGAGTTTGGTATTTGTTAAAGATTCTCTTTTAAAGGTTCTTTTCTTTTTGAGGTAAAGTTTACATGTGATGAAATGCACAAATCTTAAGTGTTTGATGCAATGAATTTTGACAAATCACACATCTGTGAAACCCAAGCCTTTATCAAGATAACATTTTCATCACTCCAGAAAATTCTCTCATGCTTTTCCCAGTCAATCCCTGCTTCCCCAATCCCCATCCCCTAGGCAACCGCTTTTTCTTCTGATTTTTCTCCTACCATAGTTTGTTTTTTAAACTGTATATAAATGAATCAGAGTATGTGCTCCTTTGTGTAAGGATTCTTTAACATAAGGTATTTGGGATTCATCCATGTTGTATGTGTCAATAGTTCTTTTTATTGCTGAGCAGCATTTCATTGTACAAAAATGCCATTCTCCTGTTGATGGATACCTGAGCCATTTCTAGTTTTTAGATACGCATGAAGCTGCTATGAACATTTTTGTACAAGTCTTATGAGCATTTGTTTTCATTCCTCTTGGAATTACTGGGTCATAGGTTAGGTATATGTTTAGTATGGAAATGAAGGAGATTTTTCCAAAGTGATTGTACCATTTTATACTCCCACCAGCAGTGTATGAGAATTCTAATTGTTCATCCTCGTCAGCATTTGGTGGTATTAGTCTTTTTGATTGTAGCCATTCTGGTGGGTTTGGTAGTAAGTGGTATCTCATTGTGGTTTTAATTTGCATTTCCCTATGATTATGTTTAACACCTCTTCACGTGCTTATTTGCTAGTTGTATATATTCCTTTTTGAAATGCGTTCAAATTGTGTTTTTATTATTGAGTTGTTGGAATTTGCTTATACTGGTTGCACATCTTTTCCAGATATATTACTGCTTTTCAGATTGTTTTATCTAACCAATGTATAAATGTTATACACCCAATCACACTTAAAATAATTAGGCCAGGGCTTCCCTGGTGGTGCAGTGGTTAAGAATCCGCCTACCAATGCAGGGGACATGGGTTTGAGCCCTGGTCCGGGAAGATCCCACGTGCCGCGGAGCAACTAAGCCCGTGTGCTACAACTAGTGAGCCTGCACTCTAGAGCCCACAAGCCACAACTCCTGAGCCCATGTGCCACAACTACTGAAGCCTGTGCACCTAGAGCCTGTGCTCTGCAACAAGAGAAGCCACCACAATGAGAAGCCCATGCACCGCGACAAAGAGTACGCCTGCTCACCACAACTAGAGAAAGCCCACGTGCAGCAATGAAAACCCAATGTGGCCAAAAGTAAATTTATTTTAAAAAAAGGCTATATTTTTCACAGAACTAGAACAAAAAAATTTCACAATTTGTATGGAAACACAAAAGACCCCGAATAGCCAAAGAAATCTTGAGAATGAAAAATGGAGCTGGAAGAATCAGGCTCCCTGACTTCAGACTATACTACAAAGCTACAGTAATCAAGACAGTATGGTACTGGCACAAAAACAGAAAGATAGATCAATGGAACAGGATAGAAAGCCCAGAGATAAACCCACGCACATATGGTCACCTTATCTTTGATAAAGGAGGCAAGAATATACAGTGGAGAAAGGACAGCCTCTTCAATAAGTGGTGCTGGGAAAACTGGACAGGTACATGTAAAAGTATGAAATTAGAACACTCCCTAACACCATACACAAAAATAAACTCAAAATGGATTAAAGAGCTAAATGTAAGGCCAGACACTATCAAACCCTTAGAGGAAAACATAGGCAGAACACTCTGACATAAATCACAGCAAGATCCTTGTTGACCCACCTCCTAGAGAAATGGAAATAAAAGCAAAAATAAACGGGACCTAATGAAATTTCAAAGCTTTTCCACAGCAAAGAAAGCAATAAGACCAAAGGACAACCCTCAGAATGGGAGAAAATATTTGCAAATGAAGCAACTGACAAAGGATTAATCTCCAAAATTTATAAGCAGCTCATGCAGCTCAATATCAAAAACACAACCCAGGGCTTCCCTGGTGGCACAGTGGTTGAGAGTCCGCCTGCCGATGCAGGGGACGTGGGTTCGTGCCCCGGTCCGGGAAGATCCCACATGCCGTGGAGTGGCTGGGCCTGTGAGCCATGGCCGCTGAGCCTGCACGTCCAGAGCCTGTGCTCCACAACGGGAGAGGCCACAACAGTGAGAGGCCCGTGTACCACAAAAAAAAAAAAAAAAAAAAAAAAACACAATCCAAAAATGGGCAGAAGACCTAAATAGACATTTCTCCAAAGAAGATATACAGATTGCCAACAAACACATGAAAGAATGCTCAACATCATCATTAGAGAAATGCAAATCAAAACTACAATGAGATATCATCTCACACTGGTCAGAATGGCCATCATCGAAAAATCTAGAAACAATAAGTGCTGGAGAGGGTGTGGAGAAAAGGGAACACTCTTGCACTGTTGGTGGGAATGTAAATTGATACAGCCACTATGGAGAACAGTATGGAGGTTCCTAAAAAAAACTAAAAATAGAACTACCATACGACCCAGCAATCCCACTACTGGGCATATACCCTGAGAAAACCATAATTCAAAGAGTCATGTACCAAAATGTTCATTGCAGCTCTATTTACAATAGCCAGGACATGCAAGCAACCTAAGTGTCCATCATCGGATGAATGGATAAAGAAGATGTGGCACATATAAACAATGGAATATTACTCAGCCATAAAAAGAAACAAATTGAGTTATTTGTAGTGAGGTGGATGGACCTAGTGTCTGTCATACGGAGTGAAGTAAGTCAGAAAGAGAAAGACAAATACCGTATGCTAACACATATATATGGAATATAAGAAAAAAAATGTCATGAAGAACCTAGGGGCAAGACGGGAATAAAGACACAGACCTACTAGAGAATGGACTTGAGGATATGGGGAGGGGGAAGGGTAAGCTGGGACAAAGTGCGAGAGTGGCATGGACATATATACACTACCAAACGTAAAACAGATAGCTAGTGGGCAGCAGCCGCATAGCACAGGGAGATCAGCTCGATGGTTTGTGACCACCTAGAGGCGTAGGATAGGGAGGGTGGGAGGGAGGGAGACGCAAGAGGGAAGAGATATGGGAACATATGTATATGTATAACTGATTCACTTTGTTATAAAGCAGAAACTACCACACCATTGTAAAGCAATTACACTGCAATAAAGATGTAAGAAAAATAAACATTACTTTAAAAAAAAAAAAAAAAGGCCAGGACTTGCAACTGAGTTACTTGGCTGAAAGTGAAGCTGTTCTGGTATGCTAACCAGTGTTCTGGTGGCCTAAAAGTTAATTAAAATAAAAGACAAAACTTCAGGAATCTGAATTAATTAGGGGAAAGTTAATTGCTGAAAAGTCCATGACTACAGAAAAAACTGATAACTTAAGAAAATATTACCCAAATGTACTCAGATTATACTGGCTGAATAATGACCAGCTTAACCTCAATTTATGTGTCTTCTCACTGACCCACAGATTGAATCTGCTCTGTACGGCATGTATCATTCTTTGGTTACTCGGAAGTTTTCAGGATAAGGCCAGTAAGGTTTGTCAGTGTTGTACACCATAGCTTTATAGCTGTATTGGTCCCTTCATGTCATCATCTCAAAGGTCTTTATGAATGCTTGTTCAGTTTTCTAAGTATTTAATACAGCTTTGTTTAATGGGAAATATAAAAGAATGATAGTAATAATGTTTATTCTCAGTCACGAACTTTTCAAAATATATTGGACTGTGGAGGTCTCCCTTAAGTGTGTCTGCTGGTTAAATGATAGTGTAAAATCCACTGTTGTTCACAAATGTTTATTCATAATAGATGGCTATAAATGATTATGTTGGAAAAGGGAGGAACAATCACCTTAAATCTGAGCAGCCATACATTTTGGAGGAAAAAAGTAAATGCTTTATTTTTGTTTATACTGAAGCTAAAGACACAATCATTTTATTGTACAAGATTCTTTTTAACACATTTAATGATGACAGTAACTTTGCACTTCCTACAGAAAATATTTAAATGAAAGTAATAGTTACTTAAGGAGGCTTTAGCTTTTAAAATAGTAGTCTGCAAAGCCAAATGCCATTTACACAAACACATTTGGAATTTCCCCTTTTCGTGATTAAGCTCGGGAGATAACAATTTTAACCTTAAGTTCAATGCATACATTTTCTGTATGGTGATGTGTGATTGGGGCCTCCAACTAGGCTAAGAAAGTGAATTAAACACTGCCTGTTTTCTAAAAGTATTCTTAATTGTCTAGGAAATGTTGGCTCCAAACTACATTCATTGTTCTGAATAGGTAGAAATTCTTCATCCTCAATTTCAACCTGTTTTTGAGAACTCTTGAATCCTGTGAAGAGTTTAAATAGTGATACTTTCTTGAATCCTGCCACTGGTATGCATTCCTATGTTATAAGAAACAGACAAATTAAAATGCTTTCACTTGAGAAGGATGTTTATCCCTATCTGAACTGAAATGTCCTTGAGAAGGTCTTTGTCTTTATAGTTGAAATAAGAGAACATATGGGTTGACTTGTACTATGTTAGAAGAGTAATTTGACCAGTTAAAAAATTTTAAGTTTATTTATCAAATTGGATTGCCTTTAACATTAAGAAAACTACAGACTAATGTGTTGACCCTTTGGGTTTAGAGGTTTCCTCATGAGCTCCCACAACATTCATTTTAGTGCCATTGGTTCCAATGAATCCTACTAGACACTCAAGAATTCTGAGTGCTTCTCCTGCCCAAGTATACTAAACACAGTTATCACTCTGCTTATTGGACTACAGGCTACATTGCTTTGGTTATTTAAACTGATTGCTTAATATATGTTGTAAAAGGAAGTCCTGTGAGATGTGACCAAAAATGGATGAATCTGTACTTCAAATAATATGACTGGATCTTATACAGGAACTACCTAGTGTGAACATGTGATTTTCAAATGACCTGAAAATTCAGCTAGCTGTTGCCCTCCTCCCATTAGAGCCGCCTCCTACTTCTGTTACCGGAGCTCCTCCTGAATCCAAAACCCTCCCCTCAATTTCCTGGGAAGGCCAGGGCTTTTCCTTACTGCCCTTTCTTCCTGCTAACAGTCTAGTTGTCAGAGCCTCTGTATTATAAAGTGTGATTTCTTATGGATCAAATAAGGTTTGGGAAGCCAATACTGCGTTTACTTACAACATAAGCCATTGGAAGTTGGAATGTGTTTTACTGTTAAAACACAAATATTTCAAGGGTTAAGTCATTATGGTTGTTCCCAAATCAGTGGAGATTCTATATCTAAATATGGTGTTCTTTAATGTTTCCTCCTTGGGAGGCTGTAAACTTATTCCAATAAGGCTGCCACTGTTCCAAGCATGTTTGAAACTATAATAGATTCCAGAATTGAAAGAGGAACAAGGCCTCATTTGGGGGTGATGGAAATTTTTGTATCTTGATTTTGGTGGTGGTCCTAGCGGTGTATACAACAGTGAAGACTCACTGAATTGTATACTTTAAATGGATGCAGGTAGTTGTTCACAAATTATTCCTCAAAGTTGATAAGGAAAAAACTAGATTCCAAAGAGCAGTTTCAGGTCACTTCACAAACCCCACAAGAAACTGTCTTCGGTATTTTATAATTGTGCCTATCAAGGTGCCTATTGTGTGATAGCGCTTGAAAAATATTTTTTACCAGAAAAAGTAGAACTCAGCTTGATTGCCCAAATTTTTACCAGATATGGATCTAAAATTAGTTTCGACTGTTTCTAAGAATTTAATCTTACAAGATTATGATTTTCTACCATTGAGGGTATTAAGAGGTTGTATTGTGGATTTTGAACATCCTCCCAAAAGCAGAAGTCCACAATGGTTTGAGTAATGTCAGCATTCGAGTATGGGTGCAGCTTAAGGTGACTGCTTTGAAGAACCACATTAATTTGGGCACATTAATTCTGCCATGTTTATGAAAATATCAGTCTCATTTTATAATCTCACTTTATATGTTTATTCTAAATTTTTGAGGCTAAAATATGACATCAGGTATAGAATCTAGCGTTCTTCCATACTACCCTCTCCCACTTTTACCTTTTATCTCTCTTTTCTGTAGGGTTTTGGCAAATTCATTTTATTTCTTAGATAAAATTTGGGGAAATCAGTCCTTCCAGTAATTGGTCACAAGTGCATATTTATAAAAGCCAGTCAGTGATGTTGCACAATTTAAAATGTAACCTTACTATGAGTCTGATGTGTTGAATTTAGGAATACAGTGATCACAAGGTGAGAATGTGCTGTGATCTGAAATTCAACCGAAATGTAACTCAACCTTTGAAAAATGATTTACAGTTTGTTCAGAGCTAGTTTTCATATACTGTTGCACTTCTGGATTTTGTTGAGGGAGAAATGATGATGTTTTAATCCAGAAACTACATTTTAAAAAAAAAATCGGGGAACGCCACCTCAATTTGATTATCTAAAAAGTTTGACAGTATGGTGATTTAGCCCTACATTTTAAATGCTTATCCATACTAGTCCGTGCTTTGAAAGCTTTTCCATTTGCCTCTTTACCACACCATCTAAGTACCTCAAGCACTCCCCACAAAAATCCAAAGCCTCTTTTTTGTCTTGTCATCCAAGGGTCAGTTTTAAAGGTTGTATAAGACCAGAGAACTGTCAAGAGGGTTTCTAGGTTGGAAGGCAATCTGTCGCAATGAGTATTGTGGGGTATGTTGAACATTGTGGCAAAAGACACAACGACCAAGCCCAGCTTAACTGTACTTGCAAATGGTTGGCTACCATAGGCCAAAATAAAAGGCACACTGCCACCAAGGGTGATGTCTTAGCATGTGCATGTGTTGAAGTGCAGCTCCTGGGATGTTAGGTTGCTCTGGAACCTGCTCATAGATAAAGTCAAAGGGCAAAATACTCTGCACGTTGCTGAAAATGGCATTCACACTGTAGACCATTATTTCTTCATTTAGTCTTCTGTGGTTCTATCAAGTCATTTGGCATTGTAAAGAAGGCTTTTCTTTTTGAGGGTGAGGGATGAGATTAGGGCAGATGCGTGCCACAGTCATGGATTTATGAAGGTTGATTACGATGATCAAAAGTTGCAGGCTCTTTTTGTTACTGTAGAAATTGCCTTTCATTTGTGTAGCAGTGGGAAGTTTCTACAGAGCTGTCACAACTTTCACATCAGATAAGCTTTTGGCATAAGGGCATTCCACCTAATTTTATATTTAAACATTAATAATTCTTGATATGTACATGTCTCTCAAGTACCACAAGCACTGATGGTATATCTTTAGGAAAAGACCACAACTCAGATCCAGTAAACTAACAGGTAGCATTGACATATATACACTACCAAACGTAAAATAGATAGCTAGTGGGAAACAGCAGCTTGGTGTTTTGTGACCACCTAGAGGGATGGGATAGGGAGGGTGGGAGGGAGACGCAAGAGGGAGGGGATATGGGGATATATGTATACATATAGCAGAAACTAACACAACAATGTAAAGCAATTATACTCCAACAAAGATGTTAAAAAAAGATATAAATCTACTCTAGAGCTTAAAAATACTACTAGCCAGCTGCCTGTATCATTCCAGCAATCAACTCCTTTGTTTCTTAATAAACATTCCATTTCTTAAAGCTCTCAAAACCACCTACCAGCACCTTCTTCTCTGGACCACCATGCAGCATACAGATGAAAATCCTAGGCCACATATCAACATATGAATAGTAATATCTCAAGTATGCAGTAAATCTGAAGTATACAGACTTACTTAATTCACCAAAAATATATATTTTTATTTTTACAGGTAGGTTCTTTCTTCTGACCTACAAGCTTTATTCTTCAAACCAGAAACCCCAAATCCTGAGAGCTCTCAATATTAACAGTTGCACTACAGTGGATGCTGCTTTGGCAGTTCATTTTAGCAATTCCTCATCACATCTCAGGAATTTTCTTTCCATTGAAGTTCTCCCTGCTCCCCCTCCCTTCAAAATGATTTAGTAATTACCGAAAAGGATGAAAGGCCAAGCCAGAGCAATCAAACGCTATTAAGTTTCATTTGCATGTGTGTGTGTGCACAGACAAGGTTCTTCTCACTTTTACAAACATCCCCAAAACAGTGCAAGCCAAAATGCACATCTGTTGGAAAAAGTGATGGAAAGGGTCATTGGAAATACAGTAGAAATAGCATTTCTCTGTACTAAAGTAATGCTCACACTGAATTGGGGTACTCGGTTCCCAATGCCTAGTTCTACACCAACAAAGTGGATATTTGGAACAATTATCTAGATAAAGCAAGCCAAAGAATCTAAAATACACACAGGTTTGAGGCAAAGCCGCAGGGTTCGGGGTTGGAGGGAGCTGAGAAGTAGGTATGAAGAGTATTTTAAATGATCCAAACAATTACATCCACTTACGTTGGCTATGTCTATACATGCAATCTATTAACACTGTTTTGAAAATGTGATTACCAAAATAACATGATCGGTTTTCCTTGTGTACTTTTAAACAAGAAAGAATGTCTGCCTAACTTCAAGTACTTTTCACCTGATGGTTGAACAAACCAAGGTCTGGGCCACTTAAACTGTTGGTTAAAACACCACTTGAGTCTTACCCACAAGGCAATATGAACATCAAATGGTTATTTATATTATCTGGCTAAGGTATCGACTCATATTTTTCAGTGAAGTCCCCAATGAAATTTGCAGAGGAGGTTTTACACTGCCATAATAACTATAAAGTTCTTATTGAAAAAGTGTTCATTATTTTAAGTCATTCAAAACGTAGAGGCTGTAGGGTTTGTGTGTGTGTGTGTGTGTGTGTGTCTTTAATCAAATTGCAGACAGATGTTTAGATGTTTTGGACTTAGCTGAAATGCCCTAAATCCGGTCAGAGTGGAATGAAAAATTACTATGAGAGGCAAAAAGAACCGGAAAATTTCAAGTATTCCCATGTAAGTGGACAGAAGTATATAACCTGGAGATTTATATGCCTATAAAATTTGGCATCTTCCAAAAATGATGATTTTGAATCATTCCTTTTTCTTTGTACTTCACTGGATTTAAAACTAGAAGTGGAGGACATACTTCAACAATGGCCATTTCTGAATATAATTCAGACATTTTCTTTGTATTCCGTAATATTTTTACCCTTACTAATGATCAGGGAGGCTTTAATGTAATTATGATGGAATCAAACAAATAAAATAGGTGGCCAGAAATGATAAGAAATTCACCTGTAATGGAGGTGAACCATGGTATAGATACTTAGACAAAAAGTAAATGATTCTTGTACCATTTATAGTTGTATTTGACTTTGGAACACATTTTTAACTTTACATATAAATATGTCAGTCTGAAATTTGTGGAGTTCGTGGCATTTTGGGCAAATGAACAAAAAGGTATCTATAGTGGCCAATCCATTTCCACATCTCCTATGTATGACATATAATATGTGTGCTTAATAATAAATGTCTTGTTTCCATAATCTAGAAGATTTGGGTTTATTGACTGGTTCTGTGACCTTGAGCAAGTCATTATCCTTCTCTGGACCTCTTTTTTTTTCTTTTTGTATTTGTAAAATAAGACGTTAGAATTGAGTAGATCCTCACTAAGTTTCTCTTTTGGCTCTTTTATGTTTATAAATTTACTCTCAAGTTGGCTTATACCTTCTCTAAGTCAGAGAACATACTTAAACATTTGATTTGAAATATCTTTATTGATAGTAGCTGATCCAGAGGTTAGAGAGGTGAACACAAATCTCCTTCCCTTCCTACTTTCTACTAGAGTTAGAGTTAATAAAAATGTTGGTGTCACCATCATGGAAGTTAGGACAATAGCTGATTAGCTTTAACAGCTAACTGGCTTCAATCCCCAACATAGCTAGGCCTCAGCACAGCTAGTGAAATCTTAAGACCAAGTCATAAAGACAGTAACCCTGAGAAGATCTGAAAAGGAATGTACTGCCCATGAAATATGACACTGGTTTCTTTCAGTAGTAGAGATTGGCTATTATGATTTACACATATTCTCTCTTTAGAACATAACTGAGAGAAGAGTGTATTTTGGACCATGGCTCTATCTCTGGCTACCCTTGTTTTCCAACAAATTGATAAAGTAACTGCCGGAACAATGAAACCTAGGTCATCACAAGTACATGCATTTGTGAGAAAGACATACTTTTTTTTTTGATGAAATAGGGTCATGTATTGGTTTCTGGTGCCATCAATATGAGTTAGGAATGTAGCCCAGGTGCTATTTATTATTCAAAGTGAATTTGACAGTTGAGAAAGTTGACTCTGTAACTTTAGAAACCTTCTTTCTGGAAAGTCACCTGTTACTGATGTCAGGGCCACTTATGATAGTCCCACTTAGAGAAGCAGGAGAGAAGTTGGATTTGAGTAAATGATCACTTTAGGTATGATCAAGGAATTATTTTGTGATGATGTCTTACCAAATGGATCTTGATGCAGCTTGTTCTCTTGATCACTTTTTCTTGGATCTGAGCTTTGTTCTTCAACACCTACTCTTGTTTCCCCATCATCCCTAGTTTGTGTCTTTTTCATGTAGAATATTTTGTTAGTCACCAAAGTTAGGGCTAGAATGGGAATCAATTCAAATAACAGAAACTACACTGTCAAAAACCATTTTGGAAGAATATTTGCATTGTTTGAGAAAGCTTCATTTCACTTAATTTTGCCAGAAAGTATACACATGAATTTAGATGGTTTCCTATTACTGTTGACATTTATTGAATACAAGAACAGGGTGACAACTAATTAAGTTTCTTACTTTTTTGAGCTACCCATTAATTTAATCACCAGGACCCAGACCTTGGGCTATTTCAGGTCATGTGTTATTGTGTAAGTTGGGGATACCTTTGTGCTAACATTGGTAAGAGCCACCCTTGTTTAGCAGGTAATCAGTTGATGGTTACTGGATCTAACATGGTGACCATATGCATTATGGGCTTCATTTTTTAACATTTACCTATGTGTTCTGATGAGGTACTCCTAAGCTGTGGAAAATAATTTGTTTTGATGTATAATGCAATTTTCTTTGAAGACAGTAGAATTTGGATCATGTCTATAGTTCCATGAATTCACTAGGGTTGTTATGTTGTATATCTAACATGAGTTTACACACGCAATTCCACTGCCCCCACTGAACATTAAAACTGCAACTTGAATCAAGTTATCTAGACCTAAAATTGTTTTTTGTTGTTGTTGTTGTTTTATCAGAAAGCAATTAATTAAAATGAAGGTGCTGTTTTCAGATTCTGACACCTCAACAAGATGTCATTTTTCTGTTAAAAAATATTTTCAAATCCAGGCTTTTATCTTAGAAATGCTTTTGATAGCAGTGATGATTAAAACTATCAACAGTAGATAGGACCCTATAAATATACCAGCTAATTATTTTTTCTTGCCAATGTATGAGATGTAGTGACTGTTGATTAGAGTACAGTAGAAGTTTTTAAAAAACAGTACACATCCTAAATACTAATCTCGATACTATCAAATTTTAAAATGTAGTAAGCTAACTGAAATACACAAACACAGGAAAGGAATTCACTAACTTATTAGATATGACATATACTATGGGGTAAATATTCATTGGCATACATTAGGAAACTCACAAATCTTTAAGAAACAAATTCAACAGCCCCCGTGATAAGGAGAAGTTGTAGTATTTAAAAGCAAAAACAACACGAAGTCCAGTTATACCTAGAAACCACAAGCTGACAGTTCTTTGGAGTCTATTCAGTTTCCCTTTGATGCTGTTCATTGAACCAGAATGGGCAGCATGGAGCACTGAAGGGCAAAAAAGATAGGCAAGTTAGTTTGCCTTATCTGATAGCTGGTGGGGACTGCTGAGCACAGCCCTCAGCCCTGTGGGGAAATGGTGTGAGATCCTGAGGAAGGTCAGGAATCTGTGCGGCAGCGACAGTAGCAAAGTGGCACCTGGAGCTTCAAGGAAGCAAGGGTAAGAAAAGCAAAGCCAAAGGGTTAAGCACCCGACTGCACCTCTGCTGATTAGGGGCAAACACCCCTTCAGTTGGTTTTGAAGTGGACTTAGTGTTTGTAGGTATAAAAAAGCAAATAATAGTAATAATAACAAGAACAAAAAATGAAAAATGTGGCTATAAAAGATGGTGAAAACAATAGGAGTTTCACTCTCCTGTCTAGTGGGGGGCAGTGAGGGAATCATATTCTATGTCACCTCTGAGAGCAAAGAAATTAGAAATTTTCTGAGTTCCAGAACAGGTGATACCGGCTTGACTTAGAGCCGAGTTGTAACTTGTTCTTCCTGTCCATCACCCCATTTGTGCATGAGCAGGTCACAAGCCTCTCCCCAAGTTTCAAATACATCCTCTGAGGAGTCTAAAAGTTTAGAATTTGAGGAGCAGATGCTGGATGCGCAGTGAAGAGAGCTGGAACAGGCTAGAGGGCATTCACTGCTCTGAGCAGCGCCCCGGGCTTCACCTAATTCTACCTCACTGAGGTTAATTTCACTTTGAGAACAGGACTCTGCTTTCCCTTTCTCCATCTGAGAATATTTGATGTCCTGCCACATATAGTGCGGCTGAACGACTCCATCAGAAATTGTGTACATCGGCTCTGAACTGGGTTCAGACATATGACCATTAAACTTGGAGAATAGGAGACCCAGTTTCTTGAGAGAGGGACCCATGAAGGAGCGTTTGCTTGATGACTCAGCTTTTGACTTCCCTTGGCCACCACCAACTCTTGGCATGGTCCTGATGAGAGGTGGCCCATGGCAGGCTTTTTTCTTGCAGCCTAAATTGAAAGAGACACTCTTGGATTTGGCCCGAGCCCCGCCACTGCCATCGTTGGTATCATCTCTCTGAGAGAGTTCAGTGCTGCTAGTGGAAAAACTTCTCCTTTGGTGCTTCCTATTTCCTAAGAGGTCAAGCACTTCATATCGAAAGCTGGAAATGTCCTGCTTTAATTCCTAGGGCAAGAGAGAAGACACGTTATGTTAAGAAGCTTGGTCTTTAGTTCAAAATAGGCACATTGGGCATCCTTCGGACTGTTCCAGGTTTTGCCTCACTGCAAATCACAAGGTACATGAACTACCAGAAAAATCTCACATTATTCAAGCACAAGAAGAACATATTAACAATGCTGTGGGCAGAGCGGGCCATTGGGAAAAAAATGTGCAGTTGGTAAAGTTGATTTCAGAACCTCCCTATCAGGAGCACGCCAACAGACTGAAGTGGTAACCGACAATGAGGGTATTAGAGTAGGGCTCTCATTGGAATCTAAATGGGAGGGAGGGAGACGCAAGAGGGAAGAGATATGGGAACATATGTGTATGTATAACTGATTCACTTTGTTATAAAGCAGAAACTAACACGCCATTGCAAAGCAATTGTACTCCAATAAAGACGTAAAAAAAAAAAAAGTACTACTGAAGAGGAAAAAGCTTTTAGGACTCTCAGGAATAAAACTAGGGAAGTGGAATGTCAGGACATGAGACTGCTGTTTTGGGCCAGGGGACCTTGTTTATTCAAGTGCCTGTGAAATGTCTTCTATCTCTAACTGGCTGCTGCCTAGATACTAGATCACGCTTTTAAAAACCATCTTTGAAAAGTTTATATCTGATCATGACGTCCTCTTGCTTAACACTTTTTAGTAACTTGTCGCTGACCTTAGGAAAAAGGAAAAATGCCATACCACAGACTACAAGGTTTTTCAAGGTCTGGTACATGTCTTTCTCTCCCGTTTCATTCCTTCCTGCTCTTTCCCCAGGCTTTTTACTGTCCGCCTGTATGGACATATTCTCTCTTGCCTCTGGGCCTTTGCACGTGCTGTTTTCTCTGTCTGGAACACTCTTCTCCCCAACTCTTTTATCTGGCTCCTCCTTCAAACCTCAGCTTAAACATGGCTTCCTCTGGAAAGCCTGCCTCGAATCCCCAAGTCCCAGTTGGGTGTCCCCCCATTTCTATGTCTCTACAGCACCCTGTGTTGATCCTGTTAGAATACTCAGTCATTCGCCTCTATTATTATTGTGTGTGACTCCACGAGAGAGTAGGGGCTGGTTATATCTTGCTCATGACTGTGCCCCAGCACCTAGCAGAATGTTTGGCATATAGCAGGCCCTCAATTGATGAGTTATGTCTATGGCTTAGGATAACAGCCTTCTTATGTTCCTTAGAAAACATATATGTGTTCTAGGATAGGGTTTCTCAACCAATTGACATGTTGAGTGTGGTAATTCTTTGCTGTAGGGAGCTGTCCTGTGCATTGTAGGATTTTTAGCAACAACCCTGGTCTCTACTCACTAGATGCCAATAGCATCCCAATGTGACAGCCAAAAATGCGTAATGGTAGGGTTTCATAAATGTTAGATTTAATAATAGAATTTTTGTCTTTACCTTATTTAAAGAAGGCCTTTAAATCTCTAGGCATCTTCCCTTCGCTATCTTTCTTCTCATCACACACCCGTGCCATATCATTTAAAGCACTCCATTCCCATGCTGAGAAAAACCCAGAATATTAAAAGAATGTGTATTTTTATTATTCATAAAGCTGATTGTGGTGTGACAGACATTGGTAAAAATCTATCCATCTACTGGATGACTGACTATTCTAAGAGAGAGAATAAGAATCGTAGCTGGTTTTGCTGTATTACAGGCTGTTGAAATTCCATCACCAGAAACCTCAAACACTGTGAAGATTAAATGATGCTTAAGAAATGTGAATGAAGAATTAAACCACTTTATGATCAAATTACCTTAAAATTTTCTTCTGTTAGTCCCTCATTTGTTTTGGAATTTCTTATCATAGCTGCCACATATCTTTTGACTAAATTCCTGATAACTTCCTGGAATTTAAACAAAAACATGAAGAAACATTCAGTTTCCTTCTTGGACTCTCAGTAAAATGAGAAACATACACAGGAAATAAAATACGCTTAGACTGTCTTTGCATTGGAAAATCCTCACAGGATCCAGGCATTTTCTACAAAACCCCCCAGTTAAGTCCATTGGCTAAATGAAGAATTTATTATGTGTCCAAATTTGGTGGCAGAGTGGGCCAGTGAGATCAAATTTACCCGAAAGGAAAATTTTCCACCCAAGCATAAGGTAAACACGGATACACATTCATGGAATAATGAGAGCAGAATAATCCTTGAATTGTCACAGTCAATATCCTTTCCCTCCAGGCTAGATTAAACTTGAACCTTCCTAGTAAGATGAGAGTTTTTCTTCCTTTTATAAAGTTGAGAAAGTCATTCTTCAGTGTCACAGAGTCTGATGATTTCAATGTCCACTAATTACATAATCAAGATACTTTTTCTTAGAGGCAATCTATACTTCTCCTTTACAGGGGTGGCCTCTTTTAACTTAGCCTCTGGGAATGGTATACACATAGTCACCCTGCTTTGTGTTAGTAATGGTGATGATGATAGCTACCACTTAATGCAATGTGTCAGGCACTGTGCCAGGACACACACACACACACAAACACACAACCATATATACATACTCGCAACTCAGTTCTCACAACTACAGTTTAAGTTTTATCATCCTTATTTTACAGACGAGGAAACTGAGGATCAGTGAGGGTAAGTGATTTGTCCAAGTTCACACAACTGACCAAGAACTATTGTGCTTAGTCCCTGTGAAGAAGCTTTACCTGGTAATGTTGATTCTGTATCAGGCTGTCAGCATGGCGTTCCTGTCATTGAAAACGGACAAGAGAGGTTACATCAGCAGTCTCCCAGCAGCCCATCCACTGGAATATATTTCTAAACGTTAGGACTGGAACATGACACAGGAGCTACTGCCTGACAAACCCCCAAAGCATCTGTAGGTTGGAGTAGTTTTAAGATGTTCAAGATAGGGAATGTTACAAAGGAGGAAAAGGAGAAAACAGTTGTGTTTACAAAGAAACATAATTTTTAAAAGCCTTACTGTGAAGCTTCTCAAGTTGTGCCTTCTCCGTCTACCATCAGGGTCTCTTTGGGGGCAGAAGGTGTTGTTGAACCAGTTACCAAGGTATAGAAATGACTTGGGGCTGGGGATGATGTTGAAAGGAGGTGGCAAGGTGCCGCCTTCATCGAAGTAACTCATCCAGAGCTTCGTCCTTGCAAACTTCCACTCAATGTCGGCATGATCCTATGAAAGAGAGAAGTTCAGTGGTTTGGGATGGGAAAATGCAAAATGCACCCCTGACTCATTCTCAAAGTTCTACTTGCTTCTACAGAGGGCGATCTGTCAGTAGCTATAAAAATTCAAATTACACTTACCTTACGATGCAGTAATCCTACGATTAGAAATTTATCTTATCCATATACTTGCAAAAAGATGTATGCGCAGGGCTGTTCGCTAGCACTGCAGCTTGTAAGAGCAAAACAACTGGCAACAACCTAAATATCCAACAGTGGGAGACTGCTTAAATAAAGGATGTCACATCCACAAAATGGCTTATAATCAAACTATTAAAAAATATAGTAGCTCTATCAACATTTTATATGTAGAAACATATCATATATATGCATCTGTCCATATATTTATAAGACCTCTAAGTGAAAAAAGCAACATAAAGAGCAAAATATATTGTGTAAAATGATACCCTTTATCCAACTGAAAGCTCCTTTATATTACATGCTTACATGTTCTAGAGAGGTACACACTAAATTGTCATTAGTAGTTATTTTTAAGGAGTAGGATTGGTGTGGAGAGACTTCGTTTTTTTTAAAAAATCAACATTATTGAGGTATGATTTACACAGAGTAAAATTCATCTATTTTAAGTGTTCAATGAGTTTTGATGAGTGTATATACCTGTGTAAGCACCGTCATAATTAAGATACACACACACACATACGCACACACACACACACACACACACACAGGCATACATTTCTAGGAGTTTTAAGACCTGGAAGGACTAATGTAATCACCACCACAATCAGGATACACAACAGTTCCATCAACACCCCAAATTCCATAATGTTGCCCCTTTGTAATCAAACTCTCTCGAACCCCCCCCCTGGAAACCACCGCTCCATTCTCCATTCCTTTAGTTTACTTTTTCCAAAATGTCATATAAATGGAATCATACAGTAGGTAACCTTCTGGGACTGGCTTATTTCACTCAGCATTAATATCTTCGAGATTCATCTGGTTTTGTACGTATCGATAATCTATTCCCTTTTATCGCTGAGTAGTTTTTTGTTGTGTGGATGTACCACAGTTTGCTTATTGATTCACCCATTAAAGAACATTTGGGTTGTTTCCAGTTTTTAATAATTGTGAATAAAGCTGCTGTGAACATTCATGTACAGGTCTTTCTGTGAACATAAGTTTAATTCCCCTGGCTTAAATATCTAGGAGTGATATTGCTGGATCATGAAGTAAGTGTACATTTAACTTTATAATAAACTGCCAAACTCTTTTCCAGAGTGGCTATACCATCTTTCATTCTCACCATTTGCTCTGTATCCTTCTTAGCATTTGTCAAGTTTTTTAAAGTTTAACTATTCTAACGGATTAAGTAGTGGTATCTCATTATGATTTTAATTTGCATTTCCCAAATTAGAATGAAGTTGAGCATCTTTTCATATGCTTATGTGCTATATAGATATCCTCTGTGGTGAGGTGTCTGTTCAGATCCTTTGCCCATTTTTATTGGGTACTTTGCTTGCTTACAGGTGGATTTAGATAGTTTTAAAATATATTCTGGATACTAGCTCTTTGTCAGGAATGTAAATTGCAAATGTGTTCTCTCAGTTTGCGTGTTATCTTTTCATTTACTTAATGGTGTCTTTCATAGAGCAAAGTGTTTTAATTTCAATGAAGTCAAATTTATCAAATTTTTAATGGATTATGCTTTTGGTATTATGTCTAAGAACTCTTTACCTAACCCGAGGTCATGAAGATTTCTCTTATGTCTTCCTCTTCAAGTTTTATAGTTGTAAGATTTGCATTTAGCTCTATGATCAACTTTGAGCTCATTTTTGCTTAAGGAGTGAAGTTTACATGGAGGATTCTTTGTTTGTTTTGCCTGTGGGTATCCATTTGCCATTTGCTGAAAAGGCTATTGTTCTTCCACTGAGTTGCTTTTGCACCTTTGGCAATCAGTTGGGCTTGCTGGGACTACTGTCCATCCACATTCAAAAGAATGAAGTTGGACTCCTACCTCATACCACATATAAAATTCAACTCAGAATGAATCATAGAACTAAATTTAATAGATAAAAACTATAAAACTTTAAGAAGAAAATTTAGGAGTAAATCCTCATGACCTTGGGTAAAACAATGGTTTCTTAGAGATGACACCAAAAGCTAAGGAACAAAAGGAAAAAAATTGTCAAATTGGACTTAATCAAAGTTAAAAACTTTGTACTTCAAAGGACACCATGAAGAAAATGAAGAGAAAACCCACAGAATAAGAGAAAGTAATTAAATATCATATGTCTGGTAAGGGACTTGTGCCTTTATAAAAAACAATTATAATTCAACAATAAAAATACAAATAAACCAATTTAAAAATGGGCAAAGCACTTGAATAGACATTTCCAGAAAGAAGACATACAAATGGCCAACAAGCACATGAAAATATGCCCAACATCATTGGTCATTAGGTATACTCAAATCAAAACCACAATGAGATACCATTTTATACTTGCTAGGATAGATATAATAATTTAAAAAAGACAAATAATAACCAGTGTAGGTGAGGATCTGTAGATCCACATACTGCTTGTGGGAATGTGAAATGGTGCAGCTACTTTGGAAAACAATATGGCACTTCCTCAAATGGTTAAACATAGAGTTACCATACGACCCAGCAATTTCACTCCTTGCTACATACCCAAGAGAAATGAAAACACATTCTACACAAAGAGTTGTACACAAATGTTCAGCAGCATTATTCATAATAGCCAAAGAGTAGAAACAACCCAAATATTCATCAACTGATAAAAGGGTAAACAAAATGTGGTACATTATTATTATCCAGCCTTAAAAAGGAATGAAGTATTGATACATACCACAACATGGATGAACCTTGAAAACCTTATGCTGAGTGAAAGCATATTTATTCTGCTGAATCTTCCAATCCATGAACAGAGTATGTTATTTCTTTCATCCATGTTTTGCAGTTTTTACTGTGTAAGTCCTATAATGATTTGTTAAGCTTATACCTAAGTATTACATTTCCTTTGCAACAATTTACAATGGTACTGTCTTTTAAATTTTCTTTCCAATTGTTTATTGTTAGTCTATGGTTGATTTTTCTGTATTGACCTTGTAGTCTGTGGCCTTGCTAAATTCATTTTTTTATTCTATCAAGTTGTTAATAGATTCTTTAGGGTTTTCTTTATACAGAATCATGAGATAGTTTTATTCTTCCTTTCCAATCTGTATGGCTTTAATGTTTTTCCTTCCCTTATTGCATTGTCTAGGATCTCCAGTACAAGGTGGAATAGAAGTACTGAAAGCAGATATACATTTTTAATTGATCTTAGAAAGCCTTCAATCTTTCACCATTTAGTCAGCTGTAGGTTCTGTGGTTCATGTTGTGCAAGTTACATTCTATTCCAAGTTTGCCAAGACATTTTTTAAAAAAAATCATAAATGTATGTTGAAGTTTGTCAGACAATTTTTCTGCATCAATTGATATGATCATAGGGTTTTTCTTCTTTCGACTATTAATATAATGGATTACTTTGCATTCCTGGAATAAATCCCATTTGGTTATGGTGTGTTCTTTTTATACATTGCTGAATTCAATATGCTAATGCTTTGTTGAGGATTTCCATGTCTATGTTCATAAAAGATATTGGTCTATAATTTTTAATTTTCTGTACTGTTTTTTCTGGCTTGGGTACCAATATAATATATATATGTAATGTATTTATATATAATTAAAATTAATCTTACCAGTTTCTCTTCACTATATCTTAATGTGGCTCTAGAAAATGTAACATATGTGGCACATATTTGTGACTTGCATAAAATTTTTATTGTACAGAACTGCCCTAGACTAAAGGTGTATTTAGTCCTCCCAAACAAAGCTTAAAAGCAAGCCTCAGTGGGATCAAACTATTTCCAGAATAAAGCTCAAGAATATTTAAAACAATACAAAAATAGCCAGCACCCAATAAGGTAAAATTCACAATGTCTGGTATCCAATAAAAATTTATAACAAATGCCAAGAAGCAGGAAAATATGACACAAAATGAGGAGAAAAAAAATCTATCAAACAGAACCAGATACAAATCAGTCATATTCTATATAGCAGCAATAAACAATGAGGAAATATTAATTTAAAATATAAAATCTTTAGGAATAAGTATGACAAAAATATACATGTTTTTTAACACTGAAAACTGTGAAAGATTACTGAGATAAATTAAAGAAGACTTAAATAAATATAGAGATACGGCATATGCATGAATTGGAAGACTAAATATAGTTAGGATGGCAATTCTTTCCAAATTGATTTAGAGATTCAATACAATTTCAGTCAAATCTCAGTTGGCATTTTGGAAGAAATTGACAAGCTGCTTCTCAAATTTATATATAAATACAAAAGATGTAAAGTAGTTAATTTTGAAAAAGAACAAATTGGCATTGAAGATCAATGGAACGAAACAAGACAGTCCAGAAATAAATGCATGCATGTGCATATATGCAATTGACTTTCAAGGAAGGTGTCAAGGCAATTCAACTTGGAAAGGATAATCTTTTCTTTTCGACAAATTGTCTTGGAATAGTTGGACTTCCACAAGAAGAAAAGAAAAAGAACCTTGATCCTTACTTCACACAAATACAAAAGTTAACTCAAAATGAGTCATGACTTAAATATGGAGAGCTAAATCTATAAATATTTTACTAATAAACAATTTACTATGTTTTTCTTTCTGCTTGCTTTGAATTTAGTTTGCTGTTCTTTTTCTAGTTTCATAAAGGTGGAAATTTAAGTTATTGATTTGAAATCTTATTTCCTTTTTAACATAAGATTTACAATTTTAAACGTTTCTGAGGAAGCTTGGCGTATACTGTACTCTCCCTTTCATTCATCTCAAAGTATTTTCTAACTTCCTTTGTGATTTCTTCTTTGAACTAGTGGTTATTTTGCAGTGTCTTCTCTACTATCCATTTATGTGTGAATTTCTGAAATTTTATTTTGTTTTTGATATCTAATTTCATTATATTCCCAAGTATGTTTGCAGAACATACTTTTTATTATTTCAATCCTTTAAAAAAATTAGGGAGGTTTATTTTATGAGCTAACATATAATCTATCCTGGAGAATATTCCATGTGCAGTTCAGAAGAACATATATTCTGCTGTTGTTGTATGGCATGTTCTATAAATAGATGTCCATTAGGTCTAGTTGGCTTATAGTGTTGTCCAGGTATTCTATTTCCTTTTTGGTCATTTATCTAGTTCTGTCCGTTACTGAAAGTGGGGTAATAAATTCTTCAACTGTTATTGTTAAATTTCTATTTCTCCCTTCAGTTCTATCAGTTTTTGCTTCATGTATTTTTCAGCTCTGTAGATAGGTGGAAATGTATTAATAATTGTTAAATATTCATGATAGATTCACCTTTTTATAGTTATAAAATGTCCTTTGTTTTCTCTAGTAACAAATTTTGTCTTAAATTCTATTTTGTCTGATAATTATTATAGCCACCTAGCTCTCTTTTGGTTACTGTTTGCATCATATATCTTTTCCCACTCTTACTTACATTCTATTTGTATCTTTGAATCTAAAATGTGTCTCTTGTAGACAGCATACAGTTAGAACATGTGTGTCTCTTATACAGAGTCTGGCAATCTCTGCCTTTTAACTGGTTTGCTTAATCTAGTTACATTTAAAGTAATTACTGATAAAGTAGGATTTACATCTGCCATTTTGCCATTTTCTATATGTTGCATGTCTTTTTTGTTCCTTTATTCCTCCATTATTGATTTCTTTTGTGTTAAATAGATATTTTCCAATATACCTTTTAATTCTCTTGTTTAATTTACTATATTAAAAAATTATTTTCTTAGTGCTTGGCCCAGGGATTACAATTGACATCTTAAAATACAGTCTACTTTGGATTAATACCAACCTGATTCCAATCATATGTAAAAACTTTGCAACCATATAGCTCCATTCCTTCCCTCCTTTGTGCTATTACTGACATACAAACTGTTCCTTTATATTTTATACATTATAACCCCATCAAAACACTCGTATAATTATTGAATTATGCAGTTATCTTTCAAGTTAGAGAGAAAAAAACGTTCCCCCCAAATAAGATTTGTGTTGTCTTTTATATTTATCTATGCAATTACCTTTTCTGGTGCTCGCTCTTTCTTTCTTTCTTTCTTTCTTTCTTTCTTTCTTTCTTTCTTTCTTCCTACTCTCTAGTGTTCTTTCATTTCAGCCTGAAGAACTCTTTTTAGCATTTCTTGTAGGACTGGTCTTCTGGCCATTAATTCTCTCAGTCTTTGTGTACTTGACAATGTCTATTTTTCCCTCATTTAAGGATATTTTTGCTGGATATAGAATTCTTGGTTGTCAGTCTTTTGCTTTAAACATTTTGTATATGTCATCACACTGACTTCTAGTGCCCATTGTTTCTGATGGGAAATCAGTTATCTTTTAATTTTCCTGCTTTCAAGATTTTTTCTTTGTCTTTGAGAGGTTGACTAAGAAGTGAATTTTTTTGTGTTTATCCTACTAGGAAATATTTGAGCTCTTGGATGTGTAGACTATTTTTGAGAAGTTTTTACTCATTATTTCTTCAAATATCCTTTCTGTTCTTTTTTTCTCTTTTCTA
Organism: Phocoena sinus; assembly: GCF_008692025.1. Classification (NCBI taxonomy): domain Eukaryota; kingdom Metazoa; phylum Chordata; class Mammalia; order Artiodactyla; family Phocoenidae; genus Phocoena; species Phocoena sinus. The sequence goes on from NC_045784.1 coordinate 95,383,813, forward strand.
CTTCTGAGACTCCCCTTATGTGTATGTTGGCCATTTAATGGTGTCTCACAGGTCTCTTAAGCTCTGTTCATTTTTATTCATCCTGTTTTTCTTTCTGATCCTCAGTCTAGACAATGGTAATTGAATTATCTTCAAGTTTGCTAATCCTTTCTGCCAGCTCAAATCTGCTGTTAGGCCCTTCTAGTGAATTTTTCATTCTGTTATAGCACTTTTCAAATCCAGAAATTCAATTTGATTCTTTTTTTAAATAATTTCTGTCACTTTATTAATATTCTCTATTTGGTGAGACATCATTCTCATACTTTCCTTTAATTCTTTAGATGTTTTCCTTTAGTTATTTGAAGATATTTAAAATAGCTGGTTCAGTCTTTACCAAAGCCAACATCTGGGCTTCCTCAAGGACTGTTTCTATGACATCTTTTTTCCTGTGTACAGACCATACTTTGTGTGTGTGTATGTTTTGTAGTTTTTTGCTGAAACTAGACATTTTAAACAATTTAATATGATTACTCTGGAAATCTGATCCCCTTCTTCTAGAGTTCGGTTTTTAGTGTTTGTTTAGTGACTATCCTTGACTGATTTTGTAAAATCTGTATTCTTTGTTATGTGCAGCCATTGAAGTCTCTGTTAGCCTCGTAGTCAGATAATGATTGCACAGGGATTTCATTAAATGCCTTGAATCAGTAATTCTCTCACTCTTTGCTAGTGGCTCTGTGTGTGCATAGTGACACATCTTCAATGTTCTTGCAGTTTATCATCTGTAAATGACACATTTGAAAAGACAAGGGAAATTTAAATATGGACTCCAAATTATAATTATAGTGTATCAATGTTAAATTTCTTGAGTGAGATATGGTACTGTGATAATGTAGTTGAATATATACGACAATATTTGTGTGAAATGTGTGATATTGGTAATTTACTTTCAAATGTTCTAAAAATAAGTTCTTGGGCCCCATCATATGTATACGGCAGTAAGAGCTTTGTTTCAGAGGCCACATTAACTTGTGACTTATATCCACAAACTTTTAACTTAAAACAATGCCAAATAAGAGGGTTAGACAATATAGTCTCCACTGTCAAAAGTGCACAGTGTAAGGGAGAAAAAAATATTTCTTTACTAGCACATGAGATCTCAAAAAGGAGAGCTATGCCTTACAGTATTTGTCTTGGGATGGTTTTTGAGTCAACATTCAGTCAGTGAAACCTAGAATTTGCTCCTTGGCCTTTCAGATATTCTATGAAGACTTTCACTTTGCTCTCCAATGTAGCAGTGCTTAGCTGTGATATTAAAGGATTAGCAGATCATGTTCAAAAACAGCACCACACAGAATAGGGATTTTTAAACCTGGTTCTATGGATGAAGTTAACGAAGTCAATAAATCTATTAAAATTGTATGTGAAATATTGGGTGTTTTGCATTTTTCTGGGCTTTCATCATATTCTCAAAGGAATCTGCCCTCCCCCAAATGGTTAAGAACCACTGAAGTAGAGGATTCTGTTGATTTCTGAGATGCCCATTGCCTGTATCTGAACAGCCGCTAGCCAGCTCTTAATGGATAAGTCAGGGATACCTCTATGTTCTCTAGGAGGGACTAAATGGCTTTGGGTTAAGTGAGTAACAAGTTCAAAAGGAAGACGAAGCTCTAGGTTGAATTTAAGGTACTTATTAGACTCAATGCTAGATTTTGTTATTTCATGAGTTAATAAAGAAGCACATATATTACCATTTTTTGAGATGTTGAAACATCTTTTATTAAGGAAGGCACTGTAAAATTATAAATTCCTCCCAAAGTTACTTGAGAATTGGAAGAGTTGCTGCAATGATTAGAGTAATAAATTTTATATGCACAAACTATACTTTGAATATATAAAATGAATATATAACAAAGAGCACTAACACTCATCCTCTCTTTTGAGTTCCTATTAGTTAAATAATTTCAAGTAGTTCAAAGATAAATTGGGCTACGTGAAAACAAAATATATGGAATTACCATAGAAAGAAATTATATTACAATACAGTTATCAAAAATATTTTTAAAACATGGTAATATTTATTACAATACAGTTAAAACATGGTAATATTTATTACAATACAGTTATCAAAAATATTTGTGCATTAGATCTCTAGGACTTACTACTAGTTGCAAGTTTGTACCCTTAAACAGCATGAATTGTATACTTTTAAAAATGAATTTTATGGTATCTGGATTATATCTCAATAAAGCTGTTACCATAAAATAAACTCTCAGAAGAATACATAGGAATAATTTTCATGACCTTATGTTAGGCAGTGGTTTCTTAGATATCACAGATAACAATGTTGCTGTCCTCATCTTTTAAAGCATACAATTCAGTAGTTTTGAATACATTTACAGAGTTGAGAAACCATCACCTCTGTCTATTCTAGAACATTTTCATCACTCCTAAAAGACCCTGTATCCATTAGCAGTCAATTCCCAGCACTCCCTTCCCTCTCCAGAGCCCCTATCAACCACTAATCTACTTTTGTTTCTATGGATTTGTCTATTTTGAACATTTCATATAAATGAACTATATAATATTTGTCCTTTGTGTGTGGATTCTTTCTCTTAGCATGTTTTCAAGGTTCATCCATGTTGTAGCATCTGTCAATACTTCATTCTTTCCTATGGTTGAATAATATTATATTTCATTGTATGGATATACTGCATCTTTTTAATCTATTCATCAGTTGATAGTCATTTGGGTTATTTCCACTTTGCTATTATGAATAATGCTGCTATGAATATTTGTGTGCAAGTTTTTGTGTGGATATATATTTTTAATTCTCTTGGGGACATACCTAGGAGTGGAATTGCTCAGTTATATACTAACCCTACTTTTAACTTTATGAGGAATTGTCACACTATTTTTTAAAGTGGCTGCACCATTTTACATTCCCACCAGCAATGTATAAGAGTTCCGATTTTTCCACATCCTCACCAAAACTCATCACAGTTCATGTTTTTTTTTGTAGTCATGCAAGTGGGTATGACGTTGTATCTCATTCTGGTTTTGATTTACATTTCCTTAATGCTGAATGACATTGAGCATGTTATCATGTGCTCATCAGCCATTTGTGTATCTTATTTGGAGAAATGTTGATTCATATATTTTGCGCATTTAAGAATTAAGGGTGGGGGGCCTCCCTGGTGATGCAGTGGTTAAAAATCCTCCTGCCAATGCACGGGACACGGGTTCGATCCCTGGCCCAGGAAGACTCCACATGCCATGGAGCAACTAAGCCCATGTGCCACAACTACTGAGCCTGCGCTCTAGAGCCTGCGAGCCACAACTACTGAAGCCCGGGCGCCTAGAGCCCGCGCTCCACAACAAGAGAAGCCACGACAATGAGAAGCCTGTGCACCGCGACGAAGAGTAGCCCCTGCTCACCGCAACTAGAGAAAGCCCGCACGCAGCAATGAAGACCCAACACAGTCAAAAATAAAAACAAACAAATAAATAAATTTATTTAAAAAAAAACTAAGGGTGAGGCTTGGCATTAGAAACAGGCTGATGTTGGAGTTTTGAGATAATTTATACTGGGATGGCAGGAGTGATGACAGTTTTAACAACCTCACCTCTCCATTCTCCAGCTATTGTCAAAGATAAAAAAAAAAAAAAAGAAAGAAATCACTCAGAGAGAATTCTGTGAAAGTAAAGCGAAAAGGTAGGGCTAAAAGAAATACTGAACTCACTTTATTTCATCCAGATGACAAACTCATAAGAAGCCTGCATGCTCTAGCTACCATCTATCTGTCTATCTATCTATCTATCTACCTATCTTCTATCTTTTAATTTGTCCATCCTAGTGTTAGAATTTACAAGTGAAATGATCATCATAGGAATAAGTATTGATATACTTATTGAATTGAAAAATGAAGTCATCCTTTTCTTAAAAATAAATTTATTTAATTTATTTATTTTTGGCTGCATTGGGTCTTTGTTGCTGCACATGGGCTTTCTCTAGTTGTGGCGAGCGGGGGCTACTCCTCGTTGTGGTGCGGGGGCTTCTCATTGCGGTGGCTTCTCTTGTTGCGGAGCACAGGCTCTAGGCATGTGGGCTTCAGTAGTTGTGGCTCACGGGCCCTAGAGCGCAGGCTCAGTAGTTGTGGCGCATGGGCTTAGTGGCTCCGTGGCATGTGGGATCTTCCTGGACCAGGGCTTGAACCCGTGTACCCTGCATTGGCAGGTGGATTCTTAACCACTGAGCCACCAGGGAAGCCCAAGTCATCCTTTTTGAGACAAAAGCAATATGGTTTAGCCAGTTGATTTGGAAATGATGACTGGCTTTGCTAGTTAGGCTATATGACAGATATTTTTTATCAATTGCTAAATCTGAAGCTCCAAAATTTTGGTAAAATTATATTTAAAATGTGATAAGAAAAAAGCATTTCATAAAGAACGTTCTATTGGTTAAGCTGTATTAAAATTAATAAAATTTCTATTTTTCATTCCATGAACTTTGTTTAGTATGTTGGGTTAAACAAAGTGCCTCTAGGTAAAACAGTAACTGGTACATTTAATAATTATTTGGCAAGTCTTAGTAAAGACTTTTTGGTTTTGTCCCCAAATTTAGCACCTTAAAACAATAAATATTTATTATCTTACAGTTTCTGTGGGTCAGGAATCTGGGTGTGGCAAGTTGTGTGCCTCTGGCTCAAGATCTCTTACAATGGTATAATCCAGTTGTTGGCCAGAGGTGGGGTCTCATCAGAAGCGTGAACCGAGGGAGTATTGTGTTCCAAGCTCGCTCGTACTGTTGTATGGTTGTTGACAGGATTCAGTTCCTTGTGGGCTGTTGGACTGAGGAGCATAGTCCATTGCTGGCATATTGGCCAGAGACCTCTCTCAGTTCTTTCTGGAGTGGGCCTCTCCATCAGCCAGCTCATAAAATGGCAGCAGGCTTCCCTCCGAGGATGTGAGAGAGGAAAGCCATTGTTATAACCTAATCTCTCAAGTGACATCACTTTTGCCATAATCCATTTGTTAGGCGTCCATAGGTCTAGCCCACACTCAAGGGGAGAATACTGCATAGGGTTCAAATATCAGGAAGTGGGTATCATTGGGGGCCATCTCAGGAGCTTCCTACCACAGTATTACTTTCCAGAAATTGAGAAACTGAATGACTGTAATCTTGGGTAAAAATTCTTTTCTAAGTCATGTGGTTTCTAATTACTTGCCTTCAATAAAGTTTAAAGAGAACCGAAGCAAGTTTTCAGATGATTGTTAAAAATATTGTTATTTTTAATGAGGTCGAACCGATCTTTATTTTTAATTAATTAATTAATTTGGCTCTGCTGGGTCTTAGTTGTGGCACAGGATCTTCATTGCCACGTGTGGGATCTTCCTTGTGGCATGCGGGATCTTTAGTTGCGGTAGGCAAACTCTTAGTTGCGTCATGCAGGATCTAGTTCCCTGACCACGGATGGAACCCGGGCCCCCTGCATTGGGAGTGCGGAGTCTTAACTACTGGACCACCAGGGAAGTCCCTAAAAATACTATTTTTTTTATTTTAAGATTTTTTGGCTGCACCATGCGGCTTGTGGGATCTTAATTCCCTTACCAGGGATTGAACCTGGGCCCTCAGTAGTGAAAGTGCAGAGTCCTAACCACTGAACCTCACAGGGAATTCCCTAAAAATATTATGAAAAATCATTGTATAACTTTTTGACATTAACTCAGAGTTCAAGGAAATTGAGTGACAATGGCATAATAAAACTATTCATTCACATATGCTTATTGACATGAAAAAGTTTTCTTAGTGCTTTTATAAAAATGGAAACTAAATATATAATTGATGCTGAATCTTGTTCCTGAATATTACTCAATATTCTGTGGCTATAATAACTAGCTGGAAGAAAAGCCCCACTAACATCTTTAAGAAATGCATTCATTTCCGGTAAAAATGTATTTTTATGCCTAATTGTTATTTATCAAAATTTGTATTATATTTGTGTTCTTTTGAGCAGTTTTGTACTGCTAATAATTGAATAATAACGATATTCAGAAGAAATGTTTCAACATTTATTACCTTCTAGCCACAGAAAATAAAAAATTAAAATTCAATTTATACTTTTGTTATGAAGAAATATAAGGTAATCAATAATTTATAAAGACTTTAAAACACAAAAAATTTATAACGTTAGGGTAAAATCCTGTAGGGATGTGGAATGCAAATAAGAATTCAAGGAGAGCAAGGAATGGTGTAAACTCTCTGCCCTTAAAGAAAGAAGAGTTTAGCCATTTATTTTTTAAATACATGGTTATGAGTAACAAATCACTATGGTATTCAGATTCCATTGGATACGTTTAAATGAGTAATTGGATAGTTTTATTTTAAATGTCAATATTTACCATATTCCAGAAATTACATCCTTTGCAACTGTTTAAACTTATGATGAATAATCTAGATGTCAACCTAAGAATATATAAGATACATAGCTTTTTTTTCTCTACAAATTGATTAGAGGGTGTGCCTGCAAAAGGTCTGAATGCCCTTGATGAGACCTTGAACTAAGACACACTTATGGCTCTAGTAAATATCACTGCCCTAAAATCCTGCCTTGGGAGACAGTGTTGTTGTAGGCAACTTGTAATGCAGAGGAAGATAGGAGGCAAGGGCAATATGAAATAGTGAGATGCAGCCTGCCATTGTGGAAAGAGCAGGGGTTTTGGAGTCAAAACAAAACAGGGTTTGAAGTACTGCTCTGCTACTTATCAGCTGTGTGTCCTCAGAGCAGTCAATCAAAATCTGAGTCATGGTTTTCTCAGCTGTTAAAATAAAGGAAAATCTCTATCACACTGATTTGTTGTAGAAGTCAATGTAAAATGCCTGGGCTACTGCCTGGTACATAGTAAGAGCTATATAGCTGTTGATCCCTTCTCCTACATTTCTGAGCCTATAATACCAGAAACGAACTTTGAATTTTCATTTTACCCGTTGATGGCCCAGAATAGCCAGTCTTTCATCTGTGGAATGTTTCTCTAGCTCTTGAAATAAAGTTGGTATTTGATAAGTATTTCTTAAAAGGAAGTGAGTCACATTTTTAAACACAGGGTCTTTAGATTCTTGTCATCTCTAGACAAGTTCAAAAGGGAGAATGATGATATAGCTCCTATGCGTATTCAGCTATTTTCTAATAAATTGGGCTGGATGTCCTGGTATCTGGAAATGGTCTCACTGCTTTTAATTTTTTAAAATCCCTGTGTGAGTTAGCTTTTTGTTTGTTTGTATGTGTTTTAAACAATAAGCAGTTAGGTCCTTTAAAAAATAGTTTTCTAACTGATTTTGACAAAGAACAGAAACATTCAATGGGCCAAGTTGTAAACCATAGTTGTTGTTTTTTTTGTTTTCTTTTTTAGCTTAAGAGGCTTTCTGGTACCCACTCATTGCACTTACTCAAATCAGGTGAGGATATGATTTTGGCTAAACATTTTTAAAAAAGAGCTCAAGAACCCCAGGTGATACCATTCCATTCCCCTTGTGCTCAGGTGACCTCAGATTGGGATTTACTATGTAAATAATTAGCAGAGAAGTTATTGCAAATTATCCTCTCAACAGTCTTTTCCCACTCATTTATCATGTATCAATTCGTTGTCTACCTATCCATTCATTTTTAAAATTAAAAAAATTTTTACTTTTATTGAAGTATAATTGATTTACAATATTGTGCTCATTTCAGGTGTACAGCAAAGTGATTTGGTTATACATATATATATGTATATGTCTATATTATTTTATTGATTCTTTTCCATTATAGTTTATTACAAGATATTGAATATAGCTCCCTGTGTTATACAGTAGACCCTTCTTGTTCCTCTATTTTATATATAGTAGTGTGCCTCTGTTAATCCCACACTCCCCATATACCCCTCTTCTCCCTTCCCCTTTGGTAACTGTAAGTTTGTTTTCTATGTCCATGAGTCTGTTTCTGTTTTGTGAATAAGTTAATTTGTACTATTTTTAGATTCCACATGTAAGTGATATATAATATTTGTCTTTCTCTGTCTGAATTACTTCACTTAGTATGATCATCTCTAGGTCCATTCATGTTGCTGCCAATGGCATTATTTCATTCTTTTTTATGGCTGAGTAATATTCCATTGTTTATATACACCACACCTTCTTTTACCACTCATCCGTTGATGGACATTTAGGTTGCTTCCATGTCTTGGCTATTGTAAAGAGTGCTGCTATGAACATTAGGGTGCATGTATCTTTTCAAATTAGAGCTTTTGTCTTTTCTGGATATATACCCAGGAGTGGGATTGCTGGATCATATAGTAACTCTATTTTTCGTTTTTTAAGGAGCTTCCATACTGTTCTCCATAGTAGCTTCACCAATTTACATTCCCACCATTCATTTTTTAAAATTATTTTATTTTTGGCTGTGTTGTGTCTTCGTTGCTGCACGCGGGCTTTCTCTAGTTGCGGCGAGCAGGGGCTACTCTTCGTTGCGGTGCGCGGGCTTCTCATTGCAGTGGCTTCTCTTGTTGTGGAGCACGGGCTCTAGGTGTGTGGGCTTCAGTAGATGTGGTGCATGGGCTCAGTAGTTGTGGCTCATGGGCTCTAGAGTGCAGGCTCGGTAGTTGTGGCGCACGGGCTTAGTTGCTCTGCGGCACGTGGGATCTTCCTGGCCCAGGGCTCGAACCCGTGTCCCCTGCATTGGCAGGCAGATTCTTAACCACTGCACCACCAGGGAAGCCCTCACCATTCATTTTTTGATTCTTGTGTTGAACAACTACTATGTTGCAGGTACTCTGCTAGATGCTGGGTATAGCAAAATGACTGTCCTCTAATGGTGGTGGGAATACCACACAGAGCACAGTTCGAATACAGAGGTAGCACCTGAATCCTGAAGACTGGGAAATAACAGACCACCTGGCAGGACTGGTTAAACAGCGTGAGCTGTAAAGTGATGAATAAGATACTTATTCATTCAGACGTTCTTTCATTCAAACAGTATATATTGACTGCCTGCTAGGTGAGAGGTGTTGGGATTTTAGCAGTGCATAATATGGACAACATTATAATTTGGAATGTGGAAATCTGTTTTCTTTTCAACCCTTGATCTACTTTGAATCGTAAGATTACAGATGTGGTTTTTGTAGTCATAGTTGTCTAAAACTTCACTAAATGTATGATGCCCAAAAGATTTTCATTCATCCATATGGAGCTAGCCTTTCACCTTATATGTTAGACAAATCCGACATTGACTTTTTAAAATTTTCACTGTTTGGTGATGATGCCCTTTCCCACGCTCTGCCCTACCCTCTATACCCAGCTATGACTTTTGAACATTCTCCAAGATCATCAGCCCCTGCCTGGTTGCTTTTGTATAAGACATAACCTACACAGTCATAGCCTGTGGTTCTTCCTCTTCCAAGTTTCCAACATTTTCAGGACTTTTGTGCTACCATAATGTGATCTTAATGACACATAGCCTTACATATATGTTCTAATCATGTGTGTGTCCTGCATTGCCTTTGATAACGTCAGCTCCTGTAGAGCAGGCGAGAGCTTCTATTTAGCTCCTTTTGCAGTGCCAGTGTAATGTACTGTGACTGTAGATCATACCCTCAAATGTTGTTGACTTGCTCAGATCCTGAACACATGGCCACAGCTAGGTCAAGTGAACATGTCTGTTCAATTTCACATTCCTCAGCAAATCCGAGCTCAAGGTTATTTTTCTTGCAATCAAACTACAAGGCCAGTTTCCTACCAGCTTTTGATAAATTCTTATGCACTCTCTCAGATCTCCTGCCAGCAACCATCTTGCTCTAGCAAATTGGAAAGCTTTAAAACATAATGCAAAGGAAGAGTGACAGGCACAGACACAGCAGAGCAGAGCCTTTAAGGAGGAAAGCTACTTCCAGGAGTCTTGGGCCCACTGGCAGGCTGGTTGGAGGTGTATATTGAGGAGGGGGATATTTTGGCATCCTTCGCATTAACTAGTAGCTGCTTAGTTCATCTGGGCATAAGACTAACTCTGTTTCCCTATGATGGGAAAGCAGTACGAACTGCCATGACATACACACTCCATGTTGAGGTGAGACAATACATTTTCCCTGGCATCTCAACAGAAGTCTACCTCACTTTGGACTTCTTTCTTCTGTTGGAATTCAGGGCACGCTTCTCAAATGTTGGTGTGCATCAGAATCATATGGGGCATTTGTTAAAAATGCAGATTTCTGGACCTCCCTAGACATATAGTGTATTGTGGTTTTGCCTCAGGGCAATTTTAAAAAGATGTAAGCATTTAAAATATATCATCGTTTCTGTAACTCCGTTTTTGTTTTCATTCATTTAAACATTAGAAAGGGATCTTCAAAATATTGAAGTGGTCCAGACCTCCCACAACCTCTTGGAGGCCCTGCAGTAGAGAAAGCGCCCTCAGCGAGAATTACCATCCCCCGCCATGCTCTCGCCTCCAACTTAGTGCGCATGTGCAGTGGTCTAGCGCCGAGCCAGTTGCTAAATAGTCAGCAACCTGCCTCTCTTCCCCAAGGCTGCTAGGTGGTTAGAATTTCCTGTTTTAATCATTCTGGGGCCTCCTGGGAATTACTTTGATATTGGTTTATCTCGTTTAGAGCCCTGTGGTAAGTTCAATCCAAGCACACAAACTGAGCTGCAAAACATAAAGGTCAAAAAGAGAGCCCTCCCTCCAGCTTCAGCTCCCTGCCCATCCATTGCCCCCGACACTTCCTGTACCCTAGTACTGATGGCCCCCAATAGCCCCAGACTGCAAGAGACCCCTCAGTGGGTGTTACAAACAGGTCCTCCTTCCTCCTGACAACTTGCAGTTGTCCTTTGAGCAGCCATTATGTCTGCCTCCTGCCCCACCCCGAGGAATAAAACGGCCACTAATCCCTCCCCCAATTATGTTGCTAGGTGGTTGAAACTGCCGCTCTGATCTCTCAAGGACTTGGTGTTACTTTTTTACCGGTTACAAAGTTTCCAGACCCTGTAACAACCTCAGCTCCAGTGCACAAATTCGGGTGCTAAACCTCAGGGCAAAGCTCAGAACCCACACACTAGCTCCACCCAGCTCTCCCATCCTCAGGGTCCCAACTCCCCTCACATTTCATTACTGATACCAATCAGTCCCCCGTCTCCTTGCTTCATGAGCAATCCCAGCTGTTTGCAGACAGAGACCAGAGAGCAGGGAAGGTGCGACAAAAGAGGTTGTATTTGAGCTGGGCCTGGAGAGAGTGGCAGGATTTCTCCAGGCAGAGATGGAGGGAGAAAAACTTTCCCCCAAGAGGCAATAGTAAGAAAAGTCAGAAAGAGTAGAGAGGTTGATCGTAGTCATTGCAGTCGAATGAACTACTCAAGATTTATTTACATTAGCAGTTCTCAAATTTCAGGGGCTATTAGACTCGCCTGGGGTGCTTGCGAAAATGCAGATGCCTGGGTCTCACCTCAGACCTGCAGAAACTGATGCTGTGGGGATGGGGGTGGGCGGCTCGAGAATCTACACTGTTTCACAAGCTTCTTTGGGTGATTTTGACACAGGTGATTGTTGACCATCCTTTCAGAAACACTAATTCTGGGATTCTGCCTGCTGGTCCAGATGTGTTCAGCAGGCCAAAGCAATGAAACAGCAGGTCTTCCTCATTCCTACCTGTCCCTGTCTTCCCATGGCCAACCCCTAACATCCCTCTGTCATTGGGACAGTGGGTAGAAGGTATAATTTGTGCACCCCCGAAGATAATGTTATTAGGCCGCCCAGCAATATGAAAAAAACTGGCTTCCTGGGCTACTATGGAGAGATGACAGGGGAAGGAAGGAGGAACAAAGGCAGAATTAGTAACTGATAGTCTCCCTAGGCATTTTTAACGTGTGCACTGTACAGCCAAAGAGATGACCTTTCAACTAGTGAATGGGAAGGGAGGGGTGCCTGGTGGTTACTCAGGCTTGGTACTCTCTGGTCTTTCTTTTGGGGGGGGGATGCTGATCACGTTTATTTAACATTCTCTGCAGAATTTATTTTTTTCTTCCTGTTTTAGTCAGATGTGATTGACATACAGCACTGTATACATTTAAGGTATACAGCATAATGACTTATATATATCATGATTACCACAATAAGTTTGGTGAACATCCGTCACCTCACGTAGATAACTTGCGGTGCAAACATTTTAGGATCTACTCTCTTAGCAGTTGTCAAACGTACCATACGGTGGTGTTAACTACAGTTGTCATTTGTACATTACATCCCCAGGACTTATCTTACAACTGGAAGTTTGTATCTTTTGACCACCTTCATCCAATTCCCCCTCCCCCCCACCCCTTGCCTCTGGTCACCACAAATCCTATCTCTTTTTCTATGAGTTTCTTTTTTTTTCTTTTTTAAGATTCCACATATAAGTGAGATCATGCAGTATTTGTCTTTCTCTGACTTATTTCACTCAGTATAATGTCCTCCAGGCCCATCCATGTTGTCTTTAGCAGGCTGTCTCGTACTGAGGACAATGAAAGTGGCAGAACAAAAGACAACTGCAAATTGACCCAGTGCCTTAGGTCCCTGAGACGCAGAAGGATCTGCTTCCCATCTTCTAAAATGGTCCTGCAAAGTCCTCACAAGCAGTCTGGGTTTTCTTTAGAGACCATTTAGGGTATGGAACACAAGTGTGCGCATGAAAACAACACAGGTTATAAACAATAGAGCTTAATTATCTTTCCCACTCTGATTCCAAGGGACGTGGCAGGAAAAGTGGGAAACAAATCAGTGAGGGCACTGGATCCCCGGAATTCCCTCCTCCACACTCCACCTCCGACCCACTCTGTTGCCTTCAAATAAGTCATCTACTTTTTGGGAGTCAGAATAAAATTTGGGCAGTTTTTCATTCATAATTTCTCATGAAATCAACCAATAGGATCACAGTGCTTCTTCAGTCCCTCACTACGTTATCTGTAGTCATGCAGAAGAGTTTCAGCTTTTCTCCTCTTCTCGTCTTCCCTGTCTTACTACAAGGTGGGCTGGGAGTGTGGGGGGAAGAAAACAAGGCCTCAGGGAGATTGGATGATACAGATTTTAAAATGTGGTTCTCTCCCAGTAGACACCGCCACTCTCCATTGTTATATGAGGAAGGTGGCGCCTCAGGAGAGCACAGTATGGGTGAGTTTTGATTGAGGAATAGGATGAAGAGCAAAGTTGGGAGCAGGATGCCGTAGCCTATGCAAGGTCAGAAGGAACAGCACTGTAGAAGCTTCTGGGTAACATAAAATAAGTATATCCTAGTTCAGACTTGGAAATAAACCATGTTGCTTTCTGTAGGCCTCCACTCTATCACTGCAAACAAATATTCCTGTGATATCTCAGTGGTTCTCAAAGGAAATAAGCTCTAATTGGACTCCCAGGCCACAGTGAGCTCATGCGGTGAAAGAATTGTCCTCCCTCCCTCCTGACCAGGGGTGCTGGCCGTCATGGGATGGGGACTCTAAGTGCTTTCTGGAGCTACTGTCTTCTCTACGTAAGTGCCTTTCTGGCCAGTTTCAAACATAATGGACCAGAGAATGAAATGCCAAATGTTCAACCTCTTAACTTGCCTCTGGGAATGGGACATCAGACAGCTAGTTCTTTACATTTATCTAGAGCTTTACGCTTTCCCAAGCACTTTAACATCTTTTCTCTCATTTGATTCTCACACCCACCTGCGAAGTTGTCAGGACATCGATTATCCAGTGCAGATGTGGCAACTGAGGTCTGGAGAGAGAAATTGCTTCTTGAGGGTCACACATCTGGTTCGTGGTAAAGCAGCTCTAGAATCCAACTCTTCTGACCCTAGCTTCCACTCAAATCTGCCACTCACTTGGTTCACTTACTATCTATGGGTATAGTGCTCAAACAGGAGCATCCCTCACAGGATTCGGTGGGCTAACGCCTGGAAAGCTCAAGCTCTCTTTGACATCCTGCTACACCCCTCCCCCATCAGGAGCTCTAGGGAGCCTGACCTTCTCCGCATCCTCATTCAAATCCCTGTGTCTGTTCCTCACTCTCCTGCCTTGGTCTGGGCTCACCAATACCCCGAAACAAACGCTCCTTGTGCCCTCTCTCACATCCCCAGTTAAATTGCAACTCAACGCTTTACTCCTCCAAGAGCCTCCGTAGAGTGAAGGAAGGCATGAGGGATTGGGGGAAATTTTTTCCCTTTTCTATTTTAATTGCTGTGTTCTTCCTAGATGGGAGAAGAGCGCTGGCTTGTTCTTATCTCTTAGTCCTCAGCTCAAATATCATCTCCTCAAAGAGACCTTCCCTGAGCCACCAATTCAGAGCGGGTGCCTTCGTTACTCTATCGCACGGAGCCCTGTTCTCTTCTCTCATACCAATTGCCACAAATCACCTGAATTGTTTCGCCTATGTTTGCTTATTCTTAGGCTCCCCACTAGAAGAAAATTCCACTGAAATTAGGCACTTTGTCCTTTTCAGTTCTGCAGTCCTAAAGCCTGGCGTGGAGCAGGTGTACAATAGATTTTTGTAGAAGGAATGAATTGGAGAGCCAAAGGCAGGTATGAAGTGAAGGGAGCATCAGAAACATTATGTATCGGTTTTCAAGTATATCATCTTATTTCATCTTCACAACAGCCTGCTGAGGTAGGTTCTGTTACTATTTCCATTTGATCAATAAGGCTCACCAGAGTGAAGACGTTTGTCAAAGGACACACGGCTAGAAACTGGTGGTCCGCAATTCAAATCTGGATTGAGTTGACTCTAGAACCGTAGCTCTTAAGTGCTCAGGTACACTGTCGCTCGGGGAAGTGCACTGAGTGGGATTTCACAACGAGCAGCATGTTTTCTCCTACACGACAGAAACAGAAACGGAGCCTGACCACGGTTCCGAGATTTTGACAAACAGATCCCTCTATATACACTTGGCCGGGCCTCTGTCTGCCCCGGTTTCTCTCCTGCTTGTTTCCTTCAGTTTCTCTGCTACAGAAGCGACATTTGCAGGGTTCTTGCTTTCAGCACTGCGGGTCAGACACTGCACAATTCTGGTAGCGCCATTCATAGCAGATGTGGCAGTCCTGAAACCCACTGAACTGCTTGTCACCTTTTCTGGGCGTCTCCAGAAAGGTAAATAGAACCTTTCAGTCAAGCAGGCACAGATTGTTCTGCCTGCCTGCATCTTGCAGTTGGGGAGTGAGGAAGCTTTTCCTTTGGGAGGACAGAGGCAGTCAGATGGTGGTGAGCATGGGGATTTGCTGAGCTCACCCAGCAGTTTTCAGAAATAACAGAGACTAAGCCCATCAGGGGTTCCATTTCTGAGCCTGGGAAGAAGTGAGAGGTGTGTCTTATCACCTGGTTGTGGAAAAATCTACAGGTCTGTCCCCATGTGGGATTATTACTGGTCCTACGTACTCAGATTGTCATAGCATGTGCCGTCTAACTTCCTGCCTCACTGATCGGGAGCTTCCTTTTAACCTCCCAGGCCATACTTCTATCTTTTAGATTTCTTGTAAATATCACCTCCTGAGGAGTCACTGGGCCTGAGTTCACCCTGACCTAACTCCTTACGCATAGCAGATGCTCAAGTCCTTGTAGGAAGAATGAATTAACGAATGAACAAACTTGCCATGGAACCCTGGGCGAGTCTCAACCTTTGGAAGCCCATTTCCTCACCTGTAACATGCAGAGAGTCGTGCGTACATTCACAGAGTTCTTGTGAGGATCAAACAAGACACTATTTGCAAGTGTGCTTAGTAAAGTATAAAGCAAGGTATTAACTATAATTATGAAATCCATCATCTAGGCAGATTTCCTTTCAGTTAGATAATGCCCCTCCCCATTGCCATACAATTTATTCAACTCCAAACACTAAACACTTGCCAAGGATATAAACTCACATTATGTATTTTTTAAAACATGGTTGACAAACTATAGATCAGAGATTTTCCCAAGCTTCTCCCTACCAATTAGTGAAGAAGTATGTGTTGGGTACCTACTATGTGTCCCACATTTTACTAGGCATCAGGCGAATGTAAAGAAAACCTAAAGCAGAGCCCCTGTCTTCACAGAGCTTCGGTCTACCAAGGTAGAAAAGAGACATATTTTGAAATAACTAGAGTAGAAGTTGGCAAACCATGGTCGGCCTGCCACTTGGTTTTGGATAGCCTGCGTGCTAGGAATGGTTGTTACATTTTTAAATGGTTGAATAAAAATCAAAAGTTAGAATAATATTCTTTGAGACAGGGACTTCCCTGGTGGCGCAGTGGATAAGAATCCGCCTGCCAATGCAGGGGACATGGGTTTCATCCCTGGTCCAGAAAGATCCCACATGCTGTGGAGCAATGAAGCCCGTGCGCCACAACTACTGAGCCTGCGCTCTAGAGCCCGCACCACAACTACTGAGCCCACTTGCCGCAACTAGAGAAAGCCCGCGCGTGCAGCAACGAAGACCCAACGCAGCCAAAACTAAAATTAAATCTTTAAAAAAAATTCTTTGAGACAAAAATTATATGAATTTCCAATTTCAGGGCCCATAAATAAAGTTTTATTGGCACAGAGCCATGCCCACTTTTTAATGTATTTTCTATGGCTTCTTCTGCATTTTAAGAACAGCATTGGATAGTGGTGACAGTGGTCTTACAGTTCGCAAAGCCTAAAATATTCACTATCTGCCCCTTGAGAGAAAAAAACGTCAACCCCTAAGCTAGAGGACAATAAGCTTAGGTTTGGTCAGCTTGTCAGTTGCTCTGTTTTCACACTTTAAAATGTTCTGGGAAGTCATATGCATTAAAGATTCATTAATTTTGGGAATTCCCTGGCGGTCCAGTGGTTAGGACTCTGCACTTCCCCTGCCAGGGGCCCAGGTTTGATCCCTGGTCGGGGAACTAAGATCCCACAAGCCGTGTGGCGTGGCCAAAAATAAAGCAAAGAATTAGAAAAAAATCATTACTTTGTTCCTTTATTCAATAGATATTAAGTGAGAGCCTACTATGTGTCAGACCATGTATCCTGGTTAAGACTGGAGGGACTCCAGTATAAAGTATCTCTGCATTAGTATCAAGAGAAAAACACTGTGGCATAACCTCCTAGAAGATTCATCGGGTGATGGAAACTTCTCTGTGCTTCCGGAAGTCTTGAGGGCTAGGCCAATGGGAACTCTGATGGAGTCAGTGAGAGGATTCTAATTCCAGTCATTCAAGACTTCTTTAATAATTGGCGCTGATTTTCTAATGAATGAGAAGGCCTATCGTACTTTTCTTTCACTCTGGGTGATTCCCAATATGCCACATTTATTAAGAGCAGCTTTGAGATAAATATATTTCTCATCAAGACTTTGTGATTAGTTCACAGTTTTATAGGCCCAGGTACTTCTAAAAGTTCAAACAGGGGAAATTGGGAAAGAGAACAGAGGAAAAAGCAAGATAATCCCGTGATGGAAGAATGGAGAATAAGAAAGAGAAATATAATTACCTCCCCTCACCCCATTTCTACTCTTAGATCGCTTCTATGTTCCTCTTTTAAACAAAGGCAGATTTACCTTGACAGCTGACATAATGTAATTTTGCTGTCAGATCTCAAGTAAAAAGCAGAGTATTGCAGTAGGTCGTAACCTCCGAGGCTCCTCTGGGGTATTTTGGCTTCTGTGTTGTAGCTAAAGGCCACCTCCTGGCCCAGGCTGTCTCTCACGCTGAACCGGGCTACAACACAGGGCTCTGGTGACCACAGCAAGAGAGAGACCTAATTAATATTAATCACTCAGATCTCATGTTTAGTTTCTAAACCTCAAGCTGCTCAGAAATTAAAGAACATTTGTATCAGATAGCTTTCCAGTCAACTGATTCTTGGTGCCCAGAACAAGAATCAAGGCAGAAGCCAAGAAGAACACATTCCTCAACCACGGCCTTTGGGCCACGGACATTTGACTTTTCCACCAATATTATTTGTAGCCTATGAAGAGAACATTCAGAGGCCAATCCATAGGAAGGCCAGGTCTCCTCAGCTTGTTTCCATGTTGTCCATCCATAGTTGTTATTTTATGTAGTGGTTGAAGGCACCTTTGGCTTGGGGACTGTTGCACAGACCTGATCCTTTGCAAAATTGTGATGATGGTGACATTTTCCTCCAGTGCCTCCAATCTCTTTCTCTTATTGGTGTCCTATCTCCAGTCTTCTTCAGGTACATTTTCCTCACTCGCTTGGCTCCCCATGAAAACCTGATCTCAGTAAGGGATTGAACTCACACTGAGTCATAAGTCACCTACTAACAACTTAAAACATATTTGCATTATAACTGGGGACAAGGTCCTAAGGTGGGGGATTTCAGCAGGACAGTGGGAGGATGTCTATGAGGCCTCTGAGATTTATGCTAAATTGTATGCACGTTTTGCTTCATCAGATTATCAAAGCAACCCATGACCTGAAAAAGGTAAAGTGCAGTCTTAAAGTAAAGAATTGAAATGCAAATAGTGAAACTTGAAACTGCAGTTCCATGACTGTCAACCCGATGAGAACAGAGACCACATCCTTCTTGCTCCCCTGTTACCTACTGTATCCCCAGTGCCAAGAACGTAGTAGAGTACATGGTAGTCTCTCAATAATCATTTGTTAAATTCATTCATTTATCCATCCAAGAGATAGTTACTGTTAAGTGAATGGATGAAGGAGTAAAGGAATCAGCTGGCAGAAGAGCAGAGGTATTCTTTGGACATTAGATCCTACCCATCACTTACGTAGTTGGTCCTGTTTCTGTTTGAGTTACCCAAGATAGAGTCTCCATGACAACTACTGATGTTCCTGATGAAGATCCAGGACAGGTGAGTCTGGGATGCAGAGAAGCAGCCCAGGCATCTGCCCTGTTTGGTCGTCCTTTAGCACAGGGATAGAAAACCCACTTCCCTTCACTTGTCCTCTTCCCGTTTCCACTTGCATCTTTGTCGGTCACCAACATCATTACCAGGCAACAGCAGGCATCAAGGGCTCAGCAGAGACCTGCCAAAGTATAACCCTCACTGTTTTGAGGCAGCGTGCTCTCATCCCCAGCAGATGCGGGCTCTCAGACAGCTTGCTGACAAAACCACGAGTGGGTGTTGATGAGAATCAACAGGAATCCATTTCTGTGTTAGACCACCAGGGGGAGGGCCAGGCCCAGGCAGGGCTGGAAGTCTGAAAAGTCAGCCTTTGGCGCCCCCTGCAGCGTTTGCGGAGAGAACGCTCCTCTCTCCTCCCCTGAAGCTGGAGGGTGGATAGTCGGTCCATTTGCTGGTGTGGATATAATTTCAAGTGAGGCTTTCAAGCATCCAAGAGCTGTCTGGGAAGGAACAGGGCTGAGAGGGCCCAAGGCAGGATGTGTAAGTTGAACGAGGAGTTCTTGTCATGCCAATAAGCTTCGTAGCTCTGAACTTTTTACCCTCTGTGGGTGTGATGATTTCAGGTGGGTTGTCTGATTGTTCATTTGGGGAGGCTGGGGGTATTAGGGACAGAACTAAGAAGAAACCAGAAGTTTGAAGTCTGGTGGGCAAAAAAAAAAGGAAAGAAAAGGAGACCTAGTGTGTGTGTGTGTGTGTCTGTGTGTGTGTGTGTCTGTGTGTCTGTGTGTGTCTGTGTGTCTGTGTCTGTGTTGGGGGCTGGGGGGCAGGAAACCTCAGCTGAGGAAAACAGAATGAGTCACTTAGTCTCCAGAAACAAGGAGAAGGCTCCTTAGAGGATCCCTCTGGTTAGAAGACAGGGGAGAGTCCGTGAGTCAGTGAACCAAGTAGAAGGGTGAAGCTGGGGGGAGTCTGAGGTTGTGTGGAAGGCTTGCACCAGGGCCTGAGGCGTTGGGATGCAGGCAGGAAAGGAGGAGGTATGGTTTCATTATTACTTTGGATCAGACAGACCTGCTGGGGCCCTTATGAAGAGTATGCCCTTGGGCCACTTTGACCTCTGTGCCTCAGTTTCCTCACCTATAAAATTGAATTGTTAATAGTACCTACCTCAGGTAGTTGTAAGGATTTAATGAGAAAATATGCATGAAAAGTGCTTTGTATAGTGTCTGGCACATTATAAGTGCTCAATAAATGGTAGTTATTATTATTTTTTTAACATCTTTATTGGAGTATAATTTCTTTACAATGGTGTGTTAGTTTCTGCTGTATAACAAAGTGAATCAGCTATACGTATACGTATATCCCCATATCCCTTCCCTCTTGCGTCTCCCTCCCTCCCACCCTCCCTGTCCCACCCCTCTAGGTGGTCACAAAGCACTGAGCTGATCTCCTTGTGCTATGCGGCTGTTTCCCACTAGCTATCGATTTTACATTTGGTAGTGTACATATGTCCATGCCACTCTCTCACTTCAGCCCAGCTTCCCCTTCCCCTTCCCCATGCCCTCGTGTCCATTCTCTATGTCTGCATCTTTATTCCTGTCCTGCTTCTAGGTTCTTCAGAACCATTTTTTTATAGTAGTTATAATGATATGAGATAGAAAGTGCCTGGGATTTAATAAAGGCTTGTATCTATGCCAGATATTCACTGTATTCTTATTACTGATTTTTCTAAGCCTTAGGAAACTGAGAAAGACCTCAGCTTGGGACTAGAGGTGGAGGCAAGGGTCTTGTCCAGGTAAGGTCTGGGTAAGGTAAGGCAGTCAACCCGGGGTGCTGTGCTAAGCCAGGTAGACAGCAGCATGAGGGCTCAGCATGGGGATGTGGGAAGCCACAAAAGCAGATCCCATCTTTAAAAATTATTTTTCAAAAGGCAGGCTCTAAACTTCATCATCCAGCTCCTAGAGTTGTGACTCTGCTTCATGCATCTCCTCCTTGCTGGGACATGTTTCCTGTTGGCACAGGAAAGACTTCCTTCCCATCTGAAGATATTTTCATGCGGAATCAAAGAATGGGAGGTAGAAAGGAGTGAGGCCAGCTCCTACACTCTTACTGGCCCCCCCCCATAAACACCAGGCCAATCCTTGCTGGTGTGCAAGCTATTTCCCTGCCAGAAATGAGATCTGAAAGCCAGCCTCACTTTTCTGCCTTTCCAGATTTGACCTCAAGGCTCAGCTCAATGTGTAATTTCTAAATCAACCTCACAACAACACAATCAGATAGGTACTGCTTGAGGGGTAGCCAGAAAAACAGAAATCACTTTAAGCCTTTCAAACATGGAGATTTAATACAGAGGGTAGTCACAGGTGATGGGAGAGCTGAGAAACCAAGAAGAGGGCAGTGAGGCAACTCAGAGATTAGCAGCAACAGGAAGCCCCTCTTATCCCTGGAGTTGGAGGGACGACTGGAAGACGTGGTGAGTGGTGTTTCCAGAGCTTGTAGACTGGGGCCATCTGGTGGGAGCTCGAGCCAAGATGGGGCTGCCCTGCAGAAGCTGGGGCCAAGGAGGGGTGGGATGCCTGGTGGTAGCTGGAGGTGAGCCACGTAGGAAACACAGCTGCTGCTGGAGTTGCCACAAAAAGTGAGGTTGGCGATGGGGAAGAAATATCCTAGCTTCTCTCTTCTTCCTACCTTCTGGTTGGTCAAACCCACACAGAAACAAATGGCAAGGGACTGCGGGGAATGTAGTTCCCTGATACAGAACAGAGCAGGAAATGAACAGGGAATGGATCTGAGAGTAAGCAGCAGACGAAAAGCCTAATTATCCATCCCCATTTTACAGAGGAGTCAAAGGAGGCAGAAAGAGGTTACGTTGCCCCAAACTACACTAGGTGACAGTCCAGGTTTCAAATCCAGGCAGTCTGACTACTCCTGAGCCCATGCTGTCTGTAATCACTACTATTATATACGCACGGTAATAGCACTATTGTTATTTTACTCAAGGCAGACTTTCCCCTCTAGATTTAAAGCTCCCTGAAGGCATCTACTGTGTCTTTACCTTTATATCATTCATAGCACCTAGGTTTTGTGGATTTTTCCGAACCTACCAGAAAATGTAGATTTTTGACTGAAATGGGATTATCAGCAGGTTTTCATAGGTTCCCCATAACCTGGGGTGAGTGGAGGGGACTATGAAAATGTCCTCTGCCATTCTGAATGTTTGTTTTCTTGTTAGTGAAATGTAGCAATTTCTGATCAGATTCCAGACAATGGTTTGGCAACAGGGAAAAGTCTAAGCGGCAATGAGAAAAATCGGTATCTAGATCGCTTGAGGGCATCCCAAAGGGAAGAGACAGTTATTAAAATTTGCAATGGCTTGGCTCCAATGTCATAAAATTTCTACAACTTGAATTGAGCAGCTCCTTCACTTGGGAAGAGGATATACTATCCCTTAGATGACTTAGCTGGCAGAGTTTACGTTTTATTCTGTTTTATTAAGCAACAGGTCTTGGGTACTAAGAGTACTCAGTTATGTTGGAAGAAGTGTCAGTGATTCCTATCTAAATGAAATCTACAGGCACAGGACCTGGTAGGACAAGGTGATCGGACAGTTCAGAATGGTGGTATAACTGGGGCAGGAAAGAAGATGTGTTAGAGACCTTGTAGTGAAAGTGCATTTCTAGTGTTTCTTGGCCTCAAGGTAAGTGTCAGTGTGATAGGATAGTGGTTCTGTGCATGGGCCTTGGTGTTAGACTACCTCAGTTCAAATCTAGGCTCTACCACTCTCCAGCATATGGCTTTACCAGTATACTGGGGAATCATACATATTGTAATACAGTCCACTACTCTGGTTTTTCTCCTCCCTCTCTGGTTGTTCTTTCTCAGTTTCTTTGCATGATCAATTCTGTCTTTCCAACCTCTAAACATTGGACCCTGGGCCTCATTTTTGGATCTCTTTTCTATGCACAGTCACTCCTGTTGTGATCTCTCCAAGTCCCATGGTTTTAAATACTGTGGACATACTGCGACTCCCAAATCTCTGTCTCCAGCCTCTCTGCTGGACCTGTAAACCACCGCCTACCCAACATCTCCACTCAGATGTCTAATAGGCATTTCTCACTCTACATGTCTAAAACCCAACTCTGGATCTCTGCCCCCTCCCAAGCCTGTTCCTTTCCCACTCTTCCCCAACTCAGTAAGGGATGAATCCACCCTTGCAGTTACTCAAGGCCCCAAATCATGGTGCCATCCTTGACTCCTCTCTTTTGTTCACACCCCACATCTCCATCAGCAAACTGGATCTATTTTTGAAATATATCTAGAACCTGACCACTTCTCATTGTGTCCTTCATGACCACCCTTGTCTAAGCCACCAACAGCTCTTGTCTGGGTCAGTGTAATGGTCTCATAATTTGTCTCTGTCCCAGTACCATTCCATCTTTTACCAATCAGCCACAGCAATCTTATTAAAATGCCAGTTAGATCATGTACCTCCTCTGTTTAAAACCCACAGCTCCCCATTTCACTCAGAGAAGAAGCCAAAGTCTTCACAAAGGTCTATCCGGCCCTACATGATCTGTCCCTCACCCCCATTACCTCTCTGACCTCATCTCTTACTTCTCTCCCCTTTGTGTACTCCACTTCAGTCACACTGGCCTTCCCAAGACTGAAATCAAGGTGTCAGCATAACTCAGCTGTTATCTAGAGACTCCGGAGAAGAATCTGTTTCAAGTTCATTTATGTTGTCGGCAGAATTCATTTCCTTGTGGTAGTAGGACTGAGGTCCCCACTTCCATGCAGGCTGTCAGCTGGGGGCCATTCTCAACTCCTAGAGGCTGCCCATATTTTTTTTACCGCATGACTCCATCTTCAAGCCAGCAATGACACATCAAATCCTCCATGTGCTTCAAATCTCTGACATTCTCTTCTGCTACCAGCTGGAGAAAACTCCGCTTTTAAAAGACTCGTGTGATTAGATTAGGCCCACCTGGATAATTTCCCTGAGTAGTAACCTTAATTATATCTGCAAAACCCCTTTTGCCATGTAATGCAACGTAATCACAAGTGTGCTATCTTATCATATTCACAGCCCTAATGATTAGGGCGGGAAATCTTGGGGGAGCATTTTAGCACTGTACCCGCCACAATAATAGTCAGACTGAGAAACTGACCAATCAGAATGTACGCCAACAATAGCACTGGAGCAGGGGCGTGGCTAATACCTGCTGCTCCGGGTGTTACACTTTACTTGCTGGATTGTGAGGTGACCTGGAGGTGTCCCAGAGGCAACAGCCGGAGTGGCAGCTATTTACCAACTGGTATGAGTATATTATTTATTTATTTATTTATTTTTGCGGTACGCGGGCCTCTCACTGTCGTGGCCTCTCCCGTTGCGGAGCACAGGCTCCGGACGCGCAGGCCCAGCGGCCATGGCTCACGGACCCAGCCGCTCCGCGGCACATGGGATCTTCCCGGACCGGGGCACGAACCCGTGTCCCCCGCATCGGCAGGTGGACTCTCAACCACTGTGCCACCAGGGAAGCCCCAAGTATGAAAATATTTTAACAACCAGGGACTGTAATAGTGCATAGCAGTTGTTTATCTAGTTACAAATCATGGTGTAGCGTGTGAAGTGCTGCCTTCTTCTCTGAGCTTTGAGAGTCTGAGGTCGGTCCTGGATGACTGGGGGAAGGCAGGGAGACCACCTGCCCTCCTTGGCACTTCCATGGTGTGCAGTG
Organism: Phocoena sinus; assembly: GCF_008692025.1. Classification (NCBI taxonomy): domain Eukaryota; kingdom Metazoa; phylum Chordata; class Mammalia; order Artiodactyla; family Phocoenidae; genus Phocoena; species Phocoena sinus. The sequence goes on from NC_045784.1 coordinate 95,408,325, forward strand.
GCCCCTTCCAGCCTTGCCTGCTGTTTTTGCAGCGCCAGGTATTTTTCTGAAGTATGTCTTCCTTTGCATGGTTGTCTTACGCAGTGGGAGAGTCCATCCATCATCTGAGCCTCCAAATGCCGCCACCTCAAGGGAGACAACCAGTCCTACATATATGGCCTCTCCCCAAGCCATCCAGCAGATGTGGCTTAGTGAGGCAAGCGCTGTTTACTTGCTCTCAGCATTAGCGTGAACGCTTCACAGCAGCCAAAGAAACCGAGGGTTCTTATTAACTTGCTTAGTGAAGCTTGACCACAGATCATCACGGTCCTCATGTTTTCTGAGGACCGACCTCAGGCAACAGAGATGCCCTTTGTGGGTGAGTTGGGGTAGGAAGAGGGCCTGAGTTAAATGACTTTTCTGGGACCGGTCTGTTTCTCCCACCTAATATTTATATATGGGTGAATTTGATTAAAATGGTATCAAGGGCAGCTTCACATGGTGGAACTGGGAGCATACACATCAGGAACGACAGAGACAAGGTGGATGTGTTGAAAGAAGTGTCACAGAGGGAAGTAAGCAGCTTGAGGGAGATGTAAAGGATAAAGGGAGGAGAGTAAATCACTGCTAATTGCAAACAACGCTAATAATAATAGACAATATGGCCAGCTTCACCTGCTGATGTTGGCGGGGACCACAGAGCACAGGTGAACAGATTCACAGTGAAGCCTGTCAGTAACTGAGTCTCTCCTTAGACTGAGTCAGCCTGTGGTACCTTTTGAAGTAGGAGAGATTTTTGTCTTCAGTGGCTTCCCTCCCTGTAACCTTTCCCTCATATCTGGGCCTTTCTAAAAACTGCATTAATACTGAAGTGGAGGTGTTGCAAGTGGAATCAAATCTACTTGCTGGTCTTTGCCATGTAAGCAGAACCAGATATCTTTGGAATCAGGTTGCCCAATATCTGGATCCCACTGGATCCGATTCCAAATGGTAAAGACACATTAACAGAGGATCCCAAAGCAGCGGGTAGTATTCAGGATGGTTGGCCATGACTCTAGATGTGTGATATGATATAGACCCTATTAAGGCCATCTCTCTGCAAACCCCACCCCCTAGCTCTCTCTCAAGCTGAGGTGTTTTCTTCAGGTGCAACACTAGGTAGCATGCAAACACAACTTACTACCAGCAAGTGAGAGAGCTGGAGTTGAAGATTTCTACCCTTCCTAGCAAAATGTCACTGAGCTCAGTAGGAGACGCTACAGCCCTATCTCCCTTTTCCTCTGCCATTAGGAACAATCCGTTGCAAGACAACCAGGGAGAAAATGACAAATGCCTCAGCATGAATATTGCCATCTTCCGTAGGAGTAGGGCGTTTGGCTGATAGGCATAGTGGTGGAAATATAAGCCCCTGAAATTCTATGCCTTTCCCCCTTATAAAGACAGGCTAGGAGTGAGCATAGAGTTTCAGAGTTGTTGGCCTAGTTGGGTTTGAAGGAGAGAGAGAGAGAAAGAAATTGAACTATATTCCATTTCAAAAGCAACAGATAGATAGAATTTCAACCTAGAAGGGACCTTGAGAGCCTATCCTATTCATCTGTAGACACTCAGACTCATAGGATATCAGAGCTGGCAAGGATATTAAAGACCATCGAGTCAGACACACAAATGACCAACAGGTGCATGTAAATCAAAATTACAATGAGATATCACCTCATACCTGTTAGAATGCCTATTATAAAAACGATAAAAGATAAGTTGTGGTGAGGGTATGGAGAAAAGGGAACCCTGGTGCGCTGTTGGTGGGAATGAAAACTGGTGCAGCCACTACAGAAAACAGCATGGAGGTTCCTTAAAAAATTAAAAGTAGAGCTGCCATATGGCCCAGAAATTGCACTTCTGGGTATTTATCTGAAGGAAATGAAATCACTGTCTTGAACAGATATCTGCACCACCATATTCAGTGCAGTATTACTCACAATAGACAAGACATGCAAACAACCTAAGTATCCATTGACGGATGGATAAAGAAAGTATGGGTAAAGAAAATATGGTATATATGTACACATACACAACTAAAGATACAAATTCACTGATACTCAAGTAAGCAGGACCTCAGATAGCCAGAACTTCTTTGCTAATACTCCATTTCTAGAAATGATAGTTAGATCATAAGAAAATAAGCTAAGTTTAGATGTTTATTTTGACATCAAAAACCAGGACAGAGCTTGGACTGATCCCATATCCTATACCTTCGCCATTTCTAGTTTAGAGTAATAAACGCTACTGATCTAAACGATAACATGACGGCCAAAGATTCAGCGATAGACTCTACTTAAGAGCATGCCACAGTGGACTGCAGTTACTCATACATTGTTGATCAAAAAAAATAGCCACTCTCTGAGAAGGTTGTCCTTGGCAATGGACTGCTCAGTTTTGGGAGGGAGATGTCCGCAGTGAAGATGGAGATAAAGCCCTCCCACCTAGAGAACTGGATCAGCTCAATCAACCCTGGAGATTAGTGAGGGGATATGTTGTAGCCAAACTGCTCACACCTCCTGAGCTCTTCTTACTAAGGCAAGAAAATGGATTCAGAGATTTAAACATAATTTTACCAGGTAACCAAAAAGTCTTATTAACTAGAACATCTTCTAGACTACTGCGATCCAATGGACTGAGTCCAAACTGAGTTACCTTGGAAAGAAAGAATTCAATCTAATAGCTGGAAAAGCTAATGTAAAATAACTAAGGCAGACAGACTATATCATTGAGTTTCTAATGGGCTCCAGGCCACTGTGACCACTCCTGAAACCAAGGTGACCGCCCTTATAGAGCAAAGCTACTCACGGCAATAAGCTGGTAGGAGTTGTTCATCATGGCGATCAGCATGTTCAGCAGCACTACCAGGGAGATGACGTTGTACGTCCCAAACATGGTCGCTCCCACAAACTCTGTGAACTCGTGTCTGGCTTTTACATTGGTAACATAGAGATTCAAAAGGCCGAATACAGACCAGAAGAGTGACTGAAGGGTTTCAAAGAGCCTAAAAGAGATCAAAGAATAGTTTAGTTAATTCTCTAGGAGGAGCAAGAAAAGAGCAAAAACATGAGGTGATTTGCTTAATTAATAAGGAGGCTGCCTGATTTGCATCCCAACAGGTAGACTCATGATCTCACGTATTTTGGTCTCTTCCCCAACACGAACCAGCCAGGTCAGTTTGTTTGTTCCCACTTCTATGTCTTATGCTTTGCCTTTCCACCTGGAATACCATCTTCCTCTTCTCAATCTATGCAGAGCCTATAATTTTCCAAGATTTATTTCAAGGGCTACTTCCTACGCCAAACTTTCTCCTTCATCTTCAGACCGTGTGTTTTACCACCTTTCTTTTTTTTTTTTTTTTTTTTAATTTTTATTTATTTATTTTTGGCTGTGTTGGGTCTTCGTTTCTGTGCGGAGGGCTTTCTCTAGTTGTGGCGAGCGGGGGCCACTCTTCATCGCGGTGCGCGCGCCTCTCACTGTTGCGGCATGCCTTGTTGAGGCGCAGGCTCAGTAGTTGTGGCTCACGGGCCTAGTTGCTCCGCGGCATGTGGGATCTTCCCAGACCAGGGCTCGAACCCGTGTGCCCTGCATCGGCAAGCGGATTCTCAACCACTGCGCCACCAGGGAAGCCCTTACCACCTTTCTAATTACATAGAGGCAGTAAGTGCAGTGGCTCAGAATATGGTGCTTGGATTAGATTGCCCTAGGTTAAAAACTCAGCTCTGACACTTGCCAGCTGAGTGAACGTGAGCAACTTAAACCATTTCTGATACTTCTTTTGTGGTTCCCACAGGGCCCAGAATGGAGCTAAGCTCAGTGGAGGAGCTTAAGGATTCTTGAATGAACATTTATATGAATTATTTTTAATGATATATTAACTAACAATTATCGAGGACTTACTATATAAGCATACTAGGCACTTTACATACATTAACGTTATGATCCTTGTAAAAACTTTATTGTTACTGCTGTGGAAACAGAGGTTCAGAGATTGAATAACTTGCCCAAGGTCACCCATTTATATGATTTATATGTGCTGAGCCAGAATTCAAATCCAGGTTCTTCTGACCTCCCCAAACCACTGCCTTATTCTACATTAGGTGGCTTCACAAATTATGGTTTCCTCTCAGAGTCTCCACATCCAAATATGTAACTTTTGCAATGACATGTTTTGGGGGTCCAGTACAGTGCAGCCAGCTCCTGGGTGGCACAAACCAACCTTTTCCCAAGCACGCAGAAGAGGCATAGAAGTTAAGAAATGCTACTTTAAGAATAGATGTAGGGGGCTTCCCTGGTGGCGCAGTGGTTGAGAGTCCGCCTGCCGATGCAGGGGACGCGGGTTCGTGCCCCGGTCCGGGAGGATCCCGCGTGCCGCGGAGCGGCTGGGCCCGTGAGCCATGGCCGCTGGGCCTGCGCGTCTGGAGCCTGTGCTCCGCCACGGGAGAGGCCACAACAGTGAGAGGCCCGCGTACCGCAAAAAAAAAAAAAAAAAAAAAGAATAGATGTAACTTTTCAATTGCTCAAAATGTGTTGTTTTTATAGCCCAATATATTTTGAGAGGCTGAGGGATTGGTTCTTGGGTTCATTTCAGGGGTATGTATGGACAGTGTTTTAAAGATTTCCTCTGTCTGGGAGTGGTCTTACCCCTGATCTCTGCATGGCTGTCTCCTTAGCATCATTAAGGTCTCAGTTCAAATGTTACTCCCTCAGACAGGGTCCCCAGGGTCACTCTATCTAAAGTGGCTTCACTGGTTATTCTCTATCCTGTTGTCTTGTTTCAGTTTTTTGGTAGCACTTAAAACTCTAAAATTATATTATTTAGTAAATTTTTGTTTAAATGTTGATTTTCTGTTGATCCCCACTAGAATGTAAGCTCTATGAGGAAAGAGACAGACATACAGCTACTATGTACCTGGCACGTAATAGGCACTCAATAATATTCGTTGAATAAATGAATGAAGACATATTACTATTACAGTTATCACTGGATTAAGGTCTAGAAGATTCCAAATCCATTGACAATTGCACATTCAGTAGGCTGCACAATGAGTGTTAGCTCATTTTGATGAAGGTTGTGCTCTGCAGTGGCCTAATTCTCGGGGGGCCTCCTTCGGGGCTGCCTGGGCAACATGCACATAGCCCTTTTCAACCTGTTAAATGGCTCTTCTCTAATCATTGTGGATAGCTTCCACTGTCTTTTCAGTATCACATTACTTGAGAGCTAGCCAGGAAGGAAGAAATCTGTTTTTTGTTTGATGAAAGTAAGTGCCAGATGGTGAAACATTTGAGAATCAACAGTAAGATGAGAGTCTGGACTTCAAGGGCCAGGGAACAAGAACCAGAATATGGCAAGTCAGACCTATCACAGGATCTGAATTTCCAGGAGATTCTACAAGTCAGGGCCAGGCAATACAATGCATCACAGATACAGGCAGAGTTTCAAAAATGGGGCAGATATAGGGTTCAAGAGTCTGGTTCTGTTAGGAAGGCCCATCTAGGACCTGGCCGTGTCCATTTGATGTCAGGGCAGGCAGGAGGCCAGCAACGGCACAAGAAGCTAGCCCAGCAGCTGGATAAACAAAAGCCAGGGAATATATCGTTCAGAAAAACAGAAAGCAGCTGCAGCAAGTAGGAATGACACTGAAGAACCAGAGTCGCTGGAAGTTGAGTATCCCTGAATATAGAAAGCATTCAGTATGTGTTTCTTGATTGCGTGACAGACAACAAGGCCACAAGCCAGGGCAAGTATGTCATCAATATGTTGGCAGGGTCTTACTTCATCAGTTGCTTCTCCAGAATGGATGATGTTACACTCCTTCACCCCCAGCCCCGTAACAATGAAAATTGCAGTGGTTAACGCTTGAGTGTAGAGTTTAATACTAGCCATCCCAATGACTGATACAAAGATTCCTAAAAGTGAAAGTCCGGGCGTTTAAAATCTGCCCTAAACTGTGGTGGTATTCTAGTTAGGGAGACCCTATAGGTATAACTGTACAAGAGATAAGAAAAGGGGTAAAGATTGTTCCTCAGTTTTGGCGGTTGATAGTGAGAATGCCCTTGACATGAGGCACAAAATGTCACAACATAGTCTGGCCATTAGGAGAATCTGGTTTATTGAAAGGCATGCCCGGATAAAATGAGTGACTGACATTTGGGGTAGATAAGCACATCTGATGAAACATCTGTAGGAAGCTCTGTCTTCTAGGCTTCTAGACTCAGTTGAATTCACAGGGAAAGGGCCATTACCTAGGGGTACTTGGTGGTCAGGTCCATAATACAATTATCACAGGGATAGAAAGACTTGTTGACCTGAATGCAGACCCTAATGCCAAAGGAATATTATTCTGATTTTAAAGGAGATGACCTGAGAGAAAACAATCAGTCCATTTTTATTTAGCAGAGAATCAGCAAACATATGGAACTTGCTAGCTCAACAAGGGGCACAAAGTGAAGATACAAAGATTCAAGAAGACTTGATATTAACTGTTGGGAAGACAAATCCATACCATCTGGTTAAGGGGGATTTGTGCATGTTGGGAGCCATCCATAAATAGATCACAAAGCTAAGAGCTGCTCAGTAGAATAGAGATGGGAACTGTAGTTCTCATGTCCCTTGCTGAAAGTCTTGTCTTTGAGATGAGGATTTAATCTTTCAAAAGGTAGCAGGAGGGACTTCCCTGGTGGTGCAGTGGTTAAGAATCCGCCTGCCAATGCAGGGGACATGGGTTCGAGCCCTGGTCTGGGAAGATCCCACAAGCCACAAAGCAACTAAGCCCGTGCGCCACAACTACTGAGCCTGCACTCTAGAGCCCGCGAGCCACAACTACTGAAGCCCGCGCGCCTAGAGCCCGTGCTCTGCAACAAGAGAAGCCACTGCAATGAGAAGCCTGCGCACCACAACGAAGAGTAGCCCCCGCTCACCGCAACTAGAGAAAGCCAGCACATGGCAATGAAGACCCAATGCAGCCAAAACTAAAATAAATAAATATTTTTTAAAAAAAGAAAAGAAGGTAGCAGGAGTATGGAGAAGATTTACCCCTCTGGACTTCATTCTGACCAGTGAAGAACTGGAGGATGTACCAGAAGAGAAAGGCTCCTTGGGAGAAAGCAGTGCCATCATCCTTTCACAAGTTGTGCTGGTAACACACATGGAGCAAAGGCATGGTCATGTCTTTGGTTATCCCTACCCGTTTTGCAGTTCCCCAGACCTGCAATTTCTCATTTCATCCTGCCTTTGGCAAGCTTCTAACTCTGGTTGGAGTGCTCCCACCCTACTCCCAACCTCTAGTCTCTAATTCTGTCCTGTCTCCTTCTCTGCCCAACTCTTGTTTGACCTTCCAGGCTCAGCTGAAGCCCCACCTCCTTTAGAAGTTTCCCCTGACTCCTTTCCTACAAGGAGGGGTTAGATGATCCTCTTTTATTCTCCCATAGCAGCCCAGCCTTAGTCCATAAAGGCACATGTCATGCTGTAGAGGCAAGAGAGGCGAGTGGCTAAGAGCAAACTTGAGACACCTTTACTTATTAACCATATGACTCTGGGAAAGTGGCACAGCCTCTTTAAACTTCAAGTTTCCTCATCTCTAAAATGGTCATTTGTAGGATAAATACTAACTGTTATCATTTATTGTGCTCTTACTATGTGCCGGGCACACATTGTAATATTTGATTCTCAAAATAACCCTATGAAGTAGCTACTATTCTTTTTTTTTTTTTTTTCAGATGAGAAACTGAGGCACAGAGTGGTCACACAGGCAGAAAATGGCAGAGGTAGGATTTATACCCAGCTCTTCTGACTCTGGAGTCCAAACACTTAACCACCTTTTTTTTTTTAATCACATAAAGTACTGCATGTAACACACTCGGCACAGTGCTTGGCATATAGTAAGCATTAAAAATGTGGCTATTCTAATTGTTCACTTGTGTTCTCCATTAGACTATGAACTTCTTGAGGATGAGGATGCCATTTACTCACTATCCTCATTGCCTGGCACATAGGAGTTGCTGAGTAAATGTTGAATAAACCTATAAAAGATTACAGAAGCACATAAGTAAGGAACGTATGAATGAGTGGCACCCTTCCCGTGATAACAACAGCAGGAAGGCTATGAACTGAAATTAGGAGAAAAAGCTGAGATACTCAATAAGGACCTTTAAAACCTGGTCAGAACAAAAAGAAGAGCCTTTGATGGGGACTGAGTTTGTATCCATATAAATAAGATGGGAAAATATGGGCTGAATGTTGGGTAGAGAAATCACCATTGGTTAAGTAGGAATAGCCACAAATGAATGATGATGGTTTACAAGGAGGTCCCAAGTGATCTGCTAGGTCATGGCTCTGTCCTCTTCAGCTTTACGTACATTCGTGATTATTGCAACTTCACACAACTAATTTTGCATACCTTTACAAAATCAGTCTCACACTTGCACCCCTGGATACAAGCACAGACTGGAACTTGTATGCCTGGATTGAAATCCTGACTCTGTCACTATCACCTTTGTGACTGGGAGCAGTCTGCTTAACTGCTTTGTACCCTAGTTTCTCAATCTGTAAAATGGGCAATAATAATAGTGCCTACCTCAGAGCATGATTGTGAAGATTAAATGAGTTAATTCATGTCAGGCTCATTTTTTTAAATAGTGCCTGGACCTAGCACTCAGCAAATATGCTATTTTTATGACTTTTATTAACCTCCCACCTAAATCCAACCTTGTCGTTTCACGTTTCTTTATTGCCTTTGTAGATGGTCACTCATTTGCGTATCTAGTTGCAGTTATGTTAGTTGCAATCATAGTGTGTACAATTTTTGTGTTTTTAACACATTATTGACCGGGGCATTTTTGCAGAAACTAACACCGGGGGCCGTAATACATCTCCGGTCAAAAATGTGTTAAAAATCACACATTTCATAAATGTAATTTTAATAGCCACCCAATATTCCACCCAGCGAATACCAAGCCTGAATGACAGTTTTATCAATGCTTTGGATGAGAATAGGTGGCAAGCTTTTTAGATCTTCAGACGATACAAGACTGGGAGAGACAGCTAATAGAGTGGATGACAGAATCAAGATTCAGCAAGATCTCAACAGCTTGGAGCAAGGGGCTGGAACTAACAAGATGAAGTTTAGTAGGGATCAATGTAGAACTTTGTTCTCTGGCCAAGTGCCCACGTACAGGATGAGGGAGGTAGGAGAAAGGCCAAGGGTTTTCTCTGACAGCAAGTGGATCAGTAGAGTGACAGAGCTGGCTAGATACTTTAGCCACGTGAGGGGGGCAGAAGCAGAAGTGATTCTTCTAGAACTAAAGATAGGATTGCTACTAGAATTCATCCTTTCATTCAGTTGTCCAATGGGCATGTTGAACCCCTTTATGTCTATGGTAGGAGCAAGGCCTCTAAAATGGGGGTCTCAGTCTGGTGGGTAAGAGACAACAAATGACTAAAATATGTTATCTATTACATTATTATTATTACTAGTATCTTTATTATTATAGGTTATCTATTATAATGGAGATGGACTTAGAATGCCATGGGAGACACAGAAGGAGACTGTATCTGAGAGTGGGGTCGGAGTGGGTAAGAAAAGCCTTAAAACAGCAGGTGAGGCTTTGGCAGATGCTTGAAGGATGCATGAGAGTTGTCGAGGCTGGCCAGGTGGGGTTGGGCATTCCAGGCAGAGGGAGTGGCATGTCACATACAAAGGCCTGTAGGGCCGAGTTGCTCTCCTGAAGTTGGGAAGAGCAAGACGTTGACTATGGAGGAGAGGAGTGAGAGGTGTGAGAGGCGGGGTCCAGATTCCCAGGCCCTGTGAGCTATAGGAAAGAGGAGAATTTTCTGCTGGAGGATATACAGATACCAGGCAGGCATGAGACCAGGGGGCGACAAGATAAGACTAGTATTTAGAAACTTCTGTGTGGTGGGTGGGAAATCGTTTGCGGGGGAAACAAGACTGGAGGCAGGGAGACCACTTAAGACCACTTAAGACCCAGCAGTTTTGGGAGGAGATGGTTTAGGCCTGAACCAAGACAGTGGGTTGTGTGTGTGTGTGTGTGTATGTACAGAGGATGGGTTTAAGAGATATTTAGGAAGTGAGTGTGAGACAGGATGTGTTGCTTGGGGGAGAGGGGGAGAGTCCCAGATGACTCCTAGGAGTCTGCCTGGTGTCATTGAATGAGATGAGGAATTAAGAGGGAAGTGGGTTTGGGGTGGGGCTATAGAGATATAAGGAATTTAGTTGTGGATGTTGTGTTTGAGAGGCCTGCGGCACAGCCAGATGTGTTCAGGAGGCATCTGGAGTTGAGGGTCAGGACCTCAGAAGGAGAAACAGCACCACCAAGTTAGCTTTTTGCCACTTCCGCCCTGTTTCTTCCCAAGCCCCGTGCCCGCCGAAGGATGCCTTCCCAATTGCTCTCAAACAGTGGATGAAGGCCAGTATTGAATACTGAACTCAAACCACCCACAGTACTGTCACGTGGTTGTCAGCAAGGATAACAAGGTCCCCCTGAATTGTGTGCCCAGAAAAATGTTTCTTTTTTAAGCAGAAGAATAGCAATGACATCTCTGGAGAATCAGAAGGAAAAGTGTGACAGCAAGCAGATGCCATAGTTTACGTCAGATCTGTTAACAAGCTCCCTTTTCCCCTTCTCTAAAAACAGAGTCTTTCTGACGCTCTAAGTAGCATGTATTTTAGCAGGTATTATAAATGCCTGAGTTGAGGCATTTAAAGGAAAACATAAATCTGAGTCAGACTTCTGTGGAGGAAAAAAGAAATCAACACCTAGAAGGGAAGTTAAGGTAACATTACTGCTGATTTGCCCCCAGCATGACAATGCTTCTTTATACCTGACACCCCAAGAGATAACTTCATGTACTACAGGTGCCCATTCTTGTCAATTGTCCCTGCTGGTCAAGTGATGAGAGCAAATGTCAGTTGGCAACAGGGGTGTTAATAATCACTACAGACTTACAAGGAGGCATTTCATAAACTTCCTCAGCAGAGTTCACGTGAGAGGGTAATTGGCAGGGACCTGGCCTCCCGGAAGGCGCCTTGCATTCAGGTGTGCAATTCTGTCGAATGCTTTGATGGGAACAGATACGGTCTCCTGGTGCTCAAGCCACTACAGAATTGCTCTTTGTGTTGAAAACAGGTTGATGTGAGTTCTGTCTCTAGACTAATGCAGGAGAGGAAGCAGTTCCTAGTCAAGAGGCACTAGCGAGGTGACCAGTTGCCTTTGTCCACTCTGGTTGGCTTCACCAAAATGGCACTATCTCTTTGTCACCCCATTTTGGCCTCTTTTCCCCTTTCACATAAGTCTGGTTTCCCCATCCAAGATTTTGCCCTGAGTTCTGGGAGGAGAGGGAGGGAGTGTGGCCTAGTGGACGGGGTGGGTGCTATAAAATGGGCAACGCGGCGAGTCAACATTTTCCAAACTTTATTCACGGGAATAGCATCTTGGTCAATACATTTGGGAAAACCTCTCCCTTTACTATAGATTCACAATGGAAAATCTCTGAGAAGCCCTGCAGTGGAGAAACCTTCTTAAATTTGTCCCAGCATTTCCAAAACTCACTTGATCAGAGATCTTGTTTTCATGTCTATTCATATCCCTGTGAACTGTGGTTATCTGTCATCCATTTTAGGAAATGCTGCTAGAGGCAAATAATAAGGGTAGGCTACATTGCATTGCTTTTTCCCCTCTCTATTGGTGCAACTTGGGGTCAGGCAGAAACCCTTTTTTTTCCCCCCTGGCCTTTGTTATTTAACACATTTCGAGAATGTCTGAGTCCATTGATCTGCCCTAGTTTATAGAGTTAAGGGGGAAAATTGTATCTCAATTTAATGACTAAGAATCTCTCACGACCTTGGGGGTAATTGCTGTGATTACCAGATGACTGGCTTTCTCCAGAACAGGGGCTAGAGATGGACAAGGTGTAGGACACTGAGTCCGGGGTAAGCTCAGGACTGCTCCTGGAACCCAACACTTTTCCTGACATGTGCTTATTTTCTTTCTCTTGTCTGCTTCCCCTAACAGTGATTTGTGAGAAAATAAAAGCCATTCTGGAAGCTTAAAGGTCCTAGAGAAGTAGGTGTTGGGTTTACAAAGAAAAGGCACAGGGGTTCCATAGGTCCAGAGGCAGTGGACTCATGGACAGAGAGTCATGAGCTGTCTCCTGTGTCCCAAGTGGGAAAAGGAGACATTTCCAGTCACTGCTTGGTGCCTTTTGGCCCACCTGAAACCTTAATTTAACCCCAGAAGTTGAGCTGACTCTCATCTTACTTTTAGCCTGTCTCTTCTGCATCTAGGAATCAAAGATTCGTCATCCCCCTGCCCTCTTATTTATTTTTCTCTTCCCAAACCACATGTTTCCGTGAGCCAGGGCTGTTCTAGCAAATCCCATTGCTCTGACACCACCTAAGCGATCTTAACTCAATTCCAACCTGTGGGTATGGGGAGAAATTTTCCCCCATATCACCAATTCTCTGACACCAGTTGGGTGTCCTACAAGTCAACTCAATTCTGACACTCCTGGGAGATAACGTCAGATTCCATGGATTCAGAGCTCGGTCCCACAAGACTAGCTCCCCTTTCCCCCATTCCCAGATGCTAATTACAAGTCCAGGTTGTCCCCTGTGCTTCTGACCAGCTGGCTATAGATCAGAGCTTCCCACAGCCCTCTCCTTGGCTTTGAGTACCTAACAAAACTCAGAGAAACATTGAAATGACTAGATTACTGGTTTATTATAAAAGGATACAACTCAGAAACAGCCAGATAGAACATGCATACCGCAAGGTATGTGCGGGGTTGCAGAGCTTCCCTGACCTCTCTGATCACCCACTCTCCCCAAATCTCCACGTGCTCACCAACTTGGAAGCTCTCTGAACCCTGTCCTTTTGGGTTTTTATGGAGGGTTCATTACATAGTCACGGTTGATTAAATCATTGGCCATTGGTACTTGAACTCAATTTCCAGTCCCTCTCCCCTCCCTTGAAGGTGCAGGGGTGAGACTGAATGTTCCAACCCTCTAATCACATGGGGGTAACCGGCCCCCATCCTTAGGTGAGGTCCAAAAGTCACTTTGTTAACACAGCCAAAGACACCTTTGTTGTTCTCATCACTTAGGAAATTCCAAGGCTTTTCGGAGCTCTGTGCCAGAAATGGAGACAAAGAGCAAATACGTATTTCTTATTATTAATCGCAATATCACAGGTGCATTCAGATACTTTTGCACTCTCCCTTTTTCTTTGTTCTCGATTCAGAACAGTTACATTAGCTTTGGCAATCACTTGTCGAGAGGTATAGGCTTGCCGCTTCATTTCCTTGGTTAGTGATGCTTTTTTGAGAGAGGAATTATTTACCCCTTCCCATGAATTCCTTTAAAAATATGGGATGTGACCAAAATAGTTCAGAACTAACCCTTTAGATGAGTTCCTGGGAGCCCCTGTGTGTTTGTCTCTTTCCTCCCTCACCTAACTCTACTTCCTGTCCTGGTCCCCTGCGGGGAGGGAAGAACCTTCCTTCACTTCAGACCCTTCGGGTTGATCCGTAAGTGAGCTCTGCATGCACTGTCAAGGGGCAGTGATGAAGCTGTGGACGGAAAATAGGGCAAAGAAGGAGAAAGCAGACAAAAGGCAGAAGAGGAAAGCGGGGAGTCTTACGTGGAGAAGGCATTGTTCTGTTTCTCGCATCGGATCCCCTTGCAGTTGTTGGGCTCATCGATTGCTCTGGTCTCATAATAAAAGTAAAGCTGGTTCAATCCATTGGCAAAAGCCAGCAGTACCAGGCAGTAGATAAAGAGGAATTTGAGGATATCAAGCAACATGCGCCCCAAAGAGATCTGCAGAGGCCCTAAGTGGGAGTTGGCTGTGAAGAGGGATATGAGACGCAACGAACTTAAAATGTTGGATATCGCAAAGAGAGCTTCTGCAATCAGAGTTGGGTGCCACATTTCCCATTCTTCCCTTGGACGAGAACCATTATACTGGAAGAAACAACAAGTGCACAAGATGAGAGGTACAGCGAGCATTTAGAAAACTTTCCCCTCTTTTCTCCCTTCTGTACCCGAATAAAGCCACGAAAGTAAGCATCAAGCATTCATTTATACAACAGCTCCCCCCGTGATTGGCACTATTTGTCTTTTTTTCCCACCCAATCAATACACGATGCTAATAACACTCGTCCTCCCACTCTCATCGAAATATATACCCAGCACATAGATGTAGAAAAATGAATTTCAGAGCAATTATCTGGAGTAACCACCTGTAGTTTATCAACAGACATCTTTGAAGTGTGAGTTGACCAGATTGTTGAGAAGTGTCCCTGGAACAGAGCCACAGGTATGCCCAAATCACTCTGCTTCCTAATGAGATTTCAAATCAACTTTCCTACCCAATCCGTCATTTTGTTCTGAGCACTGCAGACGACTTGTAGTTACTGAAGGACAAGCGACAGGTTCAGTCTCCTCGGTGTGCAGTGTTCATGTTGACTTCCCTGCTGGCTGCAGTTTGGGGCTGATAGAGCATCCTGAGAGGGTCATTACTCAGAGTTTTCTGCCAATACGCTTTTCTCCCATACTATTACAAATGGCACGTCAACCTTCCAGGTAGTAAATTTAGTACTGTCCGCACAGTGGTGTATGGATGTATTTTATTGTCCCTTTGACAGTCTTACAAATTGCAATGTCCCTCTAGCACAAATGAAGAACCAGGGGTTGAAGAAGGGGAAGAGCCAGGATTTCTGGGGTTGGCTGCCCATTTTTCAGTCTTGCCTGAGCTTTCAGCTCCTGGAACATTAGAGGTCGCCTCGTGGAAAGATGGCTTCGACGTGAGGCCTGAGCTCCAATTTGGGCTTTGTCGCTTAAAACTGCCTCTCTCTCTCTCAATTTCACCAGAGAATGAGGATAATATCTACTCCTACCCACTGCACATGTCTGTGATTATGTATCCATATGTGAACGTCTGTGTACTCCATAAGGGGAGGTGTTATGGAAATATAAGAAATTGCTTTTTACCTTCCCCAAGACAGAAGTAGATTTTGCCTGGAATTCAATCTGAAGCATATTGCCTTGAGCACTCATCTAAATATCACAATTTCTCAGGACTAAATGTAAACAACTTTCCTGAGAAAATGTTGCATCGAGGGCCAAATTATATTGTTAGCATTTCTAAAATGTGCTTCGCTTCCAACAACCGAGGAAACTGGTGTTGTTAAAATCATTGTGTGTATCCAATATTCTTCACTGTCAGAGGAGTTTGGAGAAAACTTGCTTCTGTTTCAAATAGACTTGGGGTGGCCAATTGGTCTTACACACTCTTGGCCAAATCTTGTATCTCTCTGTTTTTCTTTCTAAAGAAAACATTTGCTGCATCGTTGTGAGGGGTGGACATAGTTATGCCTGTTTTACAAGTGGAGGAGCTGAAATCCAGAGAGGCAGAGTGAGTTGCTTAAGGTCACACAGCAAGTTGGTGGCAGAGCCAGGACCAAGACTCAGGTCTCTGCACACTCAGTCTAGCACTATTTCCGTTAAATGTTACATATATGATAGTTGATATCACAGCACATATGTTAGGTAGGCCTTTACAGGTTTGGTGGTCTATGTGAAAGATGCAGATCCTTTGCTGATAACAAAACAGACCTATATTTTAAAACTAGGTACTCTCAAGTGGAACATGCATAACTCATAATTTAGGGTTTTCTCTCTCCACAGGCACACCTGTAACCACAGGGAAGTCTTCTGCCCATGGGCTGGTGAGTTTGGATTTGCAGGATGGTCAAAAGTGTGAAAGGTGATTCTCGTGGCAAATCTATGCTTTGCATGTATATTTTTGGAGAAAGATATTATAGAATATGATAGCAGGGAATAAACTTGGAGCTCGTTTAGCCTACGTAGAGGTCAGCAGACTTTTTCTGACAAGGGCCAGATAGTACATATTTTTGGCTTTGTGGACTACATGGTCCCTGTGGCAACTACTCAACTCTTTCCTTCTAGAACTAACAGGCAATACATAAACAAACAGATGTGGCAGTGGCCCCAATTTGGCCTGCAGATCATAGTTTGCTGACCCCTGATCAAACGCAAATGGTTTTCAAATTGCGTTCCTTCAAGCCTGAGGGTTCAGCGGAAGCACCTGGTGGCTGGCTACTGTGGAAACCAAAGAGGAGGCCTGGAAGATTCATTCCTCGATTCAAATTCATTCCTTTGAGCTCCTTAATATATTCGAGTTCTGCATAAGTTTTAATTTCAAGATGTGTTTCCATGGAAAACAATTCAAAGCCTGAAATCCATTGATCTAGTCCAGTTTTATTTTTCAGAGGCAGTGTCTGAGGCTCAGAGAGGTAGAAGGATGGCCTGTGGTAATCCAGCTAATCTAGCTCATAACTGTCAGAGCAGGGATTACATTTACGTTTCCTGACTCTTGAGTTAGTGATATTGGGAGGCAGGTGATTTTTCTTATAGTCTTTGGGATGGAATGCAGCTTGAAAATTGGCCTCTACGCTTTTCAAAGGGGGGTGAACTCAAAAGCAAAATAATGTGAGGTGGAGTATATATACTGTTGACTAGTTTTTCACTCTAATGAAGGATTTTCTTAAGGCCAGTTTATGCCACGGTGCTTCTGTACTGCCTCAGTACAACAGTGATCTGAAATTTTTCAAAGGGCCTGGGGACCAGCCCTGTGTCTTTACCTCGTAGAGGTTGGCTCAGCCTACTTGGAGAAGTTCATTTCAGACTGGTGTGCTCTGTGCAAGCGTGGACCAGACTGCCCATTGATAATTTCTCAATGCAAATCCAGTCTGCATGTGGAATGTCTTGCTTGGTAAATTCTCCTTTCCCGAGAAGGACTCTAACTTCTTGGTAAATGTCGTTTTTTGGGCTAAATGTCAGCTGAGGGGCATTTACTCAGCTTAGTGGAGCTGATTTATCCTTACAGTCTATGGTGGGGAAGTATCCGGTCCTTGGAAGGCTTGCCAGTGAAATTGGACAGGTTATGTGATTAACTAACGTTGGGCATCTGTTGACACATTTTCACATCCCCAAGGGTTAATCCTTTTGATCATTTATTCTAAACTTTCCTGTTTAAGCAGAACCCACCAATTTCTAGATCGATAATTTATTGTCCCTTCAGGATATAAATACCGCTGCCAAACGAAGAATTTTTTTTTTTTAGGCAAACAGTGTTACTTAGTCAGCAGAGTGCCAGAATGACATGGATTTCATCCAGGCACATTAACCAGAGATTCAAACATTTTCCTTACCAGCTTTTTCTTGTAACGAAGTTGTAAGTACGTGTTAAACGATCACCACCAGTGAAAGCATACTCTTAGGCTTTCAAAAATGTTTCAGGACTGCATTCAATATTCACGCTCCATGTAACTAACTCCAAAGGTCTTAAAATTTATGCAATATGCATATTAGGGATATAAAAATAAACTAAGTTGGCGATTTGGGGGACAGCCATATTCCCATTCTAAAACTCCTTCATGTGGGATTTAGTGCCAAAAAGCATGACTGACTAGACAATCTTGGAGATGGGATTGTCAGCCTTTCTCACGCTGGAGCAGTTCAATTCAGGGTATAGGGAGCACAGCCATTCCGTTATCTAATGAGCACTAAACTTGAACTCAGAGCCTGTGACTACCCAGCATGAGGTGTTAGACATGAAGCTGTTTTTCAGGATAATTCAGGCTGTACATTGTGTAGGGACAACATCAAGGTGGTGTGTGTGTGTGTGTGTGTGTGTGTGTGTGTGTGTGTGTGTGTGATCTAGATTCGTAGAGAGACATAGATTGGGTGATACACGAAAGGCGGGATTCATAACAGCTTGAATGATCATCCTGGTGGTGGAAGTGATGTGATTCTAGGGTTCTGCTCCCTATCCAATGAAGAACACTTGAGGGAAGTGTGAATATTCAGCTCTGGGAAGAGACAGCTCAGCGGGTTAGGGAGAGATGACTTCATATTGGAAGCCCTTTATGGAGAAGGAACAGCCCCGTTCCATTTGACCCTACAGGGAGGAAGGATTACTAATGGATGTGTCACAGGGAGAATAGTATTAGAAAAATACAAAGTAGCACTTTTTAATGAAGTGACAAGTATTGAGAGAGGCTTCTGGAAATTCAGTGAATTTCCTAGTCTCTGCCCTGTGCAAGCGTCAGTGGGCCATCTTCTTGGCGAGGACATTGTAGAAAGGACGTAAACGCTAATTGAGATGGATGACTGTCAGAGTTGAAGAAGCTAAGAATTTATTTGCAAATTGCTCCATTCTCCACTTTCTTTGGTTAGGCGGACACTGCTTACAAACCACTGAAAGAATGTCTGTTTTATGGCACTTTTCCACGTGGACTGGACTGCCATCAGCACTTTCCTCCTAACCTTTTTATGCTCCCACAGCTAAAGCTTAATGTAACCAAAATCATTGTTTAAGAAAAATGGCGAACATTCCAAGTTACCTTGACATAGGCCACGATCTTCAAGGAAATAGTTGCCAGGTAGAGTGAGTTCATTGCAAAATCCATCAGGTTCCACCAATCATGGATGTATTCAGTAAATCCACCATCCCACATTTCCTTAATCTCCCCCCAAATGAAACCTGAAGAATGGAGGCAAAAGGTTTATTTCTTCACAGCGTCAGACTAGACATCATAGCAGGATTCTCCCAAATGAAGAAAGAGGGAATCAATGAATGAATTGGGGGTCAGTGGAGCCCCTAGAGATAGTAATAACTTTCTTCTTTCTTTACTACCTCACCTCCCTGTCTTGAACTTGCCAAGGATAGGCTTTACCTAAAGATGCCTATATGTTATAATTTTCTGGATACTACTCACTTTTACATTGTTACCACAGTTACTGGCATGTTGTTGCAATTCAGGGCGTCTGATTCTACCCTCTTCCCATTTTAGAGTAGGGGTAATTTCATCAATGAATTAATTAGGTCAATATTATCCCATAGTCCTTAGTTACCACTATGTGCTAGAGGGAAAACTTCTCAATGAGCTTTGAGGTGAGCAAAAGCTGGCCATGGTCCAAAGTACTGGATGTTGGGACTGAAGCTAGGCTATGGGGCCCAGAATAATTTAGAATCCTCTTTTCTCCTCTCTCCTCTCATCGCGTGTGGGCTTCATGGAATTCTGCCTGATGGCATAGATGTTTCTTTAGCCTTGGAATGTGGAAAGCAGTAAAAGGTGTGGCTGTGGTCTAAAGCGGTGAGTCTCAGACTTTAAAATACGCGTGAATCTACCGGGGATCATGCAGATTCTGATTCCACAGACCCAGGGTGAGACTTGAGATCCTGCATGTCTCACAGGTTCCCAGATGATGCTGACGTTGCTGGTTTGGGGACCACAGTTCGAGCAGCAAGGACTTGGAGGACGGAAATGCATCGGAGGGTCCAATGCAATGGAATTATGCCTGGAGGCTTCTGGTAAGGCTGCTTTAACCATGACTTGTGTGAATTTCCCAAGGTTTCCCTCTGGTTGTGAAATCAGTATCCAAATAGGATGTGGACCCTGAATAAGTAGTGGGATTGTGTGGAGTAGTCACAAGGAAGCAGCAGATCCAAGTGCCACCCCTCCCCCCCCAACCCCAGTTACGGGAAAGAAGGCATTGAATAGACTGACCAGCACTTGCCCTGCCTAGCTTACCTGAGCCTGTCCTGACTTAACACTTGGCTTTCCCTCTAAATCAACTGACAGACAACTTCCTTGTCCTTGATGATGTTAGGTTAGCTGAAACAAGCCTTGGGTACACTGTCAATCTCACGGTGAACCCTGTGCTGAGCGGCCAGGGCCTGGGGAAGAAGGAACCACATTTCTGACACTCCCAACAAAGGACAACCCCACTGCACAGAGGGAAGGTGCCCGAATTCAGGGCCAGTCCAACTGCCTATTCCAGTAGTCTCTTTAGACAGGACCAGCAGGCAGTCTGGCCATAGCTCCTGGTCTCTTTGACTCACCGAGAACCCAAGGCAATATCATCCATTCCACTACAGTCGGGGGAGGCCCCTGCACATGGAGGTCCGTCCTGATGATGTGCTGAGAAGCCAGGAGAAGCATGAAGAGGAAGGTCAGATAGGAGGCCGTGTGGCAGATAAACTTGATAAAGGGTTTCTTGATGAACAGCCCAAGGTTACTCCTGGGTGAGATCAGATAAGCAATAGACAGCATGGGAAACAGGAACCCAATGGTCATGCACGTCAGAAGCTTGACTACCCAGTGTTTCCGCCGCCATCCAGGGAAGCCATCGTACCACAGAGTGGCAAGCAACTGTTGGCAGTTGGGCTGGGCCACAAACTGGGAAAAGAAGAGAACGAGTCAGGCATCTGGGATGTCCAGGTGGAAGTCTACATTCATAATGGCTCTCCTAGTTTACAGCCAGCTGCACGGCCAATCCCCAGAGGAGGCCTGATCTCCAGGCTCCCATGCGTGGGTCTAACCTCAGAGACAGCTCTACATGTCAAGCTAGGAGACTGGATCTTCCTTAGGGTTGATTATTTGTTTCATCCATTAAACAGAATCAATCACTCTGGTTTGTGCTTCGGCATGGCCCCCTATTCCCCCTCCCATTGTGTTAGAGAGATGCTTCCCCGAACCTGGCTCTGCATCAGAATCATCCAGGGAACATGAAAAAAAAATCCCAATTCCCAAGTCACACCACAGGCTGACTGAATGAGCCTCCCTGGGGAGTAGAGCCTGGGCAGCTGTTTTACAAAGTTCTCCTGGGAATGTACATGCCTCTTAGCAGAGAATCATGGGGATGTTTCATTTCAAATGGATTCACTTTTACTCATTCCCCCAGCTTACATGAGGTCATCAACAAATGTGTACTCTGGGCAAACACGAACTGGCAGCAAATAAGCTCATGCCTGTGGCTGTGGTTTGGAATGGAAATGAGTTCCCTTTTTGATGTTTTCTTTTTTTCCCTTTTGGTTCTGAGCACCTCTTGGTTGGCTAGCAAAGAATCAGGTTGCTACTTTGCCATTTATTTAACACGCTCTCTAGTCTAGACATGCAAAGGAGGCAAAGCTATTTGGGGGCCAATATTACACGACAGTGTCTAACTCAGCTGGGATTTTACTTAAAGGCAATCTACAGAGTGTCAGTGATTAATAGTTAAGAGATCATCAGCATTGCAAGTCACCCTCCGGCTGTTACTTCCTGGTAAGCAACTCGATAGGGAGCTCAACTGTCAGCAATGATTTTAAAGATTGCCTCTATCTGATTACTCCAGCTTCCCATGGGAAAGGTTAAACAGCACTGCACCATACAGCTTACTAGTACAAAGGAAATAAAATTCTTCCATCATTTACCTAACACCCAAGGTAAACTAGCCCAATTTTACTGTCAGTATATCTGTGAAGGTCACTAACTTCCCACCAAAACCATTCTTTCTTCCTTGAGCACAGGCTGGACTACATCTCCCAGGCTCCCTTGCAGTGAGGCGTGGCCACGTGACCAAGTTCTCAATAATGGAATGTGAGGAGAAATGATGAGTGGCACCCCTAGGCCTGGACTATATATGTCCCCCATGTGTGCTCCTCCATGTTCTCTCCCGCTTCTTGCTGAGTGGGGTGTGGTAGCTCAGGGTGGCCTAGGGGCTTCTGTCAGCCTGTGTCCTTCAGTGACTGTGGAGGAGAACTATCTTGTTGACCAAGGATATCTGTCTTGGACAGTTACATGACTGAGATAATTCTATTGTGTTTGAGCCATTATCCATTTTAGGGACTAGCCTACCCTAAAGCAGCTTACTATTACTAGGTGACAAAAAAAAAAAAAGCTCTAAAGTCTTTTTATCATGTGATCTCATTTTCTCCAAAGATGTTCACCATCCCCCTTATGTCCTCACATCTCCTTTTCACACACTTACACACAAAAAGACAAAATCCCATACAGTCCCTTTCTACTCTTCTTGGCATTATAGCTTATGCCAAAGGCTGGGACGAAAAGGTCCTAGAAAAAAAAGTATAGAAAAGTAGATGGGTAAAGCAAAATATTTGGATGCAATGGGAGAAGCACTGGAAGCACCCAGTCTAGTGAGGGAGACACATATATAAAAAGACAGTTATGAAACAGTCTAGTGAGGGCATGGAAATGCATAGGAAAACAAGGCGTAATGGGAGCACAAAGGAAAGGCAAATTCGGACTGCTCTGCAAAGGCTTCCTGGAGCAGGTAAGACCTGAGTGGAGCATTGAAGGATGTGTAGAAGCTGGCTAGGTGTAGTGAAGGAGATGGGAAGAGAGTAAACAGCCAGAGTAGCGGGGATAACATGACTAAAGGCATGGAGGTGAAAAAGAGCGTGACTGGTGTGGGGAGGTAGAGCCGTCTGGGGAGACTGCTGCTTGAACTGCAAGGCTGTGGATGGCAAGAGATGAGGCTGGAGAGGTAGGCAGGGGTTACAGAAGATCAAAATGATAGTCTTTGGCACAGTTGTGGCAGTCAGTTTTTGGAAAGTAACTTGTGAAGCATTTACCGTATCCTGAATTTGCACTCCTTGCAGACTTGTGCACATATACTCCGCTTTCAGAATAGTTTTGCAAATTGTACACAAACAAAAAGGGTGGAAGCTTTTTAATAAAGAAATTGCATTTATAAATGGTCTGTATTAGAATATAAAAATCTCCAGTTATAGTCAATTACTACCCGTGTTGTACAACAGATACCTCCTATTTTAGTCGCTAATAAAGGGCTACACAACTCAAAAAAAAATGATAGTCTTTGGCCATTATAAATAGTATGACTCATTTTAAGAGCAATGAGAAGCCATAAATGATAGGTTCGTGTGTGTGTGTGTGTGTGTGTGTGTGTGTGTGTGTGTGTGTGTGTGTAGAGCAGTGTAGTAGAGTAGTTAAGACTATAGACACTTGAGCTAGATCGCACTGGTTCTCTCTGCTCTTCAAAGTCTTCATCTAAAGAATGGAGTTAATAACAGCATCTGCCATATAGGATTCATGTGAGGATTAAGATCAGTTACTATACATGAAGCACTTAGAACTATGTGTAGCAAATAGTAAGGGATCATTAAATCTTAGCTGCATATATCATTATGCATGTGCCAGAATCAGATTTAGACATTAGAAAGATCCTATGTATTGAGTAGAAAATGGATTGGGGGCAGAGGGTGGGCAAAACTAGGGGCAGGAAGACCAGTTAGAAAGCTGTTGTCAATGTTGTACAAAATGATCGTGACTCAGACTAAGGTAATGGCAGTGGAAATGAAGAGATGTGCTCAGATTCAAAATATAGTGAGGAGGTAGAATTGGCAGGATGTGGTGATGGGTGGGAAGTGAAGTAATATATAGGGTGAGAGGGTAAAAGGGAGGGAGGCTTCATCTTTTGGGTGAATTGGTGGACAGTAGTGCCATTAATCGGGAGTGGGAACACTGAAGCTGGAGCAAGTTTATGGAGATGCGTGCATTTTTATACCTGCTGAGTTAGATTTGTCTGTGGGACATCTAAATGGAGATATCCAGACTGTAGTACTGGTGTTACACAGCAGGGGTCAGCAAACTTTTTCTGTAAAGGGCCAGATAGTAAATATTTGGGACTTCGCAGACCATATCGTCCCTTTTGCAAAGACTCAATTCAGCTGTTTCAGCACAAACTCAGCGATACATAATATGTAAATGAATGGGTGTAGTTGTGTGCCAATAAAACTTTATTAACAAAACAGGCAGCAATTTGTAGTTTGCTGTTCTACAGTATTGTCCCCCAGCTGCCGCCAGAACCAGATATTCGGACCACTTTGCCATGGTCTTTATGGTCTCCTAGGACTTCTTCTCCTCGTGTATCCCCAATAACTCTGACCCAAGAAATCACTGTCCCCTAAAGGAAAAATGCAGATGTGAAACTTCTTTTAATAGTGGATATGACCATCCAACCTTTATTTTCCATGCCTCTGCTCTGATTTTCGATTTGGCTGAACATAATAATTTTAAAGTTGAACAGGTTTTTGTTTTCTATTTTTATATCTGACAAGAGTAGTATAGGGTGGTATGGACTCTGGCAGAACAAACTGCAATTAGAATATCACAAAACAAACTTGTCTTAAGCCACCATGTAGTATCTAATCCAGACACATCTGTGAGCTTTGAAAGCACAATCCTAATTCCTGCTTGCATGTTGAAGTTCCAATTTGAGTTTATCTAATCAATCTCTAGTTGATTTCGAGAATGCCCCACAAAGAGGGACTGCAGGAAAAACAGCAGTGCCTATGTGTTGTATGCTGGATTGCACTATAAAGGCCAAACTGTACAGAGCCTAGAGCAATAGTTTTTAGTTTTGATGAAGTCCATTTTATGTTTTCTTTTGTTGCTTGTGCTGTTGCAGCCATATATAAGAAACCATCACTCAATCCAAGGTCACAAAGATTTACACCTATGTGTTTGTCTCTGAGTTTGATAGCTTTACCTCTTATACTTAGGTCTTTGATCCATTTTAAATTAAGTTTTGCATATTGTATGAGGAAGGGGTCCAACTTCATTTATTTGCCTGTGGATATTCACTTTGTCCTGAGGCAGGAGATAGATGGACCCCAGGCTGAGCAGCTAGAGTAGATCCCCTGTGGACAGATACTCCAAGACAAAGATAATAGCAGGAGCGAGGAGGAGCTAAGCCCTGCCCAGATAACAGATAAAGAGATCACATATTTCTCATTCTCGAGGTCAAGGAGACCTTCCCAACTACACGAGCGCAGAAAGGCTCCTTGGGGGGTCAAAAAGGGAGGAGGCGCCACCCCATAGTAAGTGATGTCAACCTACCCATAGACCTCTTCGCTAGAATCCATCTTGGTTAAGAGGTGTGCTCGCACACAGGGGAGAACCCTGAGATAGACCAAATACAGACTCAGAGCCAGGCAAAGCGAGGTGATTGGCCACAGGAAACCCGGAAGAAATGCCCCATTGAAGTGATTCAAACTACCACGCGGTGTAACTCTGTCTCTGAGCCTGCCCGTGTGTCTATTCACACGTACTCTTTTTCCTCCTAATGAACACTTGTTTCACCACTTTCCGTCTCTTTGTGGAAATTCATTTCTGCAAAGCCGACAGGCCAGGGCCTTGTCACTGGCTACTGTCCCTGATGGTCTAATGATTGGATTCAGTGTTCTCACTGCTGAGGCCTGACTTCAGTCTCTGGCTGGGGAATCGAAATCCTGCTTCAAGCCAGTACGGGCCGAGGCCACCCAAGATCAGTCCCAGCACCATTTTTTGAAAAGACTACTATTTCCCCATTAAATCATTTCGGTACCCTGGTTGAAAATCAACTAACCATAAATATAAGGGTTTATTTTTGGATTCTTAATTCTATTCCATTTATCAGTAAGTGTATCCTTATGCCAGTACCCCACTGTCTTGATTACAGTAGCTCTGTAGTAACTTGAAATTGAGAAGCACGAATCTTCTAAATTCTTTGCTCTTTTTCAAAATTGTTTTGGCTATTCTGCCTCCATTGCATTTCATGTGAATTTTATGATCTTCTTGTCAATTTATGCAAAAAAGGAACCTGGGTTTTTAATAGCAATTGCCTTGAAACTGTAGAACAATTTGGGAAGTTTTGCCCTCAGTGTATGTAGGGGGTGAAGTCTGATAGGTAAGTCAAGTCCCTTAGGAGTTGCAACTGGGAGCTATTCTTAACATAGATTAACTACCATACAGTGAGCTCTTATAGTGTGCCAGACACTGTACCAGATTTTCACACAGATCATCTCACAGCAACCCTAAAGGCAGATATCAGTGTCATACCCATTTTATAGACGATGAGACTGAGCCCGAGCTCACATTCTTGGTAAGTAGTGGAGCCAGGACGGGAGCCCTCGCCTGGCTGACCATAGACTAAGCTCTTAAACACTGTACTCTATCAATCTCTGGATGGTATGAGCTGAGGCCTGCAGAAAGCTGGATTTTCCAGTATCTTCCCCATTGGCCTTGCCACAGTGACTGAAATGCCCACATCATTTGTTGCTTTGGGTTAAGGCCTTGAAGTTATATTCATGTTTGTAGGAAGTGGTAATATGTAAAACTACTAACCACCCTTAACAGTTTAAAGTGAGTACCTCAAAAATAAAATAAAAAGTGAGTACCTCATATCAGCCAGTTATCTAGCTATAAGGGACCTACCTGCCAGCTGTCTAAATAATCACCTGACTTTAGTGCCTGATTCCCATGCTGAACCCAAGGCAGAACAGAATCTGATTTGCTCATAGCCAAGGGGATGCAAGGTCCACGTGACTCAGTTCAGGCATTTTAACAAGTAGCTCTGTACACGTGCTGTGCCCGATTCTGTGTGGCGCACAAGGGGAGAGGGTCCCAACAAAAGAGAGTGACAGTGAGGATCCCACTGAGAGGCCAGCCAAACTCACGTGAAAGAAGTAACGGGACGATAAAGGTTTGTATTCAGACTCCTGCACAAGCGCTACAGATGGTAAAGGTGTCAGGTTCCCAGATGGCTGGCTCTCAACGGACCAGTGAAGGTCACTCCCCTCCAAATCCAGAGATTATTTTGCCAAGTAAGGACATAAAAAAAAAAAAAGAAAAAACCCTATGCCCCTTTGATCTTCTGTTACCACCATTTTATAAAAAGAAAGGTCAGAATAAAGTCTAGTCATTCAAATTAGATCCATTTAGTGTTAGGAAAAGCTCATGACTTTGTTATGAGGCACCACAACGTAGGCACTCAGGGCATTCAGAGACAGGACAAATCAGCAGGCACTTAGAGTCATAAGAAAAGGCTACAGAGAATTATTAAATCAGAGAACATCACTTCCTTTTGGAAGCCTTCCCTGATTGCCCCAGCCAGAGGCAATCCCTCCGTCTTGAGCCCAGACCACCTTGCTTCTTCCTTGTGGTATCACTTAGAGGTTACCTCATGTTACATTTATACCTAGAACCCTTGACTTGGCCTCCTTACAACGGTAAGCTTCTGAAGGGGAGGAACAGTCGTGTATGTTATGTAACATTTCACATCCCAGGGGCTTTACAGGCATTTACTATATTTGTTAAAGTGAGAAAATTTCCTCTCTGCCTCCCTGCTAAACTTCAGACCTAAATGTTCAACTGTGCAGTGGGCATTTCAAATGCATAACCCAAACAGAACTCTTTTCCCCCAAAGTACCCCCAACACACACACACACGTTTCTCTTTTCACCTCACATTCTGTGTGCTCTCAAGGCATTAGTAGTAGTCATAACCGTCACAGATTAGATGTATACAGAACTTCCTTTGTTTTGGATACTTTTAAAAGCGTTTTCTATATATTGACTAAGCCCAGGAGGTTGGTACTATATTTACACCCATTTTACAGATGAGAAAATTGAGGCTCAGAGAGGTTAAATAGTAACAACAACAACAATTAACATCTGAGTGCCTACTATGTGTCAGGCACTGTAGTTAGAGCTCGTTTAAGAGTAGTGAGCTAGGGACAGACTTCCCTGGTTATTGATTGAGTCCCCACTTTGCGGAGATAATGGAAAATGAGGGAAAGTCCCCTGGTAGGAGCAGAGGATGTGGGGTGGGGGGTGGGCTCTTGAGAAGTAAGCCAGGCTATGAGGCAGAGAAAAAAAAGCCAGTAGCAGTGAACCTTTAGTGGTTCCATTAGGAACAGGCAGCGGTCAGAGGAGAAAAGTCTTTCTTAACTCCCGCCATCTACCATGTCGCCTGCCATGGAGGCTGTCAGCAAGAGAAAAATTAGATCAGGATCAAACAAGTCAGTCCCACGTTTGTGTCACCTAACTGGTTATTGTCAGATGATTTTAAATTGTTGGGTGTGTACAAAAGTGCACTAGGTGAGGCTGGAAGGAAGGTCACCTTGACATATGTTTCACATTCAGGGGTTTGGAAGGCAGTCTGGGCCTGTTGTTCTCTGAAGTAATTGGCAGTGAGTTATCTTTGTGTTTCCTAAAAGGGATCAGCTGACTTCAAGCTGGGGGATCCACAGCTGCAAACACTTCTTCCTTTAGTTCATTTGGAGGAAAAGAAAATCTAAAAGGTGAGAATGAGTGGCTCCCCCCGCCCCAGGGGAGACGATCAGGTTTGGGAAGAAAAATCAAGTTCCTGGCTATGGCAGGATCTGAGATAAAGGGCCTTTCTCGGTGGTTTGAAAAAGTCTACTGATCTTCAAGAATCTTCTTCTGCTCCCTCAGCAAATGGCTGCACGTTGGAATAGGCCCAACTTTCATTGCCTCAGATGTCAGTCCTTCAGAAAATAGTCTAGTTGTGTATAAAAGTGTATTTAAAAAGCCAGCAGAAATGACCCGAGATAGAACGACTTTTGTTGGTTTGTTTTGTAGTTGCCAATCAAGCTGGGCTCCGTTGAGGAGAAAAAATGCTCACAAAGGAAATCGGTAGCAATGCAAGATTTCCCAAAGAGGGAGAAACGTTCAAAACACCTTCCTTCCCTCACCAGTCCAGGAGCTTGCTGAGCTGTGCTTTCATTAAGCGGGTCTGCTTTTTTTTTTTTTACCACCGCAGCAGAAATTTGAGACGAAGAAAGAGGTTTTGGCAAGTAGTTTAGTTCCAGGTTATGATGCGAAGTAGCCCCTACATTTTACATGTAGTCTCTGTCTAACACAATTTGCTATTTATCTGTTCAGATCACTGATCCATGGTGATATTTTTTTTTTCTGAAAGAAAGGAGATGTGTGCTTACCCAGGGGTTACGGAGACATTTGGGACTCAGCTGGCTGTCGTTGCACTTAGCTAGTCAACTTGGTTCCCGAGCTGGGCTCCCAATAGCAATGGCCACGCAGGTGCAGACGCACAAAATAAGTCAACTGGCAGTCATACCTCTAATTTCAAACTTCACTAATTTGAACTAAATGGAGGAAAGTGAGCTAGATGCTGAAAACTCTGTTTTAGAACACATTTAAAAAATATATTTAAAAAATATATTTTAAAATATATTTTAAAAATATATTTTAAAATATATTTTAAAAATATATATATTTAAAAAATATTTTAAAAAATATTTAAAATATTTTAAAAATATATTTAAAATATTTAAAAAATATTTTTAAAATATATAATTTTCCATTTGCAAGTATACACAGCAGTCAGAATTAGCTAAATGGGATTTCCTGGTAGCTGTTATAAGTTCTCCTGTGTTGGAGGTAAGGGGCTCTGAAAGCATCTAGTGCTGTGGAATTCAATCCAATGCAATGGTTTGTTCTAGCCATGAGATGGCAGCAGAGGGTGATGGGTGCTCACTTCCTACTCCAAAGAGGGAAGTTCCAGAAAGGGAGCCTACATGGGAAAACGGCTCACCTGGGAGGGAGCGAGTGACCTAGTGTGTCAGGGCAGTTGATGAAGAGAGCCTGGAAACCCACTAAAAACCAAATACGAAGTCAGACAGTACTGTATAGTGCAGGACCTCTACTCAATAATCTGTAATGACCTATATGGGAAAAGAATCTAAAAAAGAATAGATATGTGTATATGTATAACTGATTCACTTTGCTGTACACCTGAAACTAACACAACATTGTAAATCAACTCTACTCCAAAAAAAAAAAAAAATCAGACAGGATGTGGTTGGGGGTCAGCTGGGAGTTGCGATCCTACTGGTTTAAATCAAGAGGCTGGAAGGGGAAATACCTCAAGGAATAAAAATATCAAAGCATAGAGCACTAAACCGTTGTGAGAATTAGATGAGGAAGCATTCAATAATGTTAGCTATTTTCAACATTATGGCTATTGTTATTATCATGAGATGCAGAACTGTTGCTTCTTGGATGGATAGTCTTGAAGTGACTATATATGTGACCTGACACGGTCTTTGCCTAGACAGTTGGCACACATCAGCACTGCTTCCATGATCAGCTCCTCTGAATGTCCTGAGGGTGTGTTCTGTCATGCCAGTTACTGACTTGGAATTCTGGAAAGGAGACTGATGGCGGCGGTAGCAGGGTTAGGGAGGGGAGGTGGGGAGGAATAGTGCATTGGAGAAGTACATCCAGTTGGAGTCAGTACCGTCCTCATTGTATAGTCAGATCCTATAAATACCTCTAACAGACTCCAGAATGAAAACTGGATTGTTATGCAAGGCATCTTAGAGGATGAGAGACAGCTTGGTAGGTAAAGGAGAGAATTTTTCATTGAGAAAGACTGGCAAGTCAGGATTGCAGGAAGGATGGCTTTTTCGGGGCTGGCTAACAAGCTATAGTATCTCAGGAGGTTCTTTAAAGCCACGATGGAAGATTCCAAGAGTATGGTTTTGGCTCAAAGCAAAAAAAAACTTGCTCCGAGTGGCTTTCACTGGCTGATTATTCAGGAGCAAGGCTTAGAGAGACCAACGGAGCTTGGCTCCTGTGTGCTTAATGTAACCACCCCCCCATACTCCTACACTTCTCCTTCCCCCCCTTCTCTCTCCCTCTGTCTCTCTCTCTCTCTCTCTCTCTCACACACACACACACACACACACACACACACACACACACACACGCAGGCGTGGTCACATGGGCAAAGAAAACATGAGTCCTCAGTGCTTTGAGGGCTTTTAGGAAGTCACTTTCCTTCTGCTTCCAGGAAGTACCACTCCAAAGCCAGTTCAATCAAGCCAGCAACATTTACTGAGCACCTACTCTGTGCCAGACATGACTCCAGTGACCAGAACCTCATTCCTGAAGGAAACACCTAGCAAATAATGACAAAATCATAGTCCTGCCCTCCCTTGAAACCACGAGACTCTCACGAATGACTAAAATAGGAATGTAAACCCAAAAAAGAACAAGGTTTGTGTAGCTGGTGGGAGCATAGAATTAGCTGGCATTCTGAGGGAGTAATTATTGCTGCCGACTATCAAGACTGTTGGAGCCTGGTGGCTTAATTTTAAAGAGAGCGGTACCTATCCTAACCCATTTCCTTTCTCCTTCTTTCTAGGGGCCAGCCTTATGGTGGGCTTTTAATCATGACTTAATGAGCACTCTACTATGTGCCAGGTACTTCGTATCTTTGTTCATTCCTTTAATCCTTATTCCTCATGGTGACTGTATGAAGGAGGTATTATTACTATTCTACAGATGAAGAATCTGAGCCATAGAGAGACTAAAGAACAAGTCTTGAGCCCAGGTCTGAGTACACCACTGATGCTCTAACCCAGGGGCCATCAAACTGGGGGCCAAATGGAGCCTGTTTCCTGTTTGCGTAAACAAAGTTTTGTTGCAATATAGCCACGCTTATTTTTTACATTGGCAGAGTTGAGTAATTACAACAGAGACCTATGACCTATGCTGCCTAAAATATTTGCTATCCGGCCTTTACAGAAAAAGTTTGCTAACCTGCGGCTCTAACCATCATACAACACGGTCTCCGGTATGTAGACTTTGGAGTTAGAGCTGAGGTCAGACTCTGGCTTGGCCATGTATTCACAGTGTGCCCTTGGACAGGTCCTTTTAATTCACAGTTTCCTTATCTGTAAATGGAAATAATAATATTGCCTGTCTCCTAGGACTGTTGTGAGGATTAAATGAGATACTCCACGTGAAAAGTCATTGACACAGTGTCTGGATGCCTTGCACATAGTCAATTCTTTAAAAAGTGGTAGCTGGATTACTTGGAGTATTAATGACAACAGATAGACAAAAGTTAGCTCTGTGCTAGGCACAGAGTGAGTGTTCACTTAAATACCAAATGGTCGTACTTGTCTTATTCTTGCTGATTTGCTAGGGCTTTGGAATGCTGAAGAAAGACTGAAGTTCAGAGCTGGAGGTAGAGGTGTGGGAATCAGCAGGGCAGTGAACATAGTGGTTTTGGCCTAGAGGGGAGCTGACAGCAGAGGATTTACTCTGGAACAAGCTGTTTAATGCTTCAAGCCTAAATAAGCTTGAACCATATTATATGAGAAAAGCAAGGTGTGTGTGTGTGTGTGTGTGTGTGTGTGTGTGTGTGTGTATGTATGTGTGTGGTGTGTGAGTGTGAGAGAGAGACAGAAAGCAAGTCCCAACTCTGTGAATTTTTTTTCTCGTACCTTCAAAACCTCTCTCCCTGTGTTACACCTGAATGAACTCTTAATTCCATTCTTTGAAAAATTTAAAGTTTTCTCTTTTTTTGTACTTTAAAAATCAACTTTATTGAGATATAATTTACAATAAAAAAGCAGCTATTTTAAGTGTACAGATCAATGACTGCAGTTTGAGTTCATCTTCATCACCCTAAAATTGTTCCCTCATGCTCCTTTATTTTTTTGAAGTTTTCTTAAAGATTCCAGTGTTATTTGTCCAAGTTACTATAGCAACTATAGAAAAAATTACTATGCAATCTACTTTCTTGCTGTTAATCGTGCTTGTTGGTCTCCCTGATTAGACTCTAAACGCCTGTAGGGCAGAGACCTTGGCTTATAATCCCCCGGTTGAGAAGTTGTGTTGCTGCTATTAAATGATGAAGGAATATATATTTGTTCATGATGTATGCGTGTGTGTTCCTGACTAGGGAGGTCCCTGATGGAGAAGGGAGAATGAATTTCAGAAGCAAGGTCTTTGGGAGATGAATGAAATGTGTTAATGTTTCAATGCCCCATTAAGTGATGGAAAAACTAGAAAAAAAAAAACGGGCCCCCCAAAAAAGAAAAAACGAAAGGTGGGACCCTAGCTGGGGGGAGCCTTCTTCTGATGGGCGGCTACATCTCTTACTTACCTAGATGGACGAGGAAGTTACCTACAATGCGATGGAAATTCCTATATTAGGGAGGTAAACCGTTGGGTTATGGCACTGCTTTTTCTCATAGCCATCTTTTTCTAATGCCTTTGTGAAGGTCAGCTTTTCACTCCCAAGGTGAGTTCCTTTGTAAACAATTTACCACCTGCAAGTGTCTGAGAGGAGACAGAGGACAGTTTTGTTTTGCTGAGGGAGGGAGGGATGAGCTCTCTTTCCCCTCTAGGGAGAACATTTGGCTTTTTCTTTATCTGGCAGTTTTCACTCTCATAATCTAAATTTGGTTGCCCCCCCATCGTTATTCAAACGGGACACATATTTCCTGACACTGTTGTAAACGTCACTCAAGCAAATTCTCCTTTTTCTCATCAGGCTGGATGGAAAGCCTATAGCTCTTGTATGGGGGGGGTGATTTGAAAGTCGGGCCACAGACGAGTTAAAACTTAGCCTAAGGGAGCAAGTGTATTCTCTCACAGACTGTCTTAGTTTCTGCATAACGTAACTTCCAGTTGATTCTATGTCAGATGAATATCAAGGCCATCACTGGTCTATACTATCAGGAGTCCCCTGGCAGTACTTAACTTACCTTAACTGTGGTTGTCATATACTTCTCTGAAAGAGTGAGAAGATGCAAAACTGTAGCCGACAGACTCAAAATTCTTGGCTTCTCAAGGCTATGGTGGTTGGTTTTGTTTTGTTTTGCTTTTCCTTTTCACTTACAGCTCATATTATTACTCGGTGCATTTTAGTCAGTCATGGTAACATTTCTAAGGTATTACACTGTGTAGTCGTCATGCTTGAATACCCCAGAGCCTAGGTTTAATACTGTTTTTGGGGTTCAGTCTGTAAGACTTCCATGTTGATGAGATGATTACGTATGCACGATCAGATTCGTGTTTCAGAATGATCCATCTTGGCTGTACGGAAGGTGAATTGGCAAAGGGGATGGGAGGGAGGGGACTGAGTAGGAGTCTTTTGTAACTTTCCAGGTGAGGGGCAATAAGGGCCTGAATTAGAGCAGTGGGAGTTGAAAGGAGGCGATGGTGACAGAGATATTTTGGAGATAGAATTGACAATATGTGGTAATAAATTGTGTGTTGGGGTGGAAGGTAATGAGGAGTTGAGGATACTCTGCTATTAAACGGTATATGGGAATCAGGAGATCAGGACGAGAACTGGATTTGGGATAAATGTGAAGAATTCATTTCAGATACGTCTGGTTGGTCTGCTGTTGAGGGAATTCTCAGGATGTGGGGAATTTCAGTGCTAACACCGGGAAAGTCCTGGGCAAACCAGGACTATTTGGTTACTCTAAATTTAGGATATGCTGGATTTGAAGCGTCTGCGGACAGTGGCCCGGAGGTGGTTGGGTACGGAGGAGTGGTGTGTAGAAAGGACATCAGAGTCAGAGGTGTAGTTTGGAGAGTTGCTGATGTAGAGATGATGGGTGAAACCGTAGGAATGGGCATGAGAATTAAGGGAAAATACAGAGCATGATATTATAACTACCTCAAATCCCTTGTGGAATTATATCTATATCCTTGTGGATATAAATGAATGAATAAAATAATTAACGAAGAGAAAACAGTGAATGAGAAGAAGACAGCAGACTGGAGTTTGAGGCCCACCTACCTGTTGAGGTTAGCTATAGAAAGAAAGAGGCTGAGCCCCAAGAGATCTAAAGGGGACAAGATGATGATCTCATAGAAGCCAAGGAGGAAGAGAATTTCAAAAAGGTGGGAGTCAAGGAAGATAAATATTGAGGAGAGGTGATTGGGTCTGGTGATTAACATGTCACTGGTCACCTACAAGAGAACATTTTCTGTGGAGTCCTCCAGTCTGTGGAGTCCTGAAATCAGATTATAAGATGCTAATTAAATGGAGAATGGGAAGAAAGGAAGTATGGGTAGTGAGCATAGACTCATCTTTCTCCTAACAACAAGAGTAATTTTCTCCATCGAACACCAACTCAAGATTCAACTCTTCTTGCATTTTCCCGAATGATTGCCATGCCTCCTGCTCTTCTCCTCCTGAAAGTTCCTCTAGTACCTGGGGGCTAGACCATACTATGTAGGAAAAAATAGCTATGTGATATACTTCTTTATTTTCTGGTAGCTTCATTGTGCTTGGTTAGTCTCCATATTTGAGTCTAAGCTTCCTTAGGGCAGAGACCATGTCTTATATCTCCCACAGTGCCAAGAAAGGCTTTCAAGGATATTTGCTAGTTATTAGGATAGGAAGGATAGAAAGATTTTCTAGTGTAGATTTTCTCACTCTCGACACTATTTACATTTTGGGTTGGGTAGGTCTTTGTTCTGGGAGACTATTCTGTGCACTGTAGGATGTTTAGCAGTATCCCTGGCTTAACCTACTAAGTGCCAGTGGCACCTCCCTTCCGGCCTCCAATAGTTGTGACAACCAAAAGTATTTCCAGGTAGTGACAAATGTCCCCTGGGGTGGGGGGAAACTGACTCAGTTGAAACCCATTGCTCTAGGTGAGTTGGGCCTAGCTTACTTATTTCCCTCGTACTTCAGCAGGGGCAATCCAAAGCCATCTCCCATTGAGAAACATTGGTGTCCAGTTCACAGCCTCCAGAAAGGGACGGATCATCTTCCTTGGTTACTTGCTTTCAGTTCTGAGACCCTTACAC
This sequence comes from Phocoena sinus, assembly GCF_008692025.1. Taxonomy (NCBI): domain Eukaryota; kingdom Metazoa; phylum Chordata; class Mammalia; order Artiodactyla; family Phocoenidae; genus Phocoena; species Phocoena sinus. Next base: position 95,443,620 of record NC_045784.1, read on the forward strand.
TCATTCTTTTCTCTGTCTCTTCCCTGGAGTGAATGAATGGCTCAGTACTTGCACTGAAACACAAAGTGCTGAAACGGTGTCAACATACTGCCCCTAGGATCCAGACTATCAAAGCAAAGCTGGAGAGAGATTTAATTACAGCAGGGGTTTGTAACATTTCTGCAACTGTAAGGGAAGCATTTATTAATTTGTTTGCAAAGTCCAACTAGTAGTTAATAATATTCAGTATTTTTCTTTTCAAAGTACGTTTCAAGTATATCGTATGTAGCCTCCTCAGGGATTGGCCAGAGGTTGGAGAAATCAGAGAAAGAGGGAATGTATAAAATAAAGGTACAGAAGGTTTCAGTGCCCCAGCAGAGCAAAGAACCCAGGAGTCCTTGGCTCTCATTCTTTAGGCTAAACCTGAAGTGTCTCCCTGACACTTTTAGTTATCCCAGTGGGGCCTATGGTTCCGGGAAGACACTTCTTTGTTGTAGTTCAAAGCAATGACTATATGTGGGTTGAGCTCAACTGGCGGGGGGTGAGGATAAAGAAAAACTCTAATACCTCGTCCTGTTCTTTCACCCTGTTCCAGGCTTCTGAGGTTCCTTGGTAGTGCCCTATGAATCTCCCTAGTGCCCTATGGGCAAGTCCGATACACCAGTCAGTACATTTTAATCAAGTGCCTGATAAATACTCTTAAGACACCCAAAAGTGATGCAAATAAAAGGAGTGACGTTGCACAAGGGTCATGTTTATTTATTGAACTAAGCATCTTCCAAGTAGTCTTGGATTTTGGCCCCATAACAGCCCGTGAAATAGGTATTATTACTCTCCACCCTCTTTTTACAGAGAAGGAAATGTGAAGCTCAGCGAGGTTAAATGTCATGCCAAGGGCTTATAGCGACAAGGTGACAGAGCTGTGATTCAGACCCTGATCTGTATAACTCCACACGCTGTGCTCTTATCCAATATGCTGATATGATTCATTTATCTAGTCCACTTTCCCCCCATCGTTTTCAAGTGGGTAATTTACCGCATTTTATAGAAAGAAGAACTGAGGACCAGAAAGTATAAATGACTTGCTTAGGATGGCGTGGTGGTGGTAGTGGCGATGGTAGGCGTAAAGAGCAGAGGGAGAAGCTAGAAAACACACTTCCTTCCTTATACTGCATGTTTTTTCTACCTACCACATTCTTTCTAGTTCAGAAGATAAGATACTTCTCATTCTGGGAAATAATTGAAGAACTAGAAAAAGCAGTCTGTCATTAATTGTGTGATATTGAATTTCTGAATTCTGTGGTACAGACAAATCAAACGATAGAGCCATTTTCTTTCCCAATGGACATTGAAGACCATTAGTCATACTTAGCCCTGCCAGCAGGCTTTGAGTGGGGAGTACATTGCATCCCTATGGGATCTTCCAGGGAGATGGAGGAGACCAAAGAATATATACACTTTGACCAGGGAACTGGGCTAGAGAATCCAGCTGCCATAAAAAAGAAGCTTGCTATAGCATTACTAAGTTGCTTCTGAGACACTTTGGGGGGGGGGGGCGGTACGAGAAGAGATGCAGAACTAATTGGTATTTTCCAAGATTTAACTGAGTGATGGTGGCAGTACTGAACAACCTCGGGAGTTCCTTGGCCTTGAAGCAGATCGGCTTCCTATTCTCAACAGGACTTCCCCTAGATACCATTGTGCAATGAACTCCCTCCCGTCATTGGATCAAGGTGACTCATCAGAGGGATGGGGCTAGTCTCTTGCTTCCAAGAAACTAAATTTTACTTTTGCCTGATATAGACAGTCTATTTACATGCAAGAATTTGCTGTTTTATTGGCAGACTATGGACTATTAAGCATTAGCATTCCTTACAACCCCAGGGATCACTATAAATCCTCAGAGAATTTTGTTACATTGGATAAGTCCTAAACCTCCTGGTTATTTTCACCCCCTCTCAATAATTTACTGTAAAAGAATCCTCATGAAGTAGTCTTTTTTGTTTGTTTGTTTTCCCACAAAAGTGGTCATAGCCCAGAGGTTTTATACAGCTGTAACCATCTCTTTCTTTTCAGCCGTTGCCCACACCACACTCCTGGAGGCCTGTCACCAGATTTTCATGCCTCCCTCCCCATCAAAACCATATGCCTACACTACCAAACGTAAAATCGATAGCTAGTGGGAAGCAGCCGCATAGCACAGGGAGATCAGCTCGGTGCCTCGTGACCAGCTAGAGGGGTGGGATAGGGAGGGTAGGAGGGAGGGAGACACAAGAGGGAAGAGATATGGGAACATATGTGTATGTATAACTGATTCACTTTGATATAAAGCAGAAACTAGCACACCATTGTAAAGCAATTATACTCCAATAAAGATGTAAAAAAAAAAAACCATATGCCTGCTCCACTGGGTTTTTTTTGATGACTTTTTAAAAAAAAATTTATTGGAATATAGTTGATTTATGCCTACCCCAGTGTTGAGAAGCAGGCAGAACTGAGGAATAAGGACTGAGCTGGTGAGGAGTGCTTTAGTCAGCATCTAAGGATGCTTAAAGCTCTTTGCTCATTTCCTGAGATTTTTAGGGCCAGAAATCAGTCCTGTAGTGTGACGGCTCTGGAAAGCACGGGGGTTCTGGAGTCAATTAGTTCTGGGTTGATATCCTATCTCTGTCACTTACTAGCCAGGTGATCTTCAGCAACTCTGTTTTCAGACTTATAAAGTGAGGATAACAACTCATTTGTTGCAGCTGTCTATTTTTCCGACCTCATGGCCATTCACCTAGGTCTTTCCTCCTACTTGCTAAGCTATTCTGTCATTTTTGAGCTTTGCCCATTATATTTGACTTTGCCCTGTGATATCCATAGGGTATAGATTGTTGTAATCTAGGCTTCAATTCATGACTGTGCAGACCCTCTCTTTGTTTGTGGAATGAAAACTCCATGAGGGCAAGGGCTGTGATTATTTGTGCTTACTATCATATTTCCAGTACCTAGGACCATATCTAGCACATAGCAGGTGATAAATAAAATTTGTGGGATGAGTGAATGAATGCATAAACTCCCTGGTCCCGGTGCCCAGATCAGCCCCATTGCCATAAGGCTGCACACAGCCTGATGTAAGGAGTGGTTTCATCCTACAGGAACAGGTCCTGTTCGGGCACTATCCAGTGAGCAGGGCTACTTACTCGCTTTGCCCTGGATAGTACCTACAAATTTCATTTGGTTCATTCAGGGCTGATACTGAGTCACCCTGTACTGAAGGGGTTAATAGGACTATACAGGCCTATTTAAGTTTAACTTAGAACCAGATAAGGATGACGAAAATGATTAGTTGGCCGAAGTGACCTCCCAATGAGGAAAGAATCAAAAGTATTTTACTAAAAACTGAATTATACAAATACATACTCCCAAACCAAATAATATAGCAGGGTTTTGGAACCAATAACCAGTCTCTTGTCGCTAGGGTATTGATGAAACCATTAGACAGGAATTCATGGTTCATGCCCTGAGCTGCATTCATCATCCTGTTCTTAAATCATCAACTGAGGACTTCAGCATCCTTTAATAGTCCAAGCCAGTATACACCAAAGTGGCTACTTCTTCACATTAGGCCTGATGAGCTAACTGTGGAGAGTTCACAGGGTCTACACATGCTCATAGTTCAGCCTTGTGAAGCTTACACTCCCTTTACTGCAATTGTAGTGTGTCAGCTCTCTCTTTTCTTAACTGCCAATTGCACATTATAGGCAAAAGCTGTGGGTACAGCTCCTGTACTTGGGAACACTTTCATCTCTAGCTATTAAAAACTGGTTACAAAATGTAGGTGTCCTGGAAGGAGTTATATAAACCATCTTGACTGGGTGAAAAGGAAATGTACTTCCAGGTGGAGTGTTACCTAAAAAAGTATCCCCCGGTTTCTCGGGGGGGGGGGGGGGGGGGGGGCGGTGTCGGGGTGGGGGTGGTGAATTCAGTGGTTGCTTCCTGTGTTACATTATAAATACATCTGGCTGCAACGAAGCTAGAAGTAGTCTATTTCCTGTTGCAGTGAGGATACAGTGGGGTCATGTCTGTTTCCTTTTTATGACTCAGAGGGCAGCCTGAAACTACAGGAGAAGTGAGGTAATGGCAGATGCAAACTAAGTGAGCTAAAGGCTGAAAGGAATATATGATTGAGGTTACTCTTAGTAAAGAGTAACTGAGATTTAGCCAAGGCCTAAACAGTAATTAAGGCAAGGCCAGAGTCTATCCAGGACGTCAGGCTAGATAAGGCCTAGCTGGGGCTTAAGTTCAGTTAACTTATAGCCATGGCCTAGTCCTAGTTAAACCTAACAAGAGTGTAGCCAGGTTCAAAGCCCAGTTAAGGCTAAACTAGGGCTAAGCCTATTTAAGGGCTAGTAAGCCCAGTTAAGAGGCAGCCAGGGCCAGAGCCTGCTTATGGCCTAGTTGCTCAGTTAAATTCTAGATAACCCAGATAAGGCCTAGCCTAAACATAGTTAAGGTCTAGTCAGAGTCTAGTTAAGGTGTAGTCAGGGCCTAAGTGTAGTTAAGTACTAGCAAGGACATAGTTAGGCCTGCCCAGAGCCTAAGCATAGTTAGACTTGTCAGAACCTTATTAAGGTGGAGCCAAGACGTAAGCCTAGTTAAAAGCTGGTTATCTTGGTTAAGGCCTCATCAGGGTATTGTTAAAGCGTAAAGAGTGCTATAGCCTACCTTAGGTCAAGTCAGAGCCCAGTAAAGGTCTAGATAGGGCCAAAGCCTAAATAAGTCGCTGTCGTAGTCTAGTGAAGTCCTAATAGGAGGATAAAAAAAATTTAGTCCTAGTCAGAGCTTAGTTAAGACTTAGGCAGGGCCTAAGCCTAGTTAAAATGTAATTGAAGCCTAGTAGGTCAAGTCAGAACCTCAGCCTAGTTAAGTGTTACAACTCCGTTACACCTAGCCATGGCCTAAGCCTAAGCTTATGTTTGGTCAGAGCCCAGTTAGGGCCTAAACCTAATTAAGTTCTAGTCAGAAATCAGCTGAGGTAGAATCCAGAGCGTAAGCTTATTGAAACCTATTCAAAGCAGAGTTAACGCTTAGCCACAGTCTTATTAGGGTACAGCCAGGCTCTAAACCCAGTTAACTAACCAAAGTTGTTAAAATCTCCTCAGAGCATGTTAAGGAATAGCCATGGACCTAGCCTAGCTTTTGTGTCCACTGAGATTTATCAATTGTAAACTGAGGCTCCTGCATTACAAATGCAGGGTATTCTCTTTTTTTTTTTTTTTTTTTTGCGGTACGCGGGCCTCTCACTGCTGTGGCCTCTCCCACTGTGGAGCACAGGCTCCGGACGCGCAGGCTCAGCGGCCACGGCTCACGGTCCCAGCCGCTCCGCGGCATGTGGGATCCTCCCGGACCGGGGCACGAACCCGTGTCCCATGCATCGGCAGGCGGACTCCCAACCACTGCGCCACCAGGGAAGCCCTGCCCTAAGCATTTTAAAGCCCAGTTATTCAGAGGCCAGGTAGGGGCTAAATCCACTTCAGTTTTAGTCAGAAACTGGGTGAGGTAGAATCCAGTGTCTAAGCTATACAAAGCCTAGTTATTCAGCTGAGGGGGACTTCCAGGAAGATGGCGGACGAGGAAGACGTGGAGATCACCTTCCTCCCCACAGATACACCAGAAATACATCTACACGTGGAACAACTCCTACAGAACACCTACTGGACGCTGGCAGAAGACCTCAGACCTCCCAAAAGGCAAGAAAACCCCCACGTACCTGGGTAGGGCAAAAGAAAAAAGAATAAACAGAGACAAAAGACTAGGGATGGGACCTGCACCAGTGGGAGGGAGCTGTGAAGGAGGAAAGGTTCCCACACACTAGAAGCTCCTTCGCGGGTGGAGACTGCGGGTGGCGGAGGGGGGGAAGCTTCGGAGCCGCGGAGGAGAGCGCAGCCACAGGAGTGCGGACGGCAAAGCGGAGAGATTTCCGCACAGAGGATCAGGGCCGACCGGCACTCACCAGCCGGAGAGGCTTGTCTGCTCACCCGCCGGGGTGGGCGGGGCTGGGAGGTGAGCCTCGGGCTTCGGTCGGAGCACAGGGAGAGGACTGGGGTTGGCGGCGTGAACGCAACCTGCAGGAGGTTAGTGCGCCATGGCTGGCCGGGAGGGAGTCCGGGGAAAAGTCTGGACCTGCCAAAGAGGCAAGAGACTTTTTCGTCCCTCTTTGTTTCCTGGTGCGTGAGGAGAGGGGATTAAGAGCGCTGCTTAAAGGAGCTACAGAGACGGGCGCGAGCTGCGGCTAAAAGCACGGACCCCAGAGACGGGCGTGAGACGCTAAGGCTGCTGCTGCTGCTGCCACCCTGTGTGCGAGCACAGGTCACTATCCATACCCCCCTTGCGGGGAGCCTGTGCAGCCCGCCACTGCCAGGGTCCCGGGACCCAGGGACCACTTCCCCGGGAGAATGCACGGTGCACCTTAGGCTGGAGCAACGTCACGGCGGCCAATGCCGACGCAGGCCCACCCCGCACTCCGTGCCCCTCCCTCCACCCCCACCCCCACCCCCGCCCTCCGTGCCCCTCCCTCCACCCCCACCCCCCCCCCCGCCCTCCGTGCCCCTCCCTCCACCCCCACCCCCCACCCCCCCCCCCCCCCCCCCCCCCCCCGCCCCCGGCCTGAGTGAGCCAGAGTCCCAGCATCAGCATCTCCTTTAACCCTGTCCTGTCTGAGCGAACAACAGATGCCCTCCGGCGACGTACACGCAGAGGCGGGGCCAAATCCAAAGCTGAGCCCCTGGGAGTTGTGAGAACAAAGAAGAGAAAGGGAAATCTCTCCCAGCAGCCTCAGAAGCAGCGGATTAAAGCTCCACAGTCAACTTGATGTACCCTGCATCTATGGAATACATGAATAGACAACGAATCATCCCAAATTGAGGAGGTGGACTTTGAGAGCAAGATTTATGATTTTTTCCCCTTTTCCTCTTTTTGTGAGTGTGTATGTGTATGCTTCTGTGTGAGATTTTTTCTGTATAGCTTTGCTTCCACCATTTGTCCTAGGGTTCTATCCGTCCATTTTTTTCTTAATAATTATTTTTTATTTTAATAACTTCATTATATTTTATCTTTATTTTATTTTACGTTATCTTCTTTCTTTCTTTTTTCCTTTATTCCCTCCTTCCTTCCTTCCTCCCTCCCTCCCTCCCTTCTTTCTTTCTTCCTTTCTTCTTTCTTTCCTTCTTTCTTTCTTTCTTTCTACTTCTACTAATGCTTTCTTTCTACTTTATCTCCCTTTTATTCTGAGCTGTGTGGATGAAAGGCTCTTGGTGCTGCAGTCAGGAGTCAGTGCTGTGCCACTGAGGTGGGAGAGATAACTTCAGGACACTGGTCCACAAGAGACCTCCCAGCTCCACATGATATCAAATGGCAAAAATCTCCCAGAGATCTCCATCTCAACACCAGTATCCAGCTTCACTCAATGACCAGCAACCTACAGTGCTGGACATCCTATGCCAAACAACTAGCAAGACAGGAACACAACCCCACCCATTAGCAGAGAGGCTGCCTAAAATCATAAGTACACAGACACCCCAAAACACACCACCAGACGTGGACCTGCCCACCAGAAAGACAAGATCCAGCCTCATCCACCAGGACACAGGCACTAGTCCCCTCCACCAGAAAGCCTACACAACCCACTGAACCAACATTAGCCACTGGAGGCAGACACCAAAAACAACAGGAACTACGAACCTGCAGCCTGCAAAAAGGAGACCCCAAACGCAGTAAGATAAGCAAAATGAGAAGACAGGAAAACATACAGCAGATGAAGGAGCAAGATAAAAACCCATCAGACCTAACAAATGAAGAAGAAATAGGCAGTCTACCTGAAAAAGAATTCAGAATAATGATAGTAAAGGTGATCCAAAATCTTGGAAATAGAATGGACAAAATGCAAGAAACATTTAACAAGGACCTAGAAGAACTAAAGATGAAACAAACAATGAAGAACAACACAATAAATGAAATTAAAAATACTCTAGATGGGATCAGTAGCAGAATAACTGAGGCAGAAGAACGGATAAGTGACCTGGAAGATAAAATAGTGGAAATAACTACTGCAGAGCAGAATAAAGAGAAAAGAATGAAAAGAACTGAGGACAGTCTCAGAGACCTCTGGGACAACATTAAACGCATCAACATTCGAATTATAGGGGGTCCAGAAGAAGAAGAGAAAAAGAAAGGGACTGAGAAAATATTTGAAGAGATTATAGTTGAAAATTTCCCTAATATGGGAAAGGAAATAGTTAATGAAGTCAGGAAGCACAGAGAGTCCCATACAGGATAAATCCAAGGAGAAATACACCAAGACACATATTAATCAAACTGTCAAAAATTTAATACAAAGCATATTAAAAGCAGCAAGGGAAAAATAAAGGGAATCCCCGTAAGGTTAACAGCTGATCTCTCAGCAGAAACCCTACAAGCCAGAAGGGAGTGGCAGGACATATTTAAAGTGATGAAGGAGAAAATCCTGCAACCAAGACTACTCTACCCAGCAAGGATCTCATTCAGATTTGATGGAGAAATTAAAACCTTTACAGACAAGCAAAAGCTGAGAGAGTTCAGCACCACCAAACCAGCTTTACAACAGATGCTAAAGGAACTTCTCTAGACAAGAAACACAAGAGAAGTAAAAGACCTATAATAACGAACCCAAAACAGTTTAGAAAATGGGAATAGGAACATACATATCGATAATTACCTTAAATGTAACTGGACTAAATGCTCCCACCAAAAGACACAGATTGGCTGAATGGATACAAAACAAGACACTTATATATGCTGTCTACAAGAGACCCACTTCAGACCTAGAGACACATACAGACTGAAAGTAAGGGGATGGAAAAAGATATTCCATGCAAATGGAAACCAAAAGAAAGCTGGAGTAGCAATTCTCATATCAGACAAAATAGACTTTAAAATAAGGACTATTACAAGAGACAAAGAAGGACACTACATAATGATCAAGGGATCGATCCAAGAAGAAGATATAACAATTGTAAATATTTATGGACCCAACATAGGAGCACCTCAATACATAAAGCAAATACTAACAGCCATAAAAGGGGAAATCGACAGTAACACATTCATAGTAGGGGACTTTAACACCCTACTGTCACCAATGGACAGATCATCCAAAATGAAAATAAATAAGGAAACACAAGCTTTAAATGATACATTAAACATATGTATATGTATAACTGATTCACTTTGTTATAAAGCAGAAACTAACACACCATTGTAAAGCAATTATACTCCAATAAAGATGTAAAAAATAAATAAATAAAAGACTCCAAGAAAGTATAATTGGAAAATAAATGCATAATAAATGTCAATTAAAAGTAATTAATTATAAAAATAAAAAGCAAGGAAAAAAAACCTAGTTATTCAGAAGCCAGGTAGGGGCTAAATCCACTTCAGTTTTAGTCAGAAACTGGCTGAGGTAGAATCCAGGGCCTAAGCATTTTAAAGCCTAGTTATTCAGAAGCCAGGTAGAGCCTAAATGTAAAGTTTTAGTCAGAAACTAACTGAGGTGCAAATTAGGGCCTAAGTATTTTAAAGCCTAGTTTTTTAGAAGCAAGGTAGGGCCTAAATATAGTTAAGTATTAGAAACTTACTGGGGTACAAATCAGGGCCTATGCTTATTAGAACCTAGTCAGATCCAAGTTAAGTTTTAGCCAGAGTTTTGTCAAGTTATAGCCAGGGCCTAAACCCATTTAAAACTTAGCCAGCATGGTTAAAATCTGTTCAGAGTATGTTTAGGACTAGCCATGGCCTAAGCCTAGCTTATGTTTAGTCAGAGCCGTTAGGGCCTAAATCCACCTAAGTTTTAGTCAGAAACAGCTGAGGTAGAATCCAGAGCCTAAGCATTTTAAAGCCTAGTCAGAGCCGAGTTAAGGCTTAGCCAGAGTCTTTTTAAAATACAGCCAGGCCCTAAACCCAGTTAAGGTAACCAACATGGTGAAGATTGCCTCAGAGTATGTTAAGGACTAGCCATGGCCCAAACCTAGTTTACGTGTAGTCAGAGCCCAGTTAGGGCCTAAATCTACTTAAATTTTCGTCAGAAACTAGTCAGGGGTAGAATCCAGGGCCTAAGCATGTTAGAGCCTAGTCAGAGGCGAGTTAAGGTTTAGCCAGAGTCTTGTCAAGCTATAGCCAAGGCCTAAGCTTACTTAAGGCTTATTCATCCTAGTTAAAGTTTAGCCAGTCCAGTTAAGGTCTAATCAGGCATAAGCTTAGTTAAGTCCTAGTCACAGCCTATTTAGCCTAGTCAGGGACTAAGCCTAGTTTACATCTATTCAGAGACTATTTAAGGCCTAGCTGGGACCTAAGTCTAGAGGAGGCATAATCAGAGTCTCATTTAAGGTGTAGCAAGGGCCTGAGCCTTTTTAAAGCCTATTTAGCCCAGTTAAGTCCCATAAGGGGCTAAACTTAGTTATGTCCTAGTTAGAGTGTAATTACAGCTTAACCAGGGGTAAGCCTAGTTAATGCCTAGTCAGAGTATAGCTGAGGCTAAGCCAGGGCCTAAGTCTAGTTAAGGCCTAGTCTTCCCAGTTAAGGCCTATTCAGGCCCTTGACTTTGTTAAGGGCTAATCGAGATTAGGGTAACCAACTCTTTCCAATTTGCCCAAGATTTTCCATATTTAGTGCTGAAAGTGCTAGGCCCTGGAAAATCCTTTGGTCCCTGGCAAACCAGATTGGTTGGTCACTCTAGTCAAGACTTTTTAAAGAAAACTTTTCTTTGCCTTGGAGTTTATAGTTTATAAAGCATTATTTCAACAGTATTTGATTATTGCAGCATCCATTTGAGATAGGTGTCATCATCATCCCCATTATATAGACGAATAAACTCAGGTTTAGAGAGAATAAGTGCCTTCCTCAATGGCATATAGTGAATAAGTATCAGAGGTAGAGTTTATATCTATGTTTGAATTCAAAAGCCATGCTCCTATTTTTTTTTTAATTTCATTTATTTATTTATTTTTGGCTGTGCTGGGTCTTCTTTTCTGTGCGTGGGCTTTCTCTAGTTGCGGCGAGCGGGGGCCACTCTTCATCGCGGTGCGCGGGCCTCTCACTGTCGCGGCCTCTCTTGTTGCGGAGCACAAGCTCCAGATGCGCAGGCTCAGCGGCCATGGCTCACGGGCCTAGTCGCTCCGCGGCATGTGGGATCTTCCCGGACCAGGGCTCGAACCCGTGTCCCCTGCATTGGCAGGCGGATTCTCAACCACTGCGCCACCAGGGAAGCCCCATGCTCCTATTTTTTAAACTAAACAGGCATCTCCTCATTATTAAACATTGTCTAAATCAGAAAAGTAATACTTGCTTAAGAAATTATCATCATCCTATTTTCAGATCAGGAAAGTGAGTCACAGTGAGTCACAGTGAGCTTAAGCGACCTGCCCAAGGTAAGAGAACTTTTAAACTTGAATCCAGTTACTCTGCCTCCAAATCTCATATTTTTCCCCTTAAAAATAACCTCTTTTCTTCATCCTTCCTACTTCCCCAGTGTCAAATACTTCAGCACATGCCTGTGTGGCTGAGGTTGTATGTTTTCATGTTTCAGTGATGCTTGTGTCCATTTATTATCTGAAGTCCATCAAGCATTTGGTAAACTATGCTTGAGTGGATGCTTCTGTTTTCAGTCTGAGGTTTCTATATTGATGGTTGCTGTTTCATTAGGGGGTGTTTGTTGAGCCTGGAAGCAAAGCCGACTTGGTAGTAGGGTCAAGCCTCAACCTCTTGATTTGCTGTGATCAAAGGAAAAGGGCACCGAAGACAAACTTGATCTACTTAGTAATTCTTGGAAGGGTTATGGGATACATACATCCCTGTCATAATGACATTCTGGGGACCAGGGAAAGAGACCAGGCCTCCCTCGCTGGTACCGTGTATTCACCTGCCAGAAGGCAGTGAGGACTTGGCTTGCCTTTTCCTGGCTGTGCCATTTCTGTTGCCTCCTGTGAGCTTACCAGGGGTGACAGGCATCTCTGTTAAAAAGCCTGTATGTAAATATAGCTGTATCTTCCACTATGTTATCCTGAGGACAAAATAGTTGCCACCCCTGCAGAATGTAGCAGCTTCTGGATTGGATGCCAATGGTAGCAGTATGCCAAGCATGAAGTATCCTGTTTCTCTCCTGCCAAGTAAACACCAGCTTCCTCTTCAGTGGTACATTTAAAGGGACAGTCTGCACTCTTCTTGTGTGGCAACGGCAGTGGGGGAGAGCTTTCGCCATGGGCAGTCAGCGGCTTAGATGGTGGCACAGTGGAAGCGGCCACCAGGATGCACCTTCCGTGGCAGATGCCATCTTAGACTGTAATTTCCCCCTTTGTGCGGTTAAGTTGCTTTGGAGAACTATTTGGTTTAGTGTGGAATGCAAGAGGAAGGCAGAGCTGGTTAGGAAGAAACAAATGATTTATTCCACTGAGCAGCTGGTATAGTCAAATGTTGCTTTCTTTCTTGGAGAGAGCACCATTTGGAAATGGAATCATTTTCTCTGACATTCACATGGCTATTCCCCACATAAACTCAGGTCTTTAGATAACTTCACGTGTTTGTATTCCCATGAGCAGGTGCAACACATTCAGCTTCAAGGCACTGGGTTAATGGCAGAAGCAAGGCGTGTCTTGTCCTAACGAAAAATCTGGAAGGCCTTTCCTCAAGGACTGCGGGCTTTGCAGTAGAATGTTGGCAGCTCTGGGAAGAATGCACAGAACTAGGTTCCAGGTTCTACCACATTCCAGCTGTGTGATTTTGGGTAGATCTTTTTGCCTTTCTAGATGTTAATTTTCCTAAATGTAGAATGGCGATAATAAACTCTGGGTTGCCCTACCCATGTTATGTGGTAATTGTGAAGATCAGATGAGATACAATGTGAAAACACTAAAGTATAAAACACTATAAAAAATGTAAGGAGTTATTAGTCCTGTTATTCGTTCAACAAATATTTATTGAGTACCTACTACATGCCAGACACTCTTCTTACACTTGAACAAAATAGAGATCACTGCTTTCATGGAGCTTACCTTCTAGAGAGGGGAGACATAAACTAAATAATAATCATAATAAACAAGTAAACCATATAATATGTACATAAGGTGATAAGTTCCAAGACAATTGAAAAAGTAGAGCAGAATAAGGAAGCCTAGGAGTGCCAGGTTGGGAGGGGGAGGTTCAATTTTTGAAACTGTGCTAAGTGTAGCTCTCATTGAAGAGGTGAGATGTAGGAAAGGGTTTGAAGTTGGTGAGGGATTCAGCCATCCAGATATCTGAGTAAAGAACATTCCGGGCAGAAGGAATTGCCAGTGCAAAGCACCTAAAGAGGAAATGTGCCTGGTGAGTTTGGGGAATGACAGAGGCCAGGGTGGCTGGAATGGACGGAGGGAGAGAGAAGTAGAAGATGAAGTTGCAGATTATATCACGGGGTGCCATGTAGGCCGTTATAAGGATCTAGGTTTTACTCTGAAGGAAATGCAGAGACAGTACAGGAGGAGTGACATGATCTGACTCACAGTCTAAAGGGATCACTCTGGCTGTTGTATTGAGAAGAGACTGGAGTGAGGCAAAGAGAATCCTGTTAGGAGGCTGTTGAAATAAAGTGACAGGTGGATGATGGTGGCTCACAATGACAGGTTGTTAGATTTTGGATATATTCTGAAGGCAAAGCCAACAGGGTATCCTGGTGGATTGGATGTGGATTGTGGGAAAAAGAAAAGAGTCAAAGATAAACTCAAGCTCGTATAGCCTGGGTAGTTAGAAGGACAGAGTTGCTATCTACTTCAGATGGAGAAGGCTATAGGTGGAGTAGGTTTTGGAGGGAAGACCAAGGACCCAGTTTTGGAAATATTGAGTTTTAGATATCAGAAATCATTGTGAAGGCACTTAGATACACAAGTATGAGATTCTGGAGAAGGGTCTGAGCTAGCTAAATAAATTTGGGATTCATTGGTAGATAGGTGTTATTTACAGCCTTTATGAAATCATCAAGGAAGCGACTATAGACCAAAAAGAAGAGGACTTGGAGAGTGGTCATGTCAGATGCTGCCTATAGGACAAGCAAGATGAGAACTGGGAATTAACCACTGAATTTAGTAGCGTGGAAGTCACTGGCAACTTTGACAAGGGTAGTTAGGTGGAGTGGCCATTATATTTAATTAAACGTATGTTTGGGCTTCCCTGGTGGCACAGTGGTTGAGAGTCCGCCTGCCGATGCAGGGGGTTCGTGCCCCTGTCCGGAAGGATCCCACACGCCGCGGAGCGGCTGGGCCCGTGAGCCATGGCCGCTGGGCCTGCACGTCCGGAGCCTGTGCTCCGCAACGGGAGAGGCCACGACAGTGAGAGGCCCGCGGACCGCAAAAAAAAAAACAAAAACGCAAAAACAAACCGTATGTTTTAGAGCAGAAATATTTAACCTGGTAATATGAGTCACAAGAGATGAGAGATTTTGTTCTTGTTGAGCAAAACTGCCTTGAGAATCCCCTGCCTCTAGGTAATACTAAAAAGGAAACCCTGTAAGGAATCCTATCAGGACAACTCCATCCAGTCCTTTGCTCGAGCAGCATGCTGGTCTGCTATTGGGAGGGCTCTCGCCAGAGGACAGGGCTGTGGCCCTGGTGTGCTTTTCTTTTTTTTTTTGCGGTACGCGGGCCTCTCACTGCTGTGGCCTCTCCCGTTGCGGAGCACAGGCTCCAGACGCGCAGGCGCAGCGGCCATGGCTCACGGGCCCAGCCGCTCCGCAGCATGTGGGATCCTCCCGGACCGGGGCACGAACCCGTGTCCCCTGCATCGGCAGGCGGACTCTCAACCACTGAGCCACCAGGGAAGCCCCCAGCCTGCTGTGCTTTTCTGAGTGTTAAGCATATAGGGGATGGGGTTCGCTCTTTACCCATGCTTAAAATGCTAACTGTTGGCCTCTTTATGAACCTTGAGAGGTAAAAGAATGAAGTTTTCAGAAGGAGAGGAAACAATAAATTCATGCCCAAGGGCAAAGCACTTTTCTTTTTAGGATATTAGGAAAGATTTTTTTCTACCTCACTTCCTCCAATTTATTCTGATTATGTTTATCTCAGAGGTCAAAAATGGAGAAGTTTGAAAACAGGAGACCAAGTACTCTTGTCTTATTTTTAATTTTCATAGGTCAGCATATGGTCTTAAGGTGATTTGAATGTTCGTTTAGGTTTTTGGTATGTTTTCTTCTTACTAGAACGTTCTAACTGTAGGTACACTCTGAGAACAATAGTATTTAGGGATGAGGACAATGAAATGGTTATCCTCAAGGGGGCCTGTGGCCTACAATCCACTTGGTAAGCCACCCACCACAGCTGTATCGTGTTCTTGTTGACATCTTAACACTGCTTCATATTCTGCTGGTGATTAGGAACTCCCCAGAGCATCACTAGGCAGACCACAGTGTAAGGGAGAGCACAGAGGGCTGAGAGGCTGAAGAATCAGATTCTTACTCTCGCTCTGCTACTAACCAGGTATGTAATCTTGGCACATCTCTTACCCTCTTTGGTTCTTCACTTCCTCAGCTGTAAAACAGGGATAATCCTTGCTGTGCGGGATTGTTATGGGATTAAATAAGTTAATGTATGTGAAGGTACTTGAGGATATAATTAGCAGAAGGAGGAAGCTATGAAACACTGGAATGAGCTACCAAGGGAGGTTATGGAATCTTATTTTGAGACCATTAAAAACAGAAGCAGTTTTCTTTTGGTGGATAAGCAGTAAGTACATTTGCAGGCAGAAGGAAGAAATGTGTGACTTTTGATCTTCTTTCCAGGTGGTAAAATAAATGAACTGGGTCTGTCCTGGCAAGCTGGCATTTGCCACGGAAACCGAGAGGAGGCCACTACTGGTGCTTTGTCTTGCTCTTGTCAAATTTCTGAGAGGTATTCTTGAAGCTCAGTACTAAATCTGGGCTAGGATGGGAAGGGATACAAAGTATACAATGGTATTTGTATGATGCTTCCTTTCTTACCCAAATGATTCACATAGGAAGAGCTGAGAATCTGGGCTGGTTCAGGTGAAGCCTTTCTAGACACGAGGTCATGGCATTCATTATCTTGCCAATTACTTTCCAGGTACAGTTGATCCTTGAACAGTTCACTTATATGCGGATTTTTTCAATAGTATTATAAACACTGCAGAACTACATGGGCTGTGGTTGGTTGGATCGCCGTATGTGGAGGAACCACGGATGTGGAGGGCCACCTGTAAGTTATAGGTGGATTAACCCCCGTGTTGTTCAAGGGTCAACGGGGGATGTTTCCAAGGAATAGCTAGTTAATGCTTTGAAAGATTCATTGCCATAATACCAAGTGGAGGGCCTCCTCCATGCAGCTTGCAATGTGTGGGAGGAATAACCAATGGGCAGCCTGAAGTGTAGTCAGTTTTCACCTGCCAGAGCTCAGAGCCAGAGTGAGCAAGGGCTTGAAAGGGGAGAGTGAAGTAGGCCAGGAAGATCCACTAATCCTCAAGGAGTCCTTGCGTGACTGGTCTTACGTCTTCCGAAAGGGTTATGTGTGAATTAGAGCCACAAGACAGTCTTGCTCCCTCACATCTTTATCCAAGTGTATAGTCATGTTGGTTCTAACTATGAGATGACATATCTCTGGTACTTCCTTCCAGTTTCTGTAATGCGTGCAGTTGTCTCACCCTGACTGCCCCCTCCACCTTCCAGGGATCACTAGTCAGTACCCAGGATGCACCACACACTGTCTCCTGGATCCCAGAATTTTCTCCAGAACAATTATATTAGCTAGCATTTATGAAGAACTTATTATATACCAGGCACCATTCTAAACTCGTTGCATGTGTTAACTCACGTAATTCTCACAACTTTTATTATCTTCATTTTACAGATGAGGAAACTGAGGCAGAGTAGTTTAGCAAACGTCTAGTTAGTAAGTGAAAAATTTATACTTCAAATATAGATCTGTTTGACACAGATCCTACTATTACAACCACTAGCATGATTTTACCGTGTCTCTCAAAGAAAATATACAAACAAACAAAAACAATTTTCCTTTTTCCCTCTCAGAAAGCTGAGGGAAGACTCGGGAATAAAATCCCTTTTCCTTTTACCTCGAAGTTTTGTTTTAATTTCCCTTATATCAGACCTCACCTTCTGCACTGGTAATATTTAAAAGCCAAGAATCTTTCTAGAAGCATTACAGCTCTTTTCAGGCTCTCTGGGAGCCTGTGGGTTTCTCATAACAGCCGAGATTCAGGGACAGGCCGGTGCAGAGTCCCACCAAGTCAAGATGGGGTTGCTGTCCTCATGTTTGAAGACTGAGGAAACTATTTGTCTGTCTAGGAAAATAACCAAGAGATATATTTTCAAAAGTGGCTGTTTTTCTCCAGTGACGAAGTTGTTTTTCTGAAGGGTAAGCAAGAATCTGTGATTCTCTCTGCAGCAGTGAGCAACTTTGGAGGAGGAAGAAAGTAATTCAGTAGAATCTGGTCTAAATTGACCATAAGGACATTTCCTACCCTCCATTTTTTCAGTTTCTGTTTTGAATTTTTCATGTATTTTCAAGAAGGGGCCATGTTTAGCTCTTCAGCCACACAATTCTTTCCTTTCTTTCTTGATAAATTAAATATGGTTCGTGGGGATTTTAAATGTCAGATCCTATAACAGGCAAATGCCTTATTGCACACAGTTTAAAAATTTTTTTTTAACGTAAAGGATGGTAGCTTTTATTTTTCTTTAAAAAAAAAGAGTTTAAAGGGTGGATCCTGTTGCTTTGTTCATTGTAGCCCCTCAGAGAGCTCCTGCTATGTCAAAATTATAAAATTTGCCCTTTGGGAACAAGGACCTCTTGATGTTTCCTCAGGGGTGGGGAGGGCAATGAGAAGTAGCGTCTGGGGGGGGGTGTTTTTATTTTATTTATTTATTTAATATCTTTATTGTAGTATAATTACTTTACAGTATTGTTGGGGGTGTTTTAAAAAAAACCTGTGTTGAATGCATGTATCCAAATGGTACTGCAGCATTAGAAATGGGAGCATTGTTAAAAATTTTACTGTTTGTCAATAGGAAGCTGGCACCTATACTCACCAAAGGCACATTTTAATCTCTCCCATATAACTGCCTCTCTTCCCATTGGATATGAACTAATTTACCTTGCCTGATGCAGAGAAACTTATCAACTATAAACATAGACCCAGAGGATCTGGATTCCTTTGCTCCTTTTCCACCCTACTGTTAGACACTTATTGCCAGTTTGCCAGCTACGAGCATCACAAAATAGCAGGGTAGGACTGTCTGCTAAAAGAAAAATGGTGGCTTTTGATGAGTTGTGCTGACAAAAATGTTATAAGAGTGAGATTAATAAAAGTCTACGGGGTTAAAGATTCTAGTTATCAGATAGACAGCATGGCCTCTGGCCCCAGCCGTCTTTCTGAGCTACTTATAAGATGTGGCTTATCTCATCTTCTGTCAATTTACAACTCCATCCAGCTACAAGGGTCTCTTGCTTTACTTAGCTCTGCCATGAAGTAGGCCAAGGACCCTCCTCTGTACCTTCAGACTTCATTCCATTTCCATTCTGTGATGACCAGCTTGCTGAACCCTGACAAGACTCTCATCACTGTCTTGCTGTCCTTACTGGTTTTATAGGAAGGAAACCCAAAATTAAAAAAAAGAACAATTTTTTGAGCTATAGCATACATAAGGTGAAATACATCAATTTTAAGGGTACAGCTGAATGCTTTTAAAAAGAACATACGTAATTATATTGACAGAATATTTCCAGCATCCCAGAAGGCTTCCTCACATTTCTTCCCAGTCAATAACCACCCACCCCCCACAAGACGTAACTACTACATTCACCTTTGTTCTACAGATACATTTGCCTGATCGTAAATTTCATATAAATGGAATTATATGGTATGTACTTCTAGGCATCTGGTTTCTTTCAACATTCTCGTACATGTATTTTTGTGGACATTTGTAATCTTTTATATACTTAGGAGTAGAATGACAAGGCCATTCAATAGAGGTATGTTTAGTTTTAGTAGATACTGCCTAACAGTTCCAAGGAAGTTGTACCAGTTAACACTTTCACCAATAATGTATGAGAGTTCCAGTTGCTCCATGTTCTTCTCAGTGCTTGGTATTGTCAGTTTTTTTTTTCTGTTTTTTCAATTTTAGCTATTCTGGTGGGGTTTTGTGTGTAATTTGCATTTTCCTCATGAGCAATAATGATGAAACTCTATTCATATGTTTGTAGGCCACTTGAAAGTTCTCATCTGTGAAGTGCTATTCCATTCTTTGTTCTATTTTTAAAAATTGGACTGTTTTTTTTCTTATTGATTTGAAGGAGTTTAAAATATATGTATATATTAGATACAAGTCCTTTGTTAAATATATGTATTGTGAATATTTTCTCCCAATCTGTAGTTGGCCTTTTCACCCTCTTAAGGTGCCTTTTGATAAATTGAAGCTCTTAATTTTAATGAAATCCAATTTATCAATCTTTTTTCATAGTCAATGCTTCTGTGTTGAATAAGAAATCTTTAACTACTGAAGGTCACGAAGATATTTGCCAATGGTTTGATTTAGAAGATTTACTGTTTTACCTTTCATGTTTAGGTCTATGGTCCATTTCAAATTATTATCATTATTATTATTATTATTATTATATCCAGTGTGAGGTAAGGGTCATGGTTCCACTGATTTATTTGTTTGTTCTTGTGTCAGTACCATGCTGTCGTATAACTGTAGCTGCACAGCTAGCCTTGATATCTGGTAGTATATGTCCTCCAATTTTGTTCTTCCTTAAGATGTTTTGGCTATACTAAGCCCTTTATATATCCTTATACATTTTAGAATCACTTTGCCTAAAATGCCCTTTGGGGATGGTTTTGAGCTTATTAATTCATTAGCCTCCCCATGTCCTCTCAACTTCAAAATTGTTTGAGGGAGAGACCAGTAGTGTATTTGTGGCAGTCTCCCTCCCTCTAGTGAGAATTTGTCTCCAAAGTACCACGAGGCTTGGGAGACTTCACTCAGACTTTTCCACGCATGTGCTAGGCTAGAACTCAGCTAACTTCAGGTGAGGAAAATTAGCCCTGCATTTCAGGCTTCTCAAATTTCCAATCCATTATGCTAGCCTCAACCTTTATGCAGATTTCTCATTTTCCTCAGTAGACTCCCTCTGCCTTGGTGCCAAACCTCGTCTTCAACTTGTGCCCAGAATTAGCAAATGTCTCCGTGAAGAGAAAAAGTCTGTGATTATCAGCATTCTTACGAAAGACTCTTCACTCTCTGAAATTTTAGTTCATCTTGTCCTTGTTTCCACAGATCACAGATACCTTATTAATTTTGTAGTTTATCATTTTGTTGTTGTTTTTTAGTTGTGACAGGAGCATTCACGTCCCATTTGAAAGCGAAAGTCCAGTAAACATTTGATAGGCATAACCTTGACCCTCTCATCCATCTTGGCTCTATCACAGGTGAGTAGTTTATGAGTGGGCCAATTCAGTAGGTCAGGGGAAGGGCAGGTAAAATGGACACAACATTCCTGTCACAGATGATGGAGATTGCTGAGGGGACTGAGCTGGCTCTCTCCATCCCTCTGCTTTGGGACTCACAGTCAACTTGGAATTCAGCCAGTTTCCAGGGATGGGAAATGAGATTAACATTTTGAGTTCTATTCCTGCTTAGAATGCGATGTCAGCTCTGGCCTGAATAAGGCAAATTTTCCTCCTATAGGCACCTGAATTTGTGCCCTCTGGCACAGGACTTTAGGAATCATACCTGGGCTGACTTCCAATTCTGTGTCTTCACTTACCATGTGGCGGTGGGCAATTTATTTAATTTCTCTGTTCCTCAGTTTTTTCATCTGTAATGTCACAGGGTTATCAAGTGGATTAAATGTACTAATATTAAAAAAGAAAGTACCCGAAGTGTAATAGATTTTCAATAAATGTGAACATTTATTAGAATACTTATGGCCATGTCATCTCATCTGAGTATAGCTTTTGAGGCTGGGGATCATGCTTGGTCACCTTTTGGGGGTGAGTAAAATTTACATACAGCGGGATGCACAAATATTAAGAGTACCATTCAGTGAGTTTTGAAAAATGCGTAATCTTATGTAAACCATCACCTCAGAAAGTTCTCTTAGCCTCTTCCAGTCAGTTTCCACTCCCCTAGATGCAATTGCTATTTGGATTTTTCCACCGTAGATCATTTTGCATTTTCTAGAATTGCATATGAATAGAATCGTACAATATATATTCTTTTGTGTCTGGCTTCTTTCATTAAGTACAATGTTTTTGATATCCATCCATGTTGTTATCCCTATCAGTAGTGGCTTTCTTTTTATTGCTGATTAGTATCATATTATATGAATATATCACAGTTTGTTTATCCATTCTCCTTTTGATTGACATCTGGGCTCTTTCCACTTTTTTTGGCTATTATGCATGAAGCTGCTATAACCATTCTTATAAAAATCTTTCTGTGAACTTTCATTTCTCTTAGGTGAATGCCTCAGAGTAGAATTGCCAGGACTGGATAGGTGCTTGCCTGGTTTTATAAGAAACTGCCAGACGTTTTCAAAGAGGTTGTATCATTTTATACTCCCATAAGCATGTGTGAGAATTCTGGTTCCTCTACCTCTTTGTCAACCTTTGATGTTGTCAGTCTTTAATTTTAACCAGTCCAGTGAGTGTATTGTGGTATCTCATTGTGATGTTAATTTGCATTTCCCTGATGACTAATGATATTGAATATGTTTTCATGTGTTTATTAGCTATTTATTTTTCTTCCTTTGTGAAATGTTTGTTCAACTCTTTTGCCCATTTTTAATTGGTTGGTTTGTCTTTTTATTATTGAGTTGTAGGAGCTCTTTATATATTCTGGTTATAAGTTCTTTGTCAGATATATTTTTTGTGAGTATTTTCTCTGTCTGTGCATTGCCTGCTCATTTTATTAACCATGTGTTTTGATGAATTGTTTTATCTTTGTACCCCCTGCTATCCATGAATATTTTGGTTTTGTTTTTTTTGTGTGTGTGGGTGTGTGTGTGGTACGCGGGCCTCTCACTGTTGTGGCCTCTCCCGTTGCGGAGCACAGGCTCTGGACGTGCAGGCTCAGTGGCCATGGCTCACGGGCCTAGCTGCTCCGAGGCATGTGGGATCTTCCCGGACCGGGGCACAAACCCGTGTCCCCTGCATCGGCAGGCGGACTCTCAACCACTGCGCCACCAGGAAAGCCCTATGCATGAATATTTGACACGATAATATTTACTGAATGAAAGAGTTAAAAGTTGGTCCTCCCTCCCTTCTTCCCTTCCTTTCTTTCTTTAACAGTACTTACCAGTTACCTGCTATGCGGCAGCCTTTCTTCTATGCCTTGGATATACCGCAGAAAACAAAACAGACACGCTTCCTAATCTCATGGAACTTCATTTTAGTCTATATGTATGTGGGGTGGGTTGACAGACAGAAAAACAAATGAATAAACAAGAAAATATGAGGTGATTATAGGTACTATAATGTAAAAATGAGCTGTATGCAAAACGAGAAAGGGATGATCAAGAGGCTTTTTCAGGTTGGAGAGTCTGAAATCTGAGGAGATGATATTTAAGCTGAGACCAGAATGACAAGAAGCCATTTTTTTTTTCTGGGGGAAAGGGATTCTAGGCAGAAGGAACAGCTAATAAAAGGGTCCTTAAGGTGAGTTGGGGCTAGGTGCAAACTATCCAAAATACACCTTTAGGCAAACACCTTAGGTTCAGGGTTTGGCTGCTTTGGAAATTATCGTAACTGGAATAAGCTGATGCTATACTCTTACTATTTCCTAGCACTGCAGTACTCGCTAATTTCTCAACACCCTCCCTGCCCTCGCCCCATCCCCAGCTCCTAGGTTCCAAGATGCTTTGAAGATAGGAATTGTGGATTAGCTAACACAGTGGTCAACAGGGTTAAGGCTAGGTCAGGAATGTTTTTTTCCCATCAAAGGTGACCAAGAGATAGAAAAAATAAACCAAGGGTTGCATAAATAATAGATAACTACATTTGTCTTTATAAGATAGCAATATATGAAGTGTTCTACCTCTCTGCTTTTTACATTTAGATTGTGTCTTGTAAAACTCTGTAAATACATCTATTTGATTAATGGACCATGATTTGTTTCTAAATTTTGGCCAGCTTAGGGAGAGTTGGAAGAAAAGATGATGGGAAGGGGGAGTGTAAGATGGAGATACAGAGAGAATGAAATAGAATGAAACACATAGGTGAATAAATGGAGGTGTATTGACAAAGAAGATTAATAACAGAGTCCTAGAGGGAGGTAGAGAAGCTGAGAAAAGAAACTGGGTGAAAGGGAAGCCAGAAGTTAAATAGGTTTTGTGTGAGTTTGTTCCTATTACCCTCTTGTGCCCTTGGGCTATGGGTACTGTAGTAGTTTATTGCTTCCTTTGAAAAGTTTGATGGTGCTCTCTACTACTATTTAACACACACCTTACTTCTGTGTCTTTCTTCTGATGAGCTGATTCATGCTCTACATTAATGCCAAATTCCTCTCATGATTTTTTACCATCATTTCTTTCCACTAGATTGCTTTTTCTCTAATCAAAAACAGAGATCCTGTGAGTTAATAAACTGCCATGCATCTAGTACCGATTCTCCCATATTTCAGATGGAAGTTGCCTCCAACCAAAATCATGCCTTCTGGTTATTATGGTTAGGACCCTTATCATCAGGGCAAACTCCATGTCTACTGTCAGGATTTGGGGCAAAAAAAAAAAGAGGTTCTGATAGGACTTATGCTAGGTGAAGATAGTATATAACTGAGTGGGTCAAACCATACCCTGTGGAAACTAGCAAGCTCCATGTGAAAATCACAGACCATCTGGCGGATGCTTTGCTCTACTCCAGTAAAGGCCTAAGGAGTACAAGTCGCTGTGGTAAAGCTTGTGGCTTGCTGGGCCCCACTCTGGTCAGAACTGCTGGAAACAGGGCAAAGATAGATTTGGCAGTATCCTAAAAGAGGGAGGTGGATGGTTGCTTCCTAATACTCTCCACTGGGAAAAACTTGACTGAGGCTGGAGAGAGGAAACCAGCTCAGTTTGCAGGACTGGTAGCTAGAAATTTAATGTGTATATATGCCCAAGAAAACAACTGGCCAAAAGAACATAGCTACACTAATCAGCTGTGGACTTGAGATATATATTCTAATAAATAGAAAATTACAGACTGTCCTACTGCAGGAAAAAACAATCTGGTGAAGGGAGATATGAAAAGAAATCAATGAAAGAAATTTAGCAATTCATGTAGGACATGTACCAGCTCATCAGAATGGAAAGACAGAATAATCTATTCAGAATAAGAGAGGAGACAATCTGACCCCCGCCAAAACTAATACAGACTCTGCAGTCTTGGGAACTCCAAGTCTCAACTCAGGTCCCCTTTCAGTTCAATTTAAGGTTGCAGATCGGGCATGTGAAAGCTCAGGGCATGTGGACATGAATATTCTAGGTAAGCAGAGAAGAAAGAGTGGACAAAAAAAACTATGAATCAAAGAAATGAGTAAGCAATATGAGCTACGTTGAATTACTAAAATCTTGAAGCCTCAACAAACTCATTTTTAAGGGGAACGGGGGATGGTAAACCAGACAAATGTGATAGGTAGATTATATTGGGCCATTCTCTAGATTTTTAAACAAGGAATATTACCTTAAAGAGGTATAAACTTAGGAATAGGGCTTGTAGAGCACACAGACATACAGATGAGAATAGTATGACCATGGCTTTAGACAAACTTAGGAGAAATAGCTGCTAGATATGGAATATTGGCAGTGATAGGAAATGACCAAAGAACTAATTTTATAACAGAAGTTATATAAAATTTGGGAAAAGACAGAGAATGTGGGACTCTCATTTACCATAAATTCCCCAGACTGCAGGGGCAATCGGAAACTTTAATGAATGAATTATTAAAAACACAGAAAGAACTTAGCAGCACCAGATATAAATGGAAATGAGGCAAAGGTACTAATAAAACAGGATTAATTGAAAGACTCTGAGTGTATGTATCCTCCTCAATAGAGATGTTCAAGAAAGATAGACAAACTACCTATGCTCACTTTGTTCTCAAATCCCATAAGAGGTAAAGACCATGAGAAGTGTAAAGGGGACTATGAGTAGTAGAGCCTCATAAGGCCATCAAAAAACGAGGAGTAGGGCTTCCCTGGTGGCGCAGTGGTTGAGAGTCCACCTGCCGATGCAGGGGATGCGGGTTCGTGCCCCGGTCCCGGAGGATCCCACATGCCGCGGAGCGGCTGGGCCTGTGAGCCGTGGCCGCTGAGCCTGCGCATCCGGAGCCTGTGCTCTGCAACGGGAGAGGCCACGACAGTGAGAGGCCCGCGTACTGAAAAAAAAGAAAAAGAAAAAAACGAGGAGCAATAGCTAGGGGTACATTTTCAACGTTATCCTACAGCCAGAAACTGTATGATGGAGAAAGGCTCAAGGATACTAACTTTATATTTCTCTTTTCTATTATTAGATCTGCTTTTCTGTTTTCTCTTGGCTGTGGCAATCTGTCTGATGGTCATTATAATAGCAGTTCACTACCAACACAAACGAGAGAACCACATGTAAATTTTGTGGAAGGTTCACCAAATTTATCAAAAAGTACCGTAGGACCACTGGCCTCATTCTGTACTTGATCATCATCATCATCATATCAACAGCCTCATTTCTCAACCAAACCAACCACAGAACCATTGCCAGCCCCATAGGATCCATTGTCACCAAGAGCCCATTTACTACAACTTTTAGTAATATTTTATCTACTGAGGAAAGCACAGAGGAATGGAGTCTGTGTCAACCCCTGTAGTAGTTGGTGGACTTGTTGATTGTGTAGCCCAGTTAATTAGAATAGCTGAAGAGCTTCTACGGTTGATTTCACAAGAACCAGTTCCTTGTGAAGAGCAAGATGACAGAGCAGAACAGATAGAAACAGATGCACCTCTTTCCGAGGAAGCTTCACTACCAGACCTTGCTGATCTCCCAGACTTAGCATCGATACTTACACAAAGAGAAGACGAAGACTTAACCTTTGATACAGATCAACCTATGTTAGACACAGAATTATATGAAGAAGTACTCTCTAGTATTAACAATGACTTAAGTAGATAAAACCTCATTTGCCTCCACCAGCATGTGAAAACTGATCATTTCTCTGTGTCAAATATATTCTAATTTTTCGGAATGTTAGCAATAACAGTTTTTCTCCTAGTTCTGCCCAGGTTCATTACTAATCTGTTATAGAACAAGCACTATTTGATTTGCTTCTGGCAGAGGCTGGTCTCTTTTCTTCTTTGTATTTATTTATACGAAAAGCTCTGACTTTAGCAGTAGGGTTCTTTCTTTACCTGTACTTGTTCTCCTGTTAGGATTCCTGATAATAGGAGCAAACACTAGCAAAGAAAAGAAACTCCTTACCTAACAATAGAGTGAAGACCTGATGAACTCTATCACATCTTGGGACCCAATTTCACCATTCTACAATGAGTGGAAACTAAAAGGGGAATATCCTCCAGGATGGCAGTATAGTGAATACATTCACATTAATAGGACAATATTGGGGCACTTTTACTTAAAAAGATAGAACTACTTACTAGGCCTTTCGGACAGAATGTGTCAGCCAAAGGATGCTGTAGCAGACTGGGGGAAATAATTCTAAAAATCAGCCATCTACCAGATAATAAAACTGCAGAAAGCTTTACAGATAACTTTTGCCAGGGAGAAACCTTTGAAAAAGCTGAGGCCAGGAAGTTCCAATACAGGACTGTTCCCTCGAATGCTGACCCATATCACAACTACTCTGCAACATTGTTGCTCAAATGGAAATGGCAAGTTACACCAAATAACAACCGGAGAGAAGTACTAGTACTAGAAGGGCTAGACAAAGCCCTAACAAGGACTATTTGCCTATGGAAAAGTCAAACACTTACGGCATAGGCTTAGAGATGATGGTCCACAAGTAGAAGCAGATAAAGTACACCTTCTTGGGTATAACTACATTTATAAAGAATAGCTGATAGGCTTATTAGAAGGGAAACTGCTTCAACCTTGACAGAAATCTTTACTACTGAGAAATGGGAACAATAATGATTTTAAACAAAATGTGGACTGGTCATACCCACAGTAATTCTACAGCTACCAGAGGGGGGAAATGCAATAGTTGGAAGACCCCCATATCAAAACAGAGAGGGACTAAATACACATTCAGGAAATTCACTGATCATACTAATTGCATGCCATAGGGTACCCTTACTTCCATTTGGAAGAATAGCTACCTTTCATACAAGCCTGTGGACATTACGGTCCTTCTTCCTAGAGAATGGCCTTTGCATCTTACAATATGGGCAACAACTAGGTAAAGACATAGAAGTATACCATTAGACAACGTGATATATGAAAATTGTGAAGAAATGACATGTAGAAGTCAATCCACATTCGTGGGAAACCAGATTATACCAATTTACATAGAGTCCTAAAGTATATTATAGTCAAAGGGATTAAAAAGACTTTTAATACAGATGGCTTCAGAGCTAACCAACATGACAGATGCTGCATCTAATACTAAGTGAGCTCTGCATACACAGATTATTAGCTACCTTTAAAGGTAAATGGGGAAAATTATAGACTATATAACCAGGTCTTATTTGGATGAGCAGTAGCGGGAGAAACGTAAGTCAGTTTTGCCACTGAATTTCAGGATAAGTTTAACAAATTTAAGAAAGAGATAGCTAATAGCCAAGGCATGGAAGCAACCTAAATGTCCATCGACAGATGAATGAAAAAAGAAGATGTGGTGGGAGGGGGATGAGGGAGGGAAGGACTGGGAGTTTGGGATTAGTATATGTTAACTATTACATATAGGATGGATAAACAACAAGGTCCTACTGTATAGCACAGGGAACTATATTCAGTATCCTGTGATAAACTGTAATGGAAAATATATTAAAAAGAATGTCTCTATGTGTATAGCTGAGTCACTCTGCTGTACAGCAGAGATTGGCACTACACTGTAAATCAACTAAACTTCAATTTAAAAAATTAAAAAAAGAATTACAGTAAAAAAAAGATGTGGTATATATATATATATATATATACACACACACACACACACACACACACACACACACACACACACACACACACAATGAAATACTACTCAGCCATAAAAAAGAATGAAATAATGCCATTTGCAGCAAAATGGACGGACCTAGAGATTATCACACTAAGTGAAGTAAGCCAGAGAAAGACCAATGTCATATGATATCGCTTACATGTGGAATCTAAAAAACAATGATACAAATGAACTTATTTACAAAACAGAAACAGACTCACAGACATAGGAAACAAATTTATGGTTACCAAAGGGGAAAGAGGGTGGGGGAGGGATAAATTAGGAGTTTGGGATTAGCAGATACAAACTACTATACATAAAATTGATAATCAACAAGGTCCTACTGTATAGGACAGAGAAGTATATTCAGTATCTTGTAATGACCTGTAATGAAAAAGAATATATATGTATTACTGAATCAGTTTGCTGTACACCAGAAACTAACACAACATTGTAAAGCAACTATACTTCAATAAAAGTTAAAAAAAGATTGCTGTATCAAGAAAAGCTACAGACTCTTGTTTTTACTTTTTTTTACACACTCTTAAATTTTTTTTTAATTGAAATATAGTTGCTGTACAATATTATGTTACAGGTATACAATATAGTGATTCCCAATTTTTAAAGGTTATACTCCATTTATAGATATTATAAAATATTGGCTATATTCCCTGTGCTGTACAATATATCCTTGTAGCTTATTTTACACCTAATGGTTTATACCTCTTACTCTTCTACCCCTATCTTGCCCCTTCCCTCTCCCATCTCCCCACTGGTAACCACTCTATATCTGTGAGTCTGCTTCTGTTTTTTTATATTCACTAGTTTGTTGTATTTTTAGAGACCATTTTGAAAATCAGAAGAACTTATGGAGCTACTGAAAAATATTAGTATGAGAAAGTTCCACAGTACACTGCTACGTGGGAAGATTGATAGAGTAGGTGAGGATCCAGGAGACTTAGAGGGGTGAACAAAGACACAAAGAGTAGAAATAAAAGTTATATTACAAGCAACTACTGTGGATAATTACAAGCCATACCAGACAGCAGATTGAGGGACTTTACTGCTGCAATAACTGGACAGACTGAGCCTTACTTGCCCAGGGTAGGCCACTCTATACACTATGTCCAAAGTGGTAAATAATAGATGCAGTGCAAAGGAACTATGCCGATTAACCTAAATAGAGCAGTGGGAAAACAAGAAGTAACCATTTATCCCACCATTCCAATAGGAGCAGTTTTATAAGGAAAAATAGTGATTAGAGTTAAATAAGGAAATCTATATATGTAGCAACCAAGAAGAAGAATAACAGAGTACCTGGATAAAAGTTAAAAGATAGAATCTATGCTTTAATTAAAGGTTTAGAAACAGTCAGGGAGGATATACACTCTCCACTAGAAATTTGGACTTCAGGAAATTGGGCTATAACTTTGTGTCAAAATGAAACTCAAGGCATAAATACTTGTGCAAGATCAGGAAACGTATCCAAGGAGAGAACATCAATCTGCTATGAATTCTATTTGATGAGCAATTTAACTGTAAATGGAAAGATCTGGTACACCTCAAATAAGATGGATACTGAAGGGTAGCTATTCTTCCAAGTAGAACTCTAGAATACGGACTTCATAACAATTCCACAACAGATTAGTGAGCCTGTTAAAATTGTTAGTAGTAATGAGAGAACACAATCAACCATACTTACTCAAGCAAGTCATCAAAATACATCAAAAGAAATCTGTGAGACTACTCCAGGCATTGAAACAAGATAAAGCTTGAACCAGCCTATAAAACACGTAATAGTCAACATGGTCCTTAGGTGTCAAACGGGAAGATGCTACAACAGTGTAATATGTGGAACTATCTAGCCTCTTGGCTAGATGGGTTCACCTGGAAAGATTATACTATAACGGCACCTCGGGATTAGATAAAATATATTGCAATGTTTGCTTTGATTGTGTGATTATATGTTTTTGAATTGTTAAGATGTTACCTTGCTCCAAGCAATGGATTGTTGTATTAAGTATGTTTGCTCTTACAGAACAGAATTAAAAGTAAAGTTAATAGTGATAAGAAATAAGTGCAGGAAGTAAGAACATACTTAGGAATAAGAGCTAGTAGGGAAGGTATTTTTAGGAGAGAGAAGAAAAGTAACAAGTTGTCAACGGTTACGCAGTTTATGGTGGAAAACCATGGTATAGAGTTAGTTCCTAATCGCATTTATGAACCAAGCCTTGTTTTTGTCATACGCAAATTAGACAACCCTAAGTTGTTAATATTGATAGAAATAATTGGTTGGCAATTGACACAGGTCATGCACTTAAAAGCCCAGTTAGAGGAAGATGGATTAACTAACTTGGCAGTCCACTGATTGGATACCTCTGATTGGAATCCTGCGTCTCCCCTCCAGTCCTTTATCCAAACTTTTCTGGATCTTCCTGAGAACAACACCAAAGTCAATTCTTGTATGGCATGGAGGGATAGAGAGGGGGATAGGCTCACCATTCTAAGACAAATTTAAGGTGTGAAAACTAAGGGACATAGGCTGGTAGGTTGCAGTGAATTAGGAAGCATCTAATTCTTCATCCCTGTGTGCTTTGGCTAAATGTGTGGGAAGTTGTAACTACATAAGTTGCATTCTTTTTTTATTTTTTATTATTTTTTAGTTGTATTCTTATGTATGATGATTACTGCTAGTTATTAGATTATAACTGAATATAGTCCTTATTAGCTATTGGTCCATACCATTTTATTGTTACGTATTTTAACTAATAAACTTTCATTCACAAATCAGAGAACTTGGGGTCATCTTAAATTACCTGGTGATGAATTTGGAGGCTACCAAACCAGCATAAAAGACCTCCTCTCAACAGAAGGTGGAATATACTCAGAGAAAGTATTATACCAGGAATCTGAAGTTCTTCTGGCTTTGTCAGATAGATAGTCTTAACACATCTCTGAAATATAGTTCTTTCCTGTTTGTCGAATGATAGTTATAACTTTTTTTGCCTACCTTCAATGGTAATAAGGAACACACAAAATGATATAGTTTTCAAAGACTTTGGTTGATATATCTGACAATGAGAAAGAATACATGAAATCAGAACTTTTTAGGAATAGCTGAAAAATATCTGTATGAAAATACCTGAAAATCTAAGTGACATGTAAGGATTATCCAACAGTTTTATACCTGTTTTCTAAGAGATTAGAGCTTCCTTATTTTACTCGATGTCGAACTTATAGTTGGAATCAGTTTTTGTTTCATTCTTTTGAGCTTTTTTTTCCCCACCAAGTTAACTTCTTCTTGGGAGCCTACTCAGTTCTAGGAATAATAATGAGGAAAAAACAACAATGAAAAAGCCACCTTTCAAGAAATAGTGAATTACATTCCATTTAAGGCTAAGATTTTGTTCCTGAGGAAGTTATGTAACTCTGCACATTATTAACCCACTATTATCCAACTAGATTTATTTTTTACAGCAAAGCTGACTATTGTGTTCTTGTATTGACAGCCATATCTTAATAGACTAGTGGTATTTAGCCATTTCACCTAGGTATACGTCTTATTTTTTTCAAGGACCCTACCCTCATTTAAAACTTGTTTTTCTTCTGACTATGTAATCCTTAGCTCACAAACCAACCAAATCCTTAGCTCACAAACCAACCAACCAACCAAAAAACCCTAAAAAAAAAAAAGAAAAAATAACCTTTGGTTCCTGAAGTTATTTGGGAGCTATTTGTATTGACAGATACAACTATCCATGGGTCTCAAGTGTCACATCTCTTCAGGGTAATAAAGAGTCTTTGAAGGTGATCTCCATTTATACCTCTGAAGAATGAAACTGCATTTTAGCAAGGTAAGGAAAACCACTGAACTCTTTACCCCTTGTCACAATTTTGTCTTAAAGACCCTAGTAAAATGCTGAAAGCATCTCAAGGGGTATTTTTTAATTTAACACAAGTATTCATGTAAAGTAGACTAGGGAGTCACAGGTAGGAAACACAACTTCAGTGTTTCAGATTCCTTTCATCAAAGATGCCATTAACAAAACCTGTTGTTGAAAACACATAAATACACATGCCTCTAGATGATAAATTCTGGCAATACTGATCATTTTAAAATAGTTTTATTCTTACTTAAACTTGGGGAAACATTGGCTTTTCTTGAAACCATTATCTTCTAAATTTTTAATATTGGCAACTCCTAACTTCCAGTTTTGGAAAATCAGTTGTGTTGCAGCTCATTTTATAGAGAAAAATATTTTGTTGTTTTGAATAAAGCTTTTTAGCTCAAGGTTTAAGAGACGTAGAGACATATTGCCTGTTCGCAACTTTTGATGTGAGCAGGCTTATCTTTGGGTACTTTCACCTGATGAAGGAGTCTCTAATGTTCCTCCCTTATAATACCTCCACCTGTTGAGAAAATTTCGATTTGTACTGGGAATTTCTGCCCTGTCGGAATCACAGCAAGCTTTGAAAGAAGACTGAACAGGGTGTCGGCAGACATGACATTAGAAAGTGGAGAAGTGGTGTATCTGCTTTTTCCTGCTCTGAGTATAGACACTGAGAAGAAACCTATCTATTCTTGAAGATAGACCCCCATGGTCCAACTGGAATCAAGCATGTAATCAAGTATGAAAAAGAAGACAAAATTTCTGTTTTTGCTTAGTTGTCCCATTCCCATCTACAGGTTGTTTCTCCTTTGAATAATTCTGGTCCTGGGAGATAATTCTTGTCTAGCCTTCTTAAGGGCCTGAAGGTCATCTAGAAAAGTCTAGACACCTTTAAGAAAGTGTCTCCAATTTTTTAGGGGCTCGTAACATGCAACCCTCAAATTGAATGTGTTCCACCAGACCCTGGAGTGTGACTCACTTAAGATGTGAATATATTTTTCTTGATGAGTAAGCACACATAAAGTATATGCCTTCAAGGAATCTGAGGAATTTTATCTAACGTAGCAAAGCTGAGTTCATTTGCTATAGATATAATAGAAGGATAAAGTTAGTTTTCATTTGTTTATTTGTGTCCATCACATTCTACAAAAGGAGTTTGTATGATGAGAATTGATGATCAATGGTCGTGACCTTTTTTATGCTTGTGGCCTTAAGCACTGTGTGTATGTTTCACTTTTTTAATGGCTAGATTATGGATATTTATTGAAAAAACTTATCAGTCTGCTTCCTTAGATCAAGAGCTTCTGAGAATGAAGGGCTCAGAGATACCTGAATTATTAGAACCTCAGTAACTCACAGGACTCTGCTTCTTATCCAAACACACTAAACTTGAAACAACAAAAACACCCCTAAAATAAGGACATTGCTGATTTGTTCAAGGTGAGAGTATTCAGTCTTAAACTTGACATGTGGATTTGAATAGGGAAAATTAGAGACTACACTCGTTTGAGACTCAATGGAACCACAGATTTAAAAAATCTATAGTTCACAGGTTGGGAAGGATTACAGAGTTCTTTAGCAGAAATGAAGTTACAATTCAGAAGAGAAACTAAACTAAAATTTATCTGTGGTCATTGTTAAGATAACTTGTCTAGGTCCATCCACCTCACTACAAATAACCCAATTTCTTTTCTTTTTATGGTTGGGTAATATTCCATTGTATATATGTACCACATCTTCTTTATCCATTCATCTGTCGATGGACACTTAGGTTGCTTCCATATCCTGGCTATTGTAAATAGAGCTGCAATGAACATTTTGGTACATGACTCTTTTTGAATTATGGTTTTCTCAGGGTATATGCCCAGTAGTGGGATTGCTGGGTCATACGGTAGTTCTATTTTTAGTTTCTTAAGGAACCTCCATACTGTTCCTACAGACTGTCATACAGAGTGAAGTAAGTCAGAAAGAGAAAAATAAATACCGTGTGCTAACACATATATATGGAATTAAAAAAAAAAGGTTCTGAAGAACCTAAGGGCAGGACAGGAATAAAGATGCAGACATAGAGAATGGACTTGAGGACACGGGGAGGGGGAAGGGTAAGCTGGGACGAAGTTAGAGTGGCATGGACTTACATATACTACCAAATGTAAAACAGATAGCTAGTGGGAAGCAGCCGCATAGCACAGGGGGATCAGCTAGGTGCTTTGTGACCACCTAAAGGGGTGGGATAGTGAGGGTGGGAGGGAGACGCAAGAGGGAGGAGATTTGGTGATATAGGTATATGTATAGCTGATTCACTTTGTTATAAAGCAGAAACTAACGTATCATTGTAAAGGAATTATACTCCAATAAAGATGTTAAAAAACAATAAAGTATGTTAATAATCACCAACAACAAAAAAACAAAAAACAAGAACAACAAAAAGAGATAACTTGTCTTAGGAAATGTGGAGCTAAATATGTAAATTCTAAAATAATTCTGAAGTCTCTGGCCATGGGACTAAACTTTGGGCCATATTTGAGTTTATGTGACTCTATGAGGGTATATTATTTTTCATGAAATCATTGACATTGAAGTTGACAGTCACTCATTATCCTTGCTGCATTTGCTGCAAACCTGGAGTTGAAGTTTGATGTGGTCTGACTGAAACAGTTCAGTCTATCAAATTCCAAAGTTCTCATTGATTTGATTCACAATGATGAGTGAGTACCACCAGACCTAAAATTGTTGATCTCTGCATAAATACAGTGCTTTTTGGATTACCTTTGTATTACTGCTGAATATCCATAATTTTAATAGCTAAAAGATGCTACTTTGCCAGTGTTATGGATTGAAAATGATGTGGTCTGCAAAATATGAAACTCTAATTGTATGGGCTCACTATTGAAAGAAAAAGTAGACACCCCAAAACTTGCCCGTCTTCAAAAAAATGACTCCTAGTGGTCATGATTGCACAACATGAATGTACTTAATGGCACTGAACTGTATATTTTAAAAATGGTTAAAATGGTAAATTTTGTGTTATGTATAGTTTACCACAGTAAAACAAATGATCCTTTCCACTTTAATGTACACAGCAAATAGACTCTGAGACCAACTCTGGAATCTCTGACGTTTAACTGAGAGAGCAAAAGGAAATATAAACCTTTGCCACATTCAGGTTGGTCTAATGATAGATAAGAAATATATCACATGAACGTATAGAAACATGGAGATATTCTGTAATAACAGTAATAAGAGAAATTATGAAATAAGGGACATGGAGGACAAAGTTTTAGAAAAGTAAAAGGGCTAAAACATGAGGGAAAAAATGATGAGAAGCTTAATGAGGGCCGGAGGGCAGTGAATGTAGAACCCAACGATGGCTCCATGGTCATATGCTAAGCAGATCCCCAGGAGAGTGAGGAAGTCATCACAATGGTTTCCAAATGGAGCAGAAACTGAAACTGGCAAATGATGATTATAGGAGCCGAAGGGATCAAGTGATAAAGTAACTGGTAGATGATCTACCAATGCAAAATTGATGAAATATTGTAATGAAACTGTTTGAAAATAAATACTTTGTCAGTTTTCAGGGGGATGAGGCCCTACAATTATGGAGTCCATCTGCTATCTAGTGAGGGAAGGAATGCAAACTTTAGTTGTATTCTGCAATATCCGTTTTTAACACTTCTATTCCCATTAACCATTTTGTCATCTGGAAGCAATTCGTATTCTAAACATACTTGCTATTTTTTTTCTTACAGTATTATAACAATTTATGTCAAGTGAAAACCACACTGAAATCATAATGTACATCATTAATGGAAACATACACATATATAAAACTGAAGAAAAGTCAATTAGACCTTATAGCAGACAACTTAACACAACTGCTACTACATATCAACAGTAGGGTGGCAAGAGAGAGGAAGGGGTAAGGGAGGGGATGGCCATTGCTGTATCTATTACCTACAGTTTTAGTACACAGAATCAGATCATATACCCTGGGTCCCCTGTGTGTAACAATAAAAATGAATAATAATAGCAGGTAATATTTATTGAATGCCTAATATATGCTGAATCTTGTGCTATGCACAAGCATATTACCTGTTTTGTTTAAACTTTATATTTCTCTAGGGAGGTAAGTACTCCTATTATCCCTATCTTTCAGAAGAGAAAAGTGAGGTCGAGTAACTTCAGCCTTAATGAAATTACTTAAAGCAAGTAGTTGCAAAAACAGGATAAGGAGACTCAGGGGTGGGTCTATCCATTTACTCTCTCCCCCATGGAGCCGTTAAATCTCCATGTCGCTCTTTTGTCGTATTTTATCCCCTTCGAGGTTGCCCCAGTACTCATTTCTGCCTCGTTTCAGAGGGATAGTATTTTTTTTTTCTTGTCTGAGAGAAAGGGACCAGGTGAGCACACACGTGATTTGCCTCAGAGCCTGGACCCATGAAGGGATGGCGCTGCTCGTTGCCCTTCAGACAGCAAGCACTTCTCGGTTCAACCCATTTGAATCTGACTCCAGGTAGCATTGGAAGAGAGATGGAAATGGACATTAAAGTACATTTATTTTCATAATAGTCCTATGAAATGGAGGAACTATTGTCATCTCCATTTTATGAGAAGACTAATGTCCTGAAATTTGAGGGACTTTCTTCAGGTCGTACAGCTGAAGGCTATTCCATCCTCAGTTGCTCTGGCTCCAAAGTCCCTGCTCTTTCTACCATGCTTCCTCCTTAAAGAGCTAAATGAGGCCTGCTAGAAGGCTCCCCCAAATTGTTTGATAAGATGGCATAGAACAGGGCTTCCCTGGTGGCGCAGTGGTTGAGAATCTGCCTGCCAATGCGGGGGACTCAGCCTTCTGCAGAACCACACACCCTCTGTGTGACTCCATCTTTCAAATGTATGTCTCAGCTTTCTTGCTGAGGGGCTACCAAGGACTTAGTTCTGTCAACAACTACCAACATCCAGACAGCAAGCCCTTTGTGATCACTATTGCCATGGCCCCGGTATATAGGGTAGGATCCTTTTTATGTGTTCTCAGAAGTTCTTCCTCAGAGCCTGATGTTAGTTTGTAATTATATATTCACTAATGTGATCATTTACTTACTGTCCACCACTAGCTTGTAAGCTCCGTGAAGGCAGGGTTATACTTGTTTTCTGTATCCCAAACCCCTGAAACAGTGCTAAATAAGCATTTGCTCAATGAACGTGTGCTTTCCCATCATAGAATCAGATTTTTCCCTACTTATCTGGCCATAAAGAAAATACGCAGAGGTTGTATGTGCCTTGGATAAATATGGGCCTCACTGTTTTTGAAGCCTGTCTAACCATTTGTTTGGTGGAGAGCTAAGTGGTAGGAAAATGCTGACTCTTGGTCTCCTGCTCTGGACTCTGGAGAGCTTAAGCTTCCCCAAAAGCAGAGAAGAGCTCAGCTTACCTCTTTCTGATGGTATTTGATGGCCACCTTCAGCTTGGCTAGGTCATGGTACTTTTGAGGGTCAAGCTCTTCACTGTGGTCATCTCGATGGTTGAGGATGATCTCCAGTTCCCGGGAGCTCCGAGCCTGGTCCAGCAGGTCTTTGGCAAAGAGCTTGCACTGCTGGGAGAGCTCCTCATACTCAGCCTTGAACTCGTTCTCCATCTTGCTGAGCTCCTTGAGCTCCCAGCCCAGGCGGAAGGCAGTTAGGATGGGGTCCTCGCTTGATAAGGCGATAAGTGAGGGGCTTGCCAGCGCTTTATAGATGTTCAACCGGGAGCGGGAGTGGCGCAGGCTGTCTACCTCTGAACTGGACACACACTCCACACAGTTGCAGCGGATCTGGTGGGGCCGGGGGATAGTGACCCGTTTTTGGACGAGCAATTTGATGATTTCGTAGTTGTTGGTGTGGGCAGCAAGCATAATGGGAGTAATGTCCGGTGTGAACTCAGAGAACTGGGTGTCCATCATCAGAGTGGGGACCTAGGTACAAGAAAATGAAAAACACATAAAAGGGTAGGATTAAGGCTTGGAGCATAGAGCCCATCAAATGTTAATGATTCAGGAACTGGGGTCACCAGTTTTTTGGTCAATTCTTCTCCTTATCAGAATAGCTAGTTGTGAAATGCTTACTGTACACCAGGCATACAGCACTTTACATATATTTACTCATTTAATCCCCACAACAACCTCATGAGGTAAATATTCTCCCCAAATGAAGAAGCTGAGGCACACAGAGTTTAAAGAACATACCTAAGGTTACTCAGCTTTAGGTGCAGAGCCGAGATTCAAACTCAGACAATATGACTCTGGAGCTTGGCCCTTAAATTATGCCAGTTCTGTCTGAGGCACAATGAGGGGTTGTACAGAGAAGTAAAGGGCATTTTTCCTGGAATCTGGTTGGGTATATCAGACTTCTATAAATTGGTAAGTAGGAGTATGTGTTCAGTTCCAAATGAGCAGTAGAGACTGCAGAAATATTCGTTTGAAAGGCTAAAGACAACCAGTAATCTTAAAACCCATGCCACTAAATCAAGCCCTGGGGGCTGAAGAGAAGACATTCCCAATTTGTGACACTGTAACTTCAGGGGACCAAAGACCAAAGCCAGTGTTCCTCCAACTTCCTGTAGATCCCAGCAAGGTAGGGAAAATCTGTTATTGTCAGGAAGAATTACTCTGTAAATGAGGACCTCCAGGCTTGAGGTTACCAATAGCAAAAAGACCTCTGATAAAACTGGTATGTTCAAGTTTCTATTTCTAAACTTTGTTCCAAGATAAATATTATGCAAATAAAGACTGGCTCACTTTCAGTTGTGGAGTTTGAACTCTGTAACAAATACACAAATAAAAAATTGACTCTTGACACTCAAAAAAATTGCTATGTCCATGATGTGATGCTTGGTGTAAATAGCAGCTATAGGTGAAAGGTATGGGGTTCTTTGGGTGTTCAGGAGCATACAGTTCTGGGTGAGTGTGCAGACTCTGATCAATGAATTAAAAACAAATCTTTTGACTTTAAAACGTGTCCTTTGGGACACGCTACACCCAACAGAAGAATCGCAGTGTGATAGAATCTGGAGCTAGACAACGAGGAGAACTGGAATAGTCTGAAGAGTCTTCATGGAGGGGTGGAGCTGAGGATTCAAAGCATGGATAAAATTCCAGGAAACTGTGAAATATTGATCTTAATACATTTTTTAAAAAAGCTCCAAACACTCAGTTTAACTGGGGAGAACAGAACGTGGATGATGGAGATTCTCATGGAATAGACAAATACTGTTTTAATCGCTAGTTTCTTTTTACTCTTAAAAAAATTATTTTGGAAACCCACAGTTGCTGGCGAACTGACAGAAGGATGAGCTACAGTTTTCATCATCTTTGCCTCCTTCCCATCTTGGATGAGGGATTCCCAAGCAGGGAAGTGGCCAGAAAACAGGGAGTGGGAAAAAGGCAGAGAAGAAAGTGGAGAAGTTTGCAAGAAATCTGTTTCCTTCACGGGGTGGTTACATCAGCCTCTGAATAGTTGAGAGTTCACTACACACTGGTCATCAATTGCTTGGATGGAGCAGGGAGTAAACATTGTTAAACATTTAGAGGGAGCAGCTACAAACAAGCAGCAGGAAGTCAGCAAGTGACTCATAAAGTAAATCGGACACAGGAAAGAATAATCTCAGAAATTAACATAAACCTGCAGGCTAAGGAAGAAGTAGGTCTGAGCGGGCCTGGTAATGAACATAAACACAACAACCGGCATAAGCCTAGAGGTGGGAGAGATGGCAAGTGAACAATGTATCATAGTCCGCCTGGGAAGAAAGGAGCTCAGATCCGGAATCTGCCCCTCCTCGGTGGGCAGGAGCATTTCTTGATCTCTGTCATGATCTAGAGGCGGAGGTGGTGGGTGGAGGGAAGATGGCTTATGGGGAGGTGGTG
Organism: Phocoena sinus; assembly: GCF_008692025.1. Taxonomy (NCBI): domain Eukaryota; kingdom Metazoa; phylum Chordata; class Mammalia; order Artiodactyla; family Phocoenidae; genus Phocoena; species Phocoena sinus. The sequence goes on from NC_045784.1 coordinate 95,483,578, forward strand.
GGTGGAGGGAAGATGGCTTATGGCACAGGGTTCCCTGGGTTAGACTGGAGGTACATGTCTGCTCCCTACCATAATGCTCTTCCTGTCCACCCTCTCTACCCACTTCCTTGCTCTTTCTTTTCCTACTCTTTCTTTCTTCTCCTCTATGTCAATGCTGACAGACCTGTCCAAGACACACAATGGTACTCGTGAATAATGCTCAGCCCCATTTGTGTCATGGAGCTGAAAGGTTGCTGTCTATGCCTAGAGTATGACATGCTTTCCAGAGCCATCTGATTCTGTTGTCTTTGACTTGGTGCTCGACAAGGAGCCTCTGATTCTCCATTTGTCTTTCTGGATACATGACACCAGAGAGTAAATCTTTTCAAAAGAAACTGGTCGGCAGTGCCCAACCATGTCCTCCTACCAAGACCACCTTTTCTCTTCCAGTCAGCCGTATCATTCACAGATTACCACACCCACCTCATTCACTGCTCTCTGTATGTATATCCTTGTGGCATATCCTGTGTGGATCCCCGCTTCACTGCCACTGAAGGGCCACTGTAAGCCCTGACTTCTTCCGTAGATCTCCCCTTAACTTGATCCCACCCCTTACTGACCACCCAGATGTTGTGGGCACTAGGTTATATCCAAGATGTCACTCTTCTGATGCAGGCTTATATTAGTTTCTAATTATTCGATATAGGTATTTCTTGCTTCTTCAGTCAGGCTGTGAGCTCTCTGAAGGCAGAGTTGTCTTAGTCCGCTCTTGTTTTCCCCATAGCCTCTAGCACAGTGCTAGACACACAGCAGGCACTCAGCTAAAAGGAATTGGTTTTTATTCTCAAATTAAGATGCTGGCTCTTGTTTAGAAGCCTGGATCCACACAGCTGGAGTCCGTGTGAGCTAGTGTCCTTGGGTCTTTCCTTTCCATGTCTAGCTGAGAAGGTAGACATTCTAAGACTCTCAGGAAGGTTAGCAAATGGTCTCTATAGGGAATACCTTGAGGTCACAAAGACCCAGGACAGTCCCTGCTTGTCATGTCCACAGTGCTATTGCACCAAGATGGGGACTCTGACCCAAAGACGACATATTTCTACTCCTCTTCCCCCTCTGCTGCTTCTCCTCATCCTGCTGCTCTTCCCTTCCTAGACTGTGCAGGGACCATGGACTCTCATCAGGACAGCCATGGCAAAGAAAGAGTCTATCATTAGGGTCAGACGTTTCTGATAATAATCAGGACTTTGTAATATGGTCTACAACAGGGTCCAAACAGATAACAGGTCACAGAAATAAAAGCTACATGTGGGGACATATGCATAATTTGGATGAGTAAATGGTAGGCGTTGGTGAGCTGTGGAGCACATACCGTCTCAAAGGGCGCATCTGCTGCTCAGCCCCTTGTTGTGACCAAATTGCTGTTATGTGCATGAATGAGGACCCAGTGTTGTCATCTTTCAAGAAAAGTCAGAAATATGGATTTGGAGGTAGAATTTCCTAACGTCTTCAATGTTGGCTCAAAAGAGTTAAAGATAGTGTGCCTGCCAAACAAAGTATATATATGAGGCGATTGAGGCTTGAGTGGGCCACTGTGTGACCTTTGAACTAGCACAGAAGTTGCTAGGAGGAATGGGAGAGGAAGCTGGACATTTAGGCAGGGGCCAGATAATAAAAGGCCTCATATGCCATGAGAAGGAACTTAATGTGATCTGTTGGCCATAGGGAGCCACTGAAGAATTTTAACCAGGAGAGTAGTGTGGTTGAACAAGTGTTTTACAAAGATCAGTTTGGCCGAAGTGTGGAGAATTGGCAGTGGTATATGTGCTGATAAATGTTTAACAAGCAGCTTTCCATTAAACAAAACAAAACAAAAACAAAAACCTTGATTCGTAGTGTTTGCCAATTTCTGTGGTGTAAATACTCCCACTGTGGCCAATTTCAAGCTACCAATATGACATCCTGGAACACAGAGTTGGGAAGAGATGCACACAACCAGTTCTCGCCAGGTGGTGTAAGCCAGCTCCAGCACACCATTGGATGAGTTTCAGAAAGATAAAACTACTTAAAAGATATCAATAGTCCAGGTGAAAAGATGGCAAGATCTTAAACTAGACAATGATTCTAGAGATAGAAAGGAACAGATTTAAGACATTCATTGGATGTGTCAGGTAGTACTGCGGGGAGAAGAAATCAAGGATGTCAGGTTTCTGCATTGCATGCCTGATTGAATGGTGGTGTCACCATTGGAGATAGTGAATACAGGAGGAAGAGCAGGTTTAGGGTTTAAAAGAAGTTCAATTTTAGACATGTTGAGTTTGAAGTACCTATTGGGAGAGTAGCAGGAAATTGTATAACTCTAGCATGAATGTTGAAGGAAAAAGGTCAGGGCTGAAAATGTATCAATAGATGTGACAGTCTTTAGCCTATAACAGTAGGTTGAAACCAAGAGGGTGTACGGGGTCAGCCTCTGCCCACCTTGGCTCCCACACGCTCTGCCTCAAGGACTCAGCCCTGCCCCAGTTTCCAGAGCAATCAAGGCTTGAGGTAGGAAGTACCCAAATGACCAGCCTCAGCCTCCCCCATTCCAAATTCCAGTCTTTAAGGCTCTGCATTAGGGTACTTTCCCCTTTTGAATAGTTTCTGAATTCCAGCTTCTTCCCTACCTGTGCCCTGGTTCATAAAACAAGATTTCTCCCTGGATCCCTAGTCTTGAGTTTCTGTTCACACAACTGGCCTAACAGCCCAGGTCTAGTATGTTTTCTGGATTGTCCATGCCTTTGATTATCTTTGAGTTGTTTTACAACTCTGCAAATTGTAATGAAAATATTTCTTGCCTGGCAAAATGCGATTGATTTGTGCATCTGTATGCAAATTTCTTTGCATCTATTTGTAAATTTCTTTCAGCATTCCTGATGGCCTATATCAAGGGTTAGCAAGCTTTTTCAGTAAAAGGCTAGATGGTAAATATGTTACGCTTTGTGGACCTTACAATGCTGCCACTGTAGCAAGAAAGCAGTCAAAGGCAATATGAAAAGGAATGGGTGTGGCTGTACTCCATAAAATTTATTCACAAAAACAGGTGACAGGCTGGATTTGGTTTGCAGGTCATAGTTTGCAGACTTCTGGCCTCCTGGTTTCCTCACTAATTAATGAATGAAATAAAATATTAGACATGTATCCACTTGTGTTAACTTTAAATTTGTAAGAGGATCAGGATTTAACTTTTTTATTTTTTGTATTTTTTTAATTTTTTGCGGTACGCGGGTCTCTCACCGCTGTGGCCTCTCCTGTTTCGGAGCACAGGCTCCGGACGTGCAGGCCCAGTGGCCATGGCTCACGGGCCCAGCCGCTCCGCGGCATGCGGGATCCTCCCGGACCGGAGCATGAACCTGCGTCCCCTGCATCGGCAGGCGGACTCTCAACCACTGCGCCACCAGGGAAGCCCACTTTTTTATTTTTAAATTATCCTTCAACAGCCATTTTGTGTTCAGATCGAGGACAGGTGGCAAACTGAATTTTATTCTTTTCTTATCAAGTTTTGCCTTCGCTTTGAACTCCAAAATTATACTGAATGATCTGAGCTTCCCATTAAAAATCATGTGTTTTTAAAAGGTAAAAAAGGGGGCTTCCCTGGTGGCGCAGTGGTTGGGAGTCCGCCTGCCGATGCAGGGGACACGGGTTCGTGCCCCGGTCTGGGAAGATCCCACATGCCGCGGAGCGGCTGGGCCTGTGAGCCATGGCCGCTGAGCCTGCGCGTCCGGAGCCTGTGCTCCGCAACGGGAGAGGCCACAACAGTGAGAGGCCCGTGTAACGAAAAAAAAAAAAAAAATAAAAAATAAAAAAAAAAAAAAAATAAACCCGGGGGGGGGTGGGCTTCCCTGGTGGTGCAGTGGTTGAGAGTCCGCCTGCCGATGCAGGGGACGCGGGTTCGTGTCCCGGTCCGGGAGGATCCCGCATGCCGTGGAGCAGCTGGGCCCGTGAGCCATGGCCACTGAGCCTGCGCGTCTGGAGCCTGTGCTCCGCAGTGGGAGAGGCCACAACAGTGAGAGGCCCGCGTACCGCTAAAAAAAAAAAAAAAAAAGGGTGAGGGTAGGGGGAGAAAAGGGAATGAAATCAACACACCAATAAATTAGATTTGGTTCATATTATCTACAACTGTACTTCTAAACAAACCTGGTACATGAACCGGCTTGATTGAATTTTTAAATTTGAAATGATGTGGGCTTAGTGCATGGCCACTAAAGAAGTTACATTGCCTGCCTCTTCCTGGGGCTTTGCATTCAGGCCTTAATGAGTTTGCTCCTGGATCTGCCCTAGGTCTCCCTGTTGAAAAGCTGGCCTTATATGCTAGGATCCTTTTGGATTAATGAAAATGAGACAGTCACTCGGCTCAGAGCTCATTGCATAAAACACCTGCAGTACAGTGAATACTGAGCGAAAGCCCGCTTCTTCATATTTTCAGCTAAATTCCATTGCTAGAGGACACAACAGAGGAACAGATGATGCGCTACTTCCACTCCCAGGACTGGCTAGGGCTTTTGCAAGGTTACTGTTCTCAAGGGGCCCGAATGATACGTTCATTTCCGTTAACCTCATCACTGGACACAATCTGCTAATTGGAATTCTCCTGAACCCTGTTGTTACCAGCTTTAGGCAGAGGCACTTGCTGGAGTTTATCACAGGCTTCTGAAATTAAGCCCCCCATTTGTAATTAATGGGCAGACCCTTATCAGGAGCCACCTCATTCATACCCACAATGCTGTCTGGTCATAGGCTGAACCTCTCCGAGTGGTACTTCCTCACACAGCTAGCCTGATAGCATCACGTTGGAGATGAATCTCCCATCTTGTGCCAAGATTTAGTGAAATTTCAATACCTCTTTTCCACCTACTGGGTCTCCTCTTCCCCACCCTAACATGCCAGATAAAAATCAATGTTCAGTCTTTTTCATCAGTCCAAGGGACTGTTGGAAATGAATTTCATTTCTCTGTATTACTCAGAAGTGAAGAACACTAGCATCTAATCACGTCACATGACCGGCTGCCCACTCTGCTGTACCCACAAGGTCAGTTAGCTAGTAGTGGTGCATGAGATACTTTGGAGCAGCCATTGGTGTCAGATGGGAAATAATTTGTTTCCCAGACTATGGTAAAAAGAGAACCATTATAATCAGGATTCCCTGGATCATCTCAGCTGATTTCAAGGTCAAAGTGTATATAATTTAGATTGGAAGACTAAAATGGACAGAACTTATTTGCGGGCAATGTCACAGAACGCACCTGATGTTTTAAAAAAGTCAATATTTACATGTAAAAATAAATAATGTATGTAACAATGGCCAGCATTAGCCTGATTAGCAGGGGTGAATATAATACAAATGGCTACTGGTTATTGAGCACTTTCCATATGCTAGGCATCATGCTGGAGTATCTCATTTAGTCCTCACCATGGCTCTGTGCTATAGGCGTAATAATTAGCCACACTTTACACCTGAGGAAACTCAGCCATAGAGAAGCTTAGTGCCTTGTCCAAGGTCACATGGCTAGGAAGTAGGGTGACCAGAACTTGAACCCAGGCAGTTTGGCTCCAAAGCCTGTCCTGTTAACCACTATACTACTTCACCCCCAACCAACAAAAGACCAACCATTTGATTTATTACATCAACAAACAAATCTACAGTCCCAACATTGAATATTCAGACATATTAAATCGCAGGTTATACTGGATATTAATTAACCTCATCAGGTAATGTTCTACCTTAAACCCAGATAAGTATTATATAGTATTGCTCAAGGTTTGGGAGCCCACAAAACTATTCTTGATTTCTCATCAGATGGGGGGTCTTAATTTTTCAAAAGACAGCAGCTAAATCTATGAAAAAATAATACATAGCTAACTCCATAGGTTGTGAGGGTTTATAATTTCAGAGTTCTAGTTGTAGGAAACCTGGAAAGCCATCTTTCTCAAATCTAGATTGTCACAAAGAATTAAATGAACCATTCCATACATTTTCTTTTGCAAAATACGGGTTATAATGAATGGTGAGGGCATCAACTCCAAAAGTAAGGTGAGTGTTTGGATGGTTATTAGAAATAACAGAAGAGGTAAAAGAAACCAAGGTAGGAAGGGGATACGTTACGGGTAGCTTGTAGGGAGCCAACCCTCTCTGAAGGATCCCTTTGTACTGTTAAGATATGCCATTTCCCAGGAAATTGTGAAAATGATGCAATGAGTTGAAAAACAATAAACCAGAGGATATAGGTTATTACGGAGATGGGAAAAATGTCAGAAGTAAAGGTCTGGTCGTTGTGTCTCTAGGGCTGCACAGAGGAATGGAGCCCCAGTGTGCCAATGTGAGTGTAGTTAGCTTTGCAGGTAGCCCTCTGGTGGAGCTTGAAACATATAGCTGTTTAGGAAAGCCATTGTTCTTGATTCATTTTTTTATAGGTCATCATGTAATTTTAAAATTAAATTTCTCTTGTAGATTGCTTTACTGGAAAGAGGATGCTGCCAAGCTGATTTAGAGTTTCCCATGTCACTGCTTATCACCTGACTAGTGGGAGTTTGATAAAGATTTCTGGAAAGCGCTGAGAACCCAGGTGCAGAAACCTTGGTGATCCAACCAGGGCACAGGACCATGTGAGGGCTAGGGTAACCAGATTGACATCAGATATATCGCAGGATTCAATACAAATAAAGGTCTATTATTGTATACTTTTTCCAGTGGGTAACAATCTTGATAGGAGCACATTTGCCAGCAACACAAAATCAGAATGAACAAAGAGGGTCTTTCATGCAAAAAGAGGAGTCGGGAACCTGTCTTTTGTTTTAAGTAGTTCATAGCCATAGAATTGAAAAGTATGTTCATTGCCGTAAATTGAAAATTGGTAGATATCACCAGGAGACCCGGTTTAGGCCTAGAAGAGCTTGAGTGATACAGATTAAGCTCAGTTGGTTCTCAGAGTGTAAAGGATTATAAAAGGGTAATTTTCACCATTATTCTCAAAAGCTGTGTGGGATAAACGTGAATAAAGAAAATGACCTAAAGTCAGCTAGTGGTAGGTAAGAGACATTTTAGAAAGGTATAAAGAAAACCAGACCAGAAATCTAGAAGCAGAATTCATGTTAAATAATGTCAAGAGTATTCCCTTTGCCAATCATGATTTTCATTTCATGCTCCGTATACATGCCAAATGATGTTTTGTTTTAAAGTTGCTCAGTTTATATGCAGGCATCGGACTGAAGCGTTATATGATTGGAGGACGAGCTTGAGAGAGGAGACTGTGTCACATTCATGAAGTAATTATTGAGCCCCACCTTCCTGCTTCTCTCAGTTATCCACATCCGAGGCAAGCCAGGCAACTGGCACCAACCTCCGGAAGTAGAATACTACCTACCGCTCAACAGCTATTTATTTATTTATTTTATTCTTTAAACACAATTAAAAATTGTTAGACATTTTTTTCTTACTAGTTATCTATTTTATACATATTAGTTAGTGTATATATGTCAATCCCAATCTCCCAATTCATCCCACCCACCCCTTTCCCCCCCTTGGTGTCCATATGTTTGTTCTCTACATCTGTGTCTCTATTTCTGCCTTGCAAACAGGTTCATCTGTACCATTTTTCTAGATTTCCCATATATGTGTTAGTATACAATATTTTTTTTTCTTTCTGACTTACTTCACTCTGTATGACAGTCTCTAGGTCCATCCACGTCTCTACAAATGACCCAATTTCGTTCCTTTTTATGGCTGAGTAATATTCCATTGTATATATTGTACCACATCTTCTTTATCCATTCGTCTGTTGATGGGCATTTAGGTTGCTTCCATGACCTGGCTATCGTAAATAGTGCTGCAGTGAACAATGGGGTGCATGTGTCTTTTTGAATTATGGTCTTCTCTGGGTATATGCCCAGTAGTGGGATTGTCAACAGCTATTTAAAATGTGGGCATAGTCCCTGAGGAGGGAGGAAGTTAATTTTTCTTTACATGACTATCCTTGATCTTTTCAGCAAAGGAAACATTATAAGGTCATCAACTATCTTCCATTTTCCAAGTCTCCAAATAGAGGTAAAGCATCTATCTGCAGGGTTGAATTTTGCATATCTGGCCTTGCTGGTTGCCAGAAACATCTCTAGACATTGCCAAACGGTCCTCCTGGGGTGCAAAATTGCCCACAGTTTAGAGCCATTAAAGTAGAATGTAAAGCAGAGGCTTGGTTACACGGCAGCAAGGCAAGGGCTCAGGCACAGCTACCAAAAATACAAGATTCAGAGGGGACCAGCAACTTAGCTGACTGGGTACTGAAGTGCTGAGCTGCTGGCCTCCAGTTCTGAGAGTCTCTGTGACTAGGAACAGGATTAGTCCCAGAGCCTGTACTAGAAGAGTCACCCATGGGAATGAAGGGTCTTCATCTGGGGGTGGTGGTACTGAAGGGCTACAGTGGCAGGAAACTGGGCAGGTCATTATGGAGATGACCTTTCCATGGCGTGGTGCTATGATTCTATTATCTTCAGCACCACTGAAAAGGGGTCAAGGCACATGCATCTCATGGAAGTAACATAGCTCCCTTGGTTATCATCAGAATGGAAACTCCATGAGTTATGGATGTTTTGGGAAAACGTGAGACAAACCGACAATGAACACTCATGGCAGGAAACTTGTTTTATTGGTTGGTACTGTTGGAGGCACCTTGGGGGAATTTTGTATTTAGGTTCTTTCTTCTTGAAATCTCTACCCGGAATTTCTGAGTGGCTTCTCTCAGAAACACCCATGCAACAATGAGCCCCTTGCTCTGCAGCAGGGCTTGGCTAGAGCTGGGAAGCCTTTGAGAAAAGAAGCTTGAGCCTGGATAATGCCAAGAAGCTTAAGCTGAACTAGCACAGACATCTCAGCAGGACTCTTTCTTCTTTAGCGGAAAAGCAGGCACCATGACAGCACACATCATAATGAGAAGTTGATTTTTTGGTATTCAACGGCCAGGATTAAATTCCTGGGTCATAGTAATAAATGGGGGCATATTTAAAAAAGAATACGTAACTTTTGATTGACAGGAAAAGTAGTTTAAATCATTTTGTGACTGAAACCGTGACTATCACGTGGACATCATCAAGTGCAAGCAAGATTTTTTTCCAAACACAGTCTTTGACAAAGTTTACTAATATCCATGTAATGTAATGCATTTACTCATATATTTTCCCTCTATTACATTTCGAGAGGAAAAACTTAAGAAAAATGCCCCCCCATAATTTCTCCCTCTTTCACACATTACTTTTAATTGTATTCCTTTGAACTGGCAGCTGTGTTGTCAATCGTGCCTTCTGGAGCGGATTGCCTTTTGTTCTTGTCAGAACAGACCGAGTGTTAAAGGAAAGGAGAAGCAGCTTGGTTGCCTCTGGCTGGAGATGGGAGAAGGGAGAGCTACTCTGGGTTTCTAACCCTACTGCTACTGCCTCTTGCCTCTTTTTCTCCCAGTATGCTTGCATGCTAAGTGTGGGCTGCTATCTTCCCTTGAGAACAGTAAGCTATGTGCTGCTCTCTGCTGAATTAGGAAAGCATCAGCTGTCTTGTCCTTATTTCCCTGAAGTCAAACATGCCCCACATCTGAAACTTGGAAAGGCAAAGATATTTTCAACGTAAATATGACCTTTCAGGGCTTCCCTGGTGGCGCAGTGGTTGACAGTCCGCCTGCCGATGCAGGGGACACGGGTTCGTGCCCCGGTCCGGGAAGATCCCACATGCCGCGGAGGGGCTGGGCCCGTGAGCCATGGCCGCTGAGCCTGCGCGTCCGGAGCCTGTGCTCCACAACGGGAGAGGCCGCAACAGTGAGAGACCCGCGTACCGCAAAAACAAAAAACAAAAAACCTTTCAACCACTTGCAAAACATTTCCCTCTCTTTGAAAGACACATGTAACCAGATACCTTAGTGCTGCAAGGAAGTCTTTTCCTCTGTAGCACCTTTTCAGGAATTCAGGCCAGGGCTAATGGAAAGGAGGCCTTGGAAGGGACAGAGTTCCAAACTAAATTCACTACTGCTTAATTTTCTCCTTCATATTCAGTCAATAGGGGTTAAGAATCTCAAAGAGTGACGAAAAGTTGCAAGAGTGGCAGTGATCAAGGCTCCCAGATGCTTGGTTATTCTACCCCCGATTTCTACCTGGGGAGGAAACAGCACTCAGCTCTTAGAGGGCTTCGTAGACACAGGGGATTGTTTGTCTTTTGTCAGAAAAGAGCAGCAAAGTAGATCAGGTATGCAAGGAGGAGGCTTAGTTCCAGCAAACTCTCCTTCATCTGTGGTCTCGTGATACTGTTCGTTCATAAACTCGAGACTCTCTGGAGGCCCCAGCCACACATTTGAGAATTTGGGGCAGCTGACACTTGCACAGAATTGTGTTGGGACTTCTTTCATACCTTGCCAAGCTTCCGTTCCATCAAATTAACATGGGGGTGTTGAACTCTTTCAGAGACTAGAGATGACTATACCTTGGATTGGTTGCAGTGACAGAAGAATGACTAGATTGCCACTATGTTTCAATTAACCCTGATGATTCTATGATTACGTGGACCACAGCCAGACAGATATCCACCAGAACTCCAGAGGTTTTATTCTAGAAATGCATCAATGGCATCACTCCCTGTGGAGTTATTAGTGAACTCCCCTGTGGTTTCTATATATACTGGGGCTCTGTATTCTTGCCTCTCTACTAAACCAGTTATGTGTCAGGCACAGTACCTATTTAATGTGGGTTTACAAAGTAGTTTTAAAACAATTTCAAAACAGTTTTCGTTTCTCTCCACTGCTGAAATCATGGTTTTGAAATTGGGTGGCCACAGTTCCTTCTTCCCCATCAAACGCTCCTCAGCACCTTTGGGCTGCTCTCTCTAGTATGAAATTCTTTATTGAGAATGCTTTCCTAGGTGGTGATGTGGCACACAGCAGGCTAAGAGGATGTACTCCCTCCTATTTTTCTTGACTCTGTCTTTGCGGCAGCAGCAGTGGAGGCTGCAGTGGATGCAGCAGCCAACATACAGGTCTTTGTTCATGTCCAGGAGCTACACGCCCTATAGCCGACTAGCCAGGAGACAGTTACTCAGATCAAGGCTCTTGGAGGCTCACTGAAGGGCATCACCCTGGAAAATCAAATGGTGCTCCTGGCAGGCATGCCTATGGAAGCTACCCTTGGCCAGCATGGGGTGGAGACCTTGGCCACCCTGGAAGTAGCTAGCCATGTGCTTGGAGGTAAAGTCCATTGTACCCTGGCCTGTGCTGGGAAAGTGAGAAGCAAGACTCTCAAAGTGGCCAAAAAGTATGAAAAGGAGGGGTGGTGAGAGGAGAAGGAGATGCTGATGGGCTGGGTCAAGTGGCAGATGTAGTACAACTGTCGCTTCATCAATGTTGTACCCACTTTTGGCAAGAAGAAGGGTGTGCCAATGCTAACTCTTAAATCCTTTGTGATACTGTTTTTTTTTTTCTAACAAAGCCACTTGGTGCGGTTAAAAGAATACTTTCCTATCTTACAGTTCATTCCCTCTAGGTACAAGATGTGTCCTTGCTCCTCTGACCAGCTTACGGATGCTCAAGGGTCTTTCAGGAAATATTTAAATCTGGTTCTAAAGAAGCAGCTCGGGATTCAGAGTGCTAGCTCAGTGTTCTCGTTAGACCATAGTCTTCGGTCTGGTTGCTAGATTGAATTCTCCAATCCTGAAGACCAAGGGGCATGGAAATGATACTACCACCTGAACTGTTTAGTTGAATCTATTAATTCAGGCTTCCTCCTAGGTAGTTTAGATGAAAAAGTAGTGGGAATGACCAAAGAGTGATCTCCAGTTAAAGACAGCTTAGCTCATTCGAGTAGCTGCCCCCAAATAAGACCTATGGCATTTTCTCCCAAGTAAGTTCCAGGGTCCAGAGAACACTTTCCATTCTAATCAGACACACTATTACCCAGAAAAGCTTAGCAATGACGGCAGAATATGCAAGCCAACTTTGTTGGGCTTCCTGGTTTACAAGTGGGAACCAGCTAATTTAGAAATCAGCAGTCTCTTATTAAAATGATGGAGACTTTAACACTGGAAGAAAGAAATCATGTTCCCAACAGGGAAGGTAGAAAACTAATGACAGCAAGGTCAAGTCAGGGCTTACCACTGTGTACCCCCTCCGTAGGCCAAGGGAAGGCTATTTGGCTAGCAAAAGCTGTGAATTATGACCACATAATAACAGCCAGGGGCTGTTGGTTACAAACTAAATAGGTTTGGTTTCTAGACACAAATGTGTCTACACATTGGCAAACTCTAGCTAAAACAGCCATATAGACTTTCTTTCCTTCTAACGAAGATACTTAAGCACTAAACTGGAAACTTAAAGATAAAAGAATGACGAAGCATGAATACTCTTTCACCCAAGCTCTCTTACATCAGAGAGAGACACTAAGACACTTAAAGCATCACTTAAAACAACCCTGTACTTTTATGCAGAAAAGGTAAAAGATTTAGAATACAAATGAACTTTGCTCTTTGCTGCAGACTTGCTGTAAAACTCAGGGTAAATCATTGTTTTTTTTTTAATACATCAGGGTGAACCTTTTTAAAGAATGAACCAAGTGCTAATGACCTTAATATACAAAGAGTTTAGACAAACTGTAAGAAAAAGATGGAGATTCTAGTAGAAGAACGGGTTAAAAAATTAACAGTAGATACAATGGAGAAAAGACAGCCTCTTCAATAAGTGGTGCTGGGAAAACTGGACAGCTACATGTAAAAGAATGAAATCAGAACACTCCCTAACACCATACACAAAAATAAACTCAAAATGGATTAAAGACCTAAATGTAAGGCCAGAAACTGTCAAACTCTTAGAGGAAAACATAGGCAGAACACTCTATGACATAAATCACAGCAAGATCCTTTTTGACCCCACCTCCTAGAGAAATGGAAATAAAAACAAAAATAAACACATGGGACCTAATGAAACTTCAAAGCTTTTGCACAGCAAAGGAAACCATAAATAAGACCAAAAGACAACCCTCAGAATGGGAGAAAATATTTGCAAATGAAGCAACTGACAAAGGATTAATCTCCACAATTTACAAGCAGCTCATGCAGCTCAATATCAAAAAAACAAACAACCCCATCCAAAAATGAGCAGAAGACCTAAATAGACATTTCTCCAAAGAAGATATACAGATTGCCAACAAACACATGAAAGGATGCTCAACATCACTAATCATTAGAGAAATGCAAATCCAAACTGCAGTGACGTATCACCTCACACCAGTCAGAATGGCCATCATCAAAAACTCTACAAACAATAAATGCTGGAGAGCGTGTGGAGAAAAGGGAACCCTCTTGCACTGTTGGTGGGAATGTAAATTGATACAGCCACTATGGAGAACAATATGGAGGTTTCCTTAAAAAACTAAAAATAGAACTACCATACAACCCAGCAATCCGACTACTGGGCATATACCCTGAGAAAACCATCATTCAAAAAGAGTCATGGGGGGGGACCTTGAAGATGGCGGAAGAGTAAAACGCGGAGATCGCCTTCCTCCCCACGGATACACCAGAAATACATCCACACGTGGAACAACTCCTACAGAACTCCTACTGAAGGCTGGCAGAAGACCTCAGACCTCCCAAAAGGCAAGAAACTCCCCACGTAACTGGGTAGGGCAAAAGAAAAAACAGAGACAAAAGAATAAGGACGGCACCTGCACCAGTGGGAGGGAGCTGTGAAGGAGGAAAAGTTTCCACACACTAGGAAGCCCCTCCGCGGGCGGAGACTGCGGGAGGCAGAGGGGGGAGTTTCGGGACCGCGGAGTAGTGCACAGCGACGGGTGCGGAGGGCAAAGCGGGGAGATTCCTGCACAGAAGATCGGTGCCGACCAGCACTCACCAACCCGAGAGGCTTGCTGCTCACCCACCGGGGCGGGCGGGGCTGCGAGCTGAGGCTAAGGTTTTGGTTTTGGACGGAGCTCAGGGAGAGGACTGGGGTTGGCGGCTTGAACATAGCCTGAAGGGGTTAGTGCACCACGACTAGCCGGGAGGGAGTTCGGGGAAAAGCCTGCACCGGCCGAAGAGGCAAGAGACTTTTTCTTCCCTCTTTGTCTCCTGGTGCGCGAGGAGAGGGGTCTAAGAGCGCTGCTTAAAGGAACTCCAGAGACGGGCGCGAGCCGCGGCTAAAAGCGCGAACCCCAGAGACGGGCGCGAGCCGCGGCTGAGGGCGCGAGCCCCCGAGATGGGCGCGAGCCGCGGCTGAAAGCGCAAACCCCAGAGACGGGCGCGAGCCGCGGCTGAGGGCGCGAGCCCCCGAGACGGGCGCGAGCCGCGGCTAAAACCGCGGACCCCAGAGACGGGCGGGAGACGCTAAGGCTGCTGCTGCCGCCACCAAGGGGCCTGTGTGCGAGCACAGGTCACTCTCCACACCCCTCTTCCGCGGAGCCTGTGCAGCCCGCCACTGCCAGGTTCCCGGGATCCAGGGACAACTTCCCCGGGACAGCGCACGGCGGGCCTCAGGCTGGTGCAACGTCACGCCGGCCTCTGCCGCAACGTCACGCTGCCTCTGCCGCCGCAGGCCGGCCCCGCACGCAGTGCCCCTCCTTCCCCCATCCCCCAACCCCCGGCCTGAGTGAGCCGGAGGCCCCGAATCAGCGGCTCCTTTAACCCCGTCCTGTCTGAGCGAAAAAACAGACGCCCTCCAGCGACCTACACGCAGAGGCAGGGCCAAATCCAAAGCTGAGCTCCTGTGAGCTGTGAAAACAAAGAAGAGAAAGGGAAATCTCTCCCAGCAGCCACAGAAGCAGCGGATTAAAGCTCCACAATCAACTTGATATACCCTGCATCTGTGGAATACCTGAATAGACAAGGAATGATCCCAAATTGAAGAGGTGGAATTTAGGAGCGAAATCTATGATTTTTTTCCCTTTTCCTCTTTTTGTGAAGGTGTACGTGTATGCTCCTGTGTGACATCTAGTCTGTATACTCTAGCTTCCACCATTTGTCCTAGGGCTCTATCCGTCCATGACTTTTTTTTAAAAATTCTTTTTCTTAATAATTAAGTTTAATTGTAATAACTTTATTATACTTTACCTTCGTTCTTTCTTTCCTTCCTTCCCTCCCTCCTTTAGACAACGAATCACCCCAAATTGAGGAGGTGGTCTCAGGGAGCAGGATTTATGATTTTTCCCCCTTTACCTCTTTTTGTGAAGGTGTATGTGTATGCTTCTGTGTAAGATTTTCTCTGTATAGCTTTGCTTCCAACATTTGTCCTAAGGTTCTATCCGTCCCTTTTTTTTTTTCTAAATATTTTTTAATTCAATAACTATATTATACTTTATTTTATTTTTACTGTATCATCTTTCTTTCTGTCTTTTTTTCCTTCTTTCCCTCCTTCCTTCCTTCCTTCCTCCCTCCCTCCCTCCCTCCCTCCTTTCTTTCCTTCTTTGCTTCTTTCTTCCTTCCTTCCTTTCCTCCTTTCCTTCTTTCTTTCCTCATACTTCTACTAATTCTCTCTACTTTTTCTCCCTTTTATTCTGAGCCGTGTGGATGAAAGGCTCTTGGTGCTCCAGCCAGGAGTCAGGGCTCTGCCTCTGAGGTAGGAGAGCCAACTTCAGGTCACTGGTCAACAAGAGACCTCCCAGCTCCACATAATATTAAACAGCGGAAATCTCCCAGAGACCTCCATCTTAACACCAGCACCCAGCTTCACTCAACGACCAGCAAGCCACAGTGCTGGACAACCTATGCCAAACAACTAGCAAAACAGGAACACAACCCCACCCATTAGCAGAGAGGCTGCCTAAAATCATAATAAGGCCACAGACACCCCAAAACACACCACCAGACGTGAACCTGCCCACTAGAGAGACAAGATCCAGCCTCATCCAGCACAACACAGGCACTAGTCCCCTCCACCAGGAAGCCTACACAACCCACTGAAACAACCTTAGCCACTGGAGACAGACATCAAAAACAACGGGAACTACGAACCTGCAGCCTGCAAAAAGGAGACCCCAAACACAGTAAGATAAGCAAAATGAGAAGACAGAAAAACACACAGCAGATGAAGGAGCAAGATAAAAACCCACCAGACCTAACAAATGAAGAGGAAATAGGCAATCTACCTGAAAAAGAATTCAGAATAATGATAGTAAGGATGATCCGAAATCTTGGAAGTAGAATGGACAAAATGCAAGAAACAGTTAACAAGGACCTACAAGAACTAAAGATGAAACAAGCAACGATGAACAATGCAATAAATGAAATTAAAACCACTCTAGATAGGATCAATAGCAGAATAACTGAGGCAGAAGAACGGATAAGTGACCTGGAAGATAAAGTAGTGGAAATAACTACTGCAGAGCAGAATAAAGAAAAAAGAATGAAAAGAACTGAGGACAGTCTCAGAGACCTCTGGGACAACATGAAACGCACCAACATTCGAATTATAGGGGTTCCAGAAGAAGAAGAAAAAAAGAAAGGGACTGAGAAAATATTTGAAGAGATTATAGTTGAAAACTTCCCTAATATGGGAAAGGAAATAGTTAATCAAGTCCAGGAAGCACAGAGGGTCCCATACAGGATAAATACAAGGAGAAACACGCCAAGACACATATTAATCAAACTGTCAAAAATTAAATACAAAGAAAGCATATTAAAAGCAGCAAGGGAAAAACAACAAATAACACACAAGGGAATCCCCATAAGGTTAACAGCTGATCTCTCAGCAGAAACCCTACAAGCCAGAAGGGAGTGGCAGGACATACTGAAAGTGATGAAGGAGAATAGCCTGCAACCAAGACTACTCTACCCAGCAAGGATCTCATTCAGATTTGATGGAGAAATTAAAACCTTTACAGACAAGCAAAAGCTGAGAGAGTTCAGCACCACCAAACCAGCTTTACAACAAATGCTAAAGGAACTTCTCTAGACACGAAACACAAGAGAAGGAAATGACCTATAGTAGCGAACCCAAAACAATATATAAAATGGAAATAGGAACATACATATCAATAATTACCTTAAATGTAAATGGACTAAATGCTCCCACCAAAAGACACAGATTGGCTGAATGGATACAAAAACAAGACCCTTATATATGCTGTCTACAAGAGACCCACTTCAGAACTAGAGACACATACAGACTGAAAGTAAGGGGATGGAAAAAGATATTCCATGCAAATGGAAACCAAAAGAAAGCTGGAGTAGCAATTCTCATATCAGACAAAATAGACTTTAAAATAAGGACTATTAAAAGGGACAAAGAAGGACACTACATAATGATCAAGGGATCGATCCAAGAAGAAGATATAACAATTGTAAATATTTATGCACCCAACATAGGAGCACCTCAATACATAAGGCAAATACTAACAACCATAAAAGGGGAGATCAACAGTAACACATTCATAGTAGGGGACTTTAACACCCCACTTTCACCCATGGACAGATCATCCAAAATGAAAATAAATAAGGAAACACAAGCTTTAAATGATACATTAAACAAGATGGACTTAATTGATGTTTATAGGACACTCCATCCAAAAACAACAGAATACACATTTTTCTCAAGTGCTCATGGAACATTCTCCAGGATAGATCATATCTTGGGTCACAAATCAAGCCTTGGTAAATTTAAGAAAACTGAAATTGTATCAAGTATCTTTTCCGACCACAACGCCATGAGACTAGATATCAATTACAGGAAAAGATCTGTAAAAAATACAAACACATGGAGGCTAAACAATACACTACTTAATAATGAAGTGATCACTGAAGAAATCAAAGAGGAAATAAAAAAATACCTAGAAACAAATGACAATGGAGACACAACGACCCAAAACCTATGGGATGCAGCAAAAGCAGTTCTAAGGGGGAAGTTTATAGCAATACAAGCCCACCTTAAGAAGCAGGAAACATCTCGAATAAACAACCTAACCTTGCACCTCAAGCAATTAGAGAAAGAAGAACAAAAAAACCCCAAAGCTAGCAGAAGGAAAGAAATCATAAAAATCAGATCAGAAATAAATGAAAAAGAAATGAAGGAAACAATAGCAAAGATCAATAAAACTAAAAGCTGGTTCTTTGAGAAGATAAACAAAATAGATAAACCACTAGCCAGACTCATCAAGAAAAAAAGGGAGAAGACTCAAATCAATAGAATTAGAAATGAAAAAGGAGAAGTAACAACTGACACTGCAGAAATAAAAAAAATCATGAGAGATTACTACAAGCAACTCTATGCCAATAAAATGGACAATCTGGAAGAAATGGACAAATTCTTAGAAATGCACAACCTGCCAAGACTGAATCAGGAAGAAATAGAAAATATGAACAGACCAATCACAAGCACTGAAATTGAAACTGTGATTAAAAATCTTCCAACAAACAAAAGCCCAGGACCAGATGGCTTCACAGGTGAATTCTATCAAACGTTTAGAGAAGAGCTAACACCTATCCTTCTCAAACTCTTCCAAAATATAGCAGAGGGAGGAACACTCCCAAATTCCTTCTACGAAGCCACCATCACCTTGATACCAAAACCAGACAAGGATGTCACAAAGAAAGAAAACTACAGGCCAATATCACTGATGAACATAGATGCAAAAATCCTCAACAAAATACTAGCAAACAGAATCCAACAGCACATTAAAAGGATCATACACCATGATCAAGTGGGGTTTATTCCAGGAATGCAAGGATTCTTCAATATACGCAAATCTATCAATGTGATAAACCATATTAACAAATTGAAGGAGAAAAACCATATGATCATCTCAATAGATGCAGAGAAAGCTTTCGACAAAATTCAACACCCATTTATGATAAAAACCCTCCAGAAAGTAGGCATAGAGGGAACTTTCCTAAACATAATAAAAGCCATATATGACAAGCCCACAGCAAACATCATCCTCAATGGTGAAAAACTGAAAGCATTTCCACTAAGATCAGGAACAAGACAAGGTTGCCCACTCTCACCACTCTTATTCAACATAGTTTTGGAAGTTTTAGCCACAGCAATCAGAGAAGAAAAGGAAATAAAAGGAATCCAAATCGGAAAAGAAGAAGTAAAGCTGTCACTGTTTGCAGATGACATGATACTATACATAGAGAATCCTAAAGATGCTACCAGAAAACTACTAGAGCTAATCAATGAATTTGGTAAAGTAGCAGGATACAAAATTAATGCACAGAAATCTCTGGCATTCCTATATACTAATGATGAAAAATCTGAAAGTGAAATCAAGAAAACACTCCCATTTACCATTGCAACAAAAAGAATAAAATATCTAGGAATAAACCTACCTAAGGATACGAAAGACCTGTATGCAGAAAATTATAAGACACTGATGAAAGAAATTAAAGATGATACAAATAGATGGAGAGATATACCATGTTCTTGGATGGGAAGAATCAACATTGTGAAAATGACTGTACTACCCAAAGCAATCTACAGATTCAATGCAATCCCTATCAAACTACCACTGGCATTTTTCACAGAACTAGAACAAAAAATTTCGCAATTTGTATGGAAACACAAAAGACCCCGAATAGCCAAAGCAATCTTTAGAACGAAAAAAGGAGCTGGAGGAATAAGGCTCCCTGACTTCAGACTATATTACAAAGCAACAGTAATCAAGACAGTATGGTACTGGCACAAAAACAGAAAGACAGATCAGTGGAACAGGATAGAAAGCCCAGAGATAAACCCACGCACATATGGACACCTTATCTTTGATAAAGGAGGCAGGAATGTACAGTGGAGAAAGGACAGCCTCTTCAATAAATGGTGCTGGGAAAACTGGACAGGTACATGTAAAAGTATGAGATTAGATCACTCCCTAACACCATACACAAAAATAAGCTCAAAATGGATTAAAGACCTAAATGTAAGGCCAGAAACTATCAAACTCTTAGAAGAAAACATAGGAAGAACACTCTATGACATAAATCACAGCAAGATCCTTTCTGACCCACCTCCTAGAGTAATGGAAATAAAAACAAAAATAAACAAATGGGACCTAATGAAACTTCAAAGCTTTTGCACAGCAAAGGAAACCATAACCAAGACCAAAAGACAACCCTCAGAATGGGAGAAAACATTTGCAAATGAAGCAACTGACAAAGGATTAATCTCCAAAATTTACAAGCAGCTCATGCAGCTCAATAACAAAAAAACAAACAACCCCATCCAAAAATGGGCAGAAGACCTAAATAGACATTTCTCCAAAGAA
Source organism: Phocoena sinus (assembly GCF_008692025.1). NCBI lineage: Eukaryota > Metazoa > Chordata > Mammalia > Artiodactyla > Phocoenidae > Phocoena > Phocoena sinus. The sequence continues at coordinate 95,503,795 of NC_045784.1, forward strand.
GATATACAGAATGCCAACAAACACATGAAAGAATGCTCAACACCATTAATCATTAGAGAAATGCAAATCAAAACTACAATGAGATATCATCTCACACCAGTCAGAATGGCCATCATCAAAAAATCAAGAAACAATAAATGCTGGAGAGGGTGTGGAGAAAAGGGGACACTCTTGCACTGCTGGTGGGAATGTGAATTGGTTCAGCCACTGTGGAGAACAGTATGGAGGTTCCTTAAAAAACTACAAATAGAATTACCATATGACCCAGCAATCCCACTACTTGGCATATACCCTGAGAAAACCAAAATTCAAAGAGAGTCATGTACCAAAATGTTCATTGCAGCTCTATTTACAATAGCCAGGACATGGAAACAACCTAAGCGCCCATCATCGGATGAATGGATAAAGAAGATGTGGCACATATACACAATGGAATATTACTCAGCCTTAAAAAGAAATGAAATTGAGATATTTGTAATGAGATGGATAGACCTAGAATCTGTCATACAGAGTGAAGTAAGTCAGAAAGAAAAAGACAAATACCGTATGCTAACACATATATATGGAATTTAAGGGAAAAAAATGTCATGAAGAACCTAGGGGTAAGATAGGAATAAAGAGGCAGACCTACTGGAGAACGGACTTAAGGATATGGGGAGGGGGAAGGGTGAGTTTTGACAGGGCGAGAGAGAGTCATGGACATATACACACTAACAAACGTAGTAAGGTAGATAGCTGGGGGGAAGCAGCCGCAAGGCACAGGGATATTAGCTCGGTGCTTTGTGACAGCCTGGAAGGGTGGGATGGGGAGAGTGGGAGGGAGGGAGACGCAAGAGGGAAGACATATGGGAACATATGTATATGTATAGCTGATTCACTTTGTTGTAAAGCAGAAACTAACACACCATTGTAAAGCAATTATACCCCAATAAAGATGTTTAAAAAAAAAAAAAAAAAAAAAAAGAGTCATGTACCACAATGTTCATTGCAGCTCTATTTACAATAGCCAGGACATGGAAGCAACCTAAGTGTCCCTCAACAGAGGAATGGATAAAGAAGATGTGGCACATATATATAATGGAATATTACTCAGCCATAGAAAGGAACAGAACTGTGCCATTTGCAGAGGCGTGGATGGACCTAGAGGCTCTCATACATAGTGAAGTAAGCCAGAAAGAGGAAAACAAATATCATATAATATTGCTTATATGTGGAATCTAGAAAAATGATACAGATGAACTTATTTGCAAAGCAGAACTATAGACACAGGTGTAGAGAACAAATGTATGGATACCAAGGGGGGGAAGTGAGTGGTGGGATGAATTGGGAGACTGGGATTGACATATATACACCACTATGTATACAATAGATAACTAATGAGAGCCTACTGTATAGCACAGGGAACTCTACTCAGTGCTCTGTGGTGACCTAAATAGGAAGGATATCCAAAAAAGAGGGGATACGTGTATACGTATAGCTGATTCACTTTGCTATACACCAGAAACTAACAGAACATTGTAAAGCAACTATACTCCAATAAAAATTAATTTAAAAATTAACAGTTGATTCAGAGAAAAATAAAACAAATTACTTATCATATGAAAAGATGTGAAATAGCACTTATAATAAAAGAAATTCAAATGTAAAACAATAATGAGATAGTATTTTTTACCTGTCAGATTGACAGAGATATTTTAAAATTGATTTTTTTTGCAGTCTGTGATTGCAGGGATGTGAGAAACAGGCACTTTCACATACTGTTGGTAGGAGAACAGCTTGGCAATATATATCAAAATTAAATAATGCACGTACTCTGTGATTCCATAATCTTATTACTAGGAATTTACAGATAACAATCACACAAGTGTTCAAAGACATATATACGAGGATATTCATCACAGCATTGTTTAGAAAACCAAAACCTAAATATCCTTGAAACAATTTAAATGTTCATTAATAGAGGACGGGTTAAATAAATAAGGCACATTTATATGATATAATACAGTATTGTCATTAAAAAGAATACAATACATATGAATACCCTCACAGGGAACGATGTCCACAGTGTATTGCTAAGGAAAATAAAACAAGTTGCAGAACATTTGTGAAGAGATGTCTGTGTGTGTGTGTTTGTGTATATTTGTTTCTGCTTGCATATGCATAGAAAATACCTAGGAGGGCATACCTATATCATTAATAGTGATGACTTGTGAGAGCGGAAATGGGATGTTTTTCTTCACATGCTTTTATACTCCTTTAATTCTTATAGTATTACTTTTATAGAAAAAACTCCAAAATAAACAAATGGATGTGGAGAAGGGTGGTGGTGACCTTGGACCCTGATACTTGAATAATTTCATACCTCAGTTTAAGAGTTAAGAAATAAGGGAGGGGAGAAAGTAAATATGACAAATATTCGTTTTGGTTGGGTAGACAAAGCCCAAACTGTCTTAGACACCAGGTGTCTCAGTGGGGATAGAAGCCTTCCCGCTGCAGGCCCACTAGAACGTGGGGAGACAACTATCTCCCTATTTGATGACGACAGTATGGATTGGAGGATTTCTAGAGGTCATTTTTAGCCCCAAAGTTCTATCCACTATTCTGATACAGATAATGGAGCTGATGATGTCACAAACATCAAATCACTTCAGGTTGCCCTTGAAGAGCAGAGGGGTATTTGGAAATTACACTCTCCAGCTTTAGAGGTATTTTTTATGGGTCATCACTCCCCTTCCCTTGGGGAGGAGGCAAAGGTGGTAGACTCACGAGAGATTTGTCATGGGACCGGCTTCATTTCCTTCTCTGATTTGGATTTCTTTGGAAGGTTCTTTCAATGCCTTTTTAATATCTGGCTCGCAGCCCTCCTTTACTAATGGACAGGCAATAGCAATCCACTTGATAGCAAGGTGGACCAGGAAAATTTCCCTCATTCAAGCCCCTGGTGATCATGTGCTGATTACCTTCCCTCTACCGAGGACTTAAGAGGGCTGACATACTTCTTAGAATAGACTAGCTGCTGGATTGGGGTCACTTAATCCTGCCAGAGGTAACAAAGTGTGCATTTATCAGTAGGTCCCTGAATCTGGGATGGCCCTCACTAAGGTGGCTTTCCTTCTGACTCCAGAGACTTTCTGCAGATACAAAAAACCACTTCCTTCATCCTGTCTTGTCTGGTGGCTTCACTGTCCTTCCAATCCTGGGCTCGATTTATCAGTGACAATTCAGCATGGTTTGAGGGGTCATTAACCAACCCTCTTTCCTCAAACTAGCAACCCTGTGCGTGTATTTTGAACTCTATTCTACAGGAAATAAGGAGCAACTGTGGTCGTTTGAGTGACGTGATCAGATACCTATGCTCCCACATATACAGCACTTTCTTATCTCTCACAGCATTACACTTCGACTCATTGTATGTTTGCCTCTTCACTTCAATTAAGTTATTCAAAGGGACTTGGTATCCAACTGGGTGTGGGTGGCTGAAGGAGAGAGTGAAGATGAAGACATCTGCAAGGTTTCAAATCTACCTAATTGGAAGGATAAATGGAAGGGTACAGGTGCCATCACCTGAGAAAGGATACACCGGATGAGGAAGAGGATTTGGAGGGCAAAACGAGGCTGGCACGAGGATTAACAACACAGACTCTACTGCCAGACTGCCTAGGTTTGAATCCCAGTTTGTCCACTTACTAGCTGTATGAGCTTGGGGAAATCATTTAACCTCTTTGTGCCTTGATGTCCCCATTTGTAAGAATGGATAATAGTATTGGGTTGGCCAAAAATTTCATTCCAGTTTGTCCATAAGATGGTACAGAAAAACCTGAATGAACTGTTTGGCCGATGTAATATCCTGCATCACAGGATGGTTGTGAACATTGAATAAATTAATGTAGGTTTATGTACTGGTACCTGGCACCTAGTAAGTGCTAAATTAGTGTTTGTCAGTGTTTGACACAGGGAATTTCAACGTTTGAGGTACATTTAAAATGTATTCTGAAATTCTGAAAATAAATTATGGATCTTCTGATAGATATTGGGCTAGAAAAGGAAAAGTCACAGAACTCTGGACAGCATGGATATTGAAGCAAGAGAAAAGATAAGGATTTTACAAAAGAGACTAAGAGGCAGTGGTCAGAGAGGGAGGAGGAATCAGGTGGCCTTGATATCCTGGAATCCAAGAGAGCTGTCAACCAATGAGATTAAAATGGGACACAGACATTGTACCCGTGAGTACGGGGAGGTGTTGGAAGAGAGGAGGGAGAGAGTGCCATTTGGAGAAGGAGACAGATAAAAGGAGAGAGAGTCAAAGATCAATATGGTCAGCTCCTCACAAATATTTTTTGATGGGCAGACCTGTCCAAAAGGCCCCTGGGTGATCAGTGGGTCCAGCTTCTTTCTTTCATCCCACATCACTCCTCTCTGCCCCAACTGCCAATCAGAGGACCAGTAGCAACCAGCTGGGACAGTGGAGAGTGTTCACCAAGGTCCCACCTAAGGAGCTGCTCAGGCGGTGGCCGTACACTCATTCTCCTTTACTACAACTGGGATCAGAGGATTAAGAGGGAGGGCAGATGAGCACAGGAGCCCAAGAACTACTGTTTCTGATAAGACTCAGGGCCCACCTCACCCAGTGTCCTGACTCTGAGTCAGGTATCTGGGGCCTTCCTCCATGAGGTTAACCTCATGAGGGTAACAAGAGTCCCAGGCATTGCTCTCATCACCAGCCCTTCACTCCAGCACCTACTGTGAACAGGCCACCATCATTCCCACTACCCACGTCATTGCTCATTCACTTCCATCTGACAAATGTCCCGGCCCCTTCTTTCTTCCTTTCCAGCTCAAGTTTATTTCTTTTCTCAAATATTCCTCCCCTGAAAGCTCTTTGCCTACTTGTAACCAGAGTGGCCTTCTATATTGTCCACATCACACGTTTTGGATAATGTAACACATATTTCCTTGCACCGTTCTATTTCTGTCCCACGTTTGTTGTTGGCATATGGAAAGGAATCAGTACAAGGCAACATTTGGTGCTCTGGGATAGGACAGCTGGAAGGAGAGATGGGAGGAGAGCGCTGAGTTTTGCACTGATATTTCACACTTGAACGGAGTTTGCAACAAGAACCATACGTTGAAAAAAACCAACTGAGCAGCCTGGGGTGAAAAGGAGACAGAAGATGGCTGTCCTCTACATAACTGCGCATGTGAGGTGAAGGAGGAGGGGGTCTGTTATACACAGCTGCGATCCACCTACCCAGAGGAGAGGAGAACAGGAAACTCCCTAACTGGACATGTGTATGTGGGTCAGGGCCGTATACAACCATAAGCATGAGGCTACAGAAAGGAAGCCCTGTGCTGGGGGGAACCCTGAAGGGGGAGGGGGGGTCAGTCATGGCTAAAAAACCTCATGTGTTTTTATTTAGTGACTTGCTTTTGAGATTATTTCATAGTCTCCTCCTTGTGAAGTATTATGCAGCTAGCTCCCTTGGTCTACTTGGGACCAAGTTTAAATAATTATATTTTTCTTTCTGAAAGGTAAGCATCCCTAGCTTAGGTTTTCTGTGTCCCTTGGGAGCACAGGCTGGAACTTTGTTATGAATGAGTTGTTTTAGATGGACACCACTTGCAGTTGCTTTGTTGATTTTCAGCTTTGTTGTAAGTGTTACTGCTTCTGATGTTTCGTCAGAGGCAGTGTGGGGTGGTAGAAATAGTGGCTCGGGAGACAGGAAGCATTTGTGCCAGTTCGAGCTCAGCTGAGCGACCCTGGACATGTCATTTCAGACCAAATGATCTCTGAAGCCTATGATTCTGCTCTGTGAGTGAAGCAGCCCATGTCTACAGAAAGTCAGCACAGGTACAGGAGAGGACAGAATTCACTTTATCAGTTTGGCCGATATGATGCCGTGCGGTCATTCTGACGTTTTCTTCCAATGAAGTGGCTGATTTATTTTCTTGACTTGATTGACACAACCCACGTTTTTGGCCTAGAACTTTGACTTTGGAACGAAACTCATAGAATCAAAGCTGTGACTCAGATTATTATAGTGATAAATACCTATTGTTGTATTGGGCAATTCAGGTAACAAAGACTTAATAATATTTTGTATTAATTCTAATTATATGAGTATCATTATTGAATGCTATGTGCCACAAATTATGCCAAATGTTAAAAAATAATTCTCATTTAAACCTCGCAACCACTTACGATGTAGGTAATACTAACCCCACTATACGGATAAGGAAACTGATGCTCAATCAGGGCAAACAGCTTTCCTAAAGGTCATGCAGCCTGAACTCTTAGCCACTATGTGCTAGTGGGTGCTTAATACATATTTAAAAATGAATAAATGAGATTAGCCAGCAGGAGTTCTCAGCATGGCTTCAACTAGTAGGAACAGGAACAGTACTGCCTCCCATGTACTGAGTATTCACTATGTCAGGCTCCCGTTCTAAGTAATAGACATGGATTATTTCATTTAATTTTCACTAGAACTCTATGAGGTAGGCTCCATTATTGTTGATATTTACAGATGAAGAAACTGAGGTTTGGAGAGATTAAGTGACTTGTGCAAGGAAGCACATCTACTAAAACTGCTAAGACTCCAAAGTCTCTGTTCTTTCTACTACTCCAGGCTGCCTGTAAATAGAGTGACTTGTGCAGTTCTGTTCTTTACTTTCTGCTCTCCTGCTGAGTACTTGAGATTTATAGGCTAGACACTGTAGGCCCCTTTTTTTTGCACCAGTCACCTTTTCCTAGGCCCTCGGTGTCCCCTCTACACTGTGCCATCTCTCCCTGGGACCAAGGATCAGATAGGGGAAGGGGTAAGTGGAGTGCTTTGTTGCTGATTTTCTGCAATCTCAGCACGAACACTTATCGGTGTTGTTGAGACTTAATCTCGCTAGCTCATCTGTGAGACCAATTTTAATTTGGAGCCATCTGCCACAGACAAATGAGTAATTATGGCAGAGCCCAGAGGGGCGGGCCATGGGGAGAAGGTTGGCTTAGCCTCTCGGCACCTCCCTGCATTGACGCAAGTGACCAAGAAAGAAAATTCCTTGGATGGGCTGTTGACGCAGAGGCCAGCAGCTCTACCTCCCTGTTGCTCAAATCCTTAGACTCCAGTGAACAAGGAGGGATGAATGCGGGGTCATGGCAGGAGAAGATGCTCTCCCCGTCACCGTACTGGCGGTGCCTTGTGGTGAGCACCACTTGTCAGCTGGTCTCTCCACACAGTATGACAGGCTAAGTCAAACTGATGGAGTGAAGCTGAAAATAATAGTCATTGAACTCTGTCCAGCATTAACTTTTGTTTCAGAAGACTTTACTATATCTTTATCTTACTTCTTCCTCACGACAGCCCTCTATATTAGGTAGGGGTGGGCATTGTGAGCTTCATTTTATAGATAAGGAAATTGAGTTGTAGGGTGATCCTATAACTGGCCACTTGTAAAAGACCTTATGACTTGCCCAAGGTCACCCTGTTAGCTACAATGTGGCTAGCACCTCAAACTCCAAATTAGAGTCTGTCATTCTGTCTTCTAGACCAGTGGTTTTCCAGTTATGCTTGCTTCTCAGGGCCAAGGAGTTATGTGTGTGTGTGTGTGTGTGTGTGTGTGTGTGAAGAAGTGGGGCTTTTGGCCCTGACCTGCACTTAAACTAGGGCAGCTCTGCTTGGGTCTGTTTGTTTGACGTCTCCGTAGGATTTCATTTAATGAAAGACTCCGTTACTGAAAATGTTTGAAAACTACTTGTCTAGGCTAGTATTTCTCATCAAGAGTGTAGTGGGTTGAACTGTATCCCCACAAAAGATATGTTCAAGTCTTAACACCTGGTACCTGTGAATGTGACCTTATATAGAAAAAGGGTCTTTGCAGATGTAATCAAGTTGAAATGAGTTAGTCCTGGATTAGGGTGGGCCCTAAATCAAACAGCTGGTGTCTTTATAAGAGATAGGAGAGGGAGATTTGGACACAACCACACAGACGAAAGGCACAGAGGAGAACCCCATATAATGATGGAGGCAGAGAATGAAGTGACGCAGCTACAAGCCAAGGCATGAAACAGATTCTTAGAGCCTCCAGAAGGAACCAGGCCCATCAACACCTGCATTTCGGACTTCTGGCCTCTTGAACTGTGAGAATACATTTCTTTTAAGCCACCCAGTTCGCCGTACTTTGTTATGGCAGCCCTAGGAAATGAATACAGAGAGTCACATAGACCTCTTACCTAGAAACGGGTTGGGGGGTGGGCTTATTAACATGCTGATTCCAGGCCCAAACCCCAAGATTCTAATTCTGTAGGTATGGATTGGGGCTCAGGAGTCTGTATTTTGACAAGTTCTCCATATGCACAAAGCTTCATCTTTGAGCTGGCTTTGACCATAGACAGACACAAGACTCCTCTCTGGATTGGAGCTGGATTTGCGCTCCCTGCTGACGATGCTCCTCTAGTGGTTCCAAGAGTCAGTGGGCCAAAGGCAGTAGGTTTCATGGACAAGCGATAGGCTGGTATTAAACCTTCTGCAGTCCAGAATTTTTTGAGAGACTACAGAGAATAATGAGAACTATTTGAGTGTTTCCCCCAAGGAATCACAAATCCCACAGGTGGCCAACATCTAACCCTAAGGAAATAGGCTGTAGTGGTTAGGGAGTGGGTGCTTCCAAGAGGGTCCGTTTTCTGGAGTAGCAAGAAGACCACAGAATAACACACACGCGCACACACGCACGGAGTCTTCTACTTGTTGTCTGGTGCAGGAAATTCTATCTGATAGAGCATCACTCTTTTTACTTTCAGATTTGGTACCTATTAAAAATGCAGGTGTCCATGTGAGTGATGATACTTGAAGCCAGGGTCAGCCGTGTACACCCAGCCTCCAGTCTTTATCTGAGAGCAGTTTTGATAGGCTAGAAGAGGAAGAAAAGCATGATGGGCAGGGGTAAGGGTACGGCAGAGGGGGTCTTACTGCCAACCTGAAGCCAAACTCCTTGCTGGATAAACCCAAAGAGGGGACTAGTTTATCCACCCAAGATTGATGGAGGTCAGCTGTGCCCGATCCTTTGGCGAGCTGGGGGAGGGCCTCCATGAAAAGGGACAGGTGTTTGGATTCTGTGTGTCTGAAGAGTGCCTTCCTGGGAGTAGCCTGCCCAGCTGGACCCAAGGTCCTTCAGGAGTCCTGTGTTTGCTCACATCCCTGACTGCTCCCAGGTAAACAAATCTTGTTTCTATCTCCCAGAGAGGCAGGGCTCCAGCACTGTGGCAGCCTGTTGTTATAGTTACTGATATATGACTTACCACAGCAATTGTCAGAGCAATGGAAGAAAATGCAATGTAGTAGCGGCCGGTGGTGGAGTTTAGGAGAGAGGAGAGAGGAGAGAAGAGAAAGGGAGGAGAAGGCTGCTGAAGAGACTTCAGTGTGATGTACGGTGGACAAAGGAGGCAGTGAGTCTGGAAGGCCCTTGGTGAAAAACAGCCTGTCCCCAGTAGCTTCACCCAGGTTTTGTACGCCTGACATTCTACCAGTGGTGCTTCACTCCTGTGAGGTAAGCACTGCTTCTATCCAGGGGAGGTCGTGCCTTAGATTGTACTTTCAAGTGACTTTACCTGGCGCCTTTCTTCCTCAGGGTTTGCCAGAGCAATAGGGAAAGATGGGAGAAAGGGTTGGCCATCAAATAAGGACTTGGCCTACTTTCAAAACTCAGATAGGGCTGCCATTGCTAGTCCCCTCTTTGCAAATTTCCTCTGTGCTCTCCCCTCTTTCAAAACAGTTATGAAGCTAAATGGGATTGAATATGAAAGTCCAGGATGTCTTGTTCAAGCAGCCAGCTATGTGCTTTTCTGGGAGATACACTTGACTCCTTCTTGTTCATCAGCAAGAATTTATCACCCATTATATACTAGGCACTGGGTCAGGTGCTGATGGGGGATGCGTGGAAACAGTCGGGCATTAGAGTATGCTTCACATTTAAGAAACATTCTAGTTACAGAGACTAAACATTTATACAAGTAAGGCTGACCAGTAGTATGTATTAGTGTGTGACTGGTGTCAAGTGAAGGGTAGAGCCAATGGCTACATAATCTCAGAGGTGGACAAGATCATGGAGCAGAGTAGCTGGGTAAGCCTTAGTTCAGATTAGCACATGAAATCACTCAGACACTTAGCAGGGCTCTAGGGAAAAGGGGCCCAGAACAAATCAGTTGTGTTGGGGATGGAGACGTGGACCGGGTAGGGAACATGCTAACACCTCTCTGCTTAGCTATATATCCAAATCCTATAGGCATGTCCTTTCCAGAGAGGTCATCCATCCTCCACTCATCTATCCCGTCTCGGAACTCCTGTGCTGGGAGTTCTCAGACTTAACTCAGACTTCCAGGAGAGCAGGATAGCCTAGTGGTTAAGCGGGTGGGGTTAGGAGCTAGGCTGCCTGGGTCTGAATTCTGGCTCTGACATTTATTGTGACCTTGAATAACTGACTTAACCATCCAGTGGCTCAATCTGTCTGATCAGTATCATGGGGACAGCGATAACAGTGCCTGCCTAACAGAGTAGCTGAGAGGATTAAATCGTGTACAATGCTTAGCACGGTGGATGCATACTATTCATTCATAAGATAAATATTTACTGAGTGCCTTTGATATTGCAGGCACTTTCCCAGTGCTGGGATACAGCAGTGAAGAAGAGAGATAAGGTCTCCTCTCTCTTGGCACTGTGTTAAATGTTGATTCAGGCCCTTTACCCAAGGAACTTTTAATCTAGTACCTTGCTTTCTGCTCTGTCAATTCCAATTCCTAGTCTGTGAGTTATCAGCTAGCTTATTTTCATTCCTTCTTGTTTAACTAGGCAAGTATTAAAGCTATTAATTCCCTTTAAACCCAGCTTTGGTCATGTCCCATAAGACTTGATGTTGAGTGTTTTCATTACCAGTATTTTTTAAGCACTTTGCAATTTTGGTTTTGGTTTGTACCATTTCTACTTTTTAATGTATTGTGGTATTCCATGTTTGATGACTGTATTTTCTTTGTTCCTACTACATGCACCTACTATTCTCCAAAGGAAGAGAGACAGTGGAGACCTGTCTAACTTGAGGGGTTTAGAAGGGACTAAGGGGGAGACAGGACTAGAAAAGACCATTAATGAAGGGTATTGAGTGCTAGGCTTCATGGGCTGGTTTCTCTTCTAATGAAGAGACATTGGAGTCACTGAAAGGATGGACAGGAATGGCAGGATTGTTATGCAATCTGGGAAAGAATAAGCCAGTATCATTGTTCAGGATGGCTTGAGAGAAAGAAAGAGGCTAGAGGCAGGGAGTCCAGATAGAAGTTTTCATGTTAGTTTAGGACAGGGATTCTCAAACCCGAGTGGGCATCACAGTACCCTGGAGGGCTTGCTGAGACACAGCTTGCCGGGCCCCACCTCCAGAGTGTCTGATTCAGTCAGTCTGTAGTGGGGACGGAGACTTTTGCATTTTCTAACAAGCTCCCCTGGTGATGCTAATGCTGCTGGTCCAAGAACCACACTTTGAGAATCACTGATGTAGGAGAGAGATGATGAGAAGCAGAGGTGCAGTGGTGGGAGCTGGGCTAGAGAGGAAAGAAAGTATGTATCAATACAAGATATTGGGAAGGAAGAACTCACAGGGCTTGGGGATGGAGCATGGAGACAGGGCAGAGGAAGGACTCGAAGATGACTCCAGAGTGTTAAACCTAGGTGCCTCAGAGGACAGGAGAATCACAGAGGCAAAGCCCTGAACGTCTAGGGGTGGAATGCATTCACATGAGTGGAACTGGAGAGGTGTGTAGGCCCCTGTATCCATTTGCATCTGTGCCGTGGCACTCAAGTTGAAAGGCCCTCCTGTCCTTCTTCAGGAGAGAGTGGGTGAGAAGGGGAAAGCTCAGGTCTGTGTTTGGTTTCTCCTTGTCCCCCCTTTCAGTGAGGAAGGAAATGAAGATGTGGAGCAGGGAGTAGGGAGGGTAGAAGGAGCTTGACAGTTCTGGAAACAGAGAAGATGCTTTTAGGTCAAGTGTTGAAGGTATATGGGCAAGTACTAATAAGGAAATAGCAAATGAGTAAAACTCAGTGTGGGCCGTGCGGGGTAGCTCTAAGATCCCACCTGAGATCACTGACGCTATTCTTGAGAGCAGAGGGCTGCCATGATAGGGCTTCTCAACGGCAGCCCGCCTATAACCTTCCTTAGTTTCAAGGCTTCTGACCCTGCGGTGCTCTGTTGTCCCTGGCTACCTCCCCGGCTGTAGGGGCTTCTTACCTGCTTCTCTCCACTGGGCCGCCTGTAGCTGAGCAGAAGCTCCACAGCGCCCACCACTTCCTTGCGGATGGCGTAGAGCAATGCGTCACCGACGTACACGCTGTGGTTCAGCAGTAGCTCCATGATCTCCAGGTTCTCATTCTCAATGGCAATGAGCAGGGCGCTCCGGCCCAGTGGGTCCATGCAGTTGATGTTGACATTGTAGTAGATCTCGGCCTCCTGGAGGGCCTGCTTCACAGTGGCGTAGTCCCCCTTCTCCACGGCACTGAGGAAGGCCTTCTCCTCTGCAGAGAGCTCCGTCTCAGCCCTCACGATTTGCAGGGGGATTCGGTCTCTGTAGGGTGAGTAGTTGACCCTTTTGTAGTACAGCTGGGCCATGGTTCATAGCAATTTAGAAGCCTGAATGAGGAGAGAGAGGGAGACCAAAGATAGTCTTAGATACCTGCAGGTCTCAAGTGGCCAGTTATGGAGGCAGCCTTGCTAATGACTTGGAAAATCCTCACCTGTTTTAAAGCCACAGTCTTTCTCCTCTCGCAAAGGAGCATAGCAGAAAAAGCCCTGGCTTCTGGGTCAGAAAGACATGGGTTCAAATCCTGGCTTTACCAGGTCTGCGACCTTAGGTAAGTTACTCAAGCTCACGGTGTTTCAGTTTATTATTATTAAGCTTATCGATATTAATAATATTAATTGTGCCAGGCTCCACAGTAAACACTAATTCCCACCTCAAGGTGACTGTGGGGGTTAAATGAGACAATGACTGGCTGAAGCAACTGGCCCAGAGGAAACCTCCTGAGACATAGCACAAGTTAGTTTCTTCCTTCCCTTCTGCTGTCTGGAAATACTCGTGATAATACTTCTGACTGGTGATGCAAAGTTGGACCTCATCTCTGGGCAGTTTCCTTTGGACCCCGGGCCTGTGGGTCTGTGCTAGTTTGTAGGATTACATTTGCGGCTGCCCCAGATGCAGATCCTGGACCGAAACAAACATTCTTCTTATTGCTGCTCACTGGGGAAGGGGTACTGACTCCAACAGATTAAGCCACTACCCCCTCTGCCCACTCGTGATTTTTCTCCTCCGTGATTCTAAACCAAGCAGCTGACAGATATGAGAATCTGTCTGATTCAATTAGGAGAAGTGAACGGCCTGTTTTACATGTACCACATCTAAAGCCAGATTTTAACAGAAGTGATTTCAGAGCAAAACCTATTATTGAGTTCCTACAATATGTTTTAACTTTCCCTGGGAGACCAAGAATAAAAGACAGACTTTGCCATTAATTGCATAGAATGAAATCACAGTATAGAGCTCTTGCCTTGTAGGCTGCAGGTTAATTTCATGCACATTCCCCATTGACTCCTTGTACTAGCCCTATAAGATGGGAATGGTTACCCTCCCCATGGGAGAAGATGAGGCTCAGACCCATTAGGTGATTGACTCTCCTTTCCCTACCATCTTTGGGACCTCCAGAACGCTCTGGAGGCTGAGTTTGGATGAACCCATTTAAGTGTCTTTTATGACCGAACTGTTTTGCCAGCAAAAAGAAATGGAAATGTGATAAAGGGCCTCTTGTCTCATCTCCTGGATGTAAGAGAAGATGAAGACACGCAGCTTCCACAAATATTTGCCTTACTCTTCCAGGTAATTATATCTCTGCTTTGGCAGAGTGAGAGGCATATATTATACCAAGTGGCATGTGCAGTGCATGTGCTTGTGATCTTCTGGGAAGTTGGTGTTTGGAGGTTAGTGTTGCCTCTTGCCCTGAACAGGCCCAAATGACAATTTTCTCGCTACATCCAACTCTCAGGAGAGCAGAGTGCTGCTTGGCTGTCTTGAGAAGCACTGATACTTTCTTGCGCTACTTTGAAGTAACTCAGCAATGACTAAAGGGAAGTGGCGTTTAGAGGAAGCATTTGTCACTAAACAGCAAATTACTTTAATAATTTTAATTGTAGAATGCCTCCTTGTCTCCGTTATAAAGAGAAAAGGGAGGAGAAAGAAGGGACAGTGTGACCTCCTGAAAAGACACTCAACAACCCAATTCAGTTTATATTTATTTAATTAATCAATATGAACACAGTGGAAGCCATCCATGTGCCTGGCACTGAGCTAGTCACTTTTGGAACAGAAGAAAGAAAAGGTCCCTGCCTTCATTATCTCTCACCTGGACCATTCCACCTCCTTATAATTAGTTATCCTGACTCCATTCTCTCCCCATCCAGATCGTCTTCCACACCACCCCCAAGTTATCCTGTGAACCACAAATCTGATCCCGTTTCACTCTCCTTGGTTAGTATCCCACTGCTCTTGTGATGAAATCAACACTCCTTTCTGAGATCTACTAGGTCCTGGCTTGTGCTTACCTCTCCAATGTCATCTTAAGCCACTCTTACACTCTTATCCACTATTCTTTAGCCCTGTGGAGCTCCTTTTGATTCTTCCAACATGTCAAGCTTTCTCCCACCTCAAGACCTTGGATCACCTCCTGGAATACTCTTCTCCAGCTCTTTTCATCTTTCAAGCCTCAACAAAATGCCGCCTCTTCAGAGAAGCCCTAATTAACTACCCTGTATTATAAAGTAGTTCCTTCATATGCTTCTCTCCGTTGGAGCCTTTTCTCTTCCTTCTTGATGCTAATCAGAATTTCTAGTTACATAGACATATTTCTTTGTCTTCCTGGGTAATCATCTGTTCAGTCCAATTTGCTTTAAAGCTCAAGTGCAGTTGCATCTGTCCTGTTTTTCACACCCTGGATACATATTTGATGAATGAATGAGTAAACCTTCCATGATATTCTCTCATCTCTCTCCATCTCTCCCCAAGTTCTAGCCGTACTGAGTCACGTTCTCTGAGTTGCCCTTTCATGACCATGCGTTTGCATGTGGCTTCATCCCACCTTCTCCACTTAACTAACTTCTCTCTACTTCAGCACCTTGCTCATAGGTCCCCTTCTCCGTGAAGCCTTCCCCCAAGACCCTCAGAAAGTTAGCCAGTCTCCCTCTGAGTTCCCCACTGGCACTCAGGTCACGTTTCTCCAATGTCACTCAACTGCGTGTTTGTCTTCCTGCCATTCGGGTAGGAGTACCTTGATTCCTGCCTTCCTAGCACTTACACACGCTCTGGAACATGACGGGTGCTCAACAGATGGATGTTTGACGAGCAAATACAATCTAGCTGAGGAGGTTGGTGCAGCTACAGAATGAAGGGCTAAATTGTGTGCTACTGATTCGATGCTTTGGGATTTCAGAAAGGGCTCTGTGAGGCTGGAAGTCTCAGAGAAGGTTTCATGGAGAAGGTAGCTGTTACCCAGTCCTTGGAGGATGAATTTAGTGTAAAAATATGAGGGTAGTTCAGCTACCACACGAACAAAGGCGGTGAGGTTGATCATAGCCTAGTTGGGAGATAGTGGTGGGGGCATATTTTTAAGGCTATAATAGGATACAGGGACTAGAGGTAAACTAAAATTATAAGGCAATAGCTCAAAACCTCACTTTCCCCATATTAAAAAAAATGACCTTAGGCACCTGTTGCCCATTTGCCACTTAAGGGGCTAACATGGAAGAGAAGGCTAGATGTCTTCTCATATGGTGTCACTTGTGGTGCTGGGCTAAGCATTATTGCTACAGGAAGGTCTGCGCCCACTTTAGCAAGGTGTGGCTTGGGGGGAAACCAAAGACAAATGTATCCCAGGGAAAGGTGAGAACAAAGGGAACTAACTCAATCGGTGCCCTATTGTGTGCCAGGCACTATGCCAGGAGCCAGTGCAATAAAATAACTATTACAGTTCTGAATAATTAATATGTCCTGGGCACTGCGCCAGGTACTGGGGCAGCACTAATGCTACTACTGCTTCTAATAGTAATAATAATGAAAGCAACAAAAAGTACCATTCATTGAACTCTCACCCTATGCCAGATGTGTGGGTTACAGTAGCAAAGAGAGAGGACAGTAAAATCACTGTAAATTTGTGACTTGAAGTGAGTATGATTGGATGATATATAGTCAATTCAGAGTCTAGTGTTACTTTTCACCTCTTGCATTTGAAATCAATCTGGTCTATTGCGTGTCCAGCGGGCTGTGTTATGAGAAGCCTCATGGTATTCCTCTGTAGAGAAAAAAAATCTTTCCTCCAGAAGTTTGCCTGAGATGTACTATTAGAGAGTCACTCCTTTGCTTTAAGGCACTACCGCTCTAAAACTACCCCTGGAAGGAAAAATAAATCATGTGGCCAATAGCTAATAACACCTTAATGTGGATTCCTTGATTAGGAAAGTTGCTGTGGCCTTGGGAGTAAAGACATGTATGTTTAGTAGGACATGAAAGATGTGATGGAGGGGAAAGGAGAGGCCTGGAAATCTCTTTTATGGTTTCATGCCCACCTCTACACTACACGCTGAGAGTGATGTAAAAATGGGTTCCCTATATAGTTTGTCTACATGCGGGCTTCTTTAGATGTCTAATGACTTTGCCTAGTTTCCTGCCCTCTGCCGATCCCCAAAGCTGGCGCCATTTGACCCTCACTTACAGCTTTAGCCTCAGCCTTGCTGCAAGCTCTGAGGCTAATTCTTTCTCCATATGCTTGCTATTAGTCCTACTCTGTCACTATTCTGGGAATAAGTAACTAATGATGGAATTTCTGGCGTCTCTTGAAGATGGATTATAGGGAAGTTTCCCTTCCATCACCCTTTACCTTTCTACTTGGCAGACTGCACTCATCTGCCATTAACCTAAGCCAGGAGGTGAGGCTGGCTTTCCCATCATTATGCACTGGCCTTGAGGTGTATCCTTAACTGAATGAAATGAAACCAGCCAGCGCTTCATGCCATTCTACGAGTGAACCCTACTCCCAGTGTAGTCCCCCAAGCATGAAAGATTAGGAATGGTCAATCAGGCTGCCTCAGGGGGTTCATCATGTCCCTTCCTTTCTGTGCTGCTAGACAGAGGAGTTTGTCTAGTGGGATCTGTGACATTTGTGGTTTTAAATGATGCGATTTAAAGAGCTACATCAATGGGCCGGGCAGAAGGCCAGGATGCAAAGTATCCTCATCAAATCCCAGCCCAGATCGTTTCCCAGCTCAGGACTTTGTCTGTGAGAAGGAAAGCCTGGCTTCCCACGTAACTAAAAAAATGGACATGGGATCTGTGTGTGGCTTGCCCTCTGCCATGAGGGTTGAGTTTGAATGGTGAAACCCTTGTGACGTCTTGCCCTTATCCAAGCTTATCTGTCTACTTGTCCATCTCTTCAGAGTCCTTTAAGGAAAGTCAGTTTAATTTGATAAATTTGTACAATCTCAAGTGGGTAATAAATATTCAATGAATATGTACCAGGCACTGTGATAGAAGATGATGTTAACAGCTAGGTTGCTTAAAGCCATACCTCATCTAGTAAAAAATTACATTTGAACAAGAACCTTGAACGCCCAATCCAATGAGTGACTAAAGTGGAAACTTCAAGCACATAGCCACAGGGGTGGGCTGGTCGGAGGAAGATTATGTGTAGCTACGTGTGTGTGTGTGTGTGTGTGTGTGTGTGTGTGTGTGTGTGTTGATTTCGAGAGCATTTTGACTCCTTTAAGAATACCACTTTTAGAACTTCCTAATTTTAATGTAGTAACACTAATCTTTCCCAGAAAGGTCCAGATCTTGAGCGTCCTGCAAGGGACCTCAAAGGTCATCTAGAATAATCCCCTGTCCAGTGAAAAAACCCCCTTGACAATATCCTTGTTAAGTGATTGTTCACTTAATGAGCACCTCCGCTGATGAGAAACTCACCACTTTCTCACCTTCATAGTGAGTGCTGACATTCAGCAAAGGCTGGTTTATGTCCCGCTGAAATCACCCACCTACAGCTTCCATTCCATGGCCCTAGATCTGCTCTCTAGAGCAGTACTGAGCAAAGCTTTCCTTTCTTCTATATAACAATCCTTCACGTGTTTGATTTCAGCTCTCAGGTTTCTCTCTGCCCCCAGGAGTCTCCCCTTCTCTAGAATTATAAGCATCCTGGTGGTCTGATTCTAGTTATACTGTACTTTGTTTTTCTTAAAGTTTGCTGCTCAGAAATGAACACAGTTCTCTAGAATGGTCAGGCCAAGACAGATTACACTGTCGCTGATTTTTTCTTCATTTCTCATTCAGCCAGATCAAGACACCATAATATCTTGTTTCAAAAGGCACTTTAGACCATCCTGCGTAGTGGTGTGTTTGTAGTATTATGCTTTTCATTTGTATAAATCTTATCAATCCAATAATTTCATTAATTTATAAATAATAAATTAACATGAAGCGCTTACCATGTGCCAGATATTGTGTGTGCTAAATGCTTCACATACATTATTTAACTTATTCCTCACTTTCAGGCAGTTACCATTATTATCTGCCACCTCACAGATAAGGAACCTGAGGCACAGAGAGGTTAAGTAATCTGCTTAAGTTCACATAGCTAGTAAGTGTTGGGAAGGGGATAAGAGCCGAGCTTCTGACTCTAGAGTCTACATTCTGAACTACTTCAATGAAGGTAGATTCTTTTGTATGCTCCATAATGCTTATAATAGTGCCAAGAATAGTAGATATTCGATGTTTCAGTTTAATACTTGTTATGCAACTAGTATTTGTCATGGCCAGAACACTTGGCGGTAGGGAATACAAATATACATATATAAATGACATAGCCCTTGTCTTCAAACATTTCCAAGTCCAGAGGGAGGGATAAAAATGAAAATAAGTTAAATGTACTATGGTCTGATACGGAGTCTAATATATAGTAGGCACACTATATAGTAGGAGGAAGTGTTTAACTCTACCTGGGGAGAAAATTGAAGAGAAATATTTGAGCTATGTCCTAAAGGGTTGGTAAGAGTTTGCTAGACAGCAGCGTAAGGATGGTCATTCTAGATGACGGACACAGCAGGTGCTCAGGTGTGGGTATATAAAACACAATGGTATTTTATTTTTATTGGAGTATAATTGCTTTACAATGGTGTGTTAGTTTCTGCTGTATAACAAAGTGACTCAGCTATACATAAACATATATCCCCATATCTCCTCCCTCTTGCGTCTCCCTCCCACCCTCCCTATCCCACCCCTCTAGGTGGACACAAAGCATTGAGTTGATCTCCCTGTGCTATGCGGCTGCTTCCCACTAGCTATCTGTTTTACATTTGGTAGTGTATATAAGTCCATGCCACTCACATCGTCCCAGCTTACCCTTCCCCCTCCCTGTGTCCTCAAGTCCGTTCTCTACGTCTGCGTCTTTATTCCTGTCCTGCCGCTAGGTTCTTCAGAACCTTTTTTTTTTTTTTTAGATTCCATGTATATGTGTTAGCATACGGTATTTGTTTTTCTCTTTCTGACTTACTTCACTCTGTATGACAGTCTCTAGGTCCATTCACCTCATTTTAATAGAACATTGGCTGTCTTTCTATTCTTCAAAACTCTCAAGCATATGATCACCTTGGGACCTTAGCGCATGTGGTTGGTTCACTGCCTATAAAAAAAAATACTCTTCTACTAGACCTTCAGTTTCCCTCTTATCATGTAGATTTCAGATCAAATGTCATCTTTTCAGTAAGCCTCCCAAGAACACATTTCTAATGGAGCAAGTCCCTACATGTCACCCTCTTCTCATTATACAGACTTGATTTTCTTGAAGAACTTATTACTATTTGAAATACTCACATTTTTGTTTATTGTTTTAACATCTAGTTCCCCCAAACAAAATGTAAACTCCATAGTAGCAAGAACCTTATCTGTCATGTTTACTACTCTATATACAAAACTTGGCACGTAGTAGGCTCTCAATAGATACGTATTAAATTACTACATGAAACAGTGGTAAGGATAGAGGTGGGGGAATGCTCTGTCAGTAGAGCTCTGCTTTTTCTTTTCTGTTTTTTTTTTTTTCCACAACACGCGGCACGCGGGATCTTAGTTCCCTGACCAAGGACTGAACCCATACCCGCTGCGTTGGAAGCATGAAGTCTTAACCACTGGACCGCCAGAGAAGTCCCAAGCTCTACTTTTTCTTGTATGTTTAACCTCCTCCCCTCCATGCAGCCAAGTGCTTAGGCAAGAAGCCACCCTTTCACCTCAAGGAAAGAGTCTTAATTAGTCTAAGACTAAGTCAATATTGGTAATTCCATTTCTTTGGGCAGTGATTTGCCTAGATTTGAGCAGTTGGTACAATTCTACCCAATGAGATGTACTAGAGGGCTTCTGGGAAAAGTTACTTTGTTCTTAAAAAGAGATGTAAAAAAAAGAAATATTTCCCCTTTTTGCCTCTGAATGTTGTCATTTGCATGTGACACCAAAGACTTTGGTAGCCATGTGGGGACTATGAAGAGAGCCAACCTAAAAGATGCAGCCTCCACATTGAGAATGGCATAAATTGGGTCCTTTGTGATGTCTTTGAGCTATTGAATTAACCAATCTGGGAGCTGCTCAACCTCTAGACTTCTAGTTGTGTGAGATGAAAACCCCTTTTGTTAACCCACTTTTAGGCATGCTTTTCTGTTACAAGAAGCTGAACACAACCTAAGTGATAGCATTTTCTGGAAAATTACCAAAATTAAACCACAAACAAATAGAAAACCTGAGCATATTAATAATCATAGAGGATATTAAAATAGTTTGAAATATCTACCAATTAAAAGTCATTCACCTCAAGAGACACCAAGGAAAGCACAGCAGAGGGAAGGAAATAAACGGGTCCTTGATGACATAATGTGTTGTAGGATCAAGCTTCACCTGAAGCCAGTCAGCCTGTGGACTTCTCATTCATGCATACTTTGGAGATATTGTGGGTTTGGTTCCAGGATTCCACAGTAAAACGAATATTGCAATAAAAGATACTGAAGAGATGAGACCTTAAGCCTTGAGAAGAGTGAGCAAATGTAGGACCTGTGGACTAATGACTGGAGATTGGTTCAAGATGGCAAAGTAGAACTCCCTCTTTCGAGAACACCGGAATCACAACTAACTGCTGAACAATCATCAACAGGAAGACACGGGAACTCACCAAAAAAGATACCCCACATCCAAAGACAAAGGAGAGGCTTCAGTGAGACAGTAGGAGGGGCGCAATCCCAATAATATCAAATCCCATAACCGCTGGGTGGGTGACTCAGAAACTGGAGGACACTTATACCACAGAAGTCCACCCACTGGAGTGAAGGTTCTGAGCCCCATGTCAGGCTTCTGAGCCTGGGGGTCTGGCAATGGGAGGAGGAATTCCTAGAGAATCAGACTTTGAAGGCTAGCGGGATTTGACTGCAGGACTTCGACAGGACTGGGGGAAACAGAGACTCCACTCTTGGAGGGCACACACAAAATAGTGTGTGCATTGGGACCCAGGGGAAGGAGCAGTGACCCCATAGGAGACTGAACCAGGTCTACCTGCTAGTGTTGGAGGGTCTCCTGCAGAGGTGGGGGGCGGTTGTGCCTCGCCGTGAGGACAAGGACACTGACAGCAGAAGTTCTGGGAAGTACTCCTTGGCATGAGCCCTCCCAGAGTCCACCATTAGCTCCACCAAAGAGCCCTGCTAGGCTCCAGTGTTGGGTTGCCTCAGGCCAAACAACCAACAGGGAGGGAACCCAGCCCCACCCATCAGCAGACAAGCGGATTAAAGTTTTACTGAGCTCTGCCCACCACCAGTTCCTCCCATCAGGAAACTTCCACAAGCCTCTTAGCCTCATCCACGAGAGGGCAGACAGCAGAAGCAAGAAGAACTACAATCCTGCAGCCTGTGGAACAAAAACCACATTCACAGAAAGATAGACAAGACGTAAAGGCAGAGGGCTATGTACCAGATGAAGGTACAAGATAAAACCCCAGAAAAACAACGAAATGAAATGGAGATAGGCAACCTTCCAGAAAAAGAATTGAGAATTATGAGAGTGAATATGATCCAGGACCTCGGAAAAACAACAGAACCAAAGATCGAGAAGATGCAAGAAATGTTTAACAAAGACCTAGAAGAATTAAAGAACAAACAAACAGAGATGAACAATACAATAACTGAAATGAAAACTACACTAGAAGGAATCAATAGCAGAATAACTGAGGCAGAAGAACGGATAAGTGACCTGGAAGACAGAATGGTGGAATTCACTGCTGCGGAACAGAATAAAGAAAAAATAATCATAAGAAATGAAGACAGCCTAAGAGAACTCTGGGACAACATTAAACTCAACAACTTTCACATTATAGGGGTCCCAGAAGGAGAAGAGAGAGAGAAAGGACCCGAGAAAATATTTGATGAGATGATAAACGAAAACTTCCCTAACGTGGGAAAGGAAATAGGCACCCAAGTACAGAAAGCACAGAGAGTCCCATACAGGATAAACCCAAGGAGAAACACACTGAGACACACAGTAATCAAATTGGCAAAAATTAAAGACAAAGGAAAATTATTGAAAGCATCAAGGGAAAAACAACAAATAACATACAAGGGAACTCCCATAAAGTTAACAGCTGATTTCTCAGCAGAAACTCTACAAGCCAGAAAGGAGCGGCATGATATACTTAAAGTGATGAAAGGGAAGAACCTACAACCAAGATTACTCTGCCAGGCATGGTTCTCATTCAGATTCAATGGAGAAACCAAAAGCTTTACAGACAAGCCAAAGCTAAGAGAATTCAGCACCACCAAACCAGCTCTACAACAAATGCTAAAGGAACTTCTCTAAGTGGGAAACACAAGAGAAGAAAAGGCCCTACAAAAAAAGCCCAAAACAATTAAGAAAATGGTCATAGGAACATACACATTGATAATTACCTTAAACGTGAATGGATTAAATGCTCCAACCAAAAGATACAGGCTTGCTGAATGGATACAAAAACAAGGCCCATATATATGCTGACTACAAGAGACCCACTTCAGACCTAGGGACACATACAGACTGAAAGTGAGGGGATGGAAAAAGATATTCCATGCAAATGGAAATCAAAACAAAGCTGGAGTAGCAATACTCATATCAGATAAAATAGACTTTAAAATAAAGAATGTTACAAGAGACAAGGAAGGACACTACGTAATGATCAAGGGATCAATCCAAGAAGAAGATATAACAATTATAAATATATATGCACCCAACATAGGAGCACCTCAATACATAAGGCAACTGCTAACAGCTCTAAAAGAGGAAATCAACAGTAACACAATAATAGTGGGGGACTTTAACACCTCTTTAACACCAATGGACAGATCATCCAAACAGAAAATTAATAAGGAAACACAAGCTTTAAATGACACAATAGACCAGATAGACTTAATTGATGTTTATAGGGCATTCCATCCAAAAACATCAGATTACACTTTCTTCTCAAGTGTGCACGGAACATTCTCCAGGATAGATCACATCTTGGGTCACAAATCAAGCCTCAGTAAATTTAAGAAAATTGAAATTATACCAAGCATCTTTTCTGACCACAACGCTATGAGATTAGAAATGAATTACAGGGAAAAAAACATAAAAAACACACAAACACATGGAGTTTAAACAGTACATTACTGAATAACCAGGAGATCACTGAGGAAATCAAAGAGGAAATCAAAAAATACCTAGAGACAAATGGCAATGAAAGCACCACGACCCAAAACCGATGGGTTGCAGGAAAGCAGTTCTAACAGGGAAGTTTATAGCCATACAAGCCTACCTCAAGAAACAATAAAAATCTCAAGTAAACAATCTAACCTTACACCTAAAGGAACTGGAGAAAGAAGAACAAACAAAACCCAAAGTCAGCAGAAGGAAAGAAATCATAAAGATCAGAGCAGAAATAAATGAAATAGAAACAAAGAAAACATAGCAAAGAACAATAAAACTAAAAGCTGATTCTTTGAGAAGATAAACAAAATTGATAAGCCATTAGCCAGACGGATCAAGAAAAGGAGGGAGAGGACTCAAATCAATAAAATTAGAAATGAAAAAGGAAAAGTTACAACAGACACCGCAGAAATACAAAGCATCCTAAGAGACTGCTACAAGCGACTCTATGCCAATAAAATGGACAACCTGGAAGAAATGAACAAATTCTTAGAAAGGTGTAACCTTCCAAGACTGAGCCAGGAAGAAATAGAAAATAGGAACAGAGGAATCACAAGTAATGAAATTTAAACTGTGATTAAAAATCTGCCAACAAACAAAAGTCCAGCACCAGATGGCTTCACAGGTGAATTCTATCAAACATTTAGAGAAGAGCTAACACCCATCCTTCTCAAACTCTTCCAAAATATTGCAGAGGAAGGAACACTCCCAAACTCATTCTATGAGGCCACCATCACCCTGATACCAGAACCAGACAAAGATACTACAGAAAAAGAAAATTACAGACCAATATCACTGATGAATTTAAATGCAAAAATCCTCAACAAAATACTAGCAAATAGAATCCAACAACACATTAAAAGGATCATACACCATGATCAAGTGGGATTTATCCCAGGGAGGCAAAGATTCTTCAATATATGCAAATCAATCAATGTGATCCACCATATTAACAAACTGAAGAATCAAAACCACACGATAATCTCAATACATGCAGAAAAAGCTTTGACAAAATTCAACACCCAGTTATGATAAAAACTCTCCAGATAGTGGGCATAGAGGCAACCTACCTCAACATAATAAAGGCCATATACGACAAACCCACAGCACACATCGTTCTCAATGGTGAAAAGCTGAAAGTATTTCCTCTAAGATCAGGAACAAGACAAGGAGGTCCACTCTCACCACTATTATTCAGAATAGTTTTGGAAGTCCTAGCCATGGCAATCAGAGAAGAAAAAGAAATAAAAGGAATACAAATCGGAAAGGAAGAAGTAAAACTGTCACTGTTTGCAGATGACATGATACTATACATAGAGAATCCTAAAGATGCCACCAGAAAACTACTCGAGCTAATCGATGAATTTGGTAGCGTTGCAGGATACAAAATTATTGCACAGAAATCTCTTGCATTCCTGTACACTAATGATGAAAAATCTGTAAGAGAAATTAAGGAAACACTTCCATTTACCATTGCCACAAAAATAATAAAATACCTAGGAATAAACCTACCTAGGGAGACAAAAGACCTGTATGCAGAAAACTATAAGACACTGATGAAAGAAATTGAAGATGATACCAACAGATGGAGAGATATACCATGTTCTTGGATTGGAAGAATCAATATTGTGAAAATGACTATACTACCCAAAGCAATCTACCGATTCAATGCAATCCCTATCAAATTACCAATCGCATTTTTTACAGAACTAGAACAAAAACTCTTAAAATTTGTATGGAGACACAAAAGACCCTGAATAGCCAAAGCAGTATTGAGGGAAAAAAACGGAACTGGAGGAATGAGACTCCCTGACTTCAGACTATACTACAAAGCTACAGTAATCAAGACAATATGGTACTGGCACAAAAACAGAAATACAGTTCAATGGAAAAGGATAGAAAGCCCAGAGATAAACCCATGCACCTATGGTCAACTAATCTATGACAAAGGAGGCAAGGATATATAATGGAGAAAAGACCGTCTCTTCAATAAGTGGGGCTGGGAAAACTGGACAGCTACATGTAGAAGAATGAAATTAGAACACTCCCTAACACCGTACACAAAAATAAAGACAAAATGGATTAGAGACCTAAATATAAGACCGGGCACTGTAAAACTCTTAGAGGAAAACATAGGAAGAACAGTCTTTGACATAAATCACAGCAAGATCTTTTTTCATCCATCTCCTAGAGTAATGGAAATAAAACCAAAAATAAACAAATGGGACCTAATGAAACTTCAAAGCTTTTGCACAGCAAAGGAAACCATAAACAAGACGAAAAGACAACCCTCAGAATGGGAGAAAATATTTGCAAATGAAGCAACTGACAAAGGATTAATCTCCGCAATTTACAAGCAGCTCATGCAGCTCAATATCAAACAAACAACCCAATCCAAAAATGGGCAGAAGACCTAAATAGACATTTCTCCAAGAAGACATACAGATGGCCAAGAAGCACATGAAAAGCTGCTCAACATCACTAATCATTAGAGATATGCAAATCAAAACTACAATGAGGTGTCACCTTATACCGGTTAGAATGGGTGTCATCAGAAAATCTACAAACAGCAAATCCTGGAGAGGGTGTGGAGAAAAGGGAATCCTCTTGCACTGTTGGTGGGAATGTAAATTGATACAGCCACTATGGAGAACAGTACGGAGGTTCCTTAAGAAATTTAAAATAGAATTACCATATGACCCAGCAATCCCACTATTGGGCATATACCCAGAGAAAACCATAATTCAAAAAGATACATGCACCCCAATATTCATTGCAGCACTATTTACAATAGCCAGTTCATGGAAGCAACCTAAATGCGCATCGACAGATGAATGGTAAAGAAGATGTGGTACATATATACAATGGAATATTACTCAGCCATAAAAAGGAACGAAATCAGGTCATTTGTAGAGACGTGGATGCATCTAGAGACTGTCATACAGAGTGAGTTAAGTCAGAAAGAGAAAAACAAATATCGTATATTAATGCATATATGTGGAACCTAGAAAATGGTACAGATGAACCGGTTTGTAGAGCAGAAATTGAGACACAGAAGTAGAGAAAAACTTATGGACACCAAGCGGGGAAAGCGGCAGTGGTGGGTGGTGGTGGTGTGGTGAATTGGGAGATTGGGATTGACATGTATACACTGATGTGTATATAATGGATGACTAATAAGAACCTGCTGTAAAAAAAATAAGTTTAAAAAAATTACGTAAAAGTCATTCACCTCAAGTGGTTTCATATTTGTATATAGAATTTTTAAAATGTAGATGTTTATCTTGATATTAAAAGTATTTTCAGATTATAGAAAAAGGAAGAACACTCCTCAATTAATTCTACAGAGCTAGCATAATCTTTTATTTTTTACATCTTTATTGGAGTATAATTGCTTTACAATGGTGTGTTAGTTTCTGCTTTATAACAAAGTGGATCAGTTATATATATACATATGTTCCCATATCTCCTCCCTCTTGCGTCTCTCTCCCTCCCACCCTCCCTATCCCACCCCTCTAGGTGGTCACAAAGCACCGAGCTGATCTCCCTGTGCTATGCAGCTGCTTCCCACTAGCTATCTATTTTACATTTGGTAGTGTATATATGTCCATGCCACTCTCTCACTTTGTCCCAGCTTACCCTTCCCCCTCCCCATATCCTCATGTCCATTCTCCAGTAGAGTCTGTGTCTTTATTCCCGTCTTACCCCTAGGTTCTTCATGACATTTTTTTCCTTAGATTTCATATATATGTGTTAGCATACGGTATTTGTCTTTCTCTTTCTGACTTACTTTACTCGTAGCATAATCTTAATGCCAAAACCTGATAATGATACTCCAAAATGAAAACTATAGACCAATTTCAACCCTGAAAATAATTCTAAAAAGTCTAAATAAAATATTAGCAAATGAAAAGCAGAAGTGAATTGAAGAATAATACAGTATGACCAAGTGGAACTTATCCTAAACGTGCAAGCAGGGTTCAATATGAGAAAATTTCCAATACATTTAGTAAATAAGTCAACCACTTAAAGGAAAGAAAACATGATTATACCAGCAGATGAAAAAAATTGATATAATTCAGCACCTATTTATTTAAAAAACTAAGTAAAATTGGAACAGAAGTAAACTACCTATACACAAAAGACTACCTCAAATCAATAATAAATATCATAATAAATTGTGAAATACTGGACCCACTGCCATTAAAATCAAGAATGCCATTATCAGCTCTATTATTCAGTTTTAAGGTTATGACTAATGTAATAAGAGAAGGATGTGAAAATATTATAAACATTTAATACAGGAGACAAAATTACCTTTATATGCAGATAATATAATTGTATAATAGAACACCCAAGAAAGTTTACAAAATCCTGTTAAAACTAAGAAGAGACTTTGGTAAGGTCACATAATGCAAGAAAAAAATATAAATATCAATAGCTTTAAAATTTTATAGCAGTAATAATCATCATCACTCAGAAAGGAAAAAGGAAAAATTCAGTGCAGAATAGTGACAACATTTTAAGACATCCAGGAATAAATTTACCTAGAAAGGAACAGGATTCACGTAAAAGAAGTTAATGAAGGAGAGAATAGGGAAGTACACTATGTTGCTGAATAGAAAGGCTCAACCTAATAAAAGTATAACTTCTTCCCAAATTAAGAGATAAATTACAAAAACTATCCCATTTGGGTTTTATATGCACTTGGGAAAAAATTAAAGTTAAATGAAAGGGTAAATGT
Source organism: Phocoena sinus (assembly GCF_008692025.1). NCBI lineage: Eukaryota > Metazoa > Chordata > Mammalia > Artiodactyla > Phocoenidae > Phocoena > Phocoena sinus. The sequence goes on from NC_045784.1 coordinate 95,532,336, forward strand.
ATAAAAAATTCTACAAAAATTTTGATTAAGAAAAAAAGGGACATTATAAAAATTGGCAGAGTAGGGAACTTCAAAAACCCATCTCTCCACTAATGCAACGATTAAACCTAGCAAAACCCATCAGTTCAAATCAACCTTTTCTGAACTCTGGAATCTAATAAAAACTTATAATAAGTAGTGCTTAATGAAGAAAGAAGCTACTACATTTTGGTAAGAGAGTTTTGTGGCATTTTTACTGAACTGCCTACCATCCCCCACTCCTTAGCTTGGGGATAGCCATGGGGACAGTGGCTCAGTATATTCCTAGTGTGGCTTGCTGGTGCTGGGAGGGGGAAAATATGGATTTTGTTCTCAAAGAATTGTGATTGTATGTTTTGACTGGTCAGTATATAGGTATTGAATTTCTTCGTGGAAAAAGAGGAATCAGCTCAGAGGATTGCCTTTTTTTTATTTACACCTCTTGGAATTTTCTCAGAGTTGGAGTAGCCTCCCCAGCAGTGTTAGCCAAATGCAGAAGAGCAGATTTGAGAAAGTAGAAGAAAGAATTAATGAAACTGAAGATATATACATTGAAATTTTCTAGTCTGAGGATCAGAAAATAAAAAAGAACGAAGAGAAATGAATAGGACATCATAAGTATGTGAGACACTATCAAGTATACCAACAGATGCATAATGGGAATCCTAGAAGGAGAGGAAAAAGAGAAAGTGGCAGAAAGTATATTTGAGGAAATAATGGCCAAATACTTCCAAAATTTGATGAAATACATGAATCTACATCTCAAAGAAGGTGAACAAATTCCAAGAAGGTTAAACTCAAAGAAATTCCACACCAAGACACATAATCAAGCTGTCAAATGACAAAGATAAAGAGAGAATCAGGAAAGCAGAGAGAGAAGCAACTGGTCACAGACAAGGGATCCTAATAAAAATTAACAGCCAATTTCTCTTCAGAAACCATGTAGGCCAGGAGGCAGTGGGTTGATATATTTAAAGTGTTGAAAGAAAAAAAGAAAAACCTCTCAACCAAAATTTGATATCCTGCAAAACTACCTTTTAAAAATTAAGGTGAACTTAAGACATTCCCAGATAAACAAAAGCTGAGGAAGTTCATTGCCAGTAAACCTGTCTTATAAGAAATCCTAAATGGAATCCTTCAGGCTAGATAGTAATTCAAAGTCATATGAAGAAATAAAGAACACGGGTAGAGGTAACTACATAGCTAAGTATAAAAGCCACTATTATTGTACTTTTGGTTTGGAAGTTTTCTTTTTTTTCTTTATGATTTAGAATACAAATGCATAGAACAAAAATTATAATTCCATGTTAATGGGCACACAATATATAGAGATGTAAGTTGTGACAATAACAACATAGAGGAGGAGGGATGGAGCTGCATAGGAAAAGAATTTTTTATATTATTGAAGCTAAGTTATTATTAATTCAAACTAGCTTGCTATAAACTGAAGATGTTAATTGTAATCCCCAAGGTAACCACTAAGAAAATAACTAAAAACATATATAGAATAAGAAATTAGAAGTGAATCAAAATGATACACTACAAAAAATCAGACACAAAAAAGGCCATAATGAATTGAGGAACAAAAACTATATATAAGACATATGGAAAACAAATAGCAAAATGTCAGAAGTAAGTCCAGTAATTATAGTTTGAAGGATTTGGGGAAGGGCAATGGACGTAATGGTGTCCTATTTTGATATGTTGGTGTTTGAGGTGTTTGTTATTTTTCTGGACATCAGGAAGGAGAGATCCAGTCAGCATGGAGCACAGCATTGGGATCTGGTGATATAGAATTGGGAGTCATCAGCATATTGAACAAAGGTTCTCCACACTGGCTGCACATTAGAATCACTTGAGGAGCTTTTAAAAACCACTCATGCTTGGGTCACAATACCCCCCACCTCTCCCCACATACACACTGACATTTAAAACAGATCCCCAGGTGAATGCAACATGCAGCCAAGATTGAGTACCATCATTATAAGTGTTAACTGGAGCTGTTAGGAGTGGATGTGATTATCAGGGAAAGTGCGCTAAGATGAGGGGAACTACTTAGAGTGATAAAGGGTCTAGATCTCCACTGTCCAGTACAGTAGTCACTAGCTACATGTGGCTCTTTAAATTTAGATGAATTAAAATGAAATAAAATTAAAATTCAGTTCTGTAGTTGCATCAGGTACATTTCGAGCACTTAATAACCAGAGGTGACTCATGGCTACCATATTGGACAGCACAGATACAGAACATTTTCATCATTACAGGAAGTTCTATTGCATAGTGCTGGATGACCCAAGTATCTCTTCCACCTCTAAAATATCTGTAATACAGAGAATTCTTCCAAATTCTGGGTAGAAATATACAATATCTATGTTAAAATATGGGTACTTTCATTTGCATAATGCATTTTGATGGCTATGGACACATGGTGTTTTTATTTTTGTAAGGTCTTCAACTCTTTTTCACTTCTCTTCGAAGTCCAGGCAAGTTATGTAGATCCGCTGGCAGCTGGATTAAATCAATGCTTTTCATTTTCTCTAGAGTGAAGACACAAGCAAAAATACATATTTGTCTCCCTCAAGTCACTGAGCTACATGGGAGAGTTTAAATCTGTTGTTTAACACTCTATCACATTGTCTGCATGATGTTCCTTGAAGTAGTCAAGGGAAAGGAAGAATGGGATGCCACTGATTACAGCAAATAATATGCAGTGTAATTGGTTAAAAGTCTTGCATCTGATTATTAGTCTTGGGGTTGGCTTTCATCCCAGATCCCATAGGCTATGAGAAATGAGTGTCCCCTTTCTGTTACCCCTGCACTTTGGAATCTAAAGTGGCAATGTTCACATAGGAGCTTATTGACCAAATCCTCTTAAAATGGGGCAGAGGGACTTCTTTACAAGTTTTTTATGCTAACAATTAGGGAATATAGGTGAAGAGTACACAGGAGTTCATTGTACTGTTCATACAACTTTTCTATGTGTCTGAAATTATTTTAAAATAAAAATTGCAAAAAATTTACTTAAACCAGCAAATCATGAATTCTCATAAAAAGTCAAACAATGTGACTTAAGATAAGGAAAACTTTCCAGTCTTCCCCCCTCATGCATTTTAAATGAGTTCATCTTTTATGTACATTTTCTATCCAGTTTTCTTCAGTTAGTATTTTGTAAGAATTCCCCACACATCATTATCTGTAATAACACTTTTGAAAACTCCTGCCCTTCCCACCACCAATTTCCCTCATGGGGAAGTGGCTCTGCTAGGTGACACTGACACAGTATGTTTCATGCCATCATATGTTAAAATATCACATTAAATGGCTACATAATATTTCATTGGGTCAGATCAGGTATACCATAGTCTCCAGTTGGGGATACTTAGGCTTTCTTCCATTTATCTCTACTGTTATAAATAAAGTGGTGATAGATACTTTTGTACATAAAGATTTTTATATATATATTCAATATTATTTGCTCAACTTCTCAGAAGTCAAATTACTGGGTCAGAAGCCAGGAGCACTTTTAAAGATACATACTGCTGAACTTCTTTCTAAAATTGTTTTAGTAATTTATCATCAGTGGTTTTCTAAAGGGAAAGAAAACATCAGAAAGCACAAGAAATAGAAATGGACCTCAGATTTCTCATGTATAATGTATAATTGATGATCCAAAGTTACCTCTCACATGTTCTAAAATTCTCACATAGTGTAACAAATGGGGAATGTGTCATGAATGAAGTGCAGTTTGGATGTTCCAATAGATGTTACTTTCATCTTGGAAGGAAGAAAGTTTGGGGAACCCTTCAACTGATGGTTTGGCATTCTCCATAGTAACAGACGTCAAAGGCTATAAGAACATTTGTCCATCTCTCTGTTTCAGAGCAGGACTTTATTAAATGGGTCCAAATTTTACCTGTTAGGTTTTTTTTTTCATTTCTTAAGAAGCGAGGAGATCAGTGCCTTGAGTATAGCTGGTATTAATTAAAATTGTAAAGATCACGTTTAACTGGAATTATTGTGAGGTGGTTAGGAAAGATATGCAGAAGAGGTAGAACCTGAGCTAAATCTTAAAGGCTGGGTGGGATTTAGACAGGCAGATGTGGGAGGTGGGAGAATACCTCTGTTATATATCGGGTGGGGCTATAAGCCAAGGGTGGGAATTGGCACTGTCTTGGGCATGGCAGTGTTTGGGAGGAGAAAGAAGTATGTAGGAGTAGGTAAACTGGACTCGTTTGTTGGCGGATATGAATATATGGTTGAGAAGCTAGGACTTGATCTTATGGGCATTGGGGAGTCAGTCTAGGTTCTTAAACAGAATGTGATCAAGAAAGCTGTATGTTATAAGGTGACTCCTATGGCTGTACAAATGGTAAATTAGAATAGGAGAGAATGGGACTATTTCCATAAGATAATGGAGTCCCATGTATCAATAGATTGCTGGCAGTCAAATGGAGAAGAAGAGAAGAATTTTAGAGTTATTTCAAAGGAAGGAAAAACAGGACTTGGTAATGGATAGACTTTAGGAGGTGAGGTATAGAAAAACCTCAAGATGATTTCCAAGTTTAAGCCTTAGTGACTAGAAAAGTGGCAGTGCTGCTATCCATGTGATTGAGGAAGGCTCTTCACTAGGCTCGTTACTAGGGCCATGATATTTTCATGGTAAACTGAGTTTCTGTCAAACATATCCTATTTCTTCATGACTTCCATTTTACTTCAAAGATACTTATTTTGCCTTCTTCTTGGTCTTCATCTGGCACTGGCTCTTATTTTAACTTTCTCTGTCCCAGAAGGTTTTGCCAAGTAATCTTAAGTGCATAAATGTACTCAAGAAGTTCTGCTGAGTATCCCCTTATAATGCAATCTCCTTCAGTGTGACTGTTTTGTAACTTTCTCCTTTTGCATATTGGGATCTATAAGACCAAGTCACCCTTGTTGTTACTGAGAGGGTTTTACTTTTGTACAAGGATCTATTTCCTGAAAAGTTGATTAGTTCTCCACCTCCCTGCTTGTCCCAGCATACAAGATTAGGACTTGAAATGTTCCAAGAGTACAATTTCAAAACAAAAGATGAAAATTGTCAGGGAACTTACCTGGAAATAATGGTACATACCTATATGTGTAAAATGATGCCGTTTAAAGAGTAGTGTCCTGGGAATTAGGAGACCTGGATTCTAATCTCAGCTCTTCCACTAATTTGAAGTATGAACTTGAACAAGTCACATTTCCTCTTCTTTGTGTCTGTTTCCTTTTCTGTGAAATGAGGAAGACAAGAAAAGTGATTTCTGAGATCAATGCCAGCCCTAAAATCAACTATGTATTAAAACAGTAAATGTTTACATAGTATTAGCCACATTTATGATACTTAGAGACCACTGGGTTAGATACAGCATCAAGTGAGGGGCACATTTATCAGTTAACCATGTGTTTACTCCATAAAGATAGGACAAGAGGATGATTCAGGCTAAAAGAAAGGAAGTTTGAGAAAATTACTGGTTTGGTCTGTTTTTATAGATGAAATAAACTAGATAACCCAGATTGAATCACCTCTTCCTTTGACATTCGGGTCAGCCCAATACTATATGTCTGTATGCCTAAGGTAGAACAGAATAGGACCCAAAGATGGGGTTCCTCTGATTTTCTGAGGTCTGTGCCCACAGCCTCTTGAGGGCTGATTCCCAGAAATAACAGTTATACTGCTGAGAGCCACCTTAATGAGTCCTCATGGTTTCCATCATAAGGGAACCAGCCCAAGACCGTTCTTCTAATAGAGATTCCAAAGACTGTGTTGTTAGAAGAGGGTTTTCCTCCATTGTGCCCATTCCGAGAACTGACTATTGCCAGAGTATCTCTGTTGCCTGTTAATGATCCCCTATGGCTTTGTCATTTACAATTTAACCTTAGTGCTCCTCAGATCTGGATAGCAGATCACCTGGAAATCAGGATGCTCTCTGTGAACCCTATAAAATATTGCCATAAATTTAATCTAACTTCTTTAAGAATTTGCATCCATCACCTCAAGATGCTCTGAGCACCATGTAAATAGAGGAACATGCTAACACATACAAAAGCTCTGCTCAGCAAATCCTTCATCTCCCTACTCAGCTCAAGCCCTGTTCTCTCGTGCTGTCTGTTCTCCCAGCTACCTATTCTATCCACACCTTGCTCTCTGGATTAAATGCTAATGTGAACTGTGTTCTTTTCGGCCGCCAACTTCTTTTCAGAATTTTCTGCCTCCAAGACTGCCTCAGGTTGCAATTACCCTGTCTTGCATCTCCTGCCCTTTCCCCCACCTATTTCCCTAGTGGGAAAGTGGCTTTTACAGGTGGGATTGAGACAGTGTGCTTCATACCATCATATGACTACAGGGAATTTTTGCTAGCAGTTTAAAGTGCAGACCTAATTATATGAGCACAAATGGATAAAAGAAAGCCATTGGTGACACCTGATATGCTTTCCTAGGTGTTCTTTTGCTACAGGTTAATTTGTTGTGCTATCTGCCAGCAGTCACTAAAGGATTAAGAGGAATTTGTGACTGAAAAACCTGAAATGGAGAAAATTCTCCCCATGGATTAAATTGTTTCTGCAAATCAATAAATGACTGCCACAGATTGGTTTTTGTAACATAACACCTTGGTGCAACCTAAAGAACATCAGTGATTTGTGGAACCATAGTGTGATGAACGTCAGTTGATCAGAACACTTTTTTAGTGTTATTTGTGTAACTAGTCATCCTATACTACTTCTTATACTAAGCAGTTCTGTAAGTTATATTTTCAACTTACTGTGCAGTGTGGGACTTTTATTTATCCTCAAATTTCCTCTAATACTAGTATCCTGATTAAAAAGGTCCCTCTTGGCATTATCTCTCTGAGATGAAATGTGTCTCTGAGTCAGGAGGCTTTTAAGCTCTCCCTTTAGTTTAATGGTCCCTGACATCTATCTAAGGTTTTATGATTACAAAGTTCTTTTACATACATTATCTCATTCAATTCTTTCACTTACCCTTGCCTATTTCACAGAGCTGTTACCTTTTAACTAGATGAATATTTTCCAACGCCACAGAAATTAATAATTTGCTCTAAAACCCAAGGATTAGTAAATGGCAGAGACAGGATTATAACCCAAGTCCTCTGATTGCATGTTCTGTGCTTTTCCCACTTCTTGGTCCATTCAGTGTAAAATGGAGAAATGAAGGAATACTCTATGAAATACATTGATTAAAGCAAGACCCTTCATGTGAATTTTACCTCTGCATCCATCCCAGGGCTGTACTTCACATTGTTTTTGAGAACAGAGCCACCATGTTTCAGTTGAGCTTCAGAGGGATTCTGCCCTTGGGCTCTTTATCAAGTTGGACCATGTTTATAAACCTTTTTAGTGACAGAAACCTTCCTCTTTGCTGTGGACTGAATTATGTTCCCCCAAATTCATATATTGAAACCCTAATCCCCAAGGTGACTGTATTTGGAGTAAGGAAGTAGTTCAGGTTAAATGAGGTCATGCGGGTGGGACCCTGATAGGATTGGTGCCCTTATAACAAGAGACATCAGGGAGTTCTCTTGCTGTCTCCACTGTCAGGATACAGTGAGAAGGCACCACCTGCAAGCCAAAAAGAAAGCTTTTGCCAGACGCCCAACTGGCCAACCCCTTGATCTTGGACTTCTCAGCCTCCAAAGCTGTGAGAAATAAATTTCTGTTGTTTAAGTCACCCAGTCTGTGGTATTTTGTTATGGCTGCCCGAGCTGACTAAGACGTCCACTTTGGTTTCTTCTTAACTCGGAAAAAATTTAAAAATCTCAAAAAGATATTCACATTCCAATAGCTGTGCAGATGGGGATAGGTAGATTCTACGTATTTCTTTCAGGAGTCATACATCTAATACTAGACTCTACTCATGGTAGGCATTGACAAGTTGCCCTGGGTATGGGGTTAGGAGGAAATGAGGAGGCTTTACTGGGCGACTTGGGGGAGTGATACTTTATTTTTTTTATTGTGGGAGGGAGTCAGTACTGTCTGTCCCTTGAAACTCCACGTAGTTGACTGGGAATTTGCAAGGCATGCTTGGTGGATGGGCCTAATAGCTTTGTACAGGAATTGTTGATTTATAGTGAGAGGGGCTTGGTCTTGCTTTCAGCACTTTAAAAAAAAATTAAAGTATATTTGAGGTACAATATTATATTAGTTTCAGGTATATAGTGTAGTGATTCAGTATTTTTATAGATTATATTCCATTAAAAGTTATTATAACAAAATAATGGCTATAATTCCCTGTGCTGTACAATATATCCTTGTTGCTTATCTATCTTATACATAATAGTGTATCTCTTAATCCCACACTCCTATCTTGCCCCTTTCCCTTTCCCTCTCCCTGATGGTAACCTCTAGTTTGTTTTCTATACCTGAGAGTCTGTTTCTGTTTCCTATATACATTTGTTTGTTTTATTTTTTAGATTCCACATATAAGTGATATCATACAGTATTTGTCTTTCTCTGTCTGACTTATTTAACTGAGCATAATATTCTCTAAGTCCATCCATGTTGCTGCAAATGGTAGAATGTCATTATTTTTTATGGCTGAGTAATATTCCATTGTGTGTATGTATATATATATATATATATATATATATATATATATATAGCACATCTTCTTTATCCATTCATCTGTTGATGGGCACTTGGGTTGCTTCCATGTCTTGGCTATTGTAAATAGTGCTGCTATGAACATTGGGGTACATATATCTTTCCAAATTAATGTTTTTGTTTTCTTTGGATATATACCCAGGAGTGGAATTTCTGGATCATATGGTAGTTCTATCTTTAGTTTTTTTAGGAACTCCATACTGTTTTCCACATTGGCTGCACCACTTTACATTCCTACCAACAGTGTACAAGGGCTTTGCTTTTTCTACATCCTCACTGACATTTGTTATTTGTGGTCTTATTGATGATAGCCATTCTGACAGGTGTGGGGTGGTATCTCATTATGATTTTAATTTGCATTTCTCTGATTAATAGCAATGTTGAACATCTTTTCATGTACATGTTGGCCATATGTATATGTTCTTTGGAAAAATGTCTGTTCAGGTTTTCTGTCCATTTTTAAATTGGGTTGTTTTGTTTCCTTGATGTTGAATTGTATGAGCTGTTTATGTATTTTTTTAACAACTTTATTGGAGTATAATTGCTTTACAATGGTGTGTTAGTTTCTGCTTTATAACAAAATGAATCAGCTATACATATATCCCCATATTTCCTCCCTCTTGCGTCTCCCTTGTTTATGTGTTTTGGATATTAACCCCTTTTTGGTCATATCATTTGCAAATATTTTCTTCCATTCCCTAGGTCATCTTTTCATTTTGTCGATGGTCTTCTTTCCTGTGTAAAAGCTTTTAAGTTCAATTCAGCCCCATTTGTTTATTTTTGCTTTTATTTCTTTTGCCTTAGGAAACAGATTAAAAAAATATTGCTATGATTTATGTCAGCATGTTCTGCCTATGCTCTCCTCTAGGAGTTTCAGGGTTTCGGGTCTGGTTTTGGTATCATATTTTACATCTTCATGTCTTTTCCTTCACTCTTTGTTGTAGTTATAGATGCTTTACAATTTTTCCTTTAGTCTTCATACTACCATATTTAAGCAGTTGATCCTCAGCCTTTATATTTGTCTTTATGAGTGGGGTTTTTCCTTTCCTATAGTCTCTTACTTTTCTTTTTAAATTAATTTATTTACTTTTGGCTGCATTGGGTCTTCACTGCTGCACACTGGCTTTCTCTAGTTGCAGCGAGGAGGGGCTACTCTTCATTGTGGTTTGCGGGCTTCTCATTGCAGTGGCTTCTCTTGTTGAGGAGCATGGGCTCTAGGCGTGCGGGCTCAGTAGTTGTGGCACGTGGACTTCAGTAGTTGTGGCTCGTGGGCTCTAGAGTGCAGGCTCAGTAGTTGTGGCACATGGGCTTCGTTGCTCTGCGGCATGTGGGATCTTCCCGGACCAGGGCTCGAACCCGTGTTCCCTGCATTGGCAGGCGGATTCTTAACCACTGCACCACCAGGGAAGGCCCTATAGTCTCTTACTTCTTGTTATAGCCTTTTCTTTTCCATGTAGTGAAGACTCTAACATTTCTTTTAGAGTAGGTTAATATTAACTCTTAGTTTTTGTTTCTCTGAGAAGTTCTTTATCTCTCTTTCAATTCTAAATTATAATCATGCTGGGTAGAGATTCCCAAGTTGCAGGTTTTTCCCTTTCAACACTTTACATATATCATGCCACTCCCTTCCATCCTGAAAAGCTTCTGCAGAAAAAATCAGCTGATAACCTTATGGGAATTCCCTTGTATATGACTGTGTTTCTCTTGCTGCCTTTAGAATCCTTTCTATATCTTTAACGTTGCCATTTTAATTATGGTGTGTCTTGGTGTGGGTCTGTTTGGGTTCATCTTGTTTGGGACTCTCTGTGATTCCTGTACCTGGATATCTGTTTCCTTCTTCAGGTCTGGGGAGTTTTCACACATAATTTCCTCAAATACATTTTAATCCCCTTCTCTCTCTCTTCTCCTTTGGGACCCCTATAAGGTGAATGTTGGTAGGCTCAATTTTTCCCAGAGATTTCTTAAACTGTTTTCATTTTTAAGATTTGTTTTTTTCTTTTTGCAGTTCTGATCGGGTGATTTCCATCATTCTGTCTTCCAGATCACTTATGCGTTCTGCTGTATCACTTAGTGTGCTATTCATTCCTTCTAATGTGTTTTCTTTCGGTTATTGAATTCTTCATTTCTGATTGGCTCTTTTTTATATTTTCTAGTTTCTTGTTAAAATTCTCACTGTGTTCATCTATTCTTTTTCCTAATTCAGTTAACATTCATATTACCAATGCTTTGAATTCTTTATCAGGTAAATTGTTTGTTTCTGTTTCATTATTTATATTTTCAGGGAGTTTTTCTCTTGCTCCTTCATTTAAGAGGAGTTCTTCTGTCTTTTCATTTTGCTTAAGTTTCTCTGCCTCTATGAATTTAGGTAAAACAGTTACCTATTGTGGTCCTATGTGGGATCATCCCCATACACATTTGGTTGTACAGGAGTGTTTTGGCCAGTTTCCAGTTAGCTTTCATTGAGAATTGTTCCACATGTGGATATAGTTTTGATACGTTCAAGGGTGGGAGGTGAGCTCCATATCCTCACTCTGCCATCTTGATTGAACCTCTGCTCTGCCATCTTGATTGAACCTCTGCTCTTAGTACTCTTCCTCCTCAAAGGTGTTAAAAAGATTGCATATATTCTACATGTTTATTAGTGAGCTATTGTACATCAGTAATTTATAATTTTATTTTTTAATCCTGAGAAAAAATATTATTTTGAACTGAAATAAAAAATGATAATTTCATGACAAACCTGTTTTTTTTTTAGCATCTTTATTGGGGTATAATTGCTTTACAGTGGTGTGTTAGTTTCTGCTTTATAACAAAGTGAATCAGTTATACATATACATATGTTCCCATATCTCTTCCCTCTTGCATCTCCCTCCCTCCCACCCTCCCTATCCCACCCCTCCAGGCTGTCACAAAGCACCGAGCCGATATCCCTGTGCCATGCGGCTGCTTCCCACTAGCTATCTACCTTACGTTGGTTAGTGTGTATATGTCCATGACTCTCTCTCGCCCTGTCACAGCTCACCCTTCCCCTTCCCCATATCCTGAAGTCCGTTCTCCAGTAGGTCTGTGTCTTTATTCCTGTCTTACCCCTAGGTTCTTCATGACATTTTTTCCCTTAAATTCCATATATATGTGTTAGCATACGATATTCGTCTTCTTCTTACTGACTTACTTCAATCTGTATGACAGACTCTAGGTCTATCCACCTCATTACAAATAGTTCAATTTCGTTTCTTTTTATGGCTGAGTAATATTCCATTGTATATATGTGCCACATCTTCTTTATCCATTCATCCGATGATGGGCACTTAGGTTGTTTCCATCTCCGGGCTATTGTAAATAGAGCTGCAATGAACATTTTGGTACATGACTCTTTTTGAATTTTGGCTTTCTCAGGGTATATGCCCAGTAGTGGGATTGCTGGGTCATATGGTAGTTCTATTTGTAGCTTTTTAAGGAACCTCCACACTGTTCTCCATAGTGGCTGTATCAATTCACATTCCCACCAGCAGTGCAAGAGTGTTCCCTTTTCTCCACACCCTCTCCAGCATTTATTGTTTCTAGATTTTTTGATGATGGCCATTCTGACTGGTGTGAGATGATATCTCATTGTAGTTTTGATTTGAATTTCTCTAATGATTAATGATGTTGAGCATTCTTTCATGTGTTTGTTGGCATTCTGTATATCTTCTTTGGAGAAATGTCTATTTAGGTCTTCTGCCCATTTTTGGATGGGGTTGTTTGTTTTTTTGTTATTGAGCTGCATGAGCTGCTTGTAAATTTTGGAGATTAATCCTTTGTCAGTGGCTTCATTTGCAAATATTTTCTCCCATTCTGAGGGTTGTCTTTTGGTCTTGTTTATGGTTTCCTTTGCTGTGCAAAAGCTTTGAAGTTTCATTAGGTCCCATTTGTTTATTTTTGTTTTTATTTCCATTACTCTAGGAGGTGGGTCAGAAAGGATCTTGCTGTGATTTATGTCATAGAGTGTTCTTCCTATGTTTTCTTCTAAGAGTTTGATAGTTTCTGGCCTTACATTTAGGTCTTTAATCCATTTTGAGCTTATTTTTGTGTATGGTGTTAGGGAGTGATCTAATCTCATACTTTTACATGTATCTGTCCAGTTTTCCCAGCACCACTTATTGAAGAGGCTGTCCTTTCTCCACTGTACATTCCTGCCACCTTTATCAAAGATAAGGTGTCCATATGTGCGTGGGTTTATCTCTGGGCTTTCTATCCTGTTCCATTGATCTATCTTTCTGTTTTTGTGCCAGTACCATACTGTCTTGATTACTGTAGCTTTGTAGTATAGTCTGAAGTCAGGGAGCCTGATTCCTCCAGCTCCTTTTTTCATTCTCAGGATTGCTTTGGCTATTCAGGGTCCAAACCTGGTTTTTGATAGCAAATTCTTCCTCATTTTTCTCTGGCTTCTCATTACGGTATTTCTTTTCTTCACTTACATGAACCACTGGACATTCCTAGCTTTGATATATTATGGCATGGTTACTATTGTAAGGGTATTTTCTTTTATTTTGTAAAGGTATTTTAAACCTTTGAAGTTTATGGATGGTTTTGTTGTCATTTTCTTCTTTCATTTGTTTTCCCTAATATAAGAATGTTCTTTAGGGGATGGGCAATACAGACTGGTCAGCAGCTCATATAGTGTTCTCTGCTAGTATTGTAGGTAGTCAGTCCAAGATAGGAGAAGCTACTGGCTAGTCTTTTATGCAGTCCCACATGCAGATACACTGGAGCTGACCTTCTGAAAGACTGAAAAAGGCAGTTTGGGAGGGTATTTGTACTTTTCCTTTTTTATTTCTCTCTCAAATGTAACCCCACTACCTGTGCTAAGCACAGAGCCTATGGGCCAATGTCACAGAGCCTTTTTCTCACTTAGCTGCCTGACATCCATAAAGGTGTTAGCTGATTAAAAGGCTTAATGTATTACCACTAACAGGAAATACCTTGCCATTTTAAAAGGGGATTCTTAGAAATTGAAAAGACTTTAAGACCCATACTAATGAATTTTAAATGACGTAATTTTGAGGATAGCTATTTTTGTTCTTGAGAGGAAAAGGTTTGCTTTATGTACAATATTTGTTAGGGTGGCCTAACACCCTTGGTGAGCAGGGAGATTGCATACCTGTTTCTAGGTAGATGAATTCTGCTCCTTGCACGCCGCTTTATAGTGATGCTTTCACAGTGATTCTAATCTGTCTCTTTCATAATGATAGAGGCAGTAGTGTACTGCAGATGGCTCATACTATCTCACTAGAACTGATTGTTAAATTATCAGGAATTTTTAAAGCTGGTTTTTAAATATAGCTATTATTAAAAGTTAAATTGTATCAACTTACAATTAAATAAGTTATTTTAAAAACAAATTATTACTTAAAACTCATCACTTCTTAGTTACTTTACTATATTTTAGTGTAATCTATACTCTTGAGGATATTTATATCTATTTTATCTCAATGGTGGAACTATTACACGTTAGTAGCTTAAAACTGGCCATAGTAAGAGTATTTACACCACCACGCAAATTGGCAAAATGCTATCAATCAGTGCTAGATTTATTGTTTTGTTGATGGTCTAAACTTAAATGATAACTAATTATACTTCAAAAAACTGGAAAAAAAATGATGGAGAAAATGTTAATAATGCAGATTAAACTTAAAAATATGTCATGCAGGGACATCTCCTTCTGGCCAAAATGTAATAACAGGGCCTGAATTTGACCTTGCACTTGAAGCAACCAAAAGATGAGATGAAACATATGACACAATGGTTTTCAGGTCTCTGGACATCAGCAGTGAAGGACAGTTATCTCTGAAGATAAGAAACAAGTGAGGAGAATTCTATGATTGTCCAAGATTACTGCCTTCAGAGAGTTTCCAGTCCATAGTATAGGGAGAGGAATCTGAGGCAGAGCCTGGTAGACTCCCTGTGATGAGATAGAGATAAGAGTACAGGGAAAGCAAGGCAGCTAGAGATCACAGGATAGAGTACTGGTCAAGAGAGAGAGTTCCAGAGAAAGAGAACTCCAAATATATGCATAGGGTTCTCCATAGGTATTAAGGAGAACACTGATCAGTACATGTATATAAGAAGACAATTCAAGGCTGGAGAAAGAACCACCCAAAAGGTTGATGGAACATTACCTGGTGTTCACACAGAGAGGGGAATAGATCCTATTGCTACTAGCCAGACTGGAAACCTTCATATATTATGGGGCACTGAGGAGAAAGGTCTTACCTTGGTAATGAGAAATAATTAGCCCTAGACTAAACGAGTCTCCGATACCATATAACAAATTTTAAAAGCAGGACTGGAAAGGATCATTCTATTTCGGTGTATACTGCCTGTGTCCCTAACAAAGCTGAAGAATATTTATAGGAGTATGATAATACCTAGCATGGGAGAAGTACTTCTGGCATGATGGTGTAAGAACCTCTGAAAATATGATCATCCATAAAATCAATGAGAACACTGGCAAAAAAAAAATGTTAAAAGTGACATGCTCTGGAAATTAATCAAAGGCTTGCAACAATTTAAGGAGCATTTATTCCAGAAAAACAGCTAAATCTCGATAGGAACAGAGAGCATTTTACTTGTTCTACTCCCATTGCCCATTCTCCACATTTACAGTAGCCTTGAAAACCTGCAACCTCAGAACTGCAGTAACTGAAAAAGTCAGCAGCATAGTAGTCATTACAGATGACAGAAGGGGTTTGGAGCTCACCAAATGCCCATCCCCAGAGAATTATCACTATTTGATCTGCCTGGCAAATCTCTGGAAAAACTCCATTCTCAGGATTTGCCTTTATCTGACCTTACTTCAGGGCTTTCTCAGTGAGGAAAGCCCTATCCCCAGGCTGTCAAAAAGAAATCAGCTGCGATTGTTTAACACTATATTTCCCTGAGTTAGTTTGGGCAAACAAAAGACTGATCAAAAACTCAAATGTAAAATACGGGGAATGAGATGTCCATCGGGGTCTTTGAAGAACTCTGAAAATTTTCTCAGAATCTAAAAGGTGATACACATTCAGTGATGTGTGTATGCCCAGAAAAGACCTGAGAAAAGCCTACCCACTCACATAAGACTGACCTTGAGGCCCTGCACAACTAGGAAGTAAAGGTTAAGGCATAATTGTTAACTGCCTCCCATGGCATTGAAGGCTTGCCCCAACACACACAGAGCCCTATGGCAAAAGCTGGGAGAATTAGTAGTTCAAAGCATTTAAGGAAACCTCTGTCTAATTATTAACTGACCACTAAGCTAACTGAGCATAGACTTCAGTGGACACATACAACATGGAATACAAACTTTACAGAATTAGTCCAGGAAATTCACTAAATAAACAAACAACAGCAACAAAAAAACAACAATAAACAACAGCATCAGACACTGGATAGGGGAGTAATATAATTTTCACAGCTGCCGAAAAATATTATTTGAAATGTCCTGTTTTCAACAAAAATTTCTAGACACGCACAGGAACAGGACAGTATGGCCCATATATAGGAAAAAAAAACTAGTCAATAGAAAATGTCCCAAAGGAAGCCCCATAATTGGACTCCTAGACACAGACTTAAGTTGGCTATTATAAACATGTTAAATACACTAAAGGAAACCATGTCTAAAAATTAAAGTATGATAACGCTGTCTTACCAAACAATGAATATCAATAATGAGATAGAAATTAAAAAAAAAAGACAAACAGAAAATTTGTAGTTGAAAAGTATAGTAACTGAAATGAAAGGTCCACTAGAGGGGCTTAACAGCAGATTTTGAGCTGACCAAAGAAGAATCACTGAACTTGAAGGATAGGTCAATTGAAATTATCCAGTATGGAGAACAGAAAGAAAATAAAACATGTGGAAAAGTGAACAGAGCCTCAGAGACTTGTGGGACACCATCCAGCACACCAATTTACACATAATGATAGTCTCAGAAAGAGAAGAGAGAGAAAGGGGCAGAAGAAATATTTTTAAATAATGACCAAAAATTTCAGAAATTTTATGGGAAAACTTCACCCACATATCCAAGAACCTCAACAAAATTCACATAGAATAAACTGAAAGAACCTAGACACACCACAGTCAGAGATCAAAAAACAAAGGGAATCTTGAAAGCTACAAGAGAGAAGCAATCCATTATATAAAGTTTCCTCAATAGGATTAACAACGAAAGTATCATCAGAAAGAACTGAGGGACTTCCCTGGTGGCACAGTGGTTAAGAATCCACCTGCCAATGCAGGGGACATGGGTTCAATCTCTGGTCCAGGAAGATCCCATGTGCCATCTAAGAGCAACTAAGCCTGTGTGCCGCAACTACTGAGCCTGCGCTCTAGAGACTGCAAGCCACAACTACTGAGCCTGCATGCCACAACCACTGAAGCCCATGTGCCCTAGAGCCCACGTGCTGCAACAAGAGAAGCCACTGCAATGAGAAGCCCACGCACCGCAATGAAGAGTAGCCCCCGCTCACTGCAACTAGAGAAAGCGTGCACACAGCAATGAAGACTCAACACAGCCAAAAAAAAAAAAAAGAGTTGAGGTCAGAAGGTAGTGGGAGATATATTCAAGGTGCTGAAAGAAAAAGACTGTCAACAAAGAATGCTATATACGGCAAAACTATCCTTCAAAAATGAAGGAGATATGAAGACATTCCCAGATGAACAAAGACTGACTAGACTTGCTCTAGAAGAAGTAATAAAGGGATTCCTGCAGGCTGAAATAAAAGGATACTACACAATAACTTGAATGCTTATGAAAAAAATAAAGACCACCAGTAAAGGAACTATATAGGTAACTTAAAAAGATACTACAAATGTAGGTTGGTTGTAACTCTTTTCTTCTCCTTTTTGATTTATAACATAAGTTCATAAATCAATGATTTAAAAATGTGTCCATGAACATTCTCCAGGTTACATCTATCTTGGGTCACAAATCAAGCCTTGGTAAATTTAAGAAAATTGAAATTGTATCAAGTATCTTTTCCGACCACAATGCTATGAGACTAGATATCAATTACAGGAAAAGATCTGTAAAAAATACAAACACATGAAGGCTAAACAATACACTACTTAATAACGAAGTGATCACTGAAGAAATCAAAGAGGAAATCAAAAAATACCTAGAAACAAATGACAATGGAGACACGACGACCCAAAACCTATGGGATGCAGCAAAAGCAGTTCTAAGACGGAAGTTTATAGCAATACAATCCTACCTTAAGAAACAGGAAGCATCTCAAATAAACAACCTAACCTTGCACCTAAAGCAATTAGAGAAAGAAGAACAAAAAACCCCAAAGTTAGCAGAAGAAAAGAAATCATAAAGATCAGATCAGAAATAAATGAAAAAGAAATGAAGGAAATGATAGCAAAGATCAATAAAACTAAAAGCTGGTTCTTTGAGAAGATAAACAAAATTGATAAACCATTAGCCAGACTCATCAAGAAAAAAAGAGAGAAGACTCAAATCAATAGAATTAGAAATGAAAAAGGAGAAGTAACAACTGACACTGCAGAAATACAAAAGATCATGAGAGATTACTACAAGCAACTCTATGCCAATAAAATGGACAAATTCTTAGAAATGCACAACCTGCCAAGACTGAACCAGGAAGAAATAGAAAATATGAACAGACCAATCACAAGCACTGAAATTGAAACTGTGATTAAAAATCTTCCAACAAACAAAAGCCCAGGACCAGATGGCTTCACAGGCGAATTCTATCAAATATTTAGAGAAGAGCTAATACCTATCCTTCTCAAATTCTTCCAAAATATAGCAGAGCAAGGAACACTCCCAAACTCATTCTACGAGGCCACCATCACCCTAATACCAAAACCAGACGAAGACGTCACAAAGAAAGAAAACTACAGGCCAATGTCACTGATGAACATAGATGCAAAAATCCTCAACAAAATACTAGGAAACAGAATCCAACAGCACATTAAAAGGATCATACACCACGATCAAGTGAGGTTTATCCCAGGAATGCAAGGATTATTCAATATACGCAAATCAATCAACGTGATACACCATATTAATAAATTGAAGGAGAAAAACCATATGATCATCTCAATAGATGCAGAGAAAGCTTTCGACAAAATTCAACACCCATTTATGATAAAAACCCTCCAGAAAGTAGGCATAGAGGAAATTTTCCTCAACATGATAAAGGCCATATATATCAAACCCACAGCCAACATCGTCCTCAATGGTGAAAAACTGAAAGCATTTCCACTAAGATCAGGAACAAGACAAGGTTGCCCACTCTCACCAATCTTATTCAAAATAGTTTCAGAAGGTTTAGCCACAGCAATCAGAGAAGATAAAGAAATAAAAGGAATCCAAATCGGAAAGAAGAAGTAAAGCTGTCACTGTTTGCAGATGACATGATACTATACATAGAGAATCCTAAAGATGCTACCAGAAAACTACTAGAGCTAATCAATGAATTTGGTAAAGTAGCAGGATACAAAATTAATGCACAGAAATCTCTGGCATTTCTATATACTAATGATGAAAAATCTGAAAGTGAAATTAAGAAAACACTCCCATTTACCACTGCAACAAAAAGAATAAAATATCTAGGAATAAACCTACCCAAGGAGACAAAAGACCTGTATGCACAAAATTATAAGACACTGATGAAAGAAATTAAAGATGATACAAATAGATGGAGAGATATACCATGTCCTTGGATTGGAAGAATCAACATTGTGAAAATGACTCTACTACCCAAAGCAATCTACAGATTCAATGCAATCCCTATCAAACTACCACTGGCATTTTTCACAGAACTAGAACAAAAAATTTCACAATTTGTATGCAAACACAAAAGACCCTGAATAGCCAAAGCAATCTTGAGAATGAAAAATGGAGCCAGAGGTATCAGGCTCCCTGACTTCAGACTATACTACAAAGCTGCAGTAATCAAGACAGTATGGTACTGGCACAAAAACAGAAAGATAGATCAATGGAACAGGATAGAAAGCCCAGAGATAAACCCATGCACATATGGTCACCTTATCTTTGATAAAGGAGGCAAGAATATACAGTGGAGAAAAGACAGCCTCTTCAATAAGTGGTGCTGGGAAAACGGGGCAGCTACATGTAAAAGTGTGAAGTTAGAACACTCCCTAACACCATACACAAAAATAAGCTCAAAATGGATTAAAGACCTAAATGTAAGGCCAGAAACTATCAAACTCTTAGAGGAAAACATAAGCAGAACCCTCTATGATATAAGTCACAGCAAGATCCTTTTTGACCCACCTCGTAGAGAAATGGAAATAAAAACAAAAATAAACAAATGGGACCTAATGAAACTTCAAAGCTTTTGCACAGCATAGGAAATCATAAACAAGACCAAAAGACAACCCTCAGAATGGGAGAAAATATTTGCAAATGAAGCCACTGACAAAGGATTAATCTCTCAAATATACAAGCAGATCATTCAGCTCAATAACAAAAAATCAAACAACCCAATCCAAAAATGGTCAGAAGACCTAAATAGACATTTCTCCAAAGAAGATATACAGATTGCCAACACACACATGAAAGAATGCTCAACATCATTAATCATTAGAGAAATGCAAATCAAAACTACAATGAGATATCATCTCACAGCAGTCAGAATGGCCATCATCAAAAAATCTAGAAACAATAAATGCTGGAGAGGGTATGGAGAAAAGGGAACCCTCTTGCACTGCTGGTGGGAATGTGAATTGATACAGCCACTATGGAGAACAGTGTGGAGGTTCCTTAAAAAGCTACAAATAGAACTACCATACGACCCAGCAATCCCACTACTGGGCATATACCCTGAGAAAGCCAAAATTCAAAAAGAGTCATGTACCAAAATGTTCATTGCAGCTCTATTTACAATAGCCAGGCCATGCAAACAACCTAAGTGTCCATCATCGGATGCATGGATACAGAAGATTTGGCACATATATACAATGGAATATTGCTCAGCCTTAAAAAGAAACGAAATTGAGTTATTTGTAGTGAGGTGTATGGACCTAGAGTGTGTCATACAGAGTGAAGTAAGTCAGAAAGAGAAAAACAAATACTGTATGCTAACGCATATATATGGAATTTAAGAAAAAAATGTCATGAAGAACCTAGGGGTAAGACGGGAATAAAGACACAGACCTACTAGAGAATGGACTTGAGGATATGGGGAGGGGGAAGGGTAAGTTGTGACAAAATGAGAGAGTGGCATGGACATATATACACTAGCAAGCGTAAGGTAGATAGCTAGTGGGAAGCAGCCGCATAGCACAGGGAGATCAGCTTGGTGCTTTGTGACCACCTAGAGGGGTGGGATAGGGAGGGTGGGAGGGAGGGAGACGCAGGAGGGAAGAGGTATGGAAACATAGGTATATGTATAACTGATTCACTTTGTTATAAAGCAGAAACTAACACACACACCCACACACACACACACACACACACACACACACAAATGTGTCCATGGCCTAATAACATATATATATGTAATTTGTTTGACAATAATAATGAAAAGGAGAGTGGAGGGAACAGAAGTATGTTGGAAGAACGTTTGTATTACAGTTGAAATTAAGTTGCTACTAATCCACGTTAATTTTTTGAAGTTAAAATGTAAATCCCTTATAGCAGCCACTAGTAAAATAACTCAAAAATATAGTAAAAGAAACAAAAGAGAATTAAAGTGGTAGACTAGAAAATATCTATTTAACACAGAAAAGGCAATACTGGAGGAATAGAGGAATAAAAAAGGTATGACAACTCTAGATAGGATCAATAGCAGAATAACTGAGGCAGAAGAACGGATAAGTGACCTGGAAGATAAAGTAGTGGAAATAACTACTGCAGAGCAGAATAAAGAAAAAAGAATGAAAAGAACTGAGGACAGTCTCAGAGACCTCTGGGACAACATGAAACGCACCAACATTCGAATTATAGGGGTTCCAGAAGAAGAAGAAAAAAAGAAAGGGACTGAGAAAATATTTGAAGAGATTATAGTTGAAAACTTCCCTAATATGGGAAAGGAAATAGTTAATCAAGTCCAGGAAGCACAGAGAGTCCCATACAGGATAAATACAAGGAGAAATACGCAAAGACACATATTAATCAAACTATCAAAAATTAAATACAAAGAAAGCATATTAAAAGCAGCAAGGGAAAAACAACAAATAACACACAAGGGAATCCCCATAAGGTTAACAGCTGATCTCTCAGCAGAAACCCTACAAGCCAGAAGGGAGTGGCAGGACATACTGAAAGTGATGAAGGAGAATAGCCTGCAACCAAGACTACTCTACCCAGCAAGGATCTCATTCAGATTTGATGGAGAAATTAAAATCTTTACAGACAAGCAAAAGCTGAGAGAGTTCAGCACCACCAAACCAGCTTTACAACAAATGCTAAAGGAACTTCTCTAGATAAGAAATGCAAAAGAAGGAAACGACCTATAATAACGAACCCAAAACAATATAGAAAATGGGAATAGGAACATACATATCGATAATTACCTTAAATGTAAATGGACTAAATGCTCCCACCAAAAGACACAGATTGGCTGAATGGATACAAAAACAAGACCCTTATATATGCTGTCTACAAGAGACCCACCTCAGACCTAGAGACACATACAGACTGAAAGTAAGGGGATGGAAAAAGATATTCCATGAAAATGGAAACCAAAAGAAAGCTGGAGTAGCAATTCTCATATCAGACAAAATAGACTTTAAAATAAGGACTATTAAAAGGGATAAAGAAGGACACTACATAATGATCAAGGGATCGATCCAAGAAGAAGATATAACAATTGTAAATATTTATGCACCCAACATAGGAGCACCTCAATACGTAAGGCAAATACTAACAGCCATAAAAGGGGAAATTGACAGTAACACATTCATAGTAGGGGACTTTAACACCTCACTTTCACCCATGGACAGATCATCCAAAATGAAAATAAATAAGGAAACACAAGCTTTAAATGATACATTAAACAAGATGGACTTAATTGATATTTATAGGACACTCCATCCAAAAACAACAGAATACACATTTTTCTCAAGTGCTCATGGAACATTCTCCAGGATAGATCATATCTTGGGTCACAAATCAAGCCTTGGTAAATTTAAGAAAATTGAAATTGTATCAAGTATCTTTTCTGACCACAACGCCATGAGACTAGATATCAATTACAGGAAAAGATCTGTAAAATATACAAACACATGGAGGCTAAACAATACACTACTTAATAATGAAGTGATCACTGAAGAAATCAAAGAGGAAATAAAAAAATACCTAGAAACAAATGACAATGGAGACACAACGACCCAAAACCTATGGGATGCAGCAAAAGCAGTTCTAAGGGGGAAGTTTATAGCAATACAAGCCCACCTTAAGAAGCAGGAAACATCTCGAATAAACAACCTAACCTTGCACCTCAAGCAATTAGAGAAAGAAGAACAAAAAAGCCCCAAAGCTAGCAGAAGGAAAGAAATCATAAAAATCAGATCAGAAATAAATGAAAAAGAAATGAAGGAAACGATAGCAAAGATCAATAAAACTAAAAGCTGGTTCTTTGAGAAGATAAACAAAATAGATAAACCACTAGCCAGACTCATCAAGAAAAAAAGGGAGAAGACTCAAATCAATAGAATTAGAAATGAAAAAGGAGAAATAACAACTGACACTGCAGAAATAAAAAAAAATCATGAGAGATTACTACAAGCAACTCTATGCCAATAAAATGGACAATCTGGAAGAAATGGACAAATTCTTAGAAATGCACAACCTGCCAAGACTGAATCAGGAAGAAATAGAAAATATGAACAGACCAATCACAAGCACTGAAATTGAAACTGTGATTAAAAACCTTCCAACAAACAAAAGCCCAGGACCAGATGGCTTCACAGGTGAATTCTATCAAACGTTTAGAGAAGAGCTAACACCTATCCTTCTCGAACTCTTCCAAAATATAGCAGAGGGAGGAACACTCCCAAATTCCTTCTACGAAGCCACCATCACCTTGATACCAAAACCAGACAAGGATGTCACAAAGAAAGAAAACTACAGGCCAATATCACTGATGAACATAGATGCAAAAATCCTCAACAAAATACTAGCAAACAGAATCCAGCAGCACATTAAAAGGATCATACACCATGATCAAGTGGGGTTTATTCCAGGAATGCAAGGATTCTTCAATATACGCAAACCTATCAATGTGATAAACCATATTAACAAATTGAAGGAGAAAAACCATATGATCATCTCAATAGATGCAGAGAAAGCTTTCGACAAAATTCAACACCCATTTATGATAAAAACCCTCCAGAAAGTAGGCATAGAGGGAACTTTCCTCAACATAATAAAGGCCATATATGACAAGCCCACAGCAAACATCATCCTCAATGGTGAAAAACTGAAGGCATTTCCACTAAGATCAGGAACAAGACAAGGTTGCCCACTCTCACCACTCTTATTCAACATAGTTTTGGAAGTTTTAGCCACAGCAATCAGAGAAGAAAAGGAAATAAAAGGAATCCACATCGGAAAAGAAGAAGTAAAGCTGTCGCTGTTTGCAGATGACATGATACTATACATAGAGAATCCTAAAGATGCTACCAGAAAACTACTAGAGCTAATCAATGAATTTGGTAAAGTAGCAGGATACAAAATTAATGCACAGAAATCTCTGGCATTCCTATATACTAATGATGAAAAATCTGAAAGTGAAATCAAGAAAACACTCCCATTTACCATTGCAACAAAAAGAATAAAATATCTAGGAATAAACCTACCTAAGGATACGAAAGACCTGTATGCAGAAAATTATAAGACACTGATGAAAGAAATTAAAGATGATACAAATAGATGGAGAGATATACCATGTTCTTGGATGGGAAGAATCAACATTGTGAAAATGACTCTACTACCCAAAGCAATCTACAGATTCAATGCAATCCCTATCAAACTACCACTGGCATTTTTCACAGAACTAGAACAAAAAATTTCGCAATTTGTATGGAAACACAAAAGACCCCGAATAGCCAAAGCAATCTTGAGAACGAAAAAAGGAGCTGGAGGAATCAGGCTCCCTGACTTCAGACTATACTACAAAGCAACAGTAATCAAGACAGTATGGTACTGGCACAAAAACAGAAAGATAGATCAGTGGAACAGGATAGAAAGCCCAGAGATAAACCCACGCACATATGGACACCTTATCTTTGATAAAGGAGGCAGGAATGTACAGTGGAGAAAGGACAGCCTCTTCAATAAATGGTGCTGGGAAAACTGGACAGGTACATGTAAAAGTATGAGATTAGATCACTCCCTAACACCATACACAAAAATAAGCTCAAAATGGATTAAAGACCTAAATGTAAGGCCAGAAACTATCAAACTCTTAGAAGAAAACATAGGAAGAACACTCTATGACATAAATCACAGCAAGATCCTTTCTGACCCACCTCCTAGAGTAATGGAAATAAAAACAAAAATAAACAAATGGGACCTAATGAAACTTCAAAGCTTTTGCACAGCAAAGGAAACCATAATCAAGACCAAAAGACAACCCTCAGAATGGGAGAAAACATTTGCAAATGAAGCAACTGACAAAGGATTAATCTCCAAAATCTACAAGCAGCTCATGCAGCTCAATAACAAAAAACGAAACAACCCCATCCAAAAATGGGCAGAAGACCTAAACAGACATTTCTCCAAAGAAGATATACAGAATGCCAACAAACACATGAAAGAATGCTCAACATCGTTAATCATTAGAGAAATGCAAATCAAAACTACAATGAGATATCATCTCACACCAGTCAGAATGGCCATCATCAAAAAAATCTAGAAACAATAAATGCTGGAGAGGGTGTGGAGAAAAGGGGACACTCTTGCACTGCTGGTGGGAATGTGAATTGGTTCAGCCACTATGGAGAACAGTATGGAGGTTCCTTAAAAAACTACAAATAGAATTACCATATGACCCAGCAATCCCACTACTGGGCATATACCCTGAGAAAACCAAAATTCAAAAAGAGTCATGTACCAAAATGTTCATTGCAGCTCTATTTACAATAGCCCGGAGATGGAAAGAACCTAAGCGCCCATCATCGGACGAATGGATAAAGAAGATGTGGCACATATACACAATGGAATATTACTCAGCCTTAAAAAGAAATGAAATTGAGATATTTGTAATGAGATGGATAGACCTAGAGTCTGTCATACAGAGTGAAGTAAGTCAGAAAGACAAAGACAAATACCGTATGCTAACACATATATATGGAATTTAAGGGGAAAAAATGTCATGAAGAACCTAGGGATAAGACAGGAATAAAGACGCAGACCTACTGGAGAACGGACTTGAGGATATGGGGAGGGGGAAGGGTGAGTTTTGACAGGGCGAGAGAGAGTCATGGACATATACACACTAACAAACGTAGTAAGGTAGATAGCTAGGGGGAAGCAGCCGCAAGGCACAGGGATATAAGCTCGGGGCTTTGGGACAGCCTGGAGGGGTGGGAGGGGGAGAGTGGGAGGGAGGGAGACGCAAGAGGGAAGACACATGGGAGCACATGTATATGTATAGCTGATTCACTTTGTTATAAATCAGAAACTAACACACCATTGTAAAGCAATTATACCCCAATAAAGATGTTAAAAAATAAATAAATAAATAAAAAAATAAGTCAGAAAAAAAAAAAAAGGTATGACATGTAGAAAACAAATAGAAAAATGACAGACATAAACTCTACTTTATCAGTAAATACATTAAATGTAAATGCATTAAATATTTCAAATAAAAGGCAGTGATTGGAAGAATGGAAAAAATCCAACTATATGCTGTCTATAAGAGACATTTTAGATTCAAAGACACAAATAGATGAAAAATAAAGGATTAAAAATGATATACCATTGCAAATAATTATGAAAACCAGCTGGAATGGTTTTACTAATATTAAATAAAATAGGCTTTAAAACAAAACATGTTACTAGAGAGAAAGCGGGACATTTTATAATGAAAGGGTCATAAAGATAGAGCAATTATAAACGTATATATGCCTAATAACAGAGCACCAAAATATGTGAAATAACAACTGTCAGAAATGAAGAGAGAAATATAAAATTCAACAATCATAGAGTTTTAATACTATACCCTACGTTCAATAATGAATAGGTCAAGGAGGAAGAATATCAACAGAGAAATAGAACATTTGAATAAGCCTAAAAACAAACTAGACCTAAAATAAAACAACAGCAGAATGCACATTTTCACAAATGCGTATGGAGCATTATCCAGGACAGACCATATACTTGGCCATAAAACAAGACTCAATAGATTTAAAAGGATTCAAATCATAAAAACTATGTTCTCCAAGCACAATGGAATTCAATTAGACATCAATAGAAAAGGAAATTTGGGAAATTCACAAATATGTTGATAACTTAACAAAACATTCCTAAGTAACCTATGGGTCAAAGAATAAATCATAAGGGAAATAAAATATCTTGAAATGAATGAAAATGAAAATACAACATGCTGAGATAAATGTAATACTCAAAGGAAATTTATAGCTATAAGCAACAATATTATAAAAGAAGAAAGATCTCAAATCAATAACCTAAACTTCTACCGTAAGGAACTAGAAAAATAAGAGGAAATAAACACAAAGGAAGCAGAAGGAAGAGAATAATAAATATTAGAGTGGATATAAATAGACAATGGAAAATCCATTGAGAAAACAAACAAAACCAAAAGTTGATTCTGTGAAAACTTTAACAAAATTGACAAACCAAACATTTTGAGAATAATTAATGCCAATTCTTCACAAAAATAGAAGAAGGAACACTTTACAACTTATTTTATGAGGTCAGTGTTAACCTGATACCAACACCAGACAAAGACATCACAAGAAAGGACACTACATAATAATATCCCTTAGGAATATGAAATACTAAGAAAGTGAATTCAGCAACATAGAAAAAGGATTATATGCCATAACCAAATGAGATTTATCCCAGGAATGTAAGGTTAGTTTAACATATAAAAATCAATAAATGTAGTATACCATATTAATAAAATGAAGATCAAAGGCACATGAACATCTCATTAGTTGCAGAAAAAGCATTTGACAAAATCCAACACACTCTTATGATAACAACACTCAACCAACTATGGATAGAATAGAATGTACTCAGCTTGGATTGGGTGTCTACAAAAACCAACCAACCATGGCTAACACCACATTTAATGATGAAACGCTGATGGCTTTCTCCCTAAGGTCAGAAAAAAGACAAGATTTCTTTCACTTCTATTCCACATCATACTGGAGGTTCCAGCCAGGGCAATTAATTAAGCAAGAAAAAGAAAAAATAGATTGTAAAGGAAAATGTAAAACTATCTATATTCACAGATGACATGATCTTGTTAAAAAAAACTCATAAGGAAGCCTCACACACACAAAATTATTAGAACTAATAAACAAAACCTGCAAGTCTGCAGGATATAAGATTAATACACAAAATCAATTGTATTTCTATACATTAGCAATGAACATTCTGAAAAATGAAATTAAGAACACAATTTCATTTATAATAACATCAAAATAATAAAATACTTAGGAATAAATTTAACAAAACCTCAAGAAGTGTACACTGAAAAACACCTCTGAAATAAAGACCTACATGAAAGGAAATATATCCCATGTTCATAGACAAGAAAACTTTATATTAAGATGCCAGTGCTTCCCAAAATGATCAACAGATTCAATGCAATGCCTATCCAATCCCAGTTGGCTCTTTGTAGAAAATGATGAACTCATTTTGAAGTTTATGTGGAATTGCAAGGGACCTAGAATACCCAAAAACATCTTGAAAAAGAAGAACAAAGTTTGAGGACTCACTCTTCTTTATTTCAAACCTTACTACCAGGCAATGATAATTAGAATTATTGTTACCATAATTGTGGTACCAGCAAAAGGATGGACATATAAATCAATGGAAAAGAGTTGTAACTCCAGAAATAAACCATGTGTCTCTGGTAAATTAATTTTTGACAGAGATGTCAAGACCATTCAATATGGATAGAATAGTCTTTTATAAAGTGACTCTGGGACAACTGGAAATTAAAAAAAAAAACAAGCTCAAAATGAACCAAAGACCTAAATGTAAAGGCTAAAAGCATAAAATTCACAGAACATAAAATAGGGGTAAATCTACATAGCCTCGAATTTGGCAAAGGATTGCAGAACAAGCAACAGCAGGAAAAATAGATAAGTTAGACTTTGTCAAAGTTGAAAATTTCTATGCTTCAAAGGCTGCTACCAAGAAAGTGAAAAGATAACCCACAGAATGGGAGAAAATATTTGCAAATCATATATCTGATAAGTGATTTGTATCTAAAATATATAGACCACAAAACTCACTAATAAAAAGACAAATAACCCATTTAAAAAATGGGCAAAAGACTTAAATAGATAGTTCATCAAAGAGGACATGCAAATGGCCAATAAGCACATGAATAGATGCTCAACATCACTAGTCATCAGGAAATGCAAATCAAAAGAACAATGAGATACCACTTCCCATCCACTATGATGGCTATAATCAAAAAGTAATATAATAAGAAGTGTTGATGAGGATGTGGAAAATTCAGAATCTTCATACACTGCTGTTGGGAATGTAAAATGGAGCAGCCACTTTGGAAAACAATCTGACAGTTCCTCAAATGGTTAAAAATAGAGTTACCATATGATCTAGCAATTTTACTCCCAGGTATATACTCAAGAAAAATGAAAACATATGTTCACACAAAAACTTGCACACGAACATTCATAGCCGCATTACTCATCATAGCTGAAATGTGGAAACCACCTACATGTCCATCAACTAATGAGTGGATAAACAAAATATGGTTATAGCTGTACTATAAAATATTATTTGGCCATAAAATGAAGTACTGATACATGCAACAACATGGATGAACCTTGAAACATTATGCCAAGCAAAAGAACCCAGTCAAAAAATACCACATAATATATGATCCCATTTTTATGAAATGTTCCGAAGAGGCAAATCTATAGAGCCAGAAAGTAGATTAATGGTTGCTTAGGGCTGAGAGAGATGGGGGACTTGGCAGATGATAGCTAAAGTGTATGTGGTTGCTTTTTGAAGTGAAGAAAATATTCTAAAATTTACTGTAGTGATGGTTGTACATATTTGTGAATATATTAAAAAACAGTTAATTGAATACTTTAAATGAGTGATTTGTATGCATACCATATATTAATTATATCTCAGTAAAGCTATTTTAAGATTAAGTTAAGTATAGATATTGCACATATAAAAAAGAAACAAATTGAACTTCTAGCAGTGAGAAGTACAGTGTCTCAGGTGAGTACTACACTGTATGAGATAAATGGTGAAGAAGAAGGGATAAGATTATGAAGAAGAAAACATTAGTTAAATAGAATACACAGCAATAAAACTATCCAAACTAAGACTGTCATCAATGAGCCTGGACAGACAACTGTTGAGAAATTCATCTGCCCCTCACCTAAGACGTGGCTTCTCGTTCCAATTGGGCAGAAACATATATCGGGCCAATCCTGTAACTTCTCTGACCCTCAGTTCTCTCTGTATAAAGAAGACTTGTAAATGTCTATCAAGAGGGAAGTAGATAAAGAACATGAGGTACTTTCACACAATGGAATATTGAACTGCAGTTAAGAGGAATGATGTAGATCTCAAAACAATGCTGAATGAAGAAGGTCAGATGCATACTGTATGATACTTTTTAAACAAGTTAAAACACACAAAAATAATACTACATGTTTTTATGTATGTAGAAGTATCAAAAATGGTCTGAAAGGAAAATCCATAAACTAGTAATAGTTCATTCCTTTGAGGGGAAAGGGAGGGCACAAGGAGGTGTCCCAGGTTGGGAGGAGGTCATCAGTTTTATCTGTAATGTTCTGCTCTAAATTAAAAAAATTTTTAATTATTAATTTTTTATATTTGCTAAATAATTTTCTGAAATAAAAAAATATATATATATATTTTAAGTGGAGAGGGTTAGACTAGGTAGTCCCTAAGGTCCATTTAAGCTCTAAATTCTGTGGCTGTGAGATAAAAGGAGGAATTCAGTAGTGGAAGGTCGCAACACTCAAAATTCTCATGGGATGGGGCTTCACACTTTTCTCTGGGATAAATGGTTTATATTTAAATGGCCCTGAGACAGGGAGATAAACAAGATGACCTCTCAGACCTCACTTTAGCTAAAATTTCCCCTGGGAGATCAGAGCAGACCACCTTTAAGATTTATTCCAACACTGAGTATCTATGAAAACAAGTGAAGATGGACTCAGCTCTCTTAAATGATTCATCGCTTTCTGGACTCCTGCATAAACTATGTCCTGCCTTTAATGTAGGAGTTGAGGATCAGAAGTGCTTGACTGCCAGATGTCCTGTTACAGAGAGGTCAAATTGTCTTGGATATTTCCCCACCATGGAATACTTCTATCTTTTGAAAGGAAAATCAAGGGAAAATGTTTTCCCTGCACAATTTCCTTCTTTTGCTTACTTTTTCTTTTACACTAACTGTTGCTGCTAATAGAAACTGCTCTAAGCTGAATTTCTTTATCTTTGATGAGTAGACAAGGGCTTGTCTGAAATTAAAAGACCCAGACATCTGATTGCCACTTATTGTGGTAAAAAGACAGAAGAACTAATTGGCAACTACTCTCTCACTCCCATCAGTTGTCTGTCTCTTTCCTCTTTCTTGTGTCTCTATCTCTTCTAGGTCAGAAATTCAGGGCCGTTAGATACCTTCAACCCTGAACACTGGGGATACTCTCTTTTCCTGTATACACACTGAATTTGCTACACTCATTCCTGCCTCTAACCCAGTAGTCATCCCAGTGACTAGATGCGTTTGGAATACTTCTTCCTTCTCTGGGCCCATGCCCAGTTGCTCCTTCAAAAAGCCTTTTCTGACCACTTCAGTGCACAGTGACCTCTCTTTCCTGTACTCCTGTGGCATAACAGCTGTACTATTTAGATTAATCCTTATGTTACACTGTTTCGAATTATCTCACCACTTAAACAATATTTATTAATCTTCTTTGCTCATCATCCCATTTCATCAGTAGGGCTGGGAATTGGATGGATGGGTGATAGTGAACAAGGGCAGTGGTCTATTAGGGCCCAGACGTTCACATAATCCTCCATCACTCCCAGTATTTTCTTCCCATTTAGAGTGGAAATGTTAGGTTAACATATGGGTGGAGGACACACATGAGCAAATGAGCAAAGCTGATAGATAAGTCGAGTTGATAAAGAAAAGCCCTTTAAGGCTACTATGCATCATTTTCTAAGAACTTGGTGGCAATCTATCACTTCTAGATTCATTCATCAAATAAATAGGTTAGGGTAGGTTTTATTTAAAAAGTGAATTTAGCTGCTGACTGGCTCTGCTACCTTTGTCATAGCCTAGGAATGTCTCTACTGGGTAAATTAGAGATTTTTCAAAAGCTTATAAATGCCAAACTTATTTTTCCTAATACACAGAAGCCCAAAAGGATACCTAGGGTTTCTGTCTATCTGATGAATAATCTGCATCTTTTGGGTCTAAAAAAGAAGAAATCAATCAATACAGCTGATTTCTTAGATTAGCTGTCTAACTCAGAGAATTTATCATAACTCCTCTTAGTTTAGTTAGCCTGGATGTCAGCCTGAAGTTGAAGTTGAGCATTGAGAATCCCAAGTCACAGGTCAGCAAATTGCGACACTAATCAAATGAACCTAGTATATTAGGGACAGAGATAGTATGATCATTGGGCAAGGAGAGCCTTTCCTAAGTTACTGCCTTGAACATTCAAAAAATAATTTGTGCTTGGGGATGGGGTAGAGGGCAGATAGGAGTTGGGATGAAGGCTTACAAAGGGCATGGAAACTTTAGGGGGTGATGGATATGTTCATTATCTTCATTGTGGTGATGGTTTCACATGCGCGTGCATATGTCAAAACTAATCAAGTTGTACACTTTAAATATGTGGTATTTACTGTATTTAAATTATACTTCAATAAAGCTGTTAAAGATAATTTGATGATAATAAATTTTTAAAAATTGTACACTCATTGAGATAAATTCTTATAGGGCATAATTTCCACTTTAACCCCTATGGTTAATAAAGTTGGCTTTGGAGTTAGAGAGGCCTGTGGCTTTGTCATTTATTAGCTGAGTGACTTTGAGGAGTTTTTCTAAACCTCTCTGAGTCTCAGTTTCCCATCTGAAAAATACAGATTGTAATGAGAGCATTTAATTCATACTTTAAGGATTAAATGAGATAATGCACGGAAAACATTTAGTACAGTATTGAGCATTAATTAAGCCTTAAAGAAATGACAACGGTTAGTTTACCTGTAAATGTGATATTAATCTGGTCTTGGGTGAAAGCATACAAAATCACCAACAGATTCCTAAAGCAGTTTATTGATGGCAGTCGATCAGCTACTTTTATTAGATCCTCACTTGTGGGCAGATCCTCATAAATGAAACTGCTGGGAAGTGAAAAGGTAATCAAATCAGGCCCCCTGACCTCAGTGAGCTGATACAATGAATGGGAGAGATGGGATACGTGCGTGAATGAGACTGTACCAAAGATTAGATGAGGTAATGCATTTTTACAATATAGTAAGCATTGAACAAAAATGTGAGCAAGTTCTATCGTTAGATCTCTAAATCTCAGGGTTCTTTTTTGCTTTTGTTCCCACACATTTCTTTCCACTATATTGATGGGAGATTTCCATAGAAGAATCCTAGGGCAATTTCACTAACCAAAATGCTCCTGATTTGCCTGGCAGTGTGTCAGGTTCTCAGCAGTCCTGATGATTTCTGCCCTTTTGAATTCCGCTTAACCATTCTAGTGGGTAATTAGACCTAACACTTACATGGTGCTATAACACAATACTTTGTGTCACACAATACAGGACGTTTTAGAGAGTACTCCCTGCCCCAAATCTTGCTGTACCTGGGTGTATTAGCTTGGGCTGCTATAACAAAATACCACAGATTGGGTGGCTTAAACAATAGACATTTATTCTCTCAAATTTCTGGAGGCTGGATGTCCAAGATCAAGATGCTGGCTGATTCAGTTCCTGGTGAGGACCCTCTCCCTAATTTTCTAGGCAGCCACCTTCTCACTGGGTCCTCACATAATGGAGAAAGGAAGCAAGCTCTCCGGTATCTCCTCTCATAAGGACACTAGTCCTGTCATGAGGGTTACCCCTTCATGACCTCATCTAACCTTAATCACCTCCTAAATGCCTCATCTCCAAATATCACAGTGGGGGTTAGGGCTTCAATATATGAATTTGGGGGGGCACAGTTCTGTCCATAGCACCAGGCTACCAATTTATGTTCAGTATCAAGTAAATGGAAAGAGCAATCTTGCAGGTTTTCTGGGCCAAATCTTTGAGTCATCTAGCAGTTAGGATTCCTGCTTTGCATGCATGTGGTCCAGCTTTGACTCTTGGTGTTGGAATACTGGCCTGGTAGAGAGGCTGTGGAGTGGAGCGGTTTGAACTCAGACTCTTAAGCAGAACTTCCTGAGTTTGAAATATAGCTTTGCTACTTATCAGCTGTGAGACTTCAAAGAACTTAATTATCCCCTCTGTTTACTCATCTGTGGGATGGAGATAATACCATACAAACATATCTTATTGGATTGTGGTGAGGATTCAATGAGTTCAGAAAGTGAAGAGTTTAGAACATAGGAAGTACTTCATAAATGTTAGCTATTCTTATCCATTAGAAGGCAACCTTGAGAGCAACAGCCAGCTCTACCCACCACCAGTCATCCCCATCAGGAAACTTGCACAAGCCTCTTAGATAGCCTCATCCACGAGAGGGCAGACAGCAGAAGCAAGAAGCACTAAAATCCCACAGCCTGTGGAAAAAAAACCCCACACACAGAGAGATAGATAAGACAAGATGAAGGCAGAGGGCTATTACCAGATGAAGGAACACGATAAAACCCCAGAAAAACAACTAAATGAATCGGAGATAGGCAATCTTCCAGAAAAAGAATTCAGAATAATGATAGTGAAGATGATCCAGGATCTCGGAAAAAGAATGGAGTCGAAGATGGAGAATATGCAAGAAATGTTTAACAAAGACCTAGAAGAATTAAAGAACAAACAAACACAGATGAACAATACAATAACTGAAATGAAAACTACACTAGAAGGAATCAATAGCAGAATAACTGAGGCAGAAGAACGGATAAGTGACCGGGAAGACAGATGGTGGAATTCACTGCTGCGGAACAGAATAAAGAAAGAATGAAAAGAAATGAAGACAGACTAAGAGACCTCTGGGACAACATTAAACGCAACAACATTCGCATTATAGGGGTCCCAGAAAAAGAAGAAGAGAGAGAAAGGACCCGAGAAAATATTTGAAGAGATGATAGACGAAAACTACCCTAATATGGGAAAGGAAATAGCCACCCAAGTCCTGGAAGCACAGAGAGTCCCAGGCAGGGTAAACCCAAGGAGAAACATGCTGAAACACATAGTAATCAAATTGGTAAAAATTAAAGATGAAGAAAAATTATTGAAAGCAGCAAGGGAAAAACAACAAATAACATACAAGGGAACTCCCATAAGGTTAGCAGCTGATTTCTCAGCAGAAACTCTACAAACCAGAAGGGAGTGGCATGATATACTTAA
The DNA here is from genome assembly GCF_008692025.1 of Phocoena sinus. Lineage (NCBI taxonomy): Eukaryota > Metazoa > Chordata > Mammalia > Artiodactyla > Phocoenidae > Phocoena > Phocoena sinus. Next base: position 95,567,755 of record NC_045784.1, read on the forward strand.
AGTGATGAAAGGGAAGAACCTACAACCAAGATTACTATACCTGGCAAGGATCTCATTCAGATTCAATGGAGAAATCAAAAGCTTTACAGACAAGCAAAAGCTAAGAGAATTCAGCACTACCAAACCAGCTCTACAACAAATGCTAAAGGAACTTCTCTAAGTGGGAAACACAAGAGAAGAAAAGGACCTACAAAAAAACCCCCAAACAATTAAGAAAATGGTCATAGGAACATACATATTGATAATTACCTTAAACGTGAATGGATTAAATGCTCCAACCAAAAGACACAGATTTCCTGAATGGATACAAAAACAAGACCCATATATATGCTGTCTACAAGAGACCCACTTCAGACCTAGGGACACATACAAACTGAAAGTGAAGTGATGGAAAAAGATATTCCATGCAAATGGAAATCAAAAGAAAGCTGGAGTAGCAATATTCATATCAGATAAAATAGACTTTAAAATAAAGAATGTTAAAAGAGACAAGGAAGGACGCTACATAATGATCAAGGGATCAATCCAAGAAGAAGATATAACAATTATAAATATATATGCACCCAACATAGGAGCACCTCAATGCATAAGGCAACTGCTAACAGTCTAAAAGAGGAAATCGACAGTAACAAAATAATAGTGGGAGACTATGACACCTCATTTACACCAATGGACAGATCATCCAAACAGAAAATTAATAAGGAAACACAAGCTTTAAATGACACAATAGACCAGATAGACTTAATTGACGTTTATAGGGCATTCCATCCAAAAACATCAGATTACACTTTCTTCTCAAGTGCACATGGAACATTCTCCAGGATAGATAGCATCTTGGGTCACAAATCAAGCCTCAGTAAATTTACGAAAATTGAAATCATATCAAGCATCTTTTCTGTAAATAACAGAAACACATGGAGGCTAAACAATACTTTACTAAATAACCAAGAGATCACTGAGAAAATCGAAGAGGAAATAAAAAAATACCTAGAGACAAATGACAATGAAAACACGATGATCCAAAATCTATGGGATGCAGCAAAAGCAGTTCTAAGAGGGAAGTTTATAGTCATACAAACCTACCTCAAGAAACAAGAAAAATCTCAAATAAACAATCTAACCTTATACCTAAAGGAACTAGAGAAAGAGGAACAAACAAAACCCAAAGTTAGCAGAAGGAAAGAAATCATGAAGATCAGAGCAGAAATAAATGAAATAGAAACAAAGAGAACAATAGCAAAGATCAATAAAACTAAAAGCTGGTTCTTTGAGAAGATAAACAAAATTGATAAACCATTAGCCAGACTGATCAGAAAAAGAGGGGGAGGACTCAAGTCAATAAAATTAGAAAGGAAAAAGGAAAAGTTACAACAGACACTGCAGTAATACAAAGCATCCTAAGAGACTACTACAAGCAACTCTATGTCAATAAAATGGACAACCTGGAAGAAATGGACAAACTCTTAGAAAGGTGTAACCTTCCAAGACTGAACCAGGAAGAAATAGAAAATAGGAACAGAGAAATCACAAGTAATGAAATTTAAACTGTGATTAAAAATCTGCCAACAAACAAAAGTCCAGCACCAGATGGCTTCACAGGTGAATTCTATCAAACATTTAGAGAAGAGCTAACACCCATCCTTCTCAAACTCTTCCAAAATATTGCAGAGGAAGGAACACTCCCAAACTCATTCTATGAGGCCACCATCACCCTGATACCAGAACCAGACAAAGATACTACAAAAAAAGAAAATTACAGACCAATATCACTGATGAATTTAGATGCAAAAATCCTCAACAAAATACTAGCAAATAGAATCCAACAACACATTAAAAGGATCATACACCATGATCAAGTGGGATTTATCCCAGGGAGGCAAAGATTCTTCAATATATGCAAATCAATCAATGTGATACACCATATTAACAAACTGAAGAATCAAAACCACATGATAATCTCAATACATGCAGAAAAAGCTTTTGACAAAATTCAACACCCAGTTATGATAAAAACTCTCCAGATAGTGGGCATAGAGGCAACCTACCTCAACATAATAAAGGCCGTATACAACAAACCCACAGCAAACATCATTCTCAATGGTGAAAAACTGAAAGCATTCCTCTAAGATCAGGAACAAGACAAGGATGTCCACTCTCACCACTATTATTCAACATAGTTTTGGGAGTCCTAGCCACGGCAATCAGAGTAGAAAAAGAAATAAAAGGAATACAAATTGGAAAAGAAGAAGTAAAACTGTCACTGTTTGCAGATGACATGATAGTATACATAGAGAATCCTAAAGATGCCACCAGAAAACTACTAGAGCTAATCAATGAATTTGGGAAAGTTGCAGGATACAAAATTAATACACAGAAATCTCTTGCATTCCTGTACACTAATGATGAAAAATCTGAAAGAGAAATTAAGGAAACACTTCCATTTACCATTGCCACAAAAATAATAAAATACCTAGGAATAAACCTACCTAGGGAGACAAAAGACCTGTATGCAGAAAACTATAAGACACTGATGAAAGAAATTAAAGATGATACCAACAGATGGAGAGATATACCATGTTCTTGGATTGGAAGAATCAATATTGTGAAAATGACTATACTACCCAAAGCAATCTACTGATTCAATGCAATCCCTATCAAATTACCAATCACATTTTTTACAGAACTAGAACAAAAAATCTTAAAACTTATATGGAGACACAAAAGACCCCCAATAGCCAAAGCAGTCTTGAGGGAAAAAAGCAGAGCTGGAGGAATGAGACTCCCTGACTTCAGACTATACTACAAAGCTACAGTAATCAAGACAATAATGTACTGGCACAAAAACAGAAATATAGATCAATGGAAAAGGATAGAAAGCCCAGAGATAAACCCACGCATCTATTGTCAACTAATCTATGAAAAAGGAGGCAAGGATATACAATGGAGAAAGGACAGTCTCTTTAATAAGTGGTGCTGGGGAAACTGGACAGCTACATGTAAAAGAATGAAATTAGAACACTCCCTAATGCCATACACAAAAATAAACTCAAAATTGATTAAAGACCTAAATGTAAGACTGGGCACCATAAAACTCTTAGAGGAAAACATAGGAAGAACACTCTCTGACATAAATCACAGGAAGATCTTTTTTGATCCACCTCCTAGAGTAATGGAAATAAAAACAAAAATGAACAAATGGGACCTAATGAAACTTCAGAGCTTTTGCACAGCAAAGGAAACCATAAACAAGATGAAAAACCAATCCTCAGAATGGGAGAAAATCTTTGCCAAGGAATCAATGGACAAAGGATTCGTCTCCTTAATATATAAACAGCTCATGCAGGTCAATATTTAAAAAAACCAAATAACCCAATCCAAAAATGGGCAGAAGTCCTAAATAGACATTTCTCCAAAGAAGACATACAGATGGCCAAGAAGCACATGGAAAGCTGCTCAATATCACTAATTATTATGGAAATACAAGTCAAAACTACAATGAGGTATCACCTCACACCAGTCAGAATGGCCATGATCAAAAAATCTACAAACAACAAATGCTGGAGAGGGTGTGGAGAAAAGGGAACCCTCTTGCACTGTTGGTGGGAATGTAAATTGATACAGCCACTATGGAGAATAGTACGGAGATTCCTTAAAAAACTTAAAAGAGAATTACCATATGACCCAGCAATTCCACTGCTGGGCCTATGCCCAGAGAAAACCATAATTCGAAAAGATACATGCACCCCAATGTTCAATGCAGCACTATTTACAAAAGCCAGGTCATAGAAGCAACCTAAATGCACATTGACAGATGAATGGATAAAGAAGATGTGGTACATATATACAATGGAGTATTACTCAGCCGTAAAAAGGAATGAAATTGGGTCATTTGTTGAGACATGGATGGATCTAGAGACTGTCATATAGAGTGAAGTAAGTCAGAAAGAGAAAAACAAATATCGTATATTAACGCATATATGTGGAACCTGGAAATGGTACAGATGAAAGAGTTTGCAGGGCAGAAATTGAGACACAGATGTAGTGAACAAAGGTATGGACACTAACAAGGGAGAGCCGCGGTGGGGTGGTGGTGGCGGTGTGATGAATTGGGTGATTGGGATTGACATGTATACACTGATGTGTATACAATGGATGACTAATAAGAACCTGCTGCATAAAAAAATAAATAAAATTCAAAAATTCAAAAAAAAAAAAAAAAAAGAAGGCAACCTCCATGAAGGTAGGGATTTTTTTTTTGCTTTGTTCACTGCTCTGTCTCAAGCACACCGAACAACACCTGGTACCTAGAAAGTGCTCAGTAAATATTTGTTGAATAAATGAATAAATTTTTACTTCCTTTCTTTCACACCTCATATTCAATCTATTAGTTCTACTTTCAAAATATAGCTACAATTTAACCAGTTTTCACTGCCTTCTCTGCTACCATCTGGTTAATATCTTCCACCTCCTTTCACTTGAATGATCACAACAGCATTCTAACTTGAATTCTAACAGCATTCTAATTCATTTTTTTTTCTTTACCCTCCAAAACCTGCCTCCTTGCTCCCTGCCCAGAATCTTGTCTTCAAACAGCACTCAATGTGATCCCTTTTAAACATGCTGCTCCTCTCCTCAAAACCCTCCCATGACTCCCAGTGCATTCACAGCAAAGGGCAAAATTTTTACCTGATCTGCTCTTACCTACCTCTCTGATCTCGTCTTCTACTGCTTTCCCTCTTGCTTGTTGTATTCCAGGCACATTGCAATAGAATAGAATTTCTGTAACACACCAGGCACATGTTCCTGCCTCAGCATCCTCGTACTTGCTGTTCCTCCTGCCAGGAATGCTCTTCTCCAAGATATGCCCTTAGTTTAGTTCCTCACTTCCTTCAGCTCTCTGCTTAAATATTGCCACTAGAGAGACCATTTCTGATCATTCTATATAAAACAGCATCCCAATCCCTAGCATGCCCTAACCACCTTACTCTGATCTAGTTTTCTCCGTAGCATTTATCATCACCTGACGTATTTAGTATGTGTCGATTAGTTATTGTCTGTCTCGCCTCATCAAAATGTCATCTCTAACACGGAAGGTACTTGGACAGTTTTGTTCACTGCTACATCACCGGTGCCTGGACAGTGCTTGGAATATTTTGATTCTTCAATATTTATTTGTTGAATGAATAGATAAATGGTCTTTAAAAAGTAATGCCCCTCGCTGGAGTCTTCTTACTCTAAGGAACAGTTTATATTCTATATAACCTCATTCCAGGGCCAGCTATATTTGGCTTTGATTACTGGAGAGTGGGAAAAATAAATTTTTTCTTGATAAGATCAGTTTGGTAGGCAAAATATAGGAAAACATGGGGTTCATGGGGGGGAGGAAATATTAACAAAAGGCCTTGGGGATGAAAATTGGGAGGGGCAATGATCCTATTGTGGCATCACTCTTCCGAACTGTGAGCCTAGTTAAAACCTTGCCAGCATGAGGCCCGAAGTACTGAGGGTCAGCTCCCTTTGGCTGTATTTAAAAACCATTCTGAAGAGTCTGTTCCATTATTTTTATAAAATAACATCTTTCAAGAGACTCAAACTGTTAACGGTGTTTTCTGGGAAAATTTTTTTTTTTTTGGCAGAGGAGTATGGGTGCAAGGGAAGGGACAAGCAGGCGTGTATATAACTCTGTATTATTAATTACATAGAGCAACAATTAGCTTTTTAAACAAGAATGCTTCTCTATTCTGACTTTTTTCCCCTTGGGGGTGAAACCTTGGAAAATAACAATTGATGACAACTCTTTCTATTGTATTTTTAAAAATTGATGGCATTCTAACTTAAAAAAAATCTTTATAGTGGGCAAGTGGCAGGAAAATTTTAAACCTAAAAGCTATTGGCAAGGTTATTGAAGCTTCGGATTATTTAAGTTTGTTGCAGCTTCAAATAAAATGTTTGATTCATAGATCTTTGCTTGGGGCTGTGAATTTATGCTCTGGAGAGGAGGGGACTTAAAAATTAGGAAGTCTCTGGTCTTCCCATCTATGTTAAATCCATGTAATCAGATGAGTCACAATGAGCTGTGGGGAGAAGGGGGAAGCTCTTTTGCCTCTTCTTGGAGTTTTGCACACAGTGGCTAACAGTCAGGGAGCAGCGCTAGGCTTCAGCTTCTTTGCTTTTGACCCAAATTGTAACTACTGAGGAGGAGAGGCAAGGCGGCTGCCCAGAACTCAGGCTTGGGGGTGAGGATGGGGAAAGCAAATAGGGCCAGCTGTTTTCTAAACCTGACCTCACCTGAATGCTACTTCCTAGATGTCCAGGAAATGTCCTTGAGTAGTAGACATCCCATAACGCAGACACAGCTTCCCCTGCATCCGGCAAGACTGTCAGTGTGCCTTGTGTCACCATTTTCTCCACTGATTGGCACCACTGTTCTTTAGGCCCAGTGCCTATAAAGTGTGTTTCTGCTCTTCTCAGCAGCTCCTTTCCCATTGTACACCCAAATATACCTCCTGCTCTTTCTTTCTGATTGCCTAGACCATGGAACTAAAAAGACAAACAAACCAACCCAAACCACTTAGCTTTGAAGCCGCCTGTTGCTTTGATTTTCAACACAGAGCTCACTAGAGAGTTGAGGTGTACATGGCTCCACTACTTGTAGTACCATGTTTGAAGACTCTTAGACTCTTGTCGGCGTGTTTTTCAAAATTTCCCCAAATTAGACAGGTACACGGCATGTCTTGAAAACGTCAAAAAGTGAGTAGACAACATGCTTTAAATACCCCTTCATTTGTTTTAATATAATTAGGTTTGGGAGCCAGCAATCAATCAGAGTGTCTATGTGTAGCATTTTGGAAGCAGGAAGAAATTGGAAATAGAACCTTGTGACTCCATTCTAATCAGCTTGAATGCAAGCATAATAATTCCTCTACTGCAAAGAGCTCAGTGCGAGTCAGTTGTTCTAAGACCCCTACAAACAGAGGATGTTGATAGCTGCTCCGTCTCCCTTAGGACATGAGTGAGACTAGGGACTAATTATGTTCACATTCATTTCGGAGGGAGTGTATGGGTGCCTACTACTAGTCAAGCAAGCACTGGGCAAGGTGCTGGTATATGATGGTGAGCAAAAACAGATGTGAGGCCTGCTTTCTTGGAGCTTCTGATCTCACGGGTGAGATAGACATTAATTACATAATTACATAAATGAGTGTATAATTATAAACTGAGATAAATACTCTGAAGGCTAGAAACACAGTTCTAAGGAAATGTACACTCTAGCAGGGAGTTAATGAAGGCCTCCTTGAAGAAATAGCGCTTAAACTGAGATTTGAAGGGTCCGTCGGCATGAATGAGACAGAAAAACATTGTATTCCAATAGAAAGAATACCAGGCTCAAGGTGCTGTGGCGGACTAGAAACGAGGTCAGGGTGGCTGCAGTCCAGACTGCAAGGGAGAGGTGGGAGATGAAGCTGGAGAGTTTGATGGGGGTGTTTCTCAATGGAGGTGCCACTGGCTTTGGGGCAGGACCATTCTACATGGGGGTGGGAGGTGCTAGTTTGCATATGCAAGGTTGCAGGAAGTTTAGCCTCCCTGGTCCCTGCCTACTAAATGCCAAACTGTCCCCTTGGTATTTATGACAACCCCAAATTCCCTAAACTTCCAAACACCTCCTAGTTAAGAACTGCTGAATGAAGGGCCTTCTCGATCATTTAAGGATTTAGGGTTTTGTCCTACAAGCAGGGGGAAAACAATGGGAAACAGTTTAAGCAGAGGAAGAAACGAAAGTGATTCAATTTATATTCTGAAAAGATCATTCTGTAAATGCATATTACTAAGTGAAAGTAGCCAATCTGAAAAGGCTACCTCCGGTATAATTCCAGCTATATGGCATTCTCGAAAAGACAGAACTCTGGAGATAGTAAAAAGATCAGTGATTGCCAGAGGTTAGTGGGGAGTGTTTCAACAGAACACAAGATTTTTCATATGATAATATAATGGTAGGTACACGTTATTATACATTTGTCCAAATCTATAGAATGTACAACACCGAGAGTGAACCCTAATGTAAACTATGGACTTGGGTGGTTATAATGTGTCAATGTGGGGTCATCAATTGGGGGATGTTGGTTATAGGGGAGGCTGTACGTGAGTCAGGGGCGTATGGGAAATCTTCGTACCCTCCACTCAATTTTGACGTGAACCTAAAACTGCTTTAAAAAATAAAGTCTATTTTTTTTAAAAAAAAGCAAAGGAAGCCCAGAGGATCACTGTCATAATATTGAAGGTAGGACATGAAGATTTGATTCAGATATACACTTGGAATTTAAAAGGAGAAAGTCAGTCCCTTTAAAAACAGAAGATTATTCTGGCTGAAGTGCAAAAAATGGAGGGTTTTCCCAGAGACCCTCTCTGACAAGGTTGTTGTTAGAATGCAAAGGCTGCCTGGGGTGGGTGGTAGAGGGGATAATTGGGCAAGATCTCACCAGATGTTAATAGTAAAGTTTGAATGCATTTGTAATTGCAGCTATTTATTGAGCACTTAATACATGCCAGGTTTATGATTTACATACATTATTTTATTTCATTCTTTGTGATAACCCTGCAAAGTGTTATGAGATTCGTATATTACAGATGAGAAAAATGCAGCGTCAGGGTTTAGTGACTGACAGCATGCAAATTATGATGATCTACAACCAGAGGAGGGTAATTGAAGTGTACATAGAGGGAGGAAGAAGAACACAGCAGGTCACTGTGAGATACCTGAAATCCAGTCAGTAATATGGCTGAGTAGACTGGAACAAAGGCACGGTGACTTTTAGAACCACTCAGCTCTGTCTGTAATAACTACAACAAACAACATTAGTAGCTAGTATTGACTGAGAGCTTTAGGCCAGGCACTGTGCTTAGAGATTTGTTTCTATTATCTCATTTAGTTCTTACACCGACCTTATGAGACAGGCGCTGTTGGTATTCCCTCTTTACAGATGAGGATACTGAGGTTCAGAGAGGTTAAGACATTTGCCCAGAGTCATACAGCCAGTAAGTATAGAATCAGGACCCTAAGCCAGGTCTGTCTGACTCTAAAATGTGAGCTGTTAACCATTCTGCTACAGTTAGTTAATGGTAAAACCATCCCCAATTCTGGAACGGGTGGAATTTGTATGGGATGTATGGAAGCTTAGACAGAGGCCAGAAAACAGTAGGCCAGGCTGAGGAGTTTGAGTCTGATTCTAGAGACACTGGAGAGCCATTAGAGATATTAAGGCATTATTATTGATATTAGCAAAAAATCTCTGGCAATAAATATTCTGTGTAAGATGCGTCTAGATGGGGAGAGACAGACAGAAGGTAGCGCATAGCAGAGGGGGCGGGGTACGGATAAAGTCAGGGACTGGGGTGGTGGTAGAGGGGATAGAAAGAAAAGAATGAGTGCAAGCCTCATTAGGAAGGAGAAGCAACACAATTTCATGAATGGTCCTCTCTCTTTCACCCCCCCCCCATATTCAGTGACAACTCTGACATCAAGTCTGCATGACTGAATGGAAGGATCAGGATAGAGGAGCTGATTTGAGACAGAAATTGATAAACTTGCTTTGGAAACCTACGCGGTTCCACCTGCACGCTTGGTGTTTAGGTGAGTACGAATGTTCTTAATTCACGCTAGATGTTGTCCTGTAAGGGACTTGGTTTCTTGCTGAGTCATGAAGCTATGTTTTGCTTCCCTCCTGAGACAGATTTATTTAAAGTTTGTCCCTGGGAGCTAGAGGTGGGCAAAGTAAACTCTACTCCAATCTGCTTTCTTGGGACTAGAAAGGGAGTTCCTACATGGATTAGAGTTAGAGGGTACACAGCAGAACTTCTCCCTCCTTCCACGCCTAAGCGTCTGTGTGGATCCTGAAGGTCATTCCAAGTACAAGAGGATGAGGCAGTGTAAGATTTGTGACCTTGACGCACAGCATCCCCTGTGTTCTCAGCATTTACTTGGCCCTGTTCCCCTTACTCTGCCCCGTAGGACACAGAGGCACTCTAGGTGATCCTTGTCCCAAATGAAAGCCTTTGAATGGTTCCATAGCTGGTAGCCTTGCTCTCCAACCAAGTCACTCTGACCAAGGGACAGTCTGGATCCACAGAAATGAGAGAGGTCTCAGTCTCAGTGTAGCCTGGCAGGTTTACTTGTTGACTAGTGCTCGGGCAGCTCCACATTAAAGAACCAGAATGGAGGAGTCCACTCAACATGGCCTAATCATCTGGGTGGTAGGGAGACCTAAGGGGAGAGGAATTTCAACAAATAGCCACTGTATGTCCTACTATTCATTCCCTGCCTGTCTCCTGTTCATGCAGTGTCTGGCAAATGGTACCCTACAAAGAAAGTAGGCTCTCCACTCCATCCAAGGTGAAACCCACCAAACACATGGTCATGTATGAGTTTATCCTGGTGAGGAGGGCCTGGGTTGGACATAAGTGAGGAGAGATGGGTGCCTTGGTGATGATGTGAGTGGCAGTGGCCCACCTCCTCCGTGATCCCCAACCTGCTAGGTCCTTGGCCTGCCAAGTAACTCACAATCCTTTATACCTACTTCCAAATGAGAGATAAAAGATTGATGGGGACATGCAAAAGTCACCTCCTTTTGCATGGACCCCACTGTATTTTAGGTACAGAGAAGATAGCTTTGGGAACAAACAGAAGGTCCCCCATTTGCCACTTAGTGGTTATGTGACCTTTAAGCAGTTACTTAACTTCTCGGAGTCTCAGTTTTCTTCATAATAATAAATACATAATAAAGTCACTATGAAGATTAAATGAGTTAATACGTGTAAAACACCTATAATGGTGTCTGGTACAAATCAGATGTTTGATAAAGGGGAGATTCATCTTAACGTTAATGATAGAAGCTGCGTGGTTAGGGTGTGTGCGTAGTACAGCCACCACAAGCTGAGAGTCTGGGTTGTAAGCCTTCCCAGGGGACCCGCCCGTCACTGCCACAGTCAATGACCTTGGCTCATTCAGACCTTTAAAGGGCTTTCTTGTTCCTTCCGATCTGGATGCTTTGCTGTCACCTCGTTCTCTCAAGTGATGCCGCAAGGTGGGTGAGCTGAACACAGACTTCATTGACTGGTGTCAGAGCCACGATGGGGGCAACTTTGAGTCTGGACACCCACTCACCAGGGGCCTCACTCATTAATGGGGGAGCCTCTTCTCTGGCAGAAGAGGGCCTTGCTGCTGCCTATCAGCTTTGACTTGGGGTTAAAGAAGTCAGATTGGGGGCCAAACCAGGGAGGAGGTAACGACTATCTTCAATGTAGGCTTGTTTGTTCTTGTGGGGCCTTGCCGCCCCCAGGTAGCCAGTATTTTCACATGAAATCCCTGGCTACTTAGGGATCCTCCTCATGGTCATTCTCAGGCCTGTCTCTCCTGGGTAACTCTGGCAGCCATAGACATTTCCTAAACTCCCTCCCTCACCTTCACAACTTGCGTGTTTAGGGAGCCAAACTCTTAGGACTCTGCTTTGACTATGATTACGTGCTTTGGGCCTGGGTGTTCATGACCAATGGTGACCATATTACCCCTGCCAAGTTTTATTCACAACTCAGGAAGGGCTTTGGATACCTCAGAAGAGGGATCGGAGTATGAACTCTGACTCAGCAGGGCAAGGGGGAGACATTTTAGAGCAGATGTCTTTAGTGGCCCCCAATGCAAGCCTTACTGCAAGTGGCTGTACCTTTAAGTAAGACCTCTGACCTTCCCTCTGCCCCAATTCACCCCTTAGAAAGGTCTTACTTCCAGAGGCATGGTATTCTAGTAGTTCAGGGAGTAGGCTGTGGAGCCAGACTGCCTGGTTGAATCTCAGCTCTCCCACCTACCAGCTCTGTGACCTTGGGTGGGTTACATCATCCTTCTGTGCCTCAGGTTCCTCACCTGTAAAATGGGTTTAATAACTCTACAGATTGCACAGGGTTGTTATGAGAATAATGGATGCGTTACTATGTGCATAGCGCCTAGAACAGCGCCTGCCACATGGTGAGTGTTACATAAATGTTTGTGAAATAAATGTGGAACCAGAGAAGCCTGGCAGCCAAACTTCCTACCTGGGAGAGGGCCGGCCAGCCACCCACTTCCCTCAGGGGAGAGCATGAAGAGTGTCCAGGCTGGAAACAGAGTGGCCTTAGTCCTCTACAGCAGGGATGTGCCGCTGTCCCCAATTTGACGAGGGTAAAAGACAGGCTCCGTCTAAGGAGGCAGTGGGGGGAAAACGATGAAACAGCCCATTGCCGTCGGTCGGAGGCTCGTGGAATCTCAAGGAGCGTTCTGTTCCGCACGTCGGCCTCCCTTTGGCTGTGCTGAGCTCCTTCAGCATGCCAGGCTCCTCCAGGGAGGGTTGAGTGTGCCACTGGCCTCCTATCCATGAGCTGGCTGGAAGGACGGGAGCAGGGCCAGGTGGGTGGTATTTTGAAAAAAAAGGAAGGTAGTATTTTGAAAAAGCAACTCAGAAAGTATGGGGATCTCAGTAGGTCACTCAGCCAGGAAAAGCTCATTTTACATTATATTCAATTTAGCACTTGCTTAAACATTGGGGCATTGCTATTGTTTTCCTGTGCAAATCAGTCGTTCCTCCACAGTATCAGACCTTCCATGAAATGAGGCACAGGCTCATATATTAGGTTGAATCATATAACTTTGGTGGGTTTATTGGTTAAATGGTCAAATGTTGCAATTTTGTACGATTCCGCCTGCCATTTCTGGGCTATGCCTCACAGTACCTGGTACAGAGCTCTGTATGTAGCAGGTACTTGTCAAACCCGTTATTTTGTTTGATTAAGTTGCAGGCTGCCGGGATCTCACAATTCCCTTGAATTTCACATGCCAAGGTAAGTCAGGATAATAATATCCCCTCTCATTGACTGAGCAATTAAGATTGTGTTGGGTTCGAAACTGGGTGCTTTACATAGTCCATAGTCCTATTTTTTAAAACCTTTTTATTTTATATTGCATTGTCGTATTTAGTGAGCAGAACAACTTTATAAAGCCAGTGTTATGGCCTCCCTTTCACACATGCGTCTGTGGCTCAGAGATGTTAAATGGCCTAAGTCCACACAGCTACTGTGGAGCAGGGATTCGCATCCCTGGCCAGCCTCTTCCCACTGCCCTAGCTCTTTTCACTATTTCCCGTCCTTCCTATGATGTTTTCCTTGACCCTTTGTTATATTTTTCACCTTCCAATGTTTAAGGGTCATTGAGGGGTTCACCCAGCCCTGCAAGCTAATGAGCTCAGTGGCTTCCCCAGTCATTTGCGCATGTCTCCCAGCTACTCCAAGCAGCTTCCTGCCACAAAGAGAGACCGCTGTGTACTACTCAGACAATGGAAAGCGATAAGTGGGTTGGGGTAATGTTTAATCAGGTGCTTGCTTGCCCCATATTAATGAGTAAACCACCTCCTATAGTAGCAGTGCTAGTGTTAGTAGAAGTAGTCATTTACTGGGTACTGGAAATTGATCAGCATATAGAGGCTACAGAATTCTGTATTCTGAGGCTACAGAAGAGTTTGTGTTTGTATGGCTGTATCTTTACAGAAACTGTCTGGGTCACTAAACTCTCTCAATATCGAAGTGCAGATCTTTAAACAAAATATTTTAGATGTCAACAGAGCCCTTGGAGAGCTTGTAATCAGAATCCCTCTCCTCCATTTTATAGCCGAGAAATCCGAGGCTCAAGTGGGAAGTGCCTTGCTCCAGGTCAAGAGGCTAGTTTAAAGGCAGAGCCAGGACCCAAACTCAGATATGTCTGACTTCACAGTACCCTGCCTCCTCCAGCACTATTACCCTTGGTTTACAGGTACCCAGATAAATATTTATTGAGCACCTGATGTGTGCCAGATTTTGAGTCAGAGATGTTAGCTGGTTTCCGTGGGGTCACACTGCAAGCACACGTCAGGGTTTAGAGGCCCAATCTCCAGTGTATCCTCCCAGCCACAATGCCCGCTCTCATCGCAGCCCTGCACCTCAGCATTTTCCAGCGCAGTTCTGAGAAGGGGGTGATTGAGGGCTAGATAGGCAAGCTCCTTGGTGAATACTTATCGATGTGAAAAAAAGGAAAAGTCGACTCTTCCTTTGAGGATCAGTTGAACGAACTCACTAGAGCTGTGCTTCTCAAACTTGAGCCTGCATCAGGGTCACCTGGAGAGCTTGTTACAACACAGATTGCAGGGCCCCACCCCTAGAGTTTCTCATTCACTAGGACTAGAATCACATTTCTAATAAGTTTTAGGGGCCACGGATCGAGAACCACTGTTCTAGTCTATAAAATGGGTATGATAATGCTTGACTTGGTCCCTCCCTTGAGAGGGTCATCTCAAGGTTTTAGTTGAGAATGGTTTTGGACATCAGACCTCAGTTTTCTCCATCATTTTGAACGTGCAGGAACAACTTCCAAATCATATCTGCCCTTATCCTTTTTCAGAGCATTGTGGAAGAGGTTTGGAAGAAATATGAGGTCATTTAGTCTAGCCTTCTGCATCTAAGCTGGAATGTGCCTAACCTAATCCAAATATATGCCTGGAGCCTCCTACTTCTTTTGTTCATTTATTCCTGGAATGATTATGATCAGCACCTCTCTGTCTGGTCCTGTGAACTAATCACCTCTTTATCTTTTTTTTTTTTTTTTTCACCTCTTTATCTTAATTCCTCCCCTTGGATGTTTGCCGGTGGTTGTTCCCAGGGAATTTACCTGCTCTGGGCTGTGTGGGCCTAATGCCTATTGTAGTGCTTGATGCATAACAGCACTCAATGGGCATTAGCTTCCTTGCCTACAAACTGGTAATACGTCCCCATTACACAGGAGCCATCCTGGCTCCAAACCAGGGCACTGACCAGGAGATAACTGAAAAGGGAAAGTCCTCCAGGTGACAGTCTACCATATATTTCTGTAAATGGTGGTTCTCAGCCCTGGCTGTACATTAGAATCATCTGGATAACTTTTAAAACATTATGTTGCCTGGGCCCTACATCAGACCATCTGACTTCAAACCTCTGCAGCCAGGGCCCAGCCATCAGTATTTTTAGAGCTCTCCAGATGATTCTAATGTGTATCCAAGGCTGAGAACCTCTGTTAAAACCAAAGCCACTTTTCCCTTTACTCTGCCTTCTTGCCTTTTTAAGCAGAGTTTCAGAAGGGATTCAGTAAAGCAGTGGTTCTGAAACATTAGTGAGTGGGCATCAGAGTTACTGAGTCCCACAGACTTCTGACCTCACTCCCAGAGATTCTGATTGTGTAGCACTGGGGTGCCCCCTGGGAATCTGGATTTCTAAGATTCCCCCGTGGTGTGGGTGCTGCAAACCATTGGTGTTCAGGGAAGTGACGCAATTCTCTTCATCTAGTACCCCTTACCAGACAGTTGTGATGTGTGATTTTTTCTTTACCCTCAATCTCCATGACAATTTTCCAACACTGTAAGCACGTGCACACCCACACAGCTGTGTTGGGGAGAGCGACACCAAAGTTACCAAGTGTCCACTTGCAAAGACAAGTGAAAGACAAATGAGCACATGTACTCTTGGGTAATGCGAGGCAGCTAGCAGCTGAGGAAAGAGTTAAATCATTAGGTTGTTTATCTTGATTCAGTCTCTGTAGGACTCGGGCATTTGCCTCCATCTCCACCTGCCATGGTTAGAACTGTCTTCTACCATTTAAAGAGAAACAGGCTCATTGTTAAAGCACGAGGGTAAATTAGAGATCACAGGCAGCAAGAAAGCAGAACAAAACAAATCATAAGCCATTCCTAATCCAGGGCAGCAGACCAGAAAGAAGAATGTTTTGGGTTGTTTTTGAATATCTCGGTCAGCTTTAGCTAACACTGCCCAGTGCTTACAAGCTTAATTATTTGCCACAAAGATGGGGGAGGGGTGGGTAGCTAGATAGGGATGATGAGGTTGGGAGGGAACTGGTTAGTCACTCTGTTGGCTCAGAATGACTGGCAACACAGCTCGCGCGTTTGCCATCCATTCCCTCTTCTCTCCTGGATCAAAGACAAGAACAGAGGCGACAAATTAGTCCAACAGCCTCGAGACACCAATTAGATTATACCTTGCAGGGAAGCACCTCTGGGAGGTTGGAGTGTGTGTGTGTGCACGCATGTGCCTCCCCCAACAGTAACAACTTTATTAGATATTCAGTCTTTCTTACTAAATATTCTCTTGCACAGCCCAGGGTAGGGACGAGTGGGCATAACTGCTGGCCTAGCTAGGGGTACTCAGAATTCAGGGTTGGAGGCTCAATCCCGATACCTTTTCTCTTCCTGGCTCCACAGCCTCTCAGGTCCCTTCCCTCAGAATGACCACCAGCTCACCATTTTGAGAGCTTGGTCCAACCTAACCATGTATGTGCCTGTGCACGTGTGTCTGTGTGTGTGTGTGGAGAGGGAGGTGAAGATGTACTACAGCTTGTCAACCCTCTAGATTCAGACTCCTCGGATTTAGATCCCAGCTGTACATTCTATTAGCTGTACCGCCTTGAACAAATCACTTCACCACTCTAAGCCGCAGTTCTTACCTTTAAACAAGGGATACCAAAAAGAGCCTAATATAGAGTTGTTGTGAGAGTTAAGAAGTAATCCACGTAAAGCACTTAGCTTGGCACATTATAAAGACTTAATACACGTCATCTGTTGTTATCATTATCATTACTTTTATGGAAGAAAAGAGAGACTTCCGGGGCAAGCAGAGAAGCCCACAGCGGTTGGCAACATGACCTAAATGTCTGGGGCACTGTAAAACCAGTATTTTGGCCCCCCAGGATAGACTTTTCCTTGGGCGATTGCTATTAACATTATGGCCAAATGAAGCTGACTATTTAACAGGGTCTGACGTGTAAGATACTCTTGGGAAAAGGGGTTTAGAGAGTAACAATTCCAAGCAGAGAAAGGACTGGGCAGGATTTGCTTATGAGTGACCCTAAGTGGGAAGAGGCAGAGCTGACAGAGTGGACCAGTAGACAGTGAGCCTAATTCCATGGGCCTTTCTTCTTCCTTCCCTGTCCACACTCCAGCAGTGTCTGAAATACCTGCATTTCTCTGGGAATGGTCCACTTTCCTCTCTCTGGCCTTTGAGCAAACTCATTCTTGTCACACTGCCTGTTCTTTGCTTATGCTAGCCCCTCATCCTGGAACACCCTTGTACCCACCATTCACCCGGTTAACATGACTGTCTCCCTTGTTTTCTCCCTTTCCCAATCTAAGTTCAATGCCTTGCCTTCACGTTTCCACAGCCTAACAAGTTATCACTGTGCATCATAGTATCAAGTAGATGTGCTGTCCAGTACAGTAGCCATGAGCCACATGTGCTTACTGAGCACTTGAAATGTGGCTAGTCTGGAATGAGATATGTTGTAAGTGTAAAATACAAACCATTAATAATTCTGTATATCGATTACATGTTGAAATCGTATTTTGGATACCTTGGGTCAAATAAAATATATTAAAATTAATTTTATCTGTTTTTTATCTGCTTTCCTAAAGGTGGATACTAGAAAATCTAAGATGACAAATGTGGCTCACATAATACTTCTGTTGGACCACCCTGCACTGGACTGTCAGGTCCATGAGGGCAGATGCCTTGTCTGTCTTGCTTATCATGGAATCCCCATTGCCTGCCACAAAGTAGTGCTCCCTAGATATTTCTAAATAACCAAATGAAGGAATTGATCTTGTATCTGGATCTGCATTGAACCCCGGAACTTTAGCTAGATGTGTGGAATCATCTTGGATTTATTTTTCCATTCCTCTGGATGACCAGGTATTTAATTCACATTACTGGATTTCATGTCTTTAATTTCACTGATGACAGGAAGTTGTAGCTGTGGCTAAGTGATGTAATGTTGCTCCACTTACAGATTTATTATCTGTAAATCCTGCTCATGTCTGTTCAGAGAAAGTGATGTGAAGAAGAAGAAATAATTCACAAGCTAAGGGAAATTTAAAGCAAAAAAATTAATGGAGAGGTCAACAGGAGCCAAGACTATGTGGCTAAAAGAACTTGTATTAATGTTGTACTGCTGTATTAAAACTTACTACGAACTTAATGGCTTAAAACAACATAAGTTTATTAGGCAACAGTTTTTGTGGGCCAAAAGCCTGGGCACAGCATGCTTGGATTCTCTGCTCAGGGTCTCACTGCACTGAAATCAAGGTATCCAGTCAGGGCTGCCATTTCTCATCTGGGCTCGGGGCCTCTCCTAATTCCATTCAGGTTGTTGGAAGAATTTGGTTTTCTTCTGGGTGTTGCTGGTTGGGGGCTGCTCTCAGTTCCTAGAGGCTGCCCACAGTTCTTTGCCATGTAGCCCCCAAAGGCAGTTCACAAGATGAATGTCTGCTTTCTTCCAAGCCAGCTGGAGCGTATCTCTCTTCTTTCTCATCAGCCAGAGAAAAGGCTGCTTTTAAAGGGCTCATGCAATTAAGTCAGCACTACCCAGATAATCATCCTATCTTAAGGTCAGCTGATTCGGGACCTTAATTACATCTTCGATACCTTCACAGCAGTACCTACTGATAGATTAGTGTTTTATTGAACAATTGGGGGAAGGTGTGTATGCACCAGTGACTGGGAATCTTGGGAGCCCATCTTAGAATTCTGCCTACCACAAGACCTCAGACGAGGTCCTCCGCTGCTTCAGTGAGAATAAAATTGTGAGCAGAAACTTTGAGTTTACAGAAGAAGCCAGTGCCTTTAGAGCTAGAGAAGGCCTATTTAGGAAGTGGCCACAGGACCTGTGGAAGGGACTCTGAAATCAGGAAATGTCGGCACTGGAAGGCGTGTTGAAGATAATATAAAATAACCCTCCTGTTTTACGGTTGAGGATACAGAGGCCCAGAGAGTGGAAGCCTTTTGGGAGCGGTCACTGCAGCTACCTCATGTCCCCTCCATAAAATCTGTTGACTGTCGGAAGGGCTGGCAGATGGAACATTTGAAATCCGGTAAGATTAAAACCTCTCCTCCAAACTAACTTTCTCCCTTTTCCCGTGATTACCTGTATTCTGAAACAACTGACAGCCTAAAAACACTTGTATTTTTTGGGTTTTAGATAAATAAGTTTACTTTGTATTTAACAATGCAGTCCTCCTCTCATTCACATCTAACACTGAATGTACTGGTTGTTAATGTTACGAATTGTGCTAAATTTCCTGATTTTCAGATGTATATTTTTCTTTAAACCAATTGTTTAAGAGATGAGGAATTTGGGCAAAGAAGTGACTATTTCTCATTCAGGACAAAGTACAGTGATGGAATTATTTGAGAGCAGACTTTTAAGGGGAGGGATGTAGAGGCTCTGGGCCATTGAGGGCAAACAGTCTTGACAGCTTCGGATGGAAATAACCTTTGAGCCTCAGAGTCCTCTGTTCAGCTCCTTCCCCTGCCCCCAGCCAAAGGATCTGATAAGGAACACAGAAGGGAATGTAAAACCCCTGGGATCTCAAAGGAACATTACCTGAGTGACATTCTTAGGCCCAAATTTTAAAAATTCACACATACAATTTGTTCCTCCAGTGCTGACAGTACACTATCAATGTGATGAGATGAGCAAGTATTATTTTTGCAGAGGCAGAAAAAAATAAAAATGGAGTCTCTTGGGACTTTGTCAAGGACTGAATTTAAAGGTACAGCTGCCTCCTTTATTTCTTACCTTTGGATTTGGGCCGGAGCCCGATTCAGATTCGTGTCAAATCAGCTTAGGTTATTTATTGAAAATGTTTCCTTCTCATTGTTCATGTTTCCAGGGGTTCAGGCACTGAGGATAATTTTTCTATTGCAAAATAATCAGTAACCTGACTGCAGCTGACTTTTCCCACTCGTAACAGCAGTCAATTCTCAACTCTCCAGGGGATGTTTATCTAGTTGCCTGATGCTTTGGGCTACTTGCTTGATGACTTCCATTGGCTTCAGGTCTTCGCAGACTTTATCCTCCCTATTACCATCTCCACCACAGGGTCACAAGACGATAGGAGGAACTGGCAGAAAATCAGTTTACTTTCTTTTTGTTTGAAGCTTTAAGGAAAGGACTAGTAGGAGTTGGGCTAGAAACAAAGTATTGATTCTAACGGTCTGTGGGGAATTATGTCACGTCTCGCTTTCTCTTGTTCTCCTGTCTGTCCCATCCTTACATATAAATGAGAACTGACTTGGTGAATCCAAGAAACCCTTTGGATCTGCAATATTAAAGGGTGTCCGCTGCGCCAACCCACACAGTAAATGTGATAGGCAGGTAAAAAACAATAAGAAGAAAACAAACAAAAAACAATACCGAAAAACCTCCAGATGATCAGTATAGGTGCTTCTATCTAATTAACTCCTTGTAGCCAAGTCAAAAGTCAAAACTGAAGGTTCTCCACCAACCAGCGGTAAAGTAGAATATTCATAAATTTCACCACTCATACAGATATGAATGGATTTTTGCATTAAACTTTTTTTGCATTAAACTTTTTTTGCATTAACCTCTACCGTGAAACCGCCCAGACCTCAGGTTTCCCAATTCCAAACTGACTAGGGATAGAAGTGCAGAGTCTCAGTCATACGCTATTGAATGAATCTTTCACTACCACCACTATCCTCCTGTCCCCTCTTGGTGCCTCCATGCAGATGTGGAATCTAAAGGGAATATGAGCTACTGAACAGTCAAGATGATTGAATATACCTGCTCCAAGGACTAAGGCTACTGCATATGCTGTGCTTGTGACCATGTTTCATGCACATAGGATGATTAATAAAGAAAAAGAGTCCCCCATAAGGACACTAGGGGACAAGGGCCATGGAGTCAAAAGAATGATTTTCATATTTTAAAGAACTACTTACTAGCTTATTGACCTTGCGTAAGTCATTGACACATCTTGCTGGGAAAACTGAAGTCTAGGAAGGTTAGGAATACCTATTCTGCATCTCCCATAGGGTTGTTGTGAGGAATAAGTGAAATAATTATGTGAGCATGCCTGGAACTTAATGGCTATTCAATAAATATTTGTAGATTCTGAGCGATGGACCTCAGGGGTCTGGCTTCAAGAGGCCCAGGAGCTTGATGAATAGAGCTTAGGTGTACATTTTGGAGTAGACAGAAGTCGAAGGAATTAGTGAGGGAAGATACTGTATTTATACTGTAAGAATTGGATGTTCTAAGCCACACTCAGATTTCCATTTATCCCAATCCTTGGTCATAGTTGATGGAGAATAGAAATAATTTTCTAGGACTCAGATGCTCCATTAAACCATTAAAGTGCAGGCAGGGAAGAAAGAACTTCTGGTTACAGTGAAAAGCTGATTCTTCATGTGTGTACGAGGAAAGATCGAAAGTCCTACTTACCAGGCTCTCCCAAAAGCACGTTAGGAATCTCACAGAAACACAAGCTTTATGAGAAAGGGGATTTTTGTGTGGTTTTCTCACTGCTGTATATCTAGTGCATAGAAAAATACCTGGCACGTAGTAGGAACTCAATACATGTGTTGAATGAACGAATACGTACTCTCATTCATCATTCAAGATAGGACATTGTAACCAATACCTATATACTCCTTTGTATTGTAGTTGTCATGGAGTGGGACTGTGGAATCTAGAAAAGGCATGGGGATGAGAGAAAGAGAAGTTTATGGTAGTCCCAAAAGTATAACCACAAAAAGAAATTAGGTTGGTAAGGCTTTCCAACTTGGCTCAAGTTTTCAGGAAAAGAGAAAAAAGTGTTAATTGCCATGGGATTTACTGGAAGTAATATTTCACTGGAGCAACATTAACGATGAAATTTACCAACAGCAAGACTAGCGTTTTCTACCATTTGTGTAGTCTGATTTCAACACAGCGAAGCCCTCCATGAAACCCATCCTTGGGGGCTGAGGAAGATTTGTTACAAACAGGACTTAGATACTTAAAAATTCTTTACTATCTTCTTTCTTCTTGGCCTTGTCTTTGCAGTTCTCCTACCTGTCACTGAAATCTGTTCCCAACCTCCAGCCTCTGGTGGGTTTCTCACAGTCCTTGGCAGGTGCTTCTGACAAGGATCCTGATTCTGTGACATATGGCCATATTGGTACTAGAACGGCCAGATCCTGGTGAGCAGGTCCTAGGCTCCTGTGAAAAAGTCTAAAAGGTTTCCTGTCAGAGACAGAAGTTGTCTGGTTTCTTCTTGTCTCTGGATCCTTGTGTCAGCCTCTCCTATTCTGACCCCTTCCTTGGACTTGCCTTGCCATGTAGCTTCTGGACTCTTCTATTGGTTACTTTCCTGGCTCCGATCTGTTATTTTATTCTGACCTTCAGTTTCCGTAAACTCCCTGGAAGTGGACTATTTTCTTGACGTGTCCCTATATTTTGGTTCTATAATCTACCTTACTCTACAGCTATAGTTCCATGTTTTTCTGTAGATCATGGCTCCTTTGCCTGATAACCCTTGATACTCCAAACCCTGCCTAAGCTCCCACAGAGGGGAAAATGCAAGGTAGGACCAGTCCGAACAAAAGATAATTTGCAAAGGGAGTGAGGGCAGTTTCAACTAGTGATTGTACATCTTCCCCCTATTTAAAGACCTAGGGACATGGTTTCCTCAATCTCTAGAAATCTCTTCCATAGGAATTCTGGTCTCGGAAACTTCATTCAATCTAGAAGTTCTTAAAAAAATGAACCCTACTTTATTGGAGATGCTGGTCCATCTCTGAGCAGAAAGGAACTGATGAATCCCCAAGTCCTATTTCCCCAGATGAGGTAACAGTTTCCCCCATCCCTGCTGTGATGGTTAATTTTGTGTCAACTTGACTGGACCACGGGTGCCCAGGTATTTGGTCAAATATTATTCTGAGTGTATCCGTAAGGGTATTTTTGAATGAGATTAACATTTGAATCGGTAGGCTGAGTAAAGCAGATTGTCTTCCCTAATGTGAGTGGCCCTCATCCAATCCGTTGAAGGCCTGAACAGAATAAAAAGGCTGACCCTCCCCTGAGGAGGAGAGAACCCCTCCTGCCCAACTACTTGAGCAGGACGTAGGCCTTCACCTGCCTTTAGACTTAAACTGAAACGTTGGCTCTTCTTGTGCCTCAAGACTGCCCAGCTTTTGGACCAGAACTTAAACATTGGCTCTTCTGGTTCTCAGGCCTTTGGACTTGGATTGGAACTATACCATTGGCTTTCCTAGGTTTTCACCTTGCTAACCCATCCTGCAGATGTTGGAACTTCTCAGGCTCTATAATTATGTGACCCAATTTCTCATAACCTCCCCCTCTCTCCCCCTCTCTCCCCCTCTCTCCCCCTCTCTCCCCCTCTCTCCCCCTCTCTCCCCCTCTCTCCCCCTCTCTCCCCCTCTCTCCCTCTCTCTCCCCCTCTCTCTCCCCCTCTCCCCCTCTCCCCCCTCCCCCTCTCCCCCCTCCCCCCCTCCACACACCCCTTAATTATCTTACTGTGTTTCTTTCTCTGGAGAACCCTGACTAATATATCTGCCCTTCCACATTGGCTGCTCCATGAAGAACAAGAGAAAAGATGGAAGAAAATTTCAAGCAGTCTTATCATACTTGAGAAAATATTTCAAATCAGGGTGATTTTGGAGAAAGGAAGCCTTATTAAGAATTAAGAGACCAAAGTTGTAATCCTGATTCAAATAATTTATTTGTGGCATGACTTTCAATACGTCATCTCCCTTGTATTACTCCCATTTTATAGTGAGATAAACTGCTGTAATGAACACGCATCCTACACCTATACCATAGGTTGTTCTAATGAATGCTCAGGGCATACCGATGCCATGGTTATGCTATAAAAAGTCAAGCAACTCAATCATTGTTACTGAGCAATAATAGCAACTCCCAATATATTTTTTTACTTTTAACCAAGAACAATTTGTTATAATCTTTTCTGATGCTAATTATACCAAAGGCAACGTGAATCCCTTGCTTTGTTTTGTGTCCTTTAAATAGAAATAGAGATACAATGTCTCCTAGGAAGAATGGTTTTTGTGACCATGACAATTCAACAGAATTATGTGCAGGAAATGGGTACCCAGATATTATGAAAAAAGTCTAGCCACACATAATCAAAAAGCCCTGTAAATTATGGTATATCAGTATATGGGATAAGATTTGATATTTTATTCCAAGCTTGCTGTTGGAGATAAAAGCAAGAATTAGCTGACCGTGCCAATTGTCGAAACGGCAGCTTATTAGGGCTCATATCAAAGCTGAATCCTCCAGTACTGATGCCAGTATGAAAGGGTCAATAGGAAAAGATTCTGTCCGAATAGGAATAAAAAAGTTTTCTGAGTAGGAGACATAGGTCCACAAGGAATGGCTGGAAAAACATTCTTGATGCATCCGTGTCCCTGCACCTTTACTCATGACTGTACCTCTGCCAGGACGCCCTCCTCCTTCCAACTCCTGAAACCCTCCCCAAAGGCCATAACCCAGTTTAAGTCCAACCTCCCCTAGGAAGCAGCCCCATATGTACCACAGGCCCCTGTGATTGTGCCCACCCACATAATTTTTCTCCAGCACTTATTTGGCATTTAGCAACAGCAGAAATACCACAAGGCAAAATGTATTCTCCTCTCTTCAGTACTTCATGACTTGGCTACCAACACTTGCAGCAAAACCTTGGACGGATTGCTGGATGCATCTGGACCTCCATTTCTTCATCTTTGAAATGAAAAATTTGGATCCAAGCTGTGGTTTTCAGTCTTTCTTTTACTTATGAAACCCTTTCTACTAATAAAATCTGTAGAACTCCAATATACAACATTGAGACAAAAAAGGGAGCTTCTTTCAAAAAAATAAGCCTGTGGATCTAGAGCCTTCTGAGTGCAAAAAATCCCCCTATGGCCCTTCTTAATGTCAGTTTGAGGCCCTTCTGTGGAACCCTTGAAAGCTCTATGAAAGAGTGTGAAAACCACTGAACTCTATGATCTCTAAAGAACTTTTCCAGCCTCTGTAGTGTATGTTTCTATGTGCACATGTGGAGTCTTGGCTGGACTGCAAGCATCTTGAGGGCAGTGATCATGTATGACATTGGGTCTCTAGATTTCATATTGTCTGTGGAGAGAAGGTGCTACATTAAGATATGTAGGCCAAAGAGGAGCATGAACTCCCCTGGAGGCATTTGGTCTTCTGTTCAATAGTCTGAAGAAGTTTTTGCCTATTTCTTGGACTAGGGAGATGAACTCAATACGCTACCACACTCTGTCCTTAACCTTGAGACTTTGAATCTGCCCTTTAAATAACCTTCCCTAAGTTTTGGCCTCCTAGAAGCTCTACCCATGGTAGTATTCATAGATTGCTTGATTTACTAGGTAAAGACAATTCAAGTCTCCTTGGACTCACCTCTAACTGATGTAATTTGAGAGATAGATAGATCTCATTTCCTTTAGGAGAAGAGGAGTGTATGTATGTGTATGTGCCACACGTATACATATATGTGAAGTTTTTTGTTATGTTTCATCTTTCAAAGCAAAGGGATCAAAGCTTAACTAAGTTGCTTTGAAAATAGGAGAAAATGCCCTCAGCCCTGAAAGTAGACTATGTTGATATTTCAGACCAAATAACAAAATTCTCTTTTCTAGGTCCCCTTTTATGATTACTTTAAAAATATTCCATACCAAAGAATTCATCATCGTATCTCTGAATATAGGTTGATTCATTGTATCAACATAGTGACTATTATATACTCATTTTATTTGCATAGTCTAATTATTCTATGCATATAAAATCAGAGGCTTACTTTCAGAGAGAATAAACCTTAGAAAATGCCAACAAGGGGGACTTCCCTGGTGGTCCAGTGGCTAAGACTCCGTGCTCCCAATGCAGGGGGCCCAGGTTCGATCCCTGGTCAGGGAACTATATCCCACATGCATGCTGTAACTAAAGATCCTGCATGCTGCAACTAAAGAGCCCGCATGCAGCAACGAAGATCCTGCACACAGCAACGAAGATCTTTCATGCCACAACTAAGACCCAGCGCAGCCTAAATAAATAAATATTTAAGAAAATGCCAACAAGGAATTATATAGAATCTCCATCCTAGGTGCTGGGCTTAAGTCATTCTAACATTAAATAAACTAGTTGACCTCTTGAAGTCTCTCAAATAGCCTAATGTCCATGACTCTTCTTACTAGCAAAGGCTGTGACTTGTCCTTCAGCTTTAGTGATTAGTTTCATGTAAGTTTAAAACTGGAAGGGATAGTCGAGCCCACACTCCTCCATTCATTATATGGGAACAGGCCCAGAAAGATGGTGGGCTAGTTAGCAGAAAAGCTAGGGCTAAACTCAGTGTTTCTAACTTTTAATTTGTTGTATTTTCCACTGACAAGAGCCTCTTATCCTTCAGCTTTTAAATTGAGCCATATTGATAGGAGCCTACATAATGTAATGTAGGGGGCCCTTAAATGGTAATTTGAATGAAAAGAAATGTAGAATAATGATTCATTTTCATGACAGTCTCATCTTTAAAAGGAGTCCCTTTCTGTAAAATAGGGTAGAATTTTATGTGATAGGAAGAGGGAGGGAATGAACATTTATGAGTTGTTGACTATGTGCTTGGCGTTGTGCTAAGCACTTTACATGTATTTATCTTGCATAATACACAAAACAACCCTACGAGGTAAGTATTATTCATTATAAGTGAGAATTCCAATTCTCAGAGAAGGAAAGTGACTTGCCTAAGGTCCATAGCTAGTGAGGAGGAGATCTGGGAATTGAACAAACATCTGTATGGATCTATACCCACATTCTTTTTTTTTTTTTTTTTTTTGTGGTATGCGGGCCTCTCACTGTTGTGGCCTCTCCCATTGCGGAGCGCAGGCTCAGCGGCCATGGTTCACGGGCCCAGCCGCTCCGCGGAATGTGGGATCTTCCCGGACCGGGGCACGAACCCGTGTCCCCTGCATTGGCAGGCGGACTCTCAACCACTGCCCCACCAGGGAAGCCCTATACCCACATTCTTATTAGTCACTATAGCATTCTGAACCCTAGAACCTCCTGAGGAGGATAAGAAAACCATTACTCTTCTTGTTCAAATGATTTCATTGTTATTCATTCCCCAGCTGAGCTTCCTTTTGCTCATGGGATGTGGATACCTTTGGTTTCTTATGGGGCCAATAGAAAGGGCAAGGATTCTGGGATGAAATTGTTCAGCATCCTTTCTGTCATTCTGCTGATCTCTCTGCGAGGAATATGCTTTTATCCCTCCTCATGCAGGATGTTTTACCAGGTGAAAAAGCATTGCTTTGAATACTCGTCTTCATCACCTGGTATAATTGTTTTGGTATCTTTTGTAATTGAAGGTTTGGTTTATTATCCTTCTTCATCAACCAACTCTAATTACTTTTTTTGGAGGGGGAGTGAAGTGGGAGGGAGAAGTCATCTGTAATTTGATTGAAGAAAAATAACTAGCATCAAGTATCTACTGTGTGCTGGCATGTGCTGGGTACTTTGTATCTACCTCACTTAACCTTCACAATAATCTTTCAGAGTTATATATTCACATTTAAGAGAAAGGAAAACTGTGGTTTGAAATGGCTAAGTAAATAACATGAGGTCACATGGCTATTAAGGGGCAGAGTTGGGATTTGAACTCAGGTCTGTTTCACTCTAAAATCCAAGGTCTTGGACTTCCCTGGTGGCACAGTGGTTAAGAATCCGCCTGCCCATGCAGGGGACACGGGTTCAAGCCCTGGTCCGGGAAGATCCCACATGCCGCGGAGCAACTAAGCTCGTGTGCCACAACTACTGAAGCCCACAAGCCCTAGAGCCTGTGCACCGCAACTACTGAGCCCATGTGCCATAACTACTGAAGCTTGCGTGCCTAGAGCCTGTGCTCTGCAACAAGAGAAGCCACCACAAATAAGAAGCCCACACACCGCAACGAAGAGTAGCCCCCGCTCGCTGCAACTAGAGAAAGCCCACGTACAGCAACAAAGACCCAATGCAGCTAAATAAATAAATAAAATAAAAATAAAGTCCAAGGTCTATTCTACTATAATACTCAACCTTCATTTAAAACACAGTTATTGCCTTCTACAAGTATCTAGGCAAACTGAGAAATCTCAGTCTTGCTCAATTATCTCTCAGTCCTGGCTCCCCGTCTCTGAAGTTTCCCCTGCAGTCGAATGAACACAATCTACCACCTTTTTCAGAAAGAAAAAAATGCAGAAAGCACAGCTTCCTGACATGGACTTGAAGGATTATTTCCTGTTTCTTCCTGTCCCTGCCCTGAATGAAAGGTCTGGATATACCTCTCCTGCCTCTAGTCAAGTCAAGGACAGGCACCTGGGTGTGTCATCTTGGCTACAAAAAGTCGGATGGCGTTTTTATTGTCATTTTAACTGCAAGCATTTCCTCTAACCTCCTGTTTCCAATTCCTGCATCTGCTAATTGACTAATTTTGTTTTCAGTTTTCTGAAGCTTGTGTATTCTTAATTATGTTAATAGGGATAAACTATTTAGAAGATTAACATTTAAAACACATACTGGGCACCAGCAAAGTTTTAAAAAAATAATTTATTGAGGTACAATTCACATAACATAAAATTAACCATCTTAATGTGAGCAATTCAGTGGCATTTAACACATTCTCAATGTTGGGCAACTAGCACTTCTACCTAGTTCTGAAACATTTCCATCACTACAGAGTAAAACCCCTAATCCGTAAAGCAATTTCTCGTCATTTGCACCCTGCCACCTCCACCCCAGCCCCTGGCTAATACCAGTCTGCGTTCTGTCTCAATGGATTTACGTATTCTGGATATTTCATACAAATGGAATCATAAAATATGTGACCTTATTTTTGTCTGGCTTCTTTCACATAGCATAATGTTTTCAAGGTTCATCCACACTGTAGCATTTATTAGTACTTCATTGCTTTTCTATGGACAAGTGATATTCCATTGTATGTATATACCACAATTTCTTTATCCATAAATTCCGTTGGTGGACATTTGGGCTGTTAACACCTTTTGACTGTTGTGACTAGTGCTGTTATGAACATGTGTATACATATACTTGCTTTGGGACCTGTTTTCGATTATTTTAGGTATATACCTAAGGATAGAATGTAGGTTTATATTGCCATTCCGTTCTCTGTTTAACTTTTAGAGGAAACACCAAACAATTTTCCAAAATGGCTGAAACATTTTACATTCTCATCAGCAGTGTACAAGAGTTCCAATTTCTCCACATTTGCCAACACTTCTGATTCTCCTTTTTATATTATGAGGTATCCTAATGGCTGTGAAGTTCCTTATTGTGGTTTTGAATTTCGTTTCCCTAATGACTAATGATGTTAAGCATCTTTTCATGTGCTTCTTGTCCGTTTGTTTATCTTCTTTGGAGAAATGTATATTCAAGTCCTTTGCTCATTTTAAATTGGGTTTTTATCTTTTTGTTGTTGACTTGCAATAGTTCTCTATATATTCTGGATACAAACCCTTATTTGGTATATGATTTGCAAACACTTTCTCTAATTTTGTAGGTTATCTTGTCCACTTTTTGATAATGGCCTTTGATGACATAAGTCTTTAATTTTGATGAAATCCAGTTTATCCATTTTTTCTTTTGTTGCTTATATTTTTTGTATAATATCTAAAAATCATTGTGAAAGTCAAGGTCATGAAGATCTACCCATATTATTTCTTCTATGAATTTTTATGGTTTTAACTCTTATCTTTAGATTGTTGATCTATGTTGAGTTAATTTTTTTTTTTTTTTTTTTTTTTTTTGCGGTACACAGGCCTCTCACCGCTGTGGCTTCGCCCGTTGCGGAGCACAGGCTCCGGACGCGCAGGCTCAGCGGCCATGGCTCACGGGCCCAGCCACTCCGCGGCATGTGGGATCTTCCCGTACCGGGGCACGAACCCGTGTCCCCTGCATCGGCAGGCGGACTCTCAACCACTGCGCCACCAGGGA
This sequence comes from Phocoena sinus, assembly GCF_008692025.1. Lineage (NCBI taxonomy): Eukaryota > Metazoa > Chordata > Mammalia > Artiodactyla > Phocoenidae > Phocoena > Phocoena sinus. Next base: position 95,597,648 of record NC_045784.1, read on the forward strand.
AGCCCTGTTGAGTTAATTTTGATATATGGTGTGAAATAAGGATCCAGTTTCATTCTTTTGCACGTGGATATCTAGCTGTCCCAGCACCATTTGTCGAAGAGACTACTCTTTTTCCATTGAATGGTCTTGACATCATGTCACAAATCAATTGGCCATAGTGGTTTATTTATTTATTCATTTTTGATAATTAAAACAATTTATTGTGAAGGGTTATAACATATGTATCAGTAATGACAGTACTATGTAACATATGATAATAATAGCACAAAGCAGGGCCAAGGTATAAATGGAATTGCATTGCTGCAAGATACTTACTTTATCCATGAAGTAGTACAATATTTTTTTAATTTGCATTTTTTGCAGTTTTTATTGAAGTATAGTTGATTTACAATGTTATATTAGTTTCAGGTATACAACACAGTAGTTCATTATTTTTATAGATTATATTCTATTTAAAGTTATTATAGAATATTGGCTGTATCCCCTTTGCTGTATATTATACCCTTGTATCTTATTTATTTTATACCTAGTAGTTTGTACCTCATAATCCCCTTCCCCTATCATGACCCTCCCCTCACCACTCTCCCACTGGTAACCACTAGTTTGTTCTCTATATCTATGAGTCTGTTTCTGTTTTGTTATATTCATTCATTTGTTTTATTTTTTAGATTCCACATGTAAGTGAAACACAGTATTTGTCTTTCTCTGTCTGACTTAACTTCACTAAGCATGATACAGGTACATACATGTTGGAAATGGCAAAATTTCATCTTTTTTATGGCTGAGTAATATTCCATTGTGTGTGTGTGTGTGTGTGTGTGTGTGTGTGTGTGTGTGTGTATGTATTTATCATATATCAATCACATCTTCTTTATCCATACACCTATTGATAGACACTTAGGTTGCTTCCACATCTTAGCTATTATAAATAATTCTGCTATGAACATTGCATTGCATGTATCTTTTTGTATTAGTGTTTTCATTTTCTTCAGATACATACCCAGGAGTGGAATTGCTGGATCATATTGTAGTTTTATTTTTAATTTCTTGAGGAAACTTTATACTGTTTTCCACAGTGGCTGTACCAATTTACATTCCCCCAACAGTGAACTAAATTTTCCCCTTCTCTACTTTCTCACTAATATTTATTATATTTATTTTCTTTTTGATAATAGCCATTCTGAAAGGTGTGAGGTGATATTTCATTGAGGTTTTGATTTGCCTTTCCCTGATGATTAGTGATGTTGAGCATCTTTTCATGTGCCTGTTAGCTATCTGTATGTCTTCTTTGGAAAAAATGTCTATTCAGGTCTTTTGTCCATTTTTTAATCGCATTGTTTGGTTTTTTTTTATATTGAGTTGTATGTGCTCTTTATATATTTTGGATATTAACTCTTTATCAGATAAATCATTGGGAAATAACTTCTCTTGTTTAGTAGGTTGTCATTTTATTTTGTTGATGGTTTCCTTCACTGTGCAATGCTTTTAAATATAATTAGGTCCCATTTGTTTATTTTTGCTTTTGTTTCCTTTGCCTGAAGCAACAGATCCAAAAAATATCGATAAGACACGTCAAAGAGTATACTGCCTATGTTTTATTCAAGGAATTTTATGGTTTCCAGTCTTACATTTAGGTCTTTAATGCATTTTGAGTTTATTTTTGTATATGGTATGAGAAAATGTTCTAATTTCATTCTATTATATGTAGCTGTCCAGTTTTCTCAACAGTACATATTGAAGAGACTGTCTTTTCCCCAATTGTATATTTTTGCATCCTTTGTCATAGATTAATTGATAATATGTGAGGGGGGTTATTTCTGAGCTCTCTATTTTGTTTCCTTGATCTATGTGTCTGTTTTTGTGTCAGTTCCACACTGTTTTGATTACTGTGGCTTTGTAGTATAGTTTGAAGTCAGGGAGCATGATATCTCCAGCTTTGTTCTTTTTTTTCTCAAGATTGCTTTGGCTATTTTCAGCCTTCTGTGGTTTCATACAAATTTTAGGATTATTTGTTCTAGTTCTGTGAAAAATGTCATGGGTATTTTGTTAGGGATTGCATTAACTTTGTAGATTGCTTTGGATAGTATTTTTTTAATGCATGTTCCTTTATATTTTATTTACCATAAACATTAAGAGAATACAGCAAACACTGGAGAAAGACTTTTGAATAATTTTTGATATAAAGTTTAAGACTTAAAATTATGATTGCTACACCCACCCACCCCAATTCAACATGCAGGTATCATTTATTTCCAGATACAGTGATTCTAGAGCATTGCACTCACTTGATAGTTTTATAACAGTATCCTTGCCCTGTAACTTAAAACAATTTCACAAACTGTGTACAATCATGGTATACTACCATCATTCAGAGAGTTCCCCCAAATGAATATATTCACACAATATTATATTAAAATGTAAGTTTTTAGAACATCATCTTCATAAGCCAAACCACAAAAACCCAGGTTCTAGTTTTAAATGTGTTTATGAAGACTGCTGCTGAGCTCAAAGCATGCAGATGTTCATGACCACCTAGATGACGCTGGATATTGAAACTTCTTCAGTAGGTCCAATGATGCAATTTTTCACTCATCCCAGGTATCTCCATATTTGTTTACTTTGACTTGGGCAATATGATCAGTAATACCAGTGGGAGTAGATTCATTCATAGAAGCACTGAATGGAGTTGGCTCATAATGAGGAAGCATCTCTTTTTCTATATTGTCTGCTGCTGGGGTTGTCACAAAAGATAAATGACCCCTCATGTTTGAGTCATATTTTGACTTCTGAGAATAGTGCCCAGTTGGTGAAGATCGTCATGCCTGTCCTGATCATAAAGCTTCTCCAGGAGGGGAATTCTCAAGATTCTTTAACTTCTCTTGGCAAGTTTTCACATAGGAAAGCTTTCCAGCAAAGTATCCCATGATGCAAGCAAATATGTTTAGGGATGGAACCATATTTGGGATGACCTGAAAGGATTCATCTGGACCAGAAGCTTTCATCATTGCCTTCTGCAAAGACTCTTCTTTCTTCCTCTGTTGGAATGTAATCAGTCCTTATGTGGGGAATTGGTCTTGGAACTTCTGTATTTGTCTCTTGAAAATCAGCCCTCCCATTCATCTTTCCTCCAAATGACACCAGTGGGTGAGACAGCAAACCTTGGTGACCAGGGGCAGAAGGCCCAGAGGGGACCCGAGAGGGCTCAGTGGGGATGGGAGGGCAGGAGACACGCAGGACCACGGAGTTGGGGGGTGGGGAGCAGTCAATGACACGACCGCCTAGAAGTCACCCAGATACAGGCTCAAAATGACCATGACCTGGAAGCACTGGTGATGTACGGGAGGAAATCGCTTTGGATAGTATTAACAATATTAATTCTTCCAATCCATGAACATGGGATATCCTTCCATTTATATGTATCATCTTCCATTTCCTTCATCAATGTCTTATAGTTTTTGAAGTATAGGTCTTTTACCTCCTTGGCTAAGTTTATTGGTGGGTATTTTATTCTTTTTGATGGGATTGTAAGTGGGATTGTTTTCTTGCATTTTCTTTCTGATAGTTTATTACTAGTGTATAGAGTACCTTGCAACTTTACTGAATTCATTTATTAATTCTAATAGTTTTTTGGTGGAGACTTTATAGCTTTATATATATCACATTACTTTTAGGGTAGGTTTAGTATCTTTATCTTTCCTTCAATTCTGAATGATAACCTTGCTGTGTAGAGTAACTTAGGTTGTAGGCTTTTTCTTTTCAGTGCTTTAAATATATATGACACTACATTCTGGCCTGCAAAATTTCTACTGAACAGTCATCTGATAACCTTATCGGGGGGGTGTTCCCTTATATGTGAGTCTTTGTTTTTCTCTTGCTGCCTTTAAAATTCTAATTATCTTTAACTTTTGCCATTTTAATGATGATATATCTTGGTGTGGGTCTCTTTTGGTTCATCTTGTTTGAGACTCACTGTGTCTCCTGTACCTAGATATCTGGTTCAAGAAGTTTTCAGCCATAATTTCATCAAATACATTTTCTGCCCCTTTCACTCTTCTCCTTCTGGGACCCCTATAATGTAAATGTTAGTACACTTGATGTTGTCTCAGAGATCCCTTAAACTATTCTCATTTTTTTTCAAAATTTGTTTTTCTTTTTGCCCTTCTGATTGGGTGATTTCCACTATTCTATCCTTCATATCACACATTTTATTCTGTATCATCTAATCTTCTGTTAATTCCCTCTTGTGTATTTTTCTTTTCAGTTATTGTATTCTTCAGCTCTGACAGTTTCTTTTTTATATTTTCTAGTTCTTTGTTAAAATTCTCACTGTGAGCATCTATTTAGCATTCTTCTTTTTTATTTTTGGCTGCGTTGGGTCTTCGTTGCTGCATGCAGGCTTTCTCTAGTTGCCATGAACGGGGGCTGTTCTTTGTTGTGGTGCGTGGGCTTCTTATTGCGGTGGCTTCTCTTGTTGCGGAGCACAGGCTGTAGGTGCATGGACTTCAGTAGTTGTGGCACACAGGCTCAGTAGTTGTGGCACATGGGCTTAGTTGCTCCATGGAATGTAGGATGTTCCCGGACCAGAGCTTGAACCCATGTCCCCTGCATTGGCAGGCAGATTCTTAACCACTGTGCTACCAGGGAAGTCCCTATGTAGCATTCTTATTACTATTGTTTTGAACTCTTTATCTGGCTAATCTGGGCTGCCCAATATATAACTTGAATCTCTCGCTCTGTAGGGAGGAGCCTTGAGTCTGTGATATCCCCTTCCTATTCTGGGTCCCCCACTAGGGGTGTGGGCCCCGACCAGATCACTTCTCCCTTCCTACCAGACTCCATGTGGATCTTTCTTCACAGCCTTGGCTTAGAAAAGACAGCCTGCTAGCCAGGTCTATTTCAGCGAGAGTCACTCTACACATAATTGTAATCTTCATGTGTTTGTGAGGGGAGGTGAGCCCAGCATCCTCCTATTCTTTCATCTTGATCTTGAAGTCTACATGGTCTGTTCTGGACTCTTAATTCTATTCCATTGATTTGTATGTTAGCTCTTATGCCAGTGACATGCTGTATTGATTACTGTAGATTTGTAGGGAGTTTTGAAATCAGAAGTGTGAGTCCTCTAACTTTGTTATTCCTTTTCAAGATTGTTTTGGCTATTTAGGACCCCTTGCAAATCCACATGAACTTGAGAATTAGCTTTTCCATTTCCGCAAAAAAAAAAAAAAAAAAAGGCTGCTGGAGTTTTGATAGACATTGCACTGAATCTGTATATCCCTTTAAGGCAGAATTGACATATTAACAATATTAAATCTTGTAAACCATGAACACAGAATGTACAGAATGTCTTCCCATTTATTGAGGTTTCTTTTAATTTCTTTCAGCATTTTTAAAAAAAGTTTTCAGTATATGTCTTTCACCTCCTTGGGTAAATTTATTCCTGGATATTTTATTCTCTTGACCAATATGGTAAATGGAGTTATTTAAATAATTTCCTTTTTGGATTCTTCATTGTTGGTGTATGTTGATTTTGCATCCTGACATTTTGCTTAATTTCTTTATTAGCTTTTCTGCATCAATTGAGATGATGATGTGGTTTTTCTCCTGCTTTCTTTTAAGTTATGTTTACACTGATGGATTTTCTTGTGTTGAACCATTCTTGCATTTCTGGGATAAATCCCACCTGGTCATGGTATATAATCCTTTTAATATGCTGTGTATTCAATTGGCTAGTATTTTGGTGAGGATATTTGAATGTATATTCATAAGGTATATTGTTCTGTAGTTTTCTTGGATGTCTTTATCAGAGTAATGCTAGCCTCATACAATGAGTTAGGGAGCTTTCTCCTATTTTTTTTTTTTGAGAAGTTTGAATTAGTGTTAATTACTCTCTAAATGTTTGGCAGAGTTCACCAGTGAAGCCATCAGGTCCTGAATTTTTCTTTGCTGAGATGTTTTGCTTTATTACAAATTCAATATATTTACTGTTCAGAATTTCTATTTCTTCTTCAGTCAGTTTTGGTAATTTGTAAGTTCCTAGGAATTTGTCCATTTCATCCAGGTCATTTTATTTGCTGTGATATAGTTGTTCATGGCATTCTCTAATAATCCTTGTTATTTCCGTAAGGTTGGTAGTAACGTTCCCATTTTCATTTCTGATTTTAGTTCTTTGTATTATTTCAATTTTTTCTTTGTCAGTCTACCTAAAGGTTTGTCAATATTGTTCTTTTCAAAGAACCAACTTTTGGGCTCTTTGATTCTGTTATTTTTCTGTTCTCTATTTTGTTTATCTCTAATCATTATTATTTCCTTTTCTCTGCCAGACAGGCATTTACTTTGCTCTTATTTCTCTAGTTCTTTAAGGCATAAATTTATGTTATTGATTTGAGGTTTTTCTTTTTTTTAATGTAGGAGCTTAGAACTATGATTTTATCTCTTAACAATAGATTCCCTCAGAGGTGGTTTCTGTTTACTTCTTTTCTCCTGTGAATGGGCCATACTTTCCTGTTTCTTTGTGTATGCTGTAACTTTTTGTTGAAAATCGGACATTGAATATTATAATGTTATGCATCTCTAGAAAGCAAATTATTCCCCTTCTCTAGGATTTGCTCTTCTTGACTGTGGAAGGCTGTAGTTGTCCATTTGTTTAATTACTTTTCCAAACTATTTTTGCAAAGACTATTCCTTGTCATGTGTGTTCAGTGAAGTCTCTGTTCCTTCAGTTAGTGTTCAACTAATGTTTTGACAGAGATTTCCTTTAACTCCAGAATACACACACATACGGGCACACACCCTGGTAGTTAAAAAAGCCAAAAATCCACCTTTCCCAGTCTTTGAAGATTGGTTCTATGCTGGGACACTCTTTCAAAACTTAGCTAGACTGTTTATAACACTGGCTTAGACTTTACTTCCTGCTTACACTGAGCTCAGAGATCAGCCAGAGGTGAAAACTTAGGGTCTTCTTAGGTCTTTTCTGAACATGTGTCCCACTCTGGGAATGTGTATGGCTTTCTAGATTCCCCAGTATACATGGGTGCTTTTGAATGTCCTACTTCCCAAAAAAATCTCTCTCCCCAAATATCCTTTCAGGCTTTAGGCAGTCTATTGTTTGTCAAACTACAATCTTTTGCCCCAGGTGTGTGCAGGGTTTTCATTTGCCTTACAGTGTTTTTGGGCAAAGTCCACCATTTTACTGTCCGAGTGATTTCTGAGTTAGGTGAAACAGAGATGAGTGCCTTGCATCAGTCCTTTCAGGAAGCCCATAGACAGTTTAGAACAGATAAACATAAGTCTCAGATAAGGTCTGCTCTGCTCCCTCTAGAACCAGGGATTAGGACCTCACACAAGAAATGGGAGTTGCTGTCTTCAAAACCACTGCTGAGCTAGGGAGGTGGTGGAGCAAGGGCAGTAAAAATGCCACATAGCTTTCTTACCACATGGAAGTTGATTTTTTCCCTTGATTCAGCACATTCTTGGTTTCTGTAAATCTTTGACTGTTTTCCAGATTTCTGACAAAGTTGATTATGACTTTCTGCTGGTTTTCAATGTTTCTGAGAAGGGACAGGAGTTTGGAGCTGCCTACCCTGACAATTTGCTGATGTCACTCTCACCAACAAGTTTTAACTGGGTCACTGAATCCAGGGCTTGTCCTGGAATCTTGGCTTAAGACACTTCTCTCCAGAGAGCCTTAAAAAGAACCCTGACCTCTCTATGTCTTCCCCACATAGGACTTCTTGCTTAGACTTAGGCCTAGTGGATACCCATGGGCATTTGAATGTTGATGGGTGGTAGGAAAAGATTCCCACCATGCTATGTAATATCTCTGGTATCTAGGTTTACCTTAGTGGTCCTTTTCTCTCAGTCCATACTTACCACTTTCTGCAGTTCACCTACCTGTCCTAGTCTGGACTCCTTAATACTGAAGGCTGAGATCCCTCAAAGGCTACTACTCCTGTTGCTTCTCTAATTCCCCTCCCCACCCCTGCCACCAAAGTCTAAGTAAAGAAAAAAAAAAGAATCAGATTTGCTTTATCTGGCTTGCACTGGCTACTTCCTCTGGAATCTGACCTTTTTACTTACTGGGAAATTCATGCCAACTTTCTTTTGCCATCTTGACTTTATCATTTTCCCCCCTAAATCTTTCCTGCAGTATTGCCCTCAGAGGTACTTTTTTAGTCATGATAGTAGCTCTTAGAATTCAGCCATACAATTTCCTCTCCATCTCAATTCTCTCTCCCTCTGCTCTGGGCCCATCATTCTCACCCTTTTCCAAAATCTCTGAAGTATACCTTACAAATACAGGTAGCTTCCGTTTCTTTGGCATTTTCAGAAATGTATGTTGTGGACCTGTCAGATAAATTGTCAAAGCTGCAGTTGCTGCAGGCAAAATGGAAACTAAGTACTGAGTATACAGATGAGTAATCATACTAATTGCCTTGCGATCTAATTGGATGAACATTCTACTGCAAAGATGCATTGTGGGTAATTTGCTTTTACTTTGGAGGGGGGGTATCTATATTTGCACCAGAATTTTTACTGGAAATTCACTGCTAGTATAAGAATGAGGGCACTTTATGACCCTTAGAAGCATACAAAATATGCAATTAAAAATAAAGATCCCCCTTTCTTTCCAAGAGTTGTAAAACTTGGCAAAAATAGGAACATGTACTTTTCCACCGCAAAAAGGAGCGTAAGATGCAAAATCATCATCTTTCACCAAGAGGTGACCAAGGCTGTAAAAGATAAGGTCAGAATGATATAGAGTGAAACCACAACACATGGAACTCTTAAAAAAGGATCTTTCTGGATGGTAGAGTTTTCTGGAGTTCAAAGTTACTCTTTGCATCGCAATGATTTTAAGTTAATCATTTTGGATAAAACGTTTTCTAATGTGTATTGCACACTTCCTTGCCTCCTTAAGCAGAATATACTGAATATAATTTCATCTTTTCTCTATGACTCAGGGTGCATGCTATGATTTTCATCTTCTCACTGTGCTGTATCCAGTGATACCCTCAGGGCCTATTACAGGCTATAAGAATATTTGCTCCAACACTAAATGTTCCCAGACTGCAGAGAATTATTTTGTCAGCTTTTTCCTAGTTTTTTTCCCTCTCTGTCCCCTTTCTCTAAGTATTCTCTTGTCTTTGTTTGAACATCCACTGTCTAGCATTTGACATGATGTTCCTAATCTTTGGTAGCACCGGAGATATCCAAACTTGGTTAGAATTATACGAAAAATACAGGTGTATAGATTCTGAATCAAATCCTATCTAGGTTCGCCTTAAGGGAAGCACACACATTAAAATGCATGGATATGATGCTCAGATATCCTCTTTGTTTTGTTCCTGGTTCTTAGCTGCGTTATAGGTAAGTGATGTTGCTGAGGTTGTAAGGTTGGGAAAGGTGAAGGGTCACTTTTTACAGTAACATTCAAGTTACTACAAAGCCAGGAGGTAGTTGACAGTGTGCTTCCTGTTGCACTCCACTGTTCTAAAATGATACCCCTATTATTGCACCTTTCAGAGAAATATATTAAAGCCATAGCTGAGGTCCATAATTTAAGCATATCATTGGGTTGTACCTCATTCCCACAACCTCAGTTTCTGATCTCATGAACACCTTATACCTAATGCCCAGGACTCTGAAGGCTTTAACCCATGGGTCCTGCAGATGCAGGAGTTAAGGTAGGCAGCAAGGGTCAGGGTAGAGCCCCTTTTATTGTTTACTTTTGCATGAAAAGACACAATTCTGGTTTGATCACATCCATAGATTTGAACATTGCAGCAGAGATGATTTCTAACTCGGCAACTCCTCTTTGGGAGATTGGATGAAGAATACTCCTTTTATTATACTCTTAAGGAATAACTGTGATAGGAGTTTTCACTTATGTTTGTAGTGAAAAAGACACGTGCAGATCCTTTTGACAAAGCCAAGGGGCTTGTTCAGTTCTTTTATCTATCCCAAAGCTGCAGGGAGCCTCTGTTACTGTCACGCAGAGCTTAAAATCAACTGGAAAAAACAAGGACAGTGAAAACAGCAGATCTGTGCTGAATCACATTCGGTAAGGAGCATTCAGATGTTAGTAAGTCCTGTGTCTGCCACTTAATTGGATCAGTGATTTATTTTATCCCAACCTCTAGACCCAAATCATTTTTTATGAAAAATAAAAATAGCCCAATGTGACCTTGCCATTCACCTGAGTACTGAGTATCTTGGAGGGAAGGCAAGCACAGGCAAGGTTTTCACTGATGTATCTGCTCATACACTGTTTCCCTAATTACAATCCTTTATGGGGGACCAGATGGCCATTAATTAAAGAGGCTCTCCAAATAAGAGACCCCAATGTACAGAACCTCCTTGTGCCCTACATCTAGCAGATGCTCAGTTTAACTAGCCTCAGTTACAGAATCCAGGGTTATAGGGTACTTCTCTTTTGGGTAGGAGATACAGAACATAGAGATGGCCCGGAAAGGAGGGCACATCACATAAATAAATCCTTATTACCCAGTGGTGCATCCACTGAGGAACCGTCAGCACCCAGCTCTTTTGTATGTCTTCCGATGTAATGAGAATTCATATGTATTGATATGTACATACATGATCCTGAGGCAAAGTTGGTTCCCCAGTTTCCTTCTGAATCATCAAAGGAAGCTTAATTTACATTCAGTGTGACAACTGTGCTAAATGTTACTTTAAAAAATCAGTTTCAGGGCTTCCCTGGTGGCGCAGTGGTTGAGAGTCCGCCTGCCGATGCAGGGGACACGGGTTCGTGCCCCGGTCTGGGAGGATCCCACGTGCCGCGGAGCGGCTGGGCCCGTGAGCCATGGCCGCTGGGCCTGCGCGTCCGGAGCCTGTCCTCCGCAACGGGAGGGGCCGCAGCGGTGAGAGGCCCGCGTAACGCATAAAAAAAAAAAAAAAAAAAAAATCAGTTTCAGCTAATTCACAACTTCTTTATTGGCTGCACTCTTTGATGAGCTAGAACAATCCATTTCCAGACTCTGACAGATAATTCTATTTTCATTAGGTAGATGGCTAGTTAAGATCAGACACTTAAAGAACAAACTGATAAATATTCCTTTCACACATGGAAAAGTTCAATGATATCAGTCGGTTGGAACGTGACCCTTTCTTGCCTTGTCCAGACATACTTTTGGGAGATCAACTGATATGCAATGAGGAGAAGGATAATGGGGGATTACTGACATTATTAGTCTGTTTGTGCACAGCTGGAAAAAGCTATGATATATACTCTGGTAACAGAAAAAGAATATATATGGTGACAAGAGACTTGGTTCCAGGCCCAGCTCTTCCATTAAATACCCACATGACCCACAACTCAGTTTACCTACTGCAAAATTATGATGTCTACCCTTATATATCTCACAGGTTTATGAGAAGATCTTAGTTTGGGCTTCCCAAACTAAACAAGGATTCAAGTATAAGTAGTTTGTTTGAGAATAGAAGAATGGGGCCGTGAAACAGGGAAGGGAAGAAAGCAGGGATTAAAGGTAGCATTATTACACTAGCTACCACAGAGAGTGACTACGGCTTCAGCCTTGAAGGGAAAGTCTGGGAGGCAGTGTAAGACATCTGCTTCAGAGTGATCCCACCTGAGGGGTGAGGCGACACCAACTCCTGTCAGTCTTTGGTTGAGGGCTGTTAACACCTCGGTACGTCCTACCTGACACACAGGTTGGTAAAGTGGGCTTCACTATCCAGAGAAAATCCTCAGTGAAAGAAATGCAGGTGCTGGCAGTAGGGAGTTGGGGTAGGGTAGCATGCTCTGAAGTGGTAAGAGTAAAGAAGTGTAGGCATGATAGCATCTGCTACATTTAGTACAAGGGTATAAGTGAATGTATTTTTTTAGCATCTTTATTGGAGTATAATTGCTTTACAATGGTGTGTTAGTTTCTGCTTTATAACAAAGTGAATCAGTTATACATATGTTCCCATATCTCTTCCCTCTTGCATCTCCCTCCCTCCCACCCACCCTCCCTATCCCACCCCTCCAGGCGGTCACAAAGCACGGAGCTGATATCCCTGTGCTATGCAGCTGCTTCCCACTAGCTATCTATTTTATGTTTAGTAGTGTATATATGTCCATGCCACTCTCTCACTTCGTCCCAGTTTACCCTCCCCCCTCACCGTGTCCTCAAGTCCGTTCTCTACATGTGCGTCTTTAAGTGAATGTATTTTTTTTGTTTTTTTTGTTTTTTTGTATTAATAAAAGTTCTTAGTAATTATAAGCGTTAGAATTCTAGGTACCTGCTAATACCCATGAAAGTGATGACAAAAAGCCACATGGCTGGAAAAAATGGAAATGATTGTAATCATAACTCCTATCGAACACTTACTATATGTCAGATATCATGACATGTTTTAAATACGTTGATTCATTTAATCCTCCTTATGAGCTAAATATTGTTATTATCTCTATCTTATAAGACTGAAGTTCAGACAGCTGACATAACTCACTCAAGGTCACAGAGCTATTAAACTGCAGATCTGGGATTTGAACCCTGGCAGTCAAACTATGAAGTCCATACTCTTTTTTCTTTTTAACAAATTTATTTATTTTCACTTTTGGCTGTGTTGTGTCTTCGTTGCTGTGCATGGGCTTTCTCTAGTTGTGGCGAGCGGAGGCTACTCTTCGCTGCGGTGCGTGGGCTTCTCATTGCGGTGGCTTCTCGTTGTGGAGCGTGGGCTCTAGGCGCACAGGCTTCAGTAGTTGTGGCACGCCAGCTCAGTAGTTGTGGCTTGCAGGCGCTAGAGCGCAGGCTCAGTAGTTGTGGCTCGCTGGCTCTAGAGCGCAGGCTCAGTAGTTGTGGTGCAGGGGCTTAGTTGCTCTGAGGCATGAGGGGTCTTCCCTGACCAGCGCTCGAACCCGTGTCCCCTGCATTGGCAGGCGGATTCTTTTTTTTTTTTCATCTTTATTGGAGTATAATTGCTTTACAATGGTGTGTTAGTTTCTGCTTTATAACAAAGTGAATCAGTTATACATATACATATGTTCCCATATCTCTTCCCTCTTGCGTCTCCCTCCCTCTCACCCTCCCTATCCCACCCCTCTATGTGGTCACAAAGCACCGAGCTGATCTCCCTGTGCTTTGCGGCCGCTTCCCACTAGCTATCTATTTTACGTTTGGTAGTGTATATATGTCCATGCCACGCTCTCACTTTGTCACAGCTTACCCTTCCCCCTCCCCATATCCTCAAGTCCATTCTCTAGTAGGTCTGTGTCTTTATTCCTGTCTTACCCCTAGGTTCTTCATGACATTTTTTTTTGTTAAATTCCACATATATGTGTTAGCATACGGTTTTTGTCATTCTCTTTCTGACTTACTTCACTCTGTATGACAGACTCTAGGTTGGCAGGCGGATTCTTAACCACTGTGCCACCAAGGGAAGCCCCTGAAGTCCGTACTCTTAAAAGACTATATCCTACCTACAACCCTTGGGATAAGGGGCAGAGCAGCCTCTTTGGTGACATTTAAGATACCGTTTCCTTTAATTTTTCATTTATAACCAACTGCCTCAGCTGGTAAAGAGGATTTAAGATATCTTGCTGACGTTTTGTTTGCTGGTTTCTGGACCAGTGCCTTGAATATGACAGGAACCTCTGATCTATTTTTTACAGGTTACATTGCATAGAGCTCTGTAAAGGGAAAGAAATCACCTTGTTTTATGAACATGGCTCTCCTTATTGCAAGAAGATATTTTATAGCTTGACTCTTTCTCTAGTTCTCAATGGTCTTAGGCAAGCTGACCAATTTGGAAAATACTTTTTGTTTCACCTGTCACTTTATGGACAGTGGGGTGATTACATAAATACAATCAAATAAACTAAGCTTAATTTGCATGTCTCAATCCACTCAGGAGAAGCAGCATGGGGAAACCAGAGTGTTAAGGATTAGAAAATAATTCTCTATGTGCAGCCTATGATGAAGCTGACAGATGCTCACTGAAGGCATGACAAGTGCATATCTTATCTTAAAATTGTCTTCTGCAAGGACTTTGGTATAAGCCTTCTTACCGCTGCCCATGAAATGACAGTGTTGCAGTCAAGTTTCCCAAACGATGTGACAGCCATTAAATGCATGATCCATGGGAGGGGAAGGTAAATGGCATTGATCATTTGGAGGAACAGTAGAAGGTGCCGCATTGGGCCTGGGTACTCTGATGTTATTGATGGGCTGTGCTCAGTTGCTCCAAGAGGTAAGAATACTGTTCCTTTAACTCTCTTCCCCACCTGAAACAGCATCTTCAGTTGTCTCTTCTGTGCAGGTTTCTATCATCCTCTGAGACTAACCATACCAAACAGAACTCACCATCCTCCAACTCTTTTTGGGTTATTAGTGCTGATGGCTTTCTTCTCCTTGGCTCAAGGTCATGGTCCCTCCTTTTTCTCCTCTTCTCATGGATTGACTCTCTTCAATTCCCCACACCTGGCTTCTTCTCTGTAACTAATCCTAATTGCAAACCTTCTCTGACCTGAGCCTTCATTCTTACTTCGAGAGCCCAGTCTGCATACTGAGACAGCGGAAAGTATTATAAGCCAAACATCTTTTCTAAACTCTCTGCCTTTTAAGACCATACATGATATAACATGGCTATATTTCTCCATCCTGATTTCTGCTTTATCCAGGCAAGTCCCTATTCTGACCTGCAATCCTACCAGGTTCTCACCTCTCTGCCTTTGTGAGCCTTATTCATTCCACCTGAACTATTCTTGCCTCTTGTATCAATACACGCTCATGTAAAACCTATCCAACTTTTTTTTTTTTTTTTTTTGCAGTACGCGGGCCTCTCACTGTTGTGGCCTCTCCCGTTGCGGAGCACAGGCTCCGGACGCGCAGGCTCAGCGGCCATGGCTCACGGGCCCAGCCGCTCCGCGGCATGTGGGACCTTCCCGGACCGGGGCACGAACCCGCGTCCCCTGCATCGGCAGGCGGACTCTCAACCACTGCGCCACCAGGGAAGCCAAACCTATCCAACTTTTAAGTTCTTCTCCATGAGACCTGCCTGTCTATCATAATCCACTATGCTTCGTACTATCTGCAATCACTCTTTTGAATAGGTACTTATGTATACATTATATTTATATTATAGATACGCTTCATTTACGAATCTCATCTCAAGTGAATTGTAAACCTCCTGAAACAGGAACTGTAGCTTACATTTCTCCTGAGTTCTCACAATTCCTAGCAGAGTGGCAAGTCTAGACAGCCTCACCATTAAGGTTGGTGACAACCTGGACGTTGTTTACTACGATGTGCCAGTATATCTGTGATGCAGCCATTGAATACTTCTTTATAAAAAAAACACTTAAATGTGTGGGGTTTTTGATTTGTTGTTTTGGTGTGACCTTAAGTTTGTATCCCTTAGCTTGGAAAAAAAAAAAGACCCCATCTGTGGCAGAAGGTAATGTGTGGATGTTGCAGGTAGTTAGAGATTTGCTGAGGAAACTCATCACATGTAAATTTTAAGTTACACTAAGCCAGAGGTTAGTTACCATTGGAAATACCTGCTAGGAGGACGGATGTTGCTGTCTTCCATAGACTGAATATTTGTGTCCCTCCAAATACTGAAACCTAATGCCCAATGTGACAATATTAGGAGGTGGGGAGTTTGGGAAATCATTAGGTCATGACAGTGAAACCCTCATGAATGGGATTAGTGTTCTTATAAAGGAGACCCCATAGAGCTCTCTAGCCCCTTCTGCCATGTGAGGACACAGTCTAATGTCTGTGGATGTTTTGTTGGATGTCTATGAGCCAGGAAGTAGATCTTCACTAGACTCAGAATCTTCTGGTGCCTTGATCTTGGACTTCCTGGCCTACAGAACCGTGAAAAATAAATGTCTGTTTATAAGCTACCCATCTATGGTATTTTGTTATAGCAGCCCTAACAGACTAAAACAGTATATTTTTAGGACTAGATTGAAAATTTACCTCATTCTTATAGTAAGAAAAGCTATGGGGCTCTATGCTTTCAGTAATAACACATTGTTTGATTTTCTGCTGAGAAGCAGAAAAGATCGAGATAGGAAACTCAAAAGGAGAAACTGTCTTGCCTACTCTTTTCTCATTCGAGACGTTCTTTCCCTGAAATCTTAGAAAGTGCAAAAGAATAAAAGCTGTTTCCACCTGAGAAAAAGAGCCCGTAACTCTTTTATTGGTAAGTCAAAGAGAAATCCTGAAGCCCTGTACTAGTCAGGAAGGAAATTTGATTTAAAAATAAAGATTTAGAGTGAAGTGGAAAATTCTAATTATGTCTGAGAATAAGACCAAGATTTAGTTAAACTGTAGTTGATAACAGGGATTATTTCAAAAGACAAGAAATTATATATATAGATATATTTCATTTTCTTTAAATGATTTTGTGTGCCTGATCTTTAAGCATATCTGAACCTACTACTTAAAATAAAATAGACCAGCAAAGTGTAATATTTTTTCTAAAATGTAAAGTCCTAGAAATCCACAATTTTTGTTGTAGTCTAAGGTAAGCATACCTAACAGTTTAAATTTGATCATTCAAACCACTTACCCAAGTGTCTTACTGCCACCTGTTGTTCATGAATCTAAATTACATGAAAAGTGCCTGAAGGGTATCTGATTCTCTTGAGGGTTGAACTACATGTAAAGTGACATTGGCCATCTATATTGACATCTCAGTAGCTATGGGTCATAACTTTATAAGAGATCTGGATATGTAATTCTCAAATGAGATAATATTTAGACGAGACAATTGTGGTAAGAGGATGAAGGCTTAGATTTTATCCAGCTTGGGAAAATCACTTCTCAAACCTCAGTTTCCTCATCTATAAAATGAAATGACGATAATGCCCTTCCGTACAGAGGTGTTGTGAGAATCCAACTGGAGACTATTGTGTGAGAAAGTTTTATAAAACTGTATATAGCATGTGCCTACGCAGTGCTGCCTATGTGTAATGGTGAATAGCAGGTGAAACAGAATGTTGTCATGGGCTCAATGAATATTAAAAGGCTGCAGTTTGCCTTCTCATGCTGGGTTGTCTCCTTTTGTTTCCCTTGTGCTGTTCCAATATCTTGGGAGACTCTATGTGTTTGCCTACCCTTAAACCTCTCAGCATGATATGAGATTTTTTCCAGAATCCTCCCTAACCTAGAAACTCCACCTAATCCCTCATGATTATACAGAGTCCACAGGGCCTTTCACTATGTTTTCTGGAGGAAGGGGAAATAGGTCTCTATCCTTCCAGGCCATAGTTAATTAAAAAGAGGAGTTAGAAGCCCTGGATTCTTGCCCCACCTCTACCAGTCTCTCACCATGCAACCTCTTATAAGTGATTGATTTAACTTCTTTATGCCAGTATTTCCTCATATATAAAATGGAAATAATAATTTTTATCTGCTTCACAAGGGTGGTAGGCTGATAATAGCCCTCCCCTCTCCAAAAAATATCCACACCCTAAACTCTGGAACTTGTGAGTGCTACCTTATATGGCCAAAAACCAGAGGAAAAAAACCAACAAAACACCACCACCAACAAAAAAGAGTCAGATGTGATCAAATTAAGGATTCGAAGAAATTATCCTGGATTATTTGGCCCTAAATGTAATCATACATATCCTTATAAGAGGGAAAAAGAGGGAGATTTTATAATACACAGGAAAGGAAGAGGTAATGTGACCACAGAGTTAGAGATTAAAGTGATGTGGTTAAAAGTCAAGGGATTCTGGCAGCTTCCAGAAGCTGGGAGAGTCAAGGAATAGAAGATTCTCCCCTAGACCCTTTAGAGGAAGTGTAACCCTGTCAACACCTTGATTTCAGCCCAGTGATTTTGATTTCAGACTTCTGGTCTCCAGAGCTGAGAGGGAATAAATTTATGTTGTTTTAAACCACCAAGTATGTGGTAATTTGTTATAGCAGCCACAGTAAACTAATATAGGGAGTATGAAGATTAAAAGCTCCTGGTGCATAGAAGACAACCAATGAATGTTGAACTGAATTCAGGTAAAGTGACAGATGTGGAAAACACGAAGTGCCATACATTTGTAAAGGGTAGTCATCATAATTTGATTTTGGGTCCCCTAAATGTTGGCCCTCAGGAATTCATATTTAGTGAGTGAAGACATTGCTCCAATGATGCTGGGTTGTTTAAAATCAATGGAGGCAGTTGAGAAAATATAGGTAGAAGGCAGTTAACTATCCAAATTATTGATGTGAACCCTGGAGTGGTGTCCTGTGTATTTAGACTCATCTGATCCATTAGGTTTGGAAAATATAGTCTGTGTGGTCTCCCAAGAGTTAATGTCCAGGATCTCTAACTGCTCTAATTTCTAGGGCAGTGGTTCTCAATTGGAGGTGATTTTTTGCACCCCGCCCCCCGGCCCCGCTCAGAGAACATTGGTAATATCACAATATATTTTTGGTTGTCACAATTTTGGTGGGGGAAGCTACTGGCATCTAGTGGCTGGGGGCCAAGGATGGCTAAACATCTTACAATGTACAGGACAGTCCTCTACAACAAATACTTATCTGGCCTAAAACATTAAGAGTGCCGAGGTTGAGAAATCCTGCTCTGTGGGGAGAGAAAACTAGTAGCAGCCTAACTCATTCCCTCTGTTTTTCGATTTATTTCTTCTGGGTTAGAACAGAGGAATTTTAAAACAGTTTGTTCAGGACTTCCCTGGTGGTGCAGTGGTTGGGAGTCCGCCTGCCAATGCAGGGGACACAGGTTCAAGCCCTGGTCCAGGAAGATCCCACATGCCGCGGAGCAACTAAGCCCGTGCGCTACAACTACTGAGCCTGCGCTCTAGAGCCAGCGAGCCACAACTAGTGAGCCCACGTGCCACAGCTGCTAAAGCCCATGCACCTGGAGCCCATGCTCCGCAACAAGAGAAGCCACGGCAAGGAGAGGCCTGCACACCACAACGAAGAGTGGCCCCCGCTTGCCACAACTAGAGGAGGACCGTGTGTAGCAATGAAGACCCAACGCAGCCAAAAATAAATAAATTTATTAAAAAAATACAGTTTGTTCAAGGCTGTGGGATTTGGTGGGATAGTGAGCCCATCAGACCCCTTCTCTGGATGGCTTTGCTTCTCTGCATGGTTTACAGTCAGAAGAAGGAGAAGTTTTGGAGCTCTTTGCAAAACTCTTAGTGCAAGGAGCAGTTCTCCTGGGAAGAGGAGCTGAGCCAGAGCTTGGTATTTCCCTCCATACCGGGGCTTGGATCAGTAGCTTAATTCCTGACGGCCTGCAGGTGATCATGCTCTCACAGTCACCGGGGCCCCCATATATTATTTAGAATCAGAATGTTTGTTTATGTTCCTAGACAAAATGGATCTGGCACTTCTGTTGCACTGCAGTAAAAGGTTAGAGCTTACATAAGCCAGGTAAAGGCAAAGTCAAGGTGACTCTATTTTATGTATCACATTAACATAGAACTGTAAATCCTCGGGGCACACTTCAGGAATCCAAGGAAGCCGTGGCTATCTGCCTAGAAAAGGGAAAAGATGCATGCAATTTAGAGAAATAACGTAGATAACGAGAACTGTGTAGAGCCTTGGCATCTCTCCCATCTGGAGTTTACCTCTGTTGTGGAGCAGTCTGTAAAGGAATTGCGGCAGGACCAAGTTGGATGGACCAACTGTGTCCACTTCTCTCTTTCTGCTTTTGGTTCCCCTGTGCTAACCAGAAGGTACTTATGTTATCATTGCTTCATTTTTCCTGATCTTCGAGAGTTCAAAAAAAGTGCAAGCTAGGTCTTTCCTTGGCTATCCAACCCACTTTGACAATGAATTGCTCCACTAGACAATTAGCTTTGTGAGGGCAGGGACGCTTGTCTTACTTCTTTATTGAATATTCAGTACCTAGCATGGTGTCTGGTGCATAGTAGGTAATACAAAAAATATTTGTTGGATAAATGGATGAATGAACTCTCAAGTTTTTTTTTTTTTCCTTTCTGCAACTGAGGCCCATATTCTCTGATTTGCATCTTTGGTGGAGTGATTGGCCAGATGACCTATATCCATTCACAAATATCTGTTGAGTGTCTCCTTGAAAGCGTGTTTTAAACTTAATCACACATCAGAATCTTGTGGCGGGCTTGTTAAAACACAGATTGCTGGGCCCCAGCCCCAGAGTTTCTGATTTACTTGGTCTTGGCTTAAGAATTTATATTTCTAACAAGTTCCCAGGTGATGCCAGTGTACTCTAAAGTTTCCAGAGGTGGGGGGATACTTTGAGAACCACTGCCCCTAGGTTTATGGTATGGTTATGTGTAGCCGACCCGATCTGGTCACAGCTGAGAACACAACGCTATTGATTAGCTCTTCTGATGGAGAGGAAACAGCATGAAGTAAAAATAAATGTTCAACCTTACAAATAATGTTTTAAATGCTAACTAAAAAATAATGAGCCCCCTGGCCCAAGCAGACTGGTAAAGAAAAAGGAGACTATTCAATATAAGCAAGAGAGTGGGTACTTCATACTTTACTTGGGGGAATTTACTTTGGCGCAGCCTTCTCCTCATTGGCTATTTTCTTTCTTATCCTTCAGATCTGAGCTTAATTGCCCCTTCCTTAGAGAAGCCTTCCATGCTTGCCTAATCCCAAGAAAGATTTTTCTTTTCCTTCATAGTGTTTGATGTTATAAATCCCTATAAGTATTTATTAATGTTTTTACTGGTTTAATGCCTCCTGTCCCTACTATACTATCAATCCCTGGAAGATGGGGTCCATATCTATTTTGTTCATTGCTCTACCTCTAGCACCTAGCACTATGTCTGGCACCTAGTAGGACGTCACTTCCTCAATTAATATCTGTTGCTCAGTGCTTTTTGTAGTTGAGGAACATTGTAAACAATTTAAATGGCCAGCAATAGGTAGGTGGTTAAAAACATAAGGTACATCCAGTCAGTGGAGTGTTTAGCATCCACTAAATATATTATAGAAATTTATCTGTTGACATGTAATGATGCCAAGAAATATGGGGGATGATAAAAGCGGGTTTCAAAACAGCAATCTGGCATAATTTGGGGAAAAGAAAGATTTCTCTTTGACTCTAAGATGCCATGACTGTAAGACACGTCATCTATATGATAACCCTAACCATGTTCATGAGGGAGGCACTACCACATCAACTGTGAACATCCATTGGGAGGTAGGGCCGAAGTCTGGAAACATTAGCGTGTGAAATGTCTCGACCTGCTTTTGAGTCCTGGGTCTGCTGAGTAACCTTGGAAGATATACATAATCTTGCTCTTTTTCATTTGTAAAATGGAGATGGTCATACCTACCTCAATTGTTCAGAAATGGCATGGTGCGTGTGAAAGTTCTTTGCAACTGTGAACGGCTCTTCAAATGTGAATTGTTATTATTAGTGCATATTCAGTAGCCACATTTCATCTTGCTTAAATAGTGCCAGGTACCAAGGGACTGCCTTGTATTAATGTCATTCTTGAGTGCTTTTTCTGATTTGAGTTAGAAATTATGCCTTTTTTTGTAGGGTGTGTAATCTATAAAAATATCGAATCACTATGTTGTATACTAGCAAATAATATAATATTCATATTATAAAAAAGAAAAAAGAATAAATACCATAAAAAGGAAAAAAAGAATAAATAAATTAAAAAAAGAAAAAATAGAAAAGGAATAAATGCCATACAAGGAATCTTGAAAAAACAAAACAAAAAGAAATTATGCCTTTTGATGCCCCCTAATCCCTGCAAAAATCTATCTGGAAGCACCGCCAACTGCAGGGGTCACCAGAGCAGGAACTGAGAGGAGAGAGCATATGTTATGGGCTAAAAAAATATTTTAAATTGTGAATATAGCATTATTGGGGACCGAAGTATAAGTGTACAAAGAGGTTGTCTGGATATATGACTTGGTTTAGCGATTCAGATCATTCCAAAAGAACTTGAGATGCTGTGGGCACAATGGTCAAATAAATTGAACAAAAGAAAAAGGAAAATGCCATATATTTTACTACTAGAGTACTCAGAAATTCGCAACATATACTCGAACATTAAAGGCTATGAGAAGTCCTGCAGTAAAGGTGCCTGTTTATGTCTGTTTATTCCAGCATTTTCCAGACAAATTTGACTTTTTCCCCCTTGTAACACTTGTTAACATTCTAGATGAACACATGCTGGGCAATATTGCCTTAGGTGATTATCCCAGGAATAACTGGTCTCCCATTAATGATACGATGTAAAAGAAACAAAGTAACAATTAATGCCCTGGCTCCGACTCTCACGAGTGGCAATATTGGTTTTATGAAAGCAAAAACAAATGGCTGGGTCTGAGCAAATGTATGTGTGTGAATTGAGGCAGAGGGAGAATAAGGACCGTGGGTGGGTTTGCACATATTACTGAAAAATCTCTGGAATTAGCAGGGGCATTGATAAGAACATATAGTTCAGATATTTATACTGATACATGCAAAAACAGACCAGAGAGGAAAAGTCACTCGCTTGAGACCAACATATCTCCCACCTACCACCTACCACTTTAGTTTTTCCTACTATGCCATATTGCTTTCTGATGTTCCCAGGTAGAGAAGAAAAGGGTTACAAAAGAGTGGAAGAAACATTATTTTTCCGTGTTTAACAGTACTTTGTAGGGTAAAAAAGAGTTTGTCATTTACTATTTGAGTTTCATAGAGCCCCCATTAGGAAGCAAGACAGGGGTTACTCTGTACAGATTCCTAAGTGGGTCAAAAATCTGAATAGGTGAACTGACTTGCCTAAGAGCCCATGGTTAGTAACAGGCCTAGGACTAGGACCCAAGTGGGCTGCTTATTCTGTTTGCCACCTCAGCACATATACCCCATATCCATTCTCTGCCCTGCTCTGTGCATTTAGAGACTAACTCCAGCAGAATATATAGCCTAGGTCCTTTGCTGGCTGGTTTCCAGTTGGGATCAGCCAATGGGAGGTTGCTGCAGGATACTTAAAGGTGGGAAGAGATAGAGCTCAAAATATTCCTTCTCTGCTTCTTCTCTATTTGGTGCCATTTCCTTGGTGCCATGACTCCAGCTTCTGGCAGGCAGCTCCCCCTTCAAGTTTCTAGTACTATTTCCTCCTCTTACTTCTTCACCTTTAGGGGTGACGGTGGAGTTCTGGTGTTGCTAGTCTCTGGGTACCTCATCATCCCTTTATCCGCTCTCTTTATTAGAATTTCTCTGAATATCTGGGGTGAATTCTGTTTCCTGCTGAGACCCTGTCTGACACAGTGTGTCGTGTCAACTCAACATCCACTGCTTTTCCCCTCCACCTTCTGCCTCAGTAACATGGGAGCAGGGACTAGAGATATTTTCCAAAGCAATATTCATGTGCTCCAAAGATGATAGAAATAGACACAGAAACTGAACACTCAGGAGAAAGTATGCTTTTGCATTGCCCCACCTGATCTTGGAGCCAGTTTTGCCAGGGAAGCATTTTTTTAAAAAATTGTGACTAAATACATGTAACATAAAATTTACCATATTAACCTCTTTAGATGTACAGTTCAGCAGTGTTAAGTACATTAACCTTGTTATGCAACCGATCTCCAGAACTCTTTTCATCTTGTAAAACCAAAACTCTATACCCATTAAACAACTCCCCATTTTCCCCTCCCCCAGCCCCTGGCAACCACCACCATTTTAGTGTCCCCATGAATTTGACCGCTCTAGGTACCTCTTATAACTGGAATCATACCATATTTGTCCTTCTGTATCTGGCTCATTTCATTTAGCATAATGCCCTCAAGGTTCTTCAATGTTGTAGTATGTGTCAGAGTTTCCTTTTTTTTAAGGCTGAATAATATTCCATTGTATGTATATATCACATTTTGTTTACACATTTATCTGTTGATGGACACTTGGGTTGTTTCTACCTTTTGGCTGTTATGAGTAATGTTGCTGTGAACATGGATGAACAAATATCTTTTCAATACCCTGCTTGCAATTCTTTCGGTAATATACCCAGAAGTGGACTTGCTGGGTCATATGGTAATTCTATTTTTAATTTTTTGAGGAACCTACATATTGTTTTCCACAGCGGCTGCACCATTTTGTATTCCCACCAACATTTCACAAGGATTCCGGTTTCTCCACATCCTTTGCAATACTTGTTATGTATGTATTTATTTATTTGATAATAGCCATCCTACTGGGTGTGAGGTGGTAACTCATGGTGGTTTTGATGAACATTTCTCTAATAATTAGTGATGTCGTGCATCTTTGCATGTGCTTGTTGGTCATTTGTTTATCTTTAGAGAAATGTCTATTCAAGTCGTTTGCCCATTTTTTTGTTTGTTTTTGCGGTATGTGGGCCTCTCACTGTTGTGGCCTCTCCCGTTGCGGAGCCCAGGCTCCAGACGCACAGGCTCAGCGGCCATGGCTCACGGGCCCAGCCGCTCCGCGGCATGCGGGATCCTCCCAGACCGGGGCACGAACCCGTCCCCTGCATCGGCAGGCGGACTCTCAACCACTGCGCCACCAGGGAAGCCCTGCCCAATTTTTAATAGGATTGTTAGTTTATTTTTATTATTGAGTTGTAGGAGCTCTGTATTTATTCTGTATATTAATCCCTTAACAGGTATATTACTTGCAGATATTCTCTCCCATTCTGTAGGTTGCCTTTTCACTGTTGATTGCATCTTTTAGATGCATAGAAGTTTTAAATTTTGATGTAATCCAGTTTATCTCTACTTTTGTTGCTTGTGCTCTTGGTGTCATATCCAAGTAATCATTGCCAAATCCAATGTCATGAAGTTTTCTATGTTTTCTTCTAAGAGTTTTATAATTTTAACTCTTACATGTTTAGGTCTTTGATCCATTTTAAGTTCATTTTTGTATGTAGCATAAGGTAAAGTTTCAATTTCATTTTTTGCATGTTGATATTGAGTTTTCTCAGTGCCACTTGTTGAAAGACTGTCCTTTCCCCATTGAATGGTCTTGACAGCCTTGTCAGAAATCATTTGAGCATATATATGAAGGTTTATCTTTGGGCTTTCTATTCTATTCAATTGGTTTATGTCTTTCTTTACGTGCCAGCAAAACTTTTATGGAGAGCTCTAAATAATTTTTATTTTTGTAGTATGGTGCTGGCTCCCCTCACCCTTTGAATTATGGGGTGGGGTAGCAGCAACTGGGTCAGGGGAGGAATCAGGTGGTAATACCAGGGAATGTGAAGAAAACCTGTTAGCTAATGGCAACATTAACAGTAGTGTACTCAAGGAGAAAGCAGTCTAACCGGAGAAACAAAATGGGCAACTTTACAAAGGAGCTCACTCATGGGTACAAATCCTTTAATGGTTCAAATTCCAGAAGCTGACATTTAGATCAACTTTGGAAACTTGGTTTGCATTTTCCTGTAGAAAGAAGGCATGTATGGTGCCTTCCTTCTAAAGCCAGATCATAAAAGACAATTTAACCCAGGATATGTTTGAAATAGTGGCTATTAGTAATAAAAAAATATGATAGTGGTAAAATGGAATACCATTTTACCATTTTACTCTTTGAAAGACAATGAATGGAGATAATACTTTGTTTGGTGTGTTTTGAAGGCTAGTCCTGGAGCAAAAACAAATTGAGTTTGAGGATCAAAGAGGACATTGGTGAAGACTTGGAGAGTCTGAATGAACCTTGCCAGACTATGGAGCAGAGTGATAAGGGAAGGACTTTGAGGTGAGGTAAGTGTCCTTCTTTCTAGCTAGTATGACTTAGATTCTTTGAGCTTCTACTTCCTTATCTATAAAATGGTAACAGTAGCACCTACGTTTTGGGAGATTAAATGAAATTCTGGATGCTTAGCACATATCATAGTACTTGGTCCATAGTAGGCACTTAATAAACACTGTTCCCTTACATTTTAAGGGCTTTAGAAGTTAATGGCACCAGTTCTGATGCTGGTGTATCCATAGCACCATCCCTTGACCCCATTATTTAAAGTTATTAGAGGAATGACTAGTTAGAGCTATATGGCTGAGTGGTGGAGAGGTTTATTTTCTGGTATAACGGATCAAGAGCTGGCCTAGAGAGGAGATATAGGAAGGGGGTGGAAGATAGTGTATGTGTGTATGAAAGAATTTCCTGGCGAGACTGCGTGGAGGAACATGGGGAGTACTTTAAGTGCACATTTTCCCTGAGGTTGGAGAAAAGGATATGGCAGGTGAGGGGACACAGCACCAGGTATGTGTCTTTCCATATATGAGAGTGCTTAATGTATTTAATAAAACTGTTTTTAAGTAACCCATTAGCTCACATGTACTGAATTAGCTCACATGTATCTAACTTATAATGTATCTAATTGTTGTACTAGTTACAATTTTACCCAAATCTTAATAAAGCAGACCTGGCCTGGCTGCCATTTGGTAGTACTCTATGAGTAAACAGTTTAGGTGGATACATGCACTTAAAAAGTATTGCAAGTTCCACATTCTTCAAATTTGATTTTTGTTTTCATTCACTGGAATGCTGAGCTGATCTAAAATAGGTGAGGTTTGACTGTGGTACAAAGAGATTACAGCTGGAGGTGATGCGGGGACTATAAGGTAAGCAGGGTGGGGTAGAAGAATATGGGGAATACCTCCTGGAGGCTATGTGTTTTGGGCTGGGCCTTGAAGAGAGTGATGGGGGATGAATCATCAAGGGAGTGGAATGTCGTGTTAAAAAATGCTAATGGGAGATGTGTTTGGGTTGGCTCAAGAAAATATCTTAGCCCACCAAGAAGAGATGGGTGAGGTGAGGGTGCTAGAGGCTGGACTAAGGCACATGGATTTAACTCAGGAGGCCATAGGGTACCACTATGCAATGTTGCAATAGGGAGTGACAGGATGTGGGTAAAAATACCATATAACCATGGTCATGGCCATGGTTTACTTTGGTGATTCTCAAACCTAGCTTGAGAAATACAGATGCCCAGGTGGCATCCCCCAAAATTCTGATTCAAGGGATAGGTCTGAGAAAGGTGGGCATAGGGAGTCAATGGTGACATGTGAGACGGATGAGGTTCATGGCCAGAACTAGGGATCAAAGTCCAGAAACCTGCTTGTGTCCAAAGTCTGTGAACATAACCACCACTCGTGTTGATAGTTCTCATATTGTTGCCTCTTCCTGGGATACCTTTTCTCTCCATCTCCTTGAAAATTCTGCCCATTATTCAAGGCCCAACTGAGCTGTACCTTTCCCTGAGAAGCCCTCCCTGGTCCATGTCTCCCTCCCAACTGCTGTAACCTCTCCTGTGATTAGTATGAGACAGGATATGAAGAGACCATAGGACTAGATTTCAGAAGGGAATTGGAGGAACTCAGCCAATCACAGGACATGATAATAAGGGAAGGATCTGAAGGGCAGAATGGAAGTTACAGAACAAGAAGAGGTTGATGATATCATCCTCATTCCTTCATTTATTCTTCACATTCTTGAAATGTATTGGAGCTCGTGTGTGTCTGCTTATGTGGAATTACAGATTATGTTTTCTAGTTTTAATCAACCTAAAACAAAAAGAGCAAATAGTTTAAAATTTTTCCTGCAAATAAACCAGGGATTAAGGAGAAACATACTGTACACACAAGAGAACAATAAGAAAATGGCAGAACTAAAGCCATTCTGCTCCTAGAAGGTTCTATTCCTAGAATAAGCTTGTTGTCAGTCATACCACCAAATCAAAACAGCAACAATCTAATTAATAAACTGATAAGAAGTGGGCTAAAAAAATTTGCCAAAAGTCTTTGTGAAGTATCTTTTTTTGGGTTATGACAGCCATTAATACCAAGAATTGAAATTATTGAACTTAGAATTGGGACTTCAGATAGCTAGAGAATGAAGAATCAAACTAAGATTTAACAAAGTTTATTAAATCACTTGCTCTCTGTAAAGGCATGATTTTACTACTTTTTTTTTCAGTGAGAGCAAAAAGATTTTGGAGTGTATTTATACATTATTTTGAAACATGGTCAATTTCATCTTTTTTGGGTACACTTTCAGATTTCTTTTTTGTGTTGTTTTATAAGATACACAATGTAGTAGTACAGTAGCACATTTAATTATAAATATAACTTGAAAACCATTGCATTAAGCAATGACATAGTTTCAGTGAGGAGCATGGGGAAAGGTTACTACCCATTGAAAGGGCTTTTTCTGCCCAGAGACACAGAAGAGGCAACCACCAAACTGAGCCTATTTTAGGATTGGGAGAGGGTTCAAGAATATTGGGGTAGAGCAGGGCGTGGTAGTAATACCCGAGAGAGGTGGGAGCCATGGAGATGGGGCTGATGCTAATCCATATTGCGTCTTTGTATAAATTTTAGAAAAAGGTACACCTTCCTCCAAGCAGACGCAGCCCATACCAGGGTTCATGGCCCCCACTGGTGGGCACTCTTGTGCAATGCATAACCTGCACAGCTGTATACAGTGGCCCTGCATGAGAATACTTAATAAGTGGCAGATTCACTTAAAAAGCCTCCCCAAGTGATTCTTTTAATTTTTACTGACATATAGTTGATTTACAATGTTGTGTTACTTTCTGGTATACAGCAAAGTGATTCAGTTATATATATATATGTATATATATATATATATACACACACATATATATTCTTTTTCATTATAGTTTATTACAGGATATTGAATATAGTTCCTTGTGCTATACAGTAGGACCTTGTTGTTTATTTGTTTTACATTGTAATTTGTATCTGCTAATTCCAAACTCCTAATTTATCCTGCCCCCGCCTTTCTTCTTTGGTAACCAAAAGTTTGTTTTCTGTGAGTCTGTTTCTGTTCTGTAAATAAGTTCATTTGTATCATTTTTTAAATTCCATATATAAGTGATACCATATGATATTTGACTTTGTCTGGCTTACTTCACTTAGTATGATAATCTCTAGGTCCACCCACGTTGCTTCAAATGGCACTATTCTTTTTAATGGCTGAGTAATATTCCATCGTGTATATGTACATCGTCTTTATCCATTCATCCGCTGATGGGCATTTAGGTTGCTTCCATGTCTTGGTGATTGTAAATAGTGCTGCTGTGAACACTGTGGTGCATATATCTTTTCAAATTAGGGTTTTCTCTGGCTATATGCCCAGGAGTCTTCCCAAATGATTCTGATGACCAGCCGAAGTTATGAACTACTAGCTTACATAATACTATGTTTACTTATTTATTGTATGAACTTTGTAGAATTCTTAAGAGAAATGCATTTTAAAAACTGGTCTATAATTCTGACATCTCACTAAACTTGCCTTGCCACCAATGCGTTTGATTTAGGGAATGTTTATAACCAATGATCTGGCTGTGTGACCCTGGTTTAATCACTTTCCTTCTCTGAGCCTCAGTTTCTTCAGTTATAAAATGAAAAGAGTTGAACTAGATGATCTAGAAGGTCCTTTCCAGCCATAGCACCGTATGTTCAATGCATTTTGCTGCTTATCGATGCATGAAAATTCTCTGACAGGCAGCCTGTGTAGCTACATTTTACTGGCTGGCTTTGGCTCATTTTCCTGAGAGGGTTGAAGGCATATGTTCACTTTAACTCTGTTTTTAGAGAGGGGCCATTTTTACCATTAACTGCACTGTCTTCCTCTTGCAAGTGTCTAGCAGGCATCTCTAAAGTAGGGTTGCGGTACAGGCAGCATTTACAGCCAACCAGAATGGCAAGTACAATTGTTTGATTATCCTTCATATAACTATATGCTTAATTGAATACCATATTTACTCATATATCTTGTAAATTATTCAAAAACTTTTCTTTCCTGCCTGCTCCAGTAGAAAGCTGTGAAGCCAAAGGTCTAGCTTCAACAATTTGGAAGCTTGATCAGAGCAGCTAAAGATCTGTGAAAAGTGGTTTTTGAGCTTTTTCACTTTCAGTCACAAAGTGTCATCAGATCTCCTTTAGATGCTCTGCCCAAACTCTCAGAAGAGTTTCTGCTTCAGCTGACAAGCAATAAACCCTAATTGGAAGGCAAAAATATAGTGGGAGAAATGGTGCTTTCTTCTCAAAATTGGGGGAGGGGAGGGAAATGTGGGCAGATAGGCAAACAAGCCAAGGAAGTTTGGTCTTCCCAACAATGACATCTAATACTTATAACCAATTAACTAGTTATGTGATCTTGGAAAAATGACTTCCACTCTCTAAGCCCCAGTCTCCTTAGTTGTAAAATAAGTTCATTTGAGTTCAAGGAGCTCAAGAAATGTACAGAGCGCAATCAGAGGAATTTTTTCACTTATCCTTTTATTATTATTCCTGGAGACAGAAACATGACCCCTCTCTTCAGGTAATTCAGGCTTCATATGGTTCAAGCTTTTCCCTGAACTACCAAACCTAGTCACCTTATTTTAAAAACAGAAATATATGCTAAGATTTACATAGCTTATATTGGTTTCGTATTCCTATGTGCCTAACCGCTTTGCCAGAAATTCAATTCTCTTCAGCTACAATTAACACCTATTTCCAGTCAATAACTAACTTGTCCATAATTGAGATGCCCCCCACAAATAGCTAATCAGTCTTTCAAGGTGTATTCAGGGAGCTAGTGATTGGTTAGACCAGAGGCTTTAAAGCAAGTTTAGTGGACAACTGAATCAGTTGGGGAGCTTATTAAAATTGAAATTCCCGGGCCCCACTACCACAGATTCAGCTCCAGGGGGTTTGGGTAGCACTTAGGAATCTAATATTTTAACATGCACTCCAGATGACTTCGCTACAAGTGATCAGTGGTCCAAAATTGGAGAAACACTTCACTTAAAAGATTGTAACGGAGAGAGGCTATCATCTAATGGTAGTCCCTGCTTTCCATTTCTCTGGCCCCTGGACTATCTTGTTTCTGCCCCTCAATGCAGTGTCTTTGTGAGAGAAGCAGGGACGGTGATAGCAAATTCTGTTTTCTTCAGGTTCAAAGAGGTGATGTGACTTCTCCAGAGGCCCCAGCCAGTGGAGAAGGAACAGTACTGGAGTTTCCTCTCCCAGCTTGGAGCTGATCTCCGAGGCCAGACTTCTTAGAGCAATCTTACCCTAAGATTGCTTCTTATGTTCTTCAGCATAAGAACAGGCCAGGATGGAAAGCAAGCCAATGCAATAACGTTAGTCCTTTTACCTACTAGCTGGCCTGGGTAATTCCACTGACCAGTTAGGTTTGATGGGGAACAAAATGGAACCATTGATAAATAACACATTGCCCTCAGATGCTTGCTGCAGCTTTCACTGCTAAAGGATGATCTCTCCTGTCCTCTGGCAGCTGGCGTGAGCAGATGAACTGGGGGCAGGAGCCTTTGATTCCACAGTTTTGGTCTCGTGGAGTTAAGGCAGCATGGAAAGGACGACTCTTAGTCTTGGGCACTAAGAGAACCTAAGGCATATGTTGGATACCATTCCCATATACCAAGATTTAGGTAAAAAGAAGCATCAACTGATCTTGAATAAAAGTTGTGCTGCCAAAAAATGCTTGAAAAATCTATGATATCATCCCACCGCCTCATTTTACAGGTGAGTCAACTAAGATCTAGAGAGCAGACATGACTTGTTTAAGATCTCTTCAAACTTTTAAATATTCACCATTGATTTCAATTGTTACTCTTAAAATAGCTTTTAGGAGGAAAGTATATTAATAATAGCTAATCTATTTGAGTATTCATTGCATATTCTATGTGCTTCATATTTAATCCCGACAGCAAAACTGTAGGGTAGATAACGTTATTACCATCCTCATTTTATAGATGAAGGAACTAGGCACAGGGAAATTAAGCAAATTGCCCAAGGCCTCACAGATAGCCTTAGAGTTGTGATTAGAATGCTGAGAGTCTGACTCCAGAAACTATGAGCTTAACCAGTACACACCCTGCCTCTCAAACACAAGCGGTAGGATCACCAAAATAATCTTCATCAAACTCTCCCCATCCTGTCAATTCCCTGCTCAGAACCCACATTGGATTCTGCTTGCAACAATACTGAATCCTCACTAGCTTCGCTGCTGTTTGAGGAATTCCAACCATGTTGAAATGAGAACCTCAACTCACCAACCACACCTTGCATTACTACTCATGGACCCCATCATCTCTCAAACCCATTTTGTTTTTCTGGGTGGTTTTTTTTTTTAAATTTTTATTGGAGTAGACTTGATTTACAATGTTGTGTTAGTTTCAGGTGTACAGCAAAGTGAATCAGTCATACATATATCAATACATGTATCCACTCTTTTTCAGATTCTTTTCCCATATAGGTTATTACAGAGTATTGAGTAGAGTTCCCTGTGCTATACAGTAGGTACCTATTAGTTATCCATTTTATATACAGTAGTGTGTATATGCCAATCCCAATCTTCCAATTCATCCCTCCCCCATCCCCAGCTGGTTTTTTTAGCATTACTAAAATGTGTTTGGTACTATTCTATGCACAACACCTGGAATGACCTCTGGCCTCTAAGAAACGTTACATCTAAAGCATCTCTGCAGCTGCCATGGGCAGCACAGCTTCTCGTTGCATACTATTATTTTAGTTGCTACGGCCTCTGCCACACGATGCAGTTCCATTTCTAGGACTGTTCAAATTAGTGATGTAAAACCCATTTAAAGACTGTGGTTCAGGGTATTCACCCAGTGGACAAGGTAACTATCTGGACTTCCTGAATTATCTCATGCTGTAGTTTAAAGGATGGAAGGTTAAGAAGGTGAGAAAAGAGAGCCCCACGACCATGCCAGTGATTTATTTTGCTAACTCTAAAGCTCCATGCCCATCCCTACCATCAGAAACTCAGCCTAAAGTGACTGTTTCTTGGAGTTTTCACCTGTGTTGATCTCAGAACAGGGCCAAGCTAGGGCAGTAGCTCCATACTGTCCAAAATGCCAGAATAGCTCTCCAGAAAATAGCTAGAGACAGTGTTGATGGTGAATGAAAGAAATGCTATGGAGATGTTTCAGTTAAAGGAGAACCATGCAAAACTTCTGTCCTGGAGGATAGAATAAGGAGAGTGGTATTAAGGTGTGAAAAATTAACTTTTACTGAACCTCATTAAGAATCTGATCCTTAGGGACTTCCCTGGTGGTCCAGTGGTAAAGAATCTGCCTTACAATGCAGGGGACATGGGTTCAATCTCTAGTCAGGGAACTAAGATCCCACATGCTGCAGGGCCGCATGCCACAAATACTGAGCTTGTGCACCTCAACTAGATAGCCCATGTGCCACAAACTACAGAGCCCACACAATCTGGAACCCGAGTGCCACAACTAGAGAAGAGAAAACCCACACGCCACAACTGGAGAGAAGCCCATGCACCACAATGAAGAACCCTTGTGCCACAACGAAAGATCCCACATGCCTCAAGGAAGATCCCGTGCGCAGCAACTAAGACTCGACGCAGCCAAAAATAAATAAAATAAATAAATAATAAATCTATACTGGGAAAACTGGACAGCTACATGTAAAAGAATCACATTAGAACACTCCCTAACACCATACACAAAAATAAACTCAAAACGGATTCGAGACCTAAATGTAACACTGGACACTATAAAACTCTTAGAGGAAAACATAGGAAGGACACTCTTTGACATAAATCACAGCAAGATCTTTTTTGATCCACCTCCTAGAGTAATGGAAATAAAACCAAAAATAAACAAATGGGACCTAATGAAACTTCAAAGCTTTTGCATAGCAAAGGAAACCAGAAACAAGATGAAAAGACAACCCTCAGAATGGGAGAAAATATTTGCAAACGAATCAACGGACAAAGGATCCATCTCCAAAATATATAAACAGCTCGTGCAGCTCAATATTAAAAAAAAACTCAATCCAAAAATGGGCAGAAGACCTAAATAGACATTTCTCCAAAGAAGACATACAGATGGCCAAAAGGCACATGAAAAGCTGCTCAACATCACTAATTATTAGAGAAATGCAAATCAAAACTACAATGAGGTGTCACCTCACACCAGTTAGAATGGGCATCATCAGAAAATCTACAAACAACAAATGCTGGAGAGGGTGGGAATGTAAGTTGATACAGCCACTATGGAGAACAGTATGGAGGTTCCCTAAAAAACTAAAAATAGAATTACCATATGACCCAGCAATCCCACTACTGGGCATATACCCAGAGAAAACCATAATCCCAAAAGACACATGCACCCCAATGTTCACTGCAGCACTATTTACAATAGCCAGGTCGTGGAAGCAACCTAAATGCCCATCTACAGACGAATGGATAAAGAAGATGTGGTACATATATACAATGGAATATTACTCAGCCACAGGAAGGAACAAAATTGGGTCACTTGTTTAGACATGGATGGATCTAGAGACTGTCATACAGAGTGAAGTAAGTCAGAAAGAGAAAAACAAATATCATATATTAACACATATATGTGGAACCTAGAAAAATGGTACAGATGAATCAGTTTGCAGGGCAGAAATTGGGACACAGATGTAGAGAACAAACGTATGGACACCAAGGGGGGAAAGCGGTGGGAGGGTGGGGATGGTGGTGTGATGAATTGGTTGATTGGGATTGACATGTATACACTGATGTGTATACAATTGATGACTAATAAGAAACTGCTGTATATAAAAAAATCTGACATCTATGTTGATAAAAGAAAACAAATGTCAAAGAAAGGGCAACCTGACTTTTCCGTGAACCTGTTACAAACTGTACCGTGTGAGATGTACAAAACAGATTGCTCCTGATACCATGTTTCTTCTCCTTTTGGCCTCTTAGTGTTGTGACAATACCGGGGAGATAGAGACTAGTTTGACTTTCAGAATCCTATGCAATTTTACTGGCCTCGTGTTATCTATATAGATGTTGCTATCACAGAAATAGGTGATATTTAATTAAACCTTAAAGCAAAGTGGAAAAAAAAAAGAAAAGAAAAATAATAAATCTAAAAAATAAATAAATAAAAAGTAAGTGACTCTAAAATTAAAAAAAAAAAAAAAAAAGAATCTGATCCTTAAAGAGTTCTGGTTGATTTGCAACATTAAGTACAGCATGACCAAATACTCTACTTGAAAGCCATTGAGGACTCATCAAGCCCATCCCACTTCCCTTCTAGTACTAACTAGGGGCAGGAAATGAGGTACCCAAAAGTTGAGTCCCAACCTTAGAAACCTATGTTTAGCCAGCATGTAGTTTTACAAAGTTTTGAATTTAAGTCCTTTGGTTGAGCACATCCTTTCCTGATCACCACAATTCTCACCACTCCCACTTGTCCTGTATCCAGCCATTCTACACACTTAACGTTATCTGCCTCTGGCCCCTGAAGACATTTAAATTTACAACCCCTGCCAAACTACTTCAGAGTGATGAAATTATATACTGTATAGGGAGGGGCATCCACCCAGAGCCATATACAACCATTCAGAATTTGAAGCAAGAGGGAATAAAAGATATTACTTTTACAAATTCAGGCAAGATTGTGAATAATACTCGTAATATGTCTTTTGAAGGATTTAAGATCTAACATTTTCCAATGTTGATACACTGAGGGTGTTCCTATCAGTGTAATATATTTAGCAGAATCAATTACTTGGATATTAATATATTTGAAATAAAGAACCTTATCTGAGGCCCTGTGTCAAAGACATTGGTGCTTTCTGATTCCTGTGTTTAGATGAATTGATCACCCTAGTTTAGCTCAGTGGTTCTCCACTGGGGGTGCCCATAAACATATCAGAACTTCCCAGGGGAAGTTCCCACAGTAAATTATGCTGTGCAATGAGATGTGTTGCTGATTGGAGGATGTTGTTTGTATGAATGGTATAGGGGTAAAAAAAAATGGTTGTGAATCAGTGACAAAGCCTATTTTGAAAGGCTTCACAAGAAAGAGTTAGTTTGTTAGCTGCAATTTGCTTTCTCTCTAAGTTCATGCCTCTATAGTTTCCCTGTGAAGTGGAGAAGGTGAAAACCTGTCTTTCTTGGTTTTCTTACTTTGTGGGCTCAGATGAAGATGCTTGATGACTTAATCTTGGTTTTCCCTGGACTCTCCAACAATGGACCATTTCCCAGACCTTAATGTTCCATTTCCTCTTTAGAAACCTCCTTCCATTAGTGAGGAAGACATTTGTTGGGTTAACTCCATCCTGATTTGTGTCTGATTCAGCTTGAAAGCCATCAAAGCTGCTCTACAACTGTTTATTAATTAAGCACCCACAGGGTTTCTTGGACTGGACTGAGTAAGGCAGAGCGGTTCAGGAAACAAGCTCCGGAGTCTCTGGCATTTGGTTTCAGGTTAGGACTACAGTCCCACACTCACCAATTTAATCTGAGTCTTCCAAGGAGGCCAGGGAGGAGCAACATTTACTAAGGCAGCTAAATGGCTCTCTCTCTCTCTCTCTCTCGCACACATACCCACACTCTAATGTTCAAAACCTGAGCGTGTGTGTGTGTGTGTGTGTGTGTATGCACGTGTGTGCATATATGGGCTCTAGTGGTGGTTGGGACCCCAGCAGGGATGAAATAATAGGAGAGGGAGGGAAAGACAGAGTAAAGGAAAAAGTCCAGAAGCAGGTTCTTCTTGTGCCAGCCCATCTCCGTGTTTTTTCTTTACACTAATCCACAATCTGTAAGGAAGCCTAAAACTAACTCCTAACTGGAAGTTACTGAGAGTTTTGAATTAGTTCTTCTGACTAAAACCAGGAACAGTTTATCCCAATGATATAATGGTTTGATTTTCCTTTATAAGTTACAGTCATCTTTCTCTTTCTCCTATATATCTTTCTCCTAAATGTTTTTCGTAGGCGTTCTTTATATCTCCAGGCCATTCCATTTAATTAGCAAGACATATTTGCCTTCTAGACTTGGAATTCAATTGTACTGTGGCTGAGATAACCAACTTGTTTTACTTTTGCCCTGCTTCATTTAGACTGCTTCGATGCTGCCTGACAGAATTTCCCTCCCAGAGCAATAAGATTTCTGATTGTAAATACGCTGTTATAAAAATAATTGAAAGAAATGTTTATTGCCTTCCTATCCTATACAAGGCAATGTGTTATTTGCAGGGTGTGGAGTGAGGGTTGGATAGAAAGAAATACAGAACTGAGTCCCTGCTCTCAAGGAGCTTAATCTACTTGGGAAGAGAAAAAAATGTACAGACAAAACCATGGCTAATACTAATGTAAGGGAATTATTTAGACTCAGGGAAGGGAGCAGTCATCAAAGACTACAAAGGCTAGCAAAGGCTTTAAAATGTCTGGTACATACTAGACATGCAATATATTGGGTTGGCCAACCCAATATATTTGTTGGGTGAGGTAGAATTTGAGCTAGATCTCGAAGGATGGGTAATATTTAGAGAGGTAGTTTAGAGCAGGAACTATATATATTTTTATACAGCAGGTTCTTATTAGTTATCCATTTTATACATATTAGTGTATACACGTCAATACCAATCTCCCAATATATTCTTTTTTTTTTTTTTTTTTTCTTTTTGCAGTATGCGGGCCTCTCACTGCTGTGGCCTCTCCCATTGCGGAGCACAGGCTCCGGATGCACAGGCTCAGCGGCCATGGCTCACGGGCCCAGCCCCTCCGCGGCATGTGGGATCTTCCCAGACCGGGGCACGAACCCGTGTCCCCTGCATCGGCAGGCAGACTCTCAACCACCGCGCCACCAGGGAAGCCCCCAATATATTCTTGATTGAATACATGGTACAGGCAAATGTGGGGGAAGCATAGGTTGTGCCGGGGGAAACTGCAAGTAGCTGTTTTTCTAGAGTGAAGGGTTTATGGAGGAGATAACACTGAAAATGTGGTTAGGGCCAACTAAGGAAAGGCCTAGGAGGCCTGGGAGAGGAGTTTGAGCTTTATCCTGTACACAGTGAGGAAGCACTGGAGGTTTTGAGCAAAGGATAATGTCGAGGGAGGATGAATCTGGTGACAGTGTGCAGGATGGAGAGACTGGAGGCAGTTGGACCAGCCCGGAGGCTACCGCGTGGTCTGGACAGGAAGTGATAAGGGCTGTAACTAGGCTAACAGCAGTGGGAAAATGCAGTAAGATATGCAGCAACACCACGTAGAAGATAAATAAACTGGGCTTATTGACTCGATTTCATCATGTGGGGCAAAGGAAAGGTGGAAGGTAAGATGACCCAGGCTTTTAGTCCATGAGACTGAAGAACGGTGGTGGCATCACCGGAAATGTTTTCTCTGCTTAGAAGTTGTTTACTGACGTCTTAAGCTGGTTTGCAAAAGGACAAGTCTCAGGCTGTTTAAGTCCATTTCATTTTGTTGTATTGTGGGAATCTGGGGCTTGAGGAGACCTAGAGATTCTAGACTGGCATGTTTGAACTCTGGACTGTAGGCAGGGCCAACCAAAATTATGACATTAATTTCACTGTGTCCTGATTCACCTTTCTTGCTATTTCATTCAGACTGCAAGTCTGTTGGCTTTATCCAGGCTTACCTTTTATGGGCTGAAGAACTCTTATTCACTGGCATGTCTTCCTCCTTCCTCACCTGTGCAGTACTGTCTCTGCTTGATATTAGCACGTCTTCATGCTCATTTTTGGCTTTTGAGAACTATAGACATCTCAGGGATTGATGCTTGCTCCTTTTTTAAAATGCACCTGAAGGCAGCAGCCCTAGAAAATTAACGACGCCTTAATTTTTATTTTATTAATTTAAATAAAGGAGCCCTTCTGCCTGTAGAGCAGGCACAGAGGCACAGGGAGATTGGTTTTTTTTTTTCCCTTTCCTTACAGGGGCTTGGGTTCAGTAGTGTATGCCTGAATGAATTCCTTGTAGCAAAAGAGATACTGGAGGAAGATATATGAAAGATTAAAAGAATAAGGTCAGGTAGTATAAAAAATATACTTAGCATTTTAAGTGCTTACTTATGCCAAAGCCATTTATAAAAATTCAGTTTGTTGACAAGCCAACATACTCCCCACCCTACCCCAAATATACAAACACTTCAAAATAACAAAGTTCCACGATCACTTCTTTCATACATGGGAAAGTAAATGAAGGCAGAGTAAAATAATCACTTTTGATTGGAACAATGATAGATTGTAAAGTACAGTCCAAGGATCTTGGTGCTTGAAATTATGATCTATTTCACCTACAATACAATATATTTTAAAAGGCATTTTCATACTCTTTAGCTCATTTCATTCTCAAAGCTTTCTGGTGAAATAGATCAGCTAAATACCATTATTTCCCAAGCAACAGAGAGGATAAATTACTCAAAGTCACCAACCAATTTACCATCAACGCCCTTTTTCTTTTTCTTTTTTTTAAAATTTTCCTCAGAAGAGAAAGAGCTATTGCCAGACTTTGCTCTGGGCCTCTAGTCAATGAGTCATCAGGGCAGGGGACAACTGGAAGAAAGATGAAGGCCCTTCTGTAATGTAGAGTCCATGGAGCTGCTTTCCACTATGGCAGCCCATACATCTCAGACAGCTAGCTTTGGAAATGGGAAGGAAGTGCCCAGGGTCTCTGGCTCAATGCCCTCAGAATGGGAACCAACCCTCTGCTTTGTCCATATCAGTGATTGATTTTCCTTAATCATCTAGAAATGTTGTATGGGAATAATCCCCCTACTGAAAAGTTTAGATAATGGGGTCATAGAAAAGCAAGCCATATCTTTTCATCTGAAGACCTAGAGAGTTCCCTTTCAACATAGGATGGGTCAAGTTATGGTCTGGGCCATTTTAAAAAAGATCAATCACACTCACACACATAGTTTCTATGACTGAATTGTACAGCCATGAATAGCAAATCTAATCTCTTTCTACCTTCCTCCTGAACTTATGTGTCCAACTGCCTTACTGGGCATCACCACTGGTATGTAATCCCTTTACACATACCTCAAACGTAACAGATCTAATACCAAATTCATCACCACTCCCATCTTAATCTACCACACATATTTTATATTAGTCTTTGGCAACACCATCTATGCAGTTTCCCAGGCCAGGAAAGTGGGAGTCATCCTTGAATCCCCCTTTTCCATCACTCTCACATCCCATCACCAAGTGCTGTCAATACAGCCTCGAAAACGTTTCTCACCTCCATTCCCTTCTCTCTATTCCTATAGCTGTTGTCTGAGTTTGGGACATTGCCATCACTCTATTGGACTCTTGTAACCTCCTGTTGTGTGAGCTCCCTGACTTCATGCTCTTCTCTGTCATTCACTCAGTGATTATGAGGTTTCCAGAACACAAATCTGATCATATCTTTCCCATACTTAAGAGTTTGCTGATTTTCCTCTGGCTATAGGATCAAGTTTGAATTGATCAGTAGGCCCCTACCTAGCTATCCAGAGGTATCTTTCTGCTACTCCCACTCACATATCCTAGACTCCAGCCACACCAGACTACTTGTCCCCAGCACATTGCTAACTTCCCTAATGCTTTTCTCTTTGCCTGGGATGCTGCCACCTGACACCTGTTCTCTGCTCGTGAATACCTACTTCTCCTTCAAGTTGCAGCTCAAATGTCACCTCCCCTCTCAGTAGCTCTCCCTGACTTCGCCAGGCAGAACGAAACAGTCCTGCTTCTGTGCTTTCCTGGTCCCAGAGTTGTCTGTAATTCTGTCCATACATTGAAAATAGCTGCTGTCTCAAGGTATTGTAGTTATTTGTTTTTCCACAAACAAAGCAAGCTTGGGAGTAAGGAGATGGGTCTTATCTACTTCTCCCCCAACCTAAACATTTGCATAGTATTTGGCATTTAGTTGGTTTTCAGAGAATACTTATTGAATCTGTAATTCATGAATAACTTCATTTAATCATTGAGCCCCTATGTTAGGCCCTAGGAATTTGGCAGTGACCCAGCAACGCCTGGCCTGGCCCTTATGGAACCCACCATCAATGCTTAGACTGGTAGAGGATGCCCACAAACAACTATAGAATTCCAGCAAAACATAGCAGGTGTACAGTTTGCATTTCAGCTGTCAGGAGGCATAACACAGAGGTTAAGAGCATGGTCTCTTCTCTGGAATTGGGCTAGCCTGGGTTCAAATCCTGATTTTTTTAAAAACATCTTTATTGGAGTATAATTGCTTTACAATGGTGTGTTAGTTTCTGCTTTATAATAAAGTGAATCAGTTAGACATATACATATATCCCCATTATCTCTTCCCTCTTGCGTCTCGTCTCCCTCCCTCCTGCAGTATAATTGCTTTACAATGGTGTGTTAGTTTCTGCTTTATAACAAAGTGAATCAGTTAGACATATACATATATCCCCATATCCCCTCCCACTTGCGTCTCCCTCCCACCCTCCCTATCCCACCCCTCTAGGTGGTCACAAAGCACTGAGCTGATCTCCCTGTGCTATGCGGCTGCTTCCCACTAGCTATCTATTTTACATTTGGTAGTGTATATATGTCCATGCCACTCTCTCACTTCGTCCCAGCTTACCCTTCCCCCTCCCTGTGTCCTCAAGTCCATTCTGTACATCTGCATCTTTATTCCTATCCTGCCCCTAGCCTCTTCATAACCATTTTTTTTAAGATTCCATATATAAGTGTTAGCATATGGTATTTGTTTTTCTCCTTCTGACTTACTTCACTCTGTATGACAGACTCTAGGTCCATCCACCTCACTACAAATAACTCAATTTCGTTTCTTTTTATGGCTGAGTAATATTGCATTGTATATATGTGCCACATCTTTATCCATTCATCTGTCGATGGACACTTGGGCTGCTTCCATGTCCTGGCTATTGTAAATAGAGCTGCAATGAACACTGTGGTACATGACTCTTTGGATTATGGTTTTCTCAGGGTATATGCCCAGTAGTAGGATTGCTGGTTCATATGGTAGTTCTATTTGTAGTTTTTTAAGGAACCTCCATACTGTTCTCCACAGTGGCTGTATCAATTTACATTCCCACCAACAGTGCAAGAGGATTCCCTTTTCTCCACACCCTCGCCAGCATTTGTTGTTTGTAGATTTTTTGATGATGGCCATTCTGACCGGTGTGAGGTGATACCTCATTGTAGTTTTGTCAAATCCTGAGTTTACCATATACTAGCTGTGTTGCTTTAGGCAATTTATCTAATATCCTGCTTTCCTCATCTGTAAAATGGGAAGTATCATAGTCTTTACATTACAGGGCTGTTATGAAGATTATGTGAGTTAATATTTGTATAATAGTATCTGGCATAAAGCAAGTGTTTAATAAAATAAATTAAACAAATTCTAGTGGAGAGTACAAAGAACTTTAAATTGCTTGGTTTGAGGGCTAATGTGGCCGGCTTGTTCCCTCCTTACCAAGTGTGATTTTACCTCTGTATAATGACTGTCCCCATTCCTGTCACTTTAGGTGCAGGGCTTATTTGGGAAAAGAAAAGAGGAAGGTATGGTGGGAATGCCCGTGCAGGGTGGAATGCACAGCCCAGCATACTGCCACTCTCTCTACTTCCCTATCTCACACACTGGGAAGCTCAGCCTTGCTTGGAGCCAGTCACCTCTCTGGGGCTGGGGCTGAGTCATGGGGTCCTGACGAGGGCCTTAGGTACCTCTCTGTCCTATCACCAGTCTCATCTCTTTTCCATCTCTTACTGGAGGTAGCTCATCCCTGCCTGCTGTCCTCACAGAGAAGACTGTGGCTCCCCTTGGGGCTTTGCAGGCAGACATTTTTGCAGGGTTCTCAGCCTCTGGCCAAATGGAGTCCTTGGCCCCAGCTATTCCTTCCGCTGTCACCTCTCCTCCTCTGACTGTCACCCTTGTGGGGCCTTTGATCCCAGTAGTGTCAGGGATGGGGAAGGGAGAGAGAGAAAAAATAGCTAATAGTCTCAGTAATTATTTATATATTGCTTTATTTCCTGAGACAACTGTTTTGCCATATTGCTGGGATGTGTGTCTGTGGTCTCAGATTTGGCAGGCTAATTATGTCACCGCTTTAATGACTCCAGAGCCATGTCTCTGAGAGGTCAACCTAATTGTTTCTGCCTCCCCAGCTTGTGCCAGGGGTGTTATGTCTGTCTGGAGGTTGTGGCCAGAAAGACATGTAGTCTCAGGAACCTCTGCCCATTGCCCACCTCCTCTGCTCTGGGATCAGAGATCTTAAGACCTACTGCTGGCCTCTGGGAGAGCTGGTAAACTCCCCTTTTGCTGGAGAAAGACTGAGAGATGAAGCATGGCAGGTGCATGACATGCTCCACTTAACAGCAGAGGGGCTGGGAGGCACGCCAGTTGCATCTCATCTGGTCATTAGCTGTCAAGGTCACTGCGCCCTTAAGCCTCCCTTGGGAGGTTCACTGGGTGCCTTTAGTGCTGGAGTCCTAATAATCCCTTATGCCTGGGTAGGGATTTCTAAGCATGTTCATACACATTATTTCTTCTTACAATATAATCTGGTGAGGTAGATGGTATTATCCTCCCATTTTACAGGTGAAAAAACTGAGGCTTAGAGAGGTTAAGAAGTTTGCTGATAGCATGGGAACCCTGACCTTTGCATTCAAATCCGTGCTCTTTTTAACCTTCTAGGGATGTCTCTTCAGTCCTTCCTGTCCCTCCATCCCCAGACAGGGTACAGATGAGTTGCTTTATCAGCCTACCCTTTTTGTGTCCCTCTCTCTGTGTATCATGTCTTCTCTGCTGTTCCCAGTGCTCTCTAGCTGTACAGGAGGCCTGAGCAGTGTCCTGTAGTTTAAATCTCCCTCTTCCCCCCTCCCAGAGAGAGAAAGAGCTGGAGAATCTGATTCCTACTGCTGAGCTGATGACTGATCCTTGGTAGCAGGCCTTGTAGGCAGGTCCTAGGGAGTTCATCTTTTGAATAAGGACTGAGGCTTAAAGGAACAATGCTCACCTGCTGGAGGTTCAGATGCCAAGGTCGGCTGGTAGTGGGGATAGGAAAG
Source organism: Phocoena sinus (assembly GCF_008692025.1). Taxonomy (NCBI): domain Eukaryota; kingdom Metazoa; phylum Chordata; class Mammalia; order Artiodactyla; family Phocoenidae; genus Phocoena; species Phocoena sinus. The sequence goes on from NC_045784.1 coordinate 95,641,422, forward strand.
TGTTTCGAGTATGAGGACAGCTGGAGCCTGCTATTTCCAAATACTTTTCAGTTGCTACAGGAGTTAGGAGAAGGCTGTGAAGTTCTCGCTTCTGACATCTGCCTGAAAGGGGCTCAGTCTGTGCTGCTGCCTTTCTGGCTGGTGAGCAGCAGGGAAGCACACATCAGCAGTCTCCACTGCTGGGACCGGATGGGACCCTCTCTTCTGGGTAGAGGACCTACTGCTCCCAGAGGACATGAGTGGGAAGAGCCCTGGCTCGGGAGTAGAGGGGTCTTGGGTTCTCATCCCTGGTTTGCAATTGCTTCATTGGATAAAACGCCTTTACCTCTCAGGTCCCTTTTCCTGTCTGTAAAAATGGGGTGATGCTCTTTCAAACAGAAAATGAGCACCTGGATGGCACTGTATACTTTCCACACACTGTACTTTGTTTAATCAGCAAGTTTGCTTTAAACTGAGGATGAGGAAGCAGGCTCAGGGAGGTATGTGATTTGCCCAAGGTCTTATGACCTGTAAGTGGTAAAGCCGAGGTTCAGGCTTAATTTTGTTGGCAGTCACACTTCAGATCTTTGTATGTTACATGGGGATGAGGATGATGGGGGAGGAGGCGGAGGAAGCTAACGAATGCTTATCATAAGCCAGGCTCTGTGCTAAGCACCGTTGTTTCATCCTTACAACAACTCTGTAAGAACAGTACTACTCTTATCTTCATTTTACAAATGCTAAAAGCTGAGGCCTGGAGTGGTTAAGTGTCCTCTTTAAGGTCATAGTGCTGGTAAGTGGCAGAGCTAGTGCTTAAATTCCTGACTCCTAGGGTAGTGCTCTTCACACCGTGCTAGTCTACTTAAAAGGCTAGATAAGAAAGTGCTTTGGAAATATGCGGTGCTATCTGAAGGCCAGCTGGTCCCCTCCATCGTGTTATCAGACCCACCGATGTGCCTGGCAGCCTCTAAGGGGAACACATACTTGTCTGGGCCCCAGGCCAGAAGGTCAAGGTAGGGTGGGGACGTGCCTTCAGGAGACTCACTTTCTCCAGGCTCGAGCTCTCTGAAGGTAGTGTGGCACAGAATCTTGAGAACTACCCTGTTGTAGTGTCAGCTGACTGCACATCTCAAGGGGGCCTAGTGGGCACCTGTTTGGGAGCACGCGTTGTTCCATTTCTTCCTTGCCACCTTGGCTCCTGGCCAAAGCATTTGTTTCCTGTATCTCCGGCCTCTTCCAGCAAGTAGGGACACACATCTCCTTCCCCGACCCCTGCTCTGTCTTTCGTTTGTCCAGACAGGAGTTGGTCTGTGAGCCCTGTCACTTTACCTCTGGAGTCTCAAGGGAACCAAACCTAGCATACTATCTGCTGTAGTATTTTATTTGGATCCATGTCAGGATACCATAAAGCCTGCATCCTGCCTCTTGCAAATTAAAAGGGATTCTATCGCTGGGCTCTTGGAGTCCTGATCGGTACTCAAGCTACCTCTGGCACTAGCCCTCACCCTTCAGCAGTACCACTCCCTCTCCGAAAAGTCACAGTTTACGTTCCTCCTCCGAGTTTCCAGCCTACCGTCTGTCTGTTATCACGTTGCAAAGAGATTTCAGGGAAGAAAATCTAGAAATGTCTGGGGAGGCCGTGCCATTGTGCAAATTCGATGCCAAACCAGGCAGGATAAAGTTGAGCGAGCTGCAGGGCCTGCTAATAAGATAGTGGTTCCGAAGACAGGCTGGTGCGGGATCAAGTGGTTGCCAGTGGTGGTGCCGCATTTTCCAAGTCTTTCAACCCATCTGCAAATCCTGACCCAACTCAACTCTTCCTTTCCTAGATCTCTTCTCCCAGACTTTGAAATACCTCTAGAGAAAGTTACATGACTGTGCAGATTGGTGCCGCCAAGTTCTGATTTTCCAAGCTAGGCCAAGCCTCCAGTGCCATTCCACACACACCTCCCTTTTGCATCTCCTGAGTCTACTTCCTTTTGAAAGTCCCACATCCAGGGATCCATCCTGTCCCACTGCCCCCTGCCTCACAGCAGGAGAGCTTGTCTCCTGCCTCACAGAAGAAAGGGTCTTTGAGATATGAACTTCCACCACTCCACGGCAAATCTTATATTTGTATCTAACTTTATTTTCGTTTTTCAGCTGTTCCCACGCCTTTCTAAGGCTAATCTCCCCACCCCTGCTTTTGGTCCTCCACCTCCTACCTCCACAGTGTGTTGTTCCATTTCTTTTCTCCCATATGCTCAGTCTTCTTCACCCAATTCTCCCCTTCTCAGCCCTTGAATGTGTTTGCGTCTCTCCATCAAAAATAAGAATCCCCCCCCCACCCCAGCCACTTCCTTCCCCATTCTCAACTCTGCTGTGAAAATTCTCAAAATCATAGCTTCCATTTGTTTAGTCTTCATCTCCAGTTTGGCTTCTGTCCCTGTGACTGATTTCTACCACATCACAACATTAACAGCAGCTCACATTAAGTTCTAAATATGAACCAGGCACTGTTAGGTACTTTACACAAATTGTCTTATTTGATCCTCACAACAGTCCTATGAGGTCGGTACTATTATAATCTCCATTTTACAGACGGTGTTGGTTAGAGCTTCTAAGTGACTTGTTCAAGGTCACATAGCCTAGTGAGTGGTAGAGCTGGGATTTAAATAGAGGTGATTTGACATTAGAGCCCATTCTTTAACTTAGGGGCCCACAGACTTGTTCTGTAAAGGCTTAGATAATAAAGGTTTTAGGGTTTGCATGCCATGTAGTCTCCAGTGCCACTGTTCAGCTCTGCCATTGTGGTCTGAAAGCAGCCATAGAGGATATATAAAAGAATGAGAGTGACTGCATTCCCAATAAAACTTTATTTATGGACACTGAAGTTGAGTTTCCTATAATTTTTACGTGTCATGAAATCTTCTTCTTCTTTTGACTTTTCCCCAGGCATTTAAAAATGTGAAGATCATTTTTAGTTTGCAGTCCATACACGAACATGTGGTAGGCGAGATTTGTCCCATGGTTGTGGTCCGCTGACCTCAGCGCTAGCCATTACATTATTCAGGGCTCCTCAAATTGTCAAATCCAATGGTTACAGCTCTTGGTGCTGATAATACAGACCCCCTTTCTTTCTCCCCCCATGATTTTGAAGGCAACACTTACTTCCAGTTCTCCTACCTTTATGCTCTCTTAGTCTCTTCGGAAAGCTTCCTTTCTCCCACCTACCTCTCAAATGTTGGCATTTCCAAGGATCAGTAGTTAACTTATTTCTTTGTTTACTCTACTCTGCTAGAATAATTGATTCTAGTTCCATGACTAACACCTGCTGTTAACATAGTAGCTCAGCACATGGGCTTTGGAGTTTTACTTGCCTGGGTTTAAATCCTGGCTCTAATAGATACTGCCTGTGGTACCTCATAGGTTTGTTGTGAAGGTTAAATGATTCATTATTAGGAAAACTCTCGCAACCATGCCTTTAATGTAGTATATATTTAATAAAATAGTTGTCATCATCGTTGTTATCACTATGATGGGATGTTGATTTCCTAATCTATGTCTCCAGCTCAGACTTCTATTTTGAGTCCTAGACCCACATATCTAACATCGGTACTTGGATGTCCACTGGCACCTTGACCTCAACATGTCCCACACCTAACTCATCATCTCTCTCCTACCCCTGTATCCCCTCACCCTAACCTGCTCTTTTCCCTCCATCATTCCTTGTTCTTCTTAACAGCAACACTGTTCACTCAGTCACTTAATTGAGAAAACTGGAAGTCCAGTTTCGTGTTAGAAAAAAATGACATGAAACATCTAGCTTTAAAGTGAAGATGAGGCTGAACATTTAAAATCTCTCCTTAGTTGGGACTGGAGATTAACTATGTGGTTGATTTGAAAAAAGTTTTTCTCTCTTCCCTTTCCTAATCTTCTCTTCACTCCTGTCAGATGTATCTCCTCTCTCTCCCTTAACCTTGATGTGCCAATTTCTAACTCCTCACTTTGATCACATGATTCCTCTCATCTGAAATGCATCCCCCCATATATCTCCAAATGTCATCCGTCGTTCAAGGGCTAAAACACCCATGAAAATTTCTTCACCTCTCTAGTCAATAAAATAAGGTATATCTTGGAACCGAGAGCTTATATTTTTAAATCGAATGTCATTATTACATATTCCATACTTTATAATGCTCTCTGTCACAAGTCTCAAAATCATACTGTCTCATCGGGATTACAAGCATCTTAAGTTCACAAGGCATAGAATGTTCTTCCTCTGAATTCTCCATGATGCTTGGCACAGTCATCCTTTTGCCTTCCGTCACTCTTTCTCTGGCGCCTCTCCTTCCAGTTAACGTGGACCATCAGGTTCTACTTTATCTGCGTTTCCCCCTCTTCTTTCTTCCTTAGACATTGTAAATCTACCTTTTAGAGATAAAATTTGTATATGTATATCTATGACTTCCCAGATTTTCATCTCATTTCCTAACCTCTCTCTTGAGCTCCATTCCCACATCTGAATTTCTTGGCGGACATTTTTACAAGGATGCCTTGTCTGGCTTCAAACTTAATACTATATCAAGATCTCAGTTCATCTGATCTCAGTTCATCTTCCCATCTCACCCCACCTTCACATTTCCTTATGGCATCATCATTCTCTGTTACCTGGACAAAACTTGCAGTCATCTTTGACTACCTTCATCACACATATACAACAGTTCACCATAATACATTTACTGTTCCTTACGGTGTCTTTCACAGCCCCTCCTTTCCAGGCCCACTACTACAGTAACAACAACAGTAATAAAATCTATAACCGTTAACATGGATCAAGTGCTTGCTGTGGCCAGGTACTGGGCTAAGTACTTTACATGTATTAACTCATTTTATCCTCATATCATTCCTATGAGGTAGGTCTTCTTAAGTATCCTCTTTTCATAGACGAGAGAACTAAGGCTCAGTGTGGCAGAGCTAGAATCACATCACACTGGGTTTGGACTCAGATTCAATACTCAACCACAGTGTCACTTACTCCTCATGCCTGGATTTCTATAATTGCTTCCTAACCAGTATGCCTGCCATTGCTTGCTCCTCCATCAATCCTTCCTGTATAGGATTTCCAGGATAATCATCCCCAAACATTGCTAGCGTTATTTCATTTCTTATCTCAAAATCCATTGCTATCTCTGTTTCATACATTAAATTAAATCTAGCCACATCCTAACATATAAAGCTCTCCACAGACCTACCACAACCTAATTTCCCAGTTCTGTCTCTTAGATGTGTCTGCGTAGATTTCCATGAATGGATTAAACCACAGCATCCTACTCAGCCATACCACAATTTTACTTCATCCAACTCACTCCTGATCATGTTGTAAGCTCCTAGAGGGAAAGGGTGGGCATGCACATTTGTATCCCACAGTGCCTTCCACCTAGTCCACACTCAGCGAACATCTGTCAAGTGATTGACAGTAGGGGCTCAGTTAACCCTTGGAGGATTTGACTGTTTAATTACTACTTAACACTCTCCTCTTTCTTTCCTCCCCATTCGCTCTCTCAGTTTTCTCTTCCCTGGTATAATTATCCTATGACAAACGTGAACATCCTCTTTTCTGCAGTCCTAGGAAAACCTTTACTTATACATCACCACTTCATCAGCTCTTTCCTTGATTTATCCCCAAACGTACCTTTCTTTATTGCTTGGTATTTATTAGACTAAATGGTACCAATCTAGGAAATGTTTCTGGGGATGACCACTTTGTGAAGATGTCAGCACAGTCTATAGCATAAAGTGGCTTTTGAGGTAAAATATTTTATGTAAGCTGCAGACTGTCAGGTGGTGTTCAGTACTGGCCAGGGCCCCTGAGCCACTGTATCTAAGAGATGGCAATGGAAGTGACAACTGGGAAGCTCAGTTCCAAATCCAGATGTCATAAATCCCCAGATGTTCTTGCATCACAGAGAGAAAGCATTCCCATTTTTATTGGATTTTTAAGTTTTTCTTTGGATCCCTGTTGCTTTCCGGGCATTGCCACAGATTTGGTACTACAATGCCAAAGGGTGGCATAGAGTTCCCTAATAGTTCAGGAAGACCAAGGTTTTTATGTTTAGGCAGAGATTCATTTATTTATAAGGATTATTTATAATATCTGGCCAGTGGTTCCAATAATTCAAAGCACTATTTATCACACTTTTTTTTTTTTTTTTTTTTTTTTTTTTTTTTTTTTTTTTTTTTTTATGCGTTACGCGGGCCTCTCACTGTTGTGGCCTCTCCCGTCGCGGAGGACAGGCTCCGGACGCGCAGGCTCAGCGGCCATGGCTCACGGGCCCAGCCGCTCCGCGGCATGTGGGATCCTCCCAGACCGGGGCACGAACCCGTGTCCCCTGCATCGGCAGGCGGACTCTCAACCACTGCGCCACCAGGGAAGCCCTATCACACTTTTTGACAGTAACCCACAGCCAAAAAAAAAAAAATTTACATAGGATCCAACACACACACAAATGTGCACATACTCACACATACATTCACCACACACTCACACGCACAGACTCACATACATATGGTACTGAACAAAAGTTTCATGAAACAATGTTTACTCTTACTACATGTGATTCACATTTTTCTCTTTTAATCTGTTTTATTTAAAAATAGTGGTGATGAGCTACTAAACTGATTTCACAGTATATTAATGAATCATTGCCCACATTTTGAAAAACACTGGTTTAAACAAAAAAAGGATGATAAGATGTTCCATTTTGTGCTATGAGAAGGCAAGTATATACCGCATGCAACTGGTACGTTGGGAAGAAGCAGTTCTTAAGTTACAATGTCCGTAGCAGGGATAGCAGAAATAATTAACTGTGGTGTATTGATTTTGTTATCAGTTTTACTCAATTCTTTGTTTAAACCAAACTTGTCATCTTTTTCTCTGCCTGTTGATGTATTACATTCCACCCAACTATATTGTAGTCTGTTTCAGTGTTTACAACTATGCAAAAGTTCCACGTTCTTTTGCAAGTTAGATGGAAAGCTGTGTCAATTTTTAAAAGATTATTTATAAATAAGACATTGGGCTTATTTATACTAAAATATCCCCTTGTTACTCTGTGGGGTAATGATAACTATATTTCATGAATTTTTAATGTTTTTTCCCCCAGTGTGCACTGTGAACACTTCTCTCCTTTCTCTATCTCCCTCCCCCAGCCCTCCCCTCTTGTGTTTGTGCTTCCTGGAATTCCAGGATTCTGGAATGTTCAGATAAAATTGGTGGGATATATAAAGGTATTGAGGCATTAGGGTTATATGATGTACAGAGTACTCAGGTGAGCACCATGGGGTCAGTGGGACTATAAAGCGTTATAGAAAGTGGGCGTGGTCACCAATTGCTTGCATACCTGGTTGGCCCAAAGATTTGTCCCTTAACACAGGTGTTAGTTCTTCCAAAGTTGTGTTGTATTGAGAATGCAGCAAAAGGACAAAATGGATTTGGGCTGTATGTAGCTTGAGAGGTTTTGTTATGATGTAAAAACCTTTCTGCACATCAATTCATAGTTTCTTACATGTTCATTCAGAAGTTCTAGAGGGGAAAACATAAAATGAGGCAGGGGTGATGGCAACCAAGTAGATGGGAAACAGTGGAAGCAAGGCTTGTCACTGAATACCCTTTTATATATTTTGATTCTCAAACAATGGGCATAAATTATTCAAAAATTTAAATAAAAAAGAGAAAACATGAAACAAAATAACAAACAGCAACAAGGAAAACAAAAATAACAATTGAAAGAGCTTTCTGATAATGAGCAGGCATTATGATGCAAGCCAAGGGGAAAATGCAGGATTTGGAGGAAGAGACACCTATGTTCCCATTGTGCCTCCACCGTTTACTAGCTGTACAATATCAGGCATACCACTTAACTTGCCTGATCCTGTTTCCCCATCTGTTAAATGGGAGTAATAATACCTATCATTTAGAGACAGTAGTGAAGATTACTTAAGATAATGTATTTGTAGCACTCAACACATAGAAGATTATGGTAGGCAACGTAATGGCCCTGTTATTTAAGATAATGTATTTGTAGCACTCAACACACAGAAAATTATGGTAGGCAACATAATGGCCCTGTAAATATGTCAGCACATCCCCAGAACCTGACAATGTGTTAGGTTAAGGTTGCTAATTAGAATGTCTTAAAATAAGGAGATTATCCCGGATGATCCGGGTAGGCCCAGTATGATCACGTGGGCTCTTAAAAGCAGAAGAGGAAAACAGACAGAGATGCAAAGGAAGAAGAGGCAGGAGACATTCAGATTGTGATAGGGACTCAACCTGCCCTGGTGGCTTCCTTTCAGTCAACTCTTTTGCCCACACTTAAGGCTTTTACACCACTGAATACAGAGAGAAGTGGACATGGGGAAAGTTCATATTTTTAGTTTTTTAAATGATAAGCTGCCCGAATTGTTCCTACATGCCCAGTAGGTAGTTGTTTATTTTCAAATGACTTTCTGATGCTTTTTGGGATAAGCGCTAGCCAGTGCCTCTCAAACTTTAGCGTACAAAATAATCACTGGGGGATATTCTTAAATGTCAGATTCTAATTCGGTAGGTCTGAGGAAGGGTCTGAGATTCTGTATTTATAAGTAGCTGCCAGGGTATGGTGGTGCTACCACTGTGGGGACCACACTTGGAGTAGCAAGGCCTTAGCCCACTCATTCTAGCCTCTTTCCTATCCTTGTGATATTCTCCCTATAATGTGAAAGTTTTTCGTATCGTTCTTCTGGGCTGTAATAGACATGTCTTCATTGGTGTCTTTTCTCAGATCCTAAAGGAAACTATGGTGGGATTAATGGAAACCAGGCATCAGGGCTAAAGAATGGAGGCAGGAAACAGCCTCCCTGCAAACCTTCCTTCTTCTCATACTTTACTATGAAAATCATCTGCCTTCTCTTTTCTATTTCCTTTGTTTTAATTTTTCAGGAAGTGTGTGTGTGTGTGTGTGTGTATGCATACATATTTATGGGTGCCGATTCTGAGTATACAAAGCCTAAACCATAGTTACTAGATTCTACCAGCTTCCGTTCCTCAAAGCTAAAAGCGAGCAGCAGAGACTGGGTTTTGTAGATGTCTTGCTGTTGGTGGCGTCTTGCTGTTGGTGGCGTGAGCCATATCAATCAGGTAAGTGTGAGCAGCTAAATCTTTGTCATGTTTAATTCTGCCCTCCACCTGAATATACTGGCTATAGGCATATGCCATGTTTTCTTAGCTAGCAAGATAGGGGTATGTGTGTGTGTGTGTGTGTGTGCGCGCGTGCGCGCGCTGGGGGCAGATGGTGGGTGAGAAGGCAAGGCACAAAGATATGGCAATAAACATGTAAGTATGAATATATAAATACGGGATGGAAGTAGAGGTCTGTGATCTTGATAAACTTGGCCTTTGTTACCTCTTAATTTTTTGGAAAGATCTTCAGAGAGCTTTAGGAAATATATTCAGTACCAGCCGGCAGCCCTGGGTTGGTTCTGTCACTAGCTGGTTCTGTGTTTTGGGGAAGTCATTTCTACTCTCTGGGCCTCAATTTCTTTATAGGAGAAATGAGGGGATTGGACCCTGCCAAGATCCCTGCTTATTTCCTACCATCAGCTCTTTCCTTGCCCTTGCTAAGGCAAAAAGCTGGGGCAATTGTGTGGGCTACCAGCATCAACTCCACACTGAGTGGTGGACAACCAAACCTAGGGAACTTGCAGAGTTCCCTGACCCAGCGAACTGCAATTTTTGCTTTGTCCCACCAGCTTGTATTATTATTATTTTTTAAATGATCTCGCTCAGTTGAGTATGGTGTACATGTTTGCTCATGAGACCACAGCTGGGTCATTCAGGACTCCTTCCTTGCTATTGGGATGGGTTGGTTGGTCTCACTGGACAAAGGGCTTGAGAGATCCACCAACAGAAGTGAAGCTCTGTGAGTTTAGAAAGGATGATACTATGGAAACCTCAGCTACTAAGCTCTGGACTCAGTGGCGAGCCTCAGCTTAGCCCTGGTGTGGGGTTGATTAGCTACAACTTCTGCCTAGAATGAGGCATCATTTCTGTCTGCAGGCTGCAAACTTTGTCGTACCCCTCCCCAGAAATCCGGAAACTAGCCAGGCCAGATCAGGCCGGTGGCACAGGGCACTCTGGGGAGAAAGGTCTTGCTCCTCTTATTCCCCACCAGCTCACAGGAGGCTTCTGAACGACTTTGTGTACTTAGCTGAAAACAAGAAACTTTGGCAGAAGTAAAGCGGGCAGAAATATTTAGGTCCCTCTCTTTCAGTGATGGAGTCATGGCAAAAGACAAAGTAGAATATTTGCAAGCAGGCTGGAGGGCAATAGCATGACATGTCTGAAATTATCCATTTGATAATTAAGCACCTGAATGGCTCATAGATTGGAATTGAATATGCCAAGGAGTGAAATGCGATGGCAAAAGTGAAAATGTACTTCAGTGCTCCCCATTCTCAGGTTCTAAGGAATTCTCTCACTGTTTGCAGTGTTTACAAGGCAAACCGTAGGCAATTTTAGGGTGCTTCACTTCTTAATCAATTTCCTGGACTAATTTCATCCCCAGCCAAAGCAAAAGAAAGCAAACACCTGGATGGTTTTCTTTCCGTGTTTCAAAACATCTTTGGGTTCTGTCCTATCCTTTTCCTCTTCATCCCCACCGCATCTGTAATTTTCTGGCCTGGCCTTCTCTAAGCACTGTGGTTCTATGTGTCATTTTGGTTTCAGTTGTTAATTCTAGAAAGAATGGACCCATAGTGCTATAGCTCTTACAGCTGGTAGAAATGGCAGATGTTATCTGGTCCAGGTCTCTGCGTTAGAGCATACACTAAAGCCAGGTGAATGTGTGTCAACACAGCTGAGGACTACATGGCTCTGTATCCCTGAACTGCCCATCTCCTTGTCCCCTGAGGAACCGTGGACCAGGACCCACTGCAGCAGCCAGATACTCACATCACCAAGAACAGAGCAAAGACCTATATTTTAGGCTTCATGCCTGTTGACACTTTCAGTTCTTCCCCTAGTAGGAAGCTGCTGATTCTTTCCTACCTGTCTGCAACCTGGTCTTTGCTATTTATGGGAAAGTGTAATTTTAACCTAAGAAGATACTTGCTTATGACTGCCGAAGAAAGTAACAGAACAGGCACCTTTTCAGTTCCTATTGAGTAATCCTTGTTCTATCCTGTCTCTCGGCAGTGAGCATTAGAACGAATTGCCTGATGCAACATAAACAGTTCATTTAATGCAAAATCTGTTTCTCTCATTTGCTGAGTTGGAAAGAGGTAATTCATTGTATTTTGGTAACATAATAATAAATAGGAAGTTTCACAGAGGAGCCTGGATGCTTTGGAAACACAAATTCAAATACTCCCCACTTGGCTACAGCAGCACAGAGCCCAGATTGTATGGAGTTGATCTGAGTCCTAGAAAAAATACATACACACCACATATATTACAACTTTATGAAAGCAGTGTCACACTCACTCTATCTATCTATCTGCCTCTCTGTCTGTCTATCTATGGTAAAACTTATCTATCTATCTATCTATGGTAAAACTTCATGAAAACATCATCTTCCAGGGACCAAAACAGATTTCAAGTGGCATTCAGTTTTTCCTTCAACCTGGCAGATAGAGCTTGACCCTTTGGGTTTCCTTTATCCTGGGCTAAACATTTGCTTTGAGACCAACTTGGTACTATGCAAATGTATTTCCATGCCTTCTGGTTTCCAATAAGCGGATGTTAAAGACTGGGTGAAAGGTACCATTTGACATCATTTATCTCAGCTTTTTAAGAGTCTGTAGGAAAGGAAACATCATATAACACCAAACACCAACATCTGTAGAACACCAAAAAAATGCCCGAGACCCACAATAGACAATTACAAACGCTACTATATAAACTTGCCCTATTTGCTAAATGCCATGAAGATAAATATATAGCAATAGACAAGTGGATCTGGGTGCCATGTCAATGTAGTAAATATTTTTTCCTTTGAAGCCAAGGCTGACATGCACAATCTCTAAAGGGAGCATTACTGATTAGCCTGTGTCTCTCCTACTCATATGATAAACTCAGGTAAAGTTCAGAGATCCTGTCTTCCAAACCGCTTTCCTGGCTTCCTGCGGTAGCCATCACCACGTACTTGACTATGGCAAGAAGATCCCAAACTGGCAAAGGGGTAAAGAGCCCTTTTCCTAGTTTCACTCTTAGAGACCGTGGAGAAAGATCAGGATCTGGAAATACAGCTCAGTACCTGTGTGTGTGGGGGAACAATCATGATCATGACTGTTTGTCCAAGTCAGTGTGTGTGTTTGGGGAGCAAGGGGGTGTCCACTTTGGAGCAGAGATCTGACTGATGTCCCCCTATTTGTATTTCCTGGTTCCTTTAAGGATCCAGGGGAATGAATCTGGCCATTTCATAAGTTTGAAGGATACAAAACAGAAAGAAGGTCAATGGGGGCTCTGGTCCCTGAGCCCTTGTGAGCTCACCTCCGGCTCTCGGCATCTTAAAGTGGCTTTTGGCCAAAGGGCCAGTGTCCTTATTCCATGCCCATCTCCCAAGGTCAATATTGATCTCAGATCACTGTCCAGGGGTGGGGCAAAGCTCTGGTTTAGGAGAACATCCCAAACGAAAAGGATGTTTTTGGACATTGCCAGGAGCCACCTTGTCCTGACACCCCTAGAGCCCCAGCATATCTCTCTCCCTGTGTCCAAAAAACAATCTGTTGCTTGCTTCGCTCTGCTCCCCACCACCCTAGCCCACAGCCAGCCAGCGCCTCCCAGCCCTCAGCATCCCGGCATCTTCACTCAGCCCGCACCTCGCCGCCTTTTGGCAGCGCTCCGGCAGCAAAGCAGAGGGCTCTGGGCCGCCTGTCGACTTACCCCAGGCCAAGCGATTTGTTCGGATGTGCGTCGTCTGGCGTCCGAGAGCCAAGGAGCTCGGTGCTGCCGCCTTACCGGTTCTTCCGCGGCGCGCCAACAGCAACCGCCTGGGACAGCCCAGCCGGGGCCTCAAGGCTGCCTGGCCGGTGGGCGGATGGGCACCGGGAAAGGGGCGGGGCGTGGCAAGAAGCGCAAGTGCCGGCTCCTACCGCGATTTCTCCCTTTGCTTCTCAGTCATTCCCAAACTTCCCTGTGGCCGGCCGGCTCTGCTCACCTTTCGCCTTCGTCAGCACCCCGAAACTCTCTGCTCTACCCGCGCCCCTGCCTTGTCCTCGCTCGCTTCTCCCGGCTCTCTGACCCAACGTGGGCCGCTTCAAAGGCACACACACTCCTTCCCGCAGCTTGACACACAATAAGAGCAGGGGAAGAAACTGACACGGGGAACTGACAGAGGTAGCTGATGCGGGAGTGTGAGGAGGAGAGAGAGGAGACACGGGGAGAGACGGAGAGACCCGCACCGCACTCTCACAGGCACACACACACACTCCAGCTCCAGCTGCTAGGTAGTGGCTGGCGGGAGCCCTGGCCACCCTTCCAAATCTTTCTAGACTAGAGGTTTCTGTCCCCTTCCGCTGCCGCTTCTGGAAAATGCTATACAACGAAGGGGAGAGAAAAGCAAAGAGGGGTGGGGAGGGGAAAATCGAGGAGGCGCGCTCCTTTTCTCCTCCGCACCCCAGCTCCAAAAATGTCCAACCCTGAGCTCTTCCCTTTCCCTTCTATCTGCTCCCCGCTTCCCTCTGCTCCTTTTCTCTTCCTCCTCTCCTTTGGGTGGCTGCAAGCTGGGAGAACCCGTTGCGGTTGTGAGGTGTGTGTATGTGTGTGTGTGTGTGTGGGGGGGGCGTTGGGGGAGACCGCTGCTGTTGGCGAAAGCACCTCTCACCTCCCCCAACCTGGACCGGCTGCCTCACACACTCTGAGCTCAAGGCAGGGCGGGCGGGGCAGGGCGGGGGAGGCGGGGAGGGGGGAGGGAAAGAGCGAGAGGGAGGATGGGGCAGCAGCTCCTGCCTTCTCTGCAGCTCGGTAGCCAGGGGTGGAAGGAAGCCGCAGATGAAACCCCAAGTCAGCCCCCGCGCTGCCCTGTCCCACCGTCTCATCTCTCCCCCCTCGGTACGGAATTTTCTGTTTCATTCGTTTGCTCTCCCCGGGCCTCCCCCTCCCCTAGGTGGTGACAGAGACTGGGGGGCTGAGCGCGGTTTCGGGTAGAGGGGACCGGAGAAGCTCGGAGCGCCTGGCCGGGAGACTCTATTTGCCCCTTGTCCTGAGTGCCCCTCCTTTGGACTGTGACCCCCCCCCCCGGCCCCCCGTCAGACCGGGCTCTGAGCCGCTGGTGGCGGGGCTGCATGGGCAGCCACGGGTCATCCCGAGGGAAGGGGAGTTGAGCCAGCGAGAGCGCGGGCGAGCGGCCGGTGGACAGCAGGCCCTCGGCACCGAGCGCGGGACCCTGAGTCGCCAGGAGCTGACGTGGGGGTCTTGGATCCCTGACCCTTCTAGTGTAACCCAGTGCAGGCAGCCTCGGGGCGCAGCCCAATTCTCACATCCTTGCTCCTCTCACCCGCAGGGTTAGGGTCGGTCATCCAAGACCCAACCTAGATAGAGGAGGAGTGGGGATGGATAGCGGTATTGTAGGAGGGAGTTAGTTGCTTAGCGGTGGCAGTGGCGTCTGTGTGTGTGTGGAGGGGTGGATGTCACCGGCCACTTGGACCCCTCCTTGATCTTTGCACCTTCGGGTCACGTGAGGCACCTCCCCACCCGCCACCACTCACGCTGTACTCGGGCGCCCTGAACCCTCTTGAAACTTCCTGGGAAGAAATGGCTGAGATTCATACCTGCAACCTGCAGGCGCTTAGGTCCGCTAGCTGGCAGCATCTCCTGGCCCGGCCACACAGCCCCAAAGCTCGGCTTTGTCTTTTATCTCCCTCACTACCTCTCTCCAGAAAGGCGGGTGCGGGGGCTCTGCCTCTCTGGCCGCTGGGCTGGTACCTGAAACCCTTTTCCCTGCCCGTTCTCAGAACAACCTAGAGCTCGGAGAAAGCTCTGCTGTGCTTGCCGCTGTCGCCTTAACCCCCTGAGCACGCACTGCGAGCTTGAGTCGAGCTCCGGAAAGAACCGTCTGCCCTAAATGGCCGAGTGTTCCCATTGCTGTGCCGGTGAAGCTGGCTTACTTACGTTCAGCGGGAGCCCTAGCAATTCTCCTAGGCTACCCTGAGAAAGTCCCTCGAGGCACCAAGCAAGACAAGTTTATCTGTTGTCCTCGGTTCCCTAAGCCCCGGGTGGCCCAGTATTCTGGAGAGTATTAAGCTTTTGTGTGGGAGCAAGGCGCTGGAGAAAAGTATTGCTTTGGGGAAGGAAGAGTTTGTGTTCCTGGCTGAGGGGGTTTGGGGGGCAGGGGTGAGGGTGGAGTCTCCGTTTCCTTACTCTTTAAACAACTTGAAGAAGTGTTTCTAAAGATTGGCCCGTGATATAGATTAAAAAAAAAATCACTCGATTCTGGAACCTTGCTGCCTTTCTCCCATTCAAATGCAATTCTGCTGTGGTCAGCCAGCTCGAATGTACAGCCTCCCAAACAAAAGAGGTCTGTGTTGTGATTAAGCTGGTCCCTCTTTTGGCATGAGGAGTGAGGAGGAAATGTGACTCTGGACAAGACTCTGGGGCATCTCCCTTTCTCTGACTAAACTGCAGCTCGGTTGACGCTTCTACTTCGAGCCTAGGATGCAATCAGGAGCGATGCCCAGGGAGAAGGAAAGAAAGCGCTATGCTTGTGAGCGGTCTCCTTCAAAGGCCCTATGTGTATAATGCAATTGTCTTTAGCATAGGGGTATTCTGGGTGTTTTTGAATTTGGGGGCTTTCCCATGGATGGTGGATAAGACCCATTTCTTTTTCTGCGTGTTCCTGCCTCTTCAAGAGCTTGAGGTTGTATAAAGGAAAACCCTTTCCAAGGCTAAAAGCACCATGAAAATGTGAGGCATTACCATACGAGTTCCAGGACAAACCTATTAGTGGATCTCCTAGTGCAATTAAGAAGCTGACTTCTGTAGGAGCCTAAGCTTGCCTAGGTTGCTTGTCAGCCTTGTGGGCTGGGGGAACTCGTCTTCTCCGTGTATATGGAAATATTCAGGTTTTCTACTTGGTGGCTAAGAGTGTATGTTTGCTTGAACTCTCCCAGGGCACATTGCAACCAGAGGCCACATCTGCAAAAGTGGTTCAAAGCCAAAAATGGAAGTGACTGTGGATAATTTAAGTCCAAATCTACTTGGCTTCTAGGCGAGCTTTATTCACATGGCCTGGCCCTATCCAAACACCATCCAGATAACGACTGTCAAAATGCAATTGAGACAGAAGCATTCAGGGGCCCTGTCTCTTCTCTGTTCTTAACAGCCTTGACCAGAGTAGTAAGTGGGATGTGTAGACTGAAGTTTAGTGTAATAGGCAAAGAGAGACTGATATGAGGAACCCAGAGAGGAAAGGTGTTGCAGGAAGTGGGACCCCTTCCAGGGCCCGAGAGTGGGCTCTTGTCTAACACTCAGAAATGAATTGTCTGAGGAGACACACACATTGACGAAGCAAAGAGACTTCATTGGGAAGGGGCGCCTGGGAGGAGAGCAGCAGGGTAAGGGAACCCAGGAGAACTGCTCTGCCACGTGGCTGGCAGTCTTGGGTTTTATGGTAATGGGGTTAATTTCCGGATTGTCTCTGGCCAGTCATTCTGACACAGGGTCCTTCCCGGTGGCCTGCACATGGCTCAGCCAAGATGGATTTCACCCAGAAGGATTCTGGGAGGTTGGTAGGACATACAGACTGGCGTCTCCTCTCTCCTTTTGACCTTTCCCGAATTCTTCTGGTGGTAGCTTGTTAGTTCTGCGTTCCTTACCAGGACCTTCCGTCGTAAGATAACTCATGCAAGTGGTTACTATAGGGCCTGGCCAGAGCAGGTGGTTTCCCTCGGTGGGTCCCCTAACAAAGGCATTTTCTTTTCCCCATTAAGCAGGATTTCTCAACCTGGGTGCTATTGACATTTTGGGCCAGATGATTCCTTATTGTGGGGGGCTGTCCTGTGCATCGAAGGATGTTTAACAGCATCCCTGCCCTCTATTCACTTAAATGCCAGCAACACCCCTTATTACAGGACTCAAGTTCACGTGCCCGACTCACATGAGGGCAAAAAAACGGAAACGTCGGAGTTTGGAGCAGAAAAAGTTTTATTGCAGGGCCAAGCAAGGAGAGTGGTTGGCTCCTGCTCAAAAACCCCAAACTCTCTGATGGTTTTCAGGGAGAAGTTTTTATAGGCAAAATTTGGGGTGAGGGTTGCAGCGTGTGTGACTTTCTTTTGATTGGCTGGTGTTGAGGTAACAGGGCAGTGCTCCAGGGATCTTGAGCTCAGCCTGAAATTACCATCCTCCACTTCTTCCTGCAGAAGAACTCAAAGATATAGTTATGTATATAGTTACGTATATTTCAGGAGACCCAGGACGCTGTCCTGAGGCTGTACTATTGTTTCTTGATTGTTCCTCCTTTGTCTCTGCATCCCTCTTAATTCCCTGATTAGCAACTGTGAATCTGCCCTTTGGAACTCACGGAAGTCCTAGGAGGCTGAATGAAGCGTATTTTTCCTACAAACAAGAATGGGGGTGGGGGTTAGTGGGGTGCACAGAAAGGATTTGTACCTGGGAGGGCCCCACAGGGTGCTGCTTGGTTTCACCCCCATCTTGGGACAACCCAACATGTCTCCAGGCATTGCTAAATGCCCCCCCTCCCCCCGTGCAAAATCACCCTCCCCATTGAGAACCACTGCCATTTAATGAGTAGTGCCACATTTCAAAGATGGGATGTTCTCTTAATTTTACCCACCTGGGATTGTCCAGGTGTTGTATGGAACAGAATCTCAGAAAATATGAAATATTTTGTGAGGAAACAACATGAAGAGGAGTCCTCACAAATTGATAAATTTTGACAAGTGATTGAATTCATTCTTATAATCATTGCTACTTCCCTATCACCATCTAACTTGTGAGCACTCGCTGTGAGTAGGGTGTTGATTATAGCAAAGATCTACGAGGCATAATACCAGCTTTCAATACACTAAGAAACTATTGACTTTTTCATCCCCAAAGGGAAAGGTTTACAGGTTTTCATGGAAAACCAGTTTCTGGATTGAATCTAGCCTTCTACCTCTTATTTCTCATTTGTCCCCAAACAGTGACTTCTTCTTTAAGGTTCTGCCTTAGGGAGGTTGCCCTTTGTCTTGCTAATTACCATAGCTCTGTGTTGAGATTTTTTTTTGTGACTTCTCTATATAAGGCACTCATGCCATAACAATGTGTCCAGCGTCGAGATGACCACAACATCATAAAGGCTTTAACAAATTGAGCAGTTTGAAGGCAGGTTTTTATTTACTGCTGACTAAAAAAAAAAAAAAAGCACAACCTAAAAGTTGAGAATTATTGTTTGTTTGGCAGACTGGAGGCAGCCTCTCAGATAGCTCTGAGGGACTGGCTCCAAAGAGGTAAGGGAGGGGCCAGGATACATAGGGGTTTTTGCAACAAACACCGGGTAGTTGGAACAGCGAAATATTACTGTTAATTAAAGAAACCCAGCTATCTCAAGTTGATGAATTTAGTGCTTTTCTGCGTATGGGAATATGCAAGAGTCTGGGCTCATTGAAGTCATTCCTTTGATATGCACCTTAGCTATCTAGGGCCAGTATCCTGTTCTTTCCCATCCTGAGTCCCCTCAGGGTGCACCACTGGGGGGTGGCTGAGGGCTTGGCAGTGGTAGCAGCCCGTTTGTCTCCATCCTGAGTTCCCCAAGGGCTAACTGTTGGGGCTGTGGTAGTGGCTGATGGCTTGATGGCCGAAGCATCCTTTGTTTGCTGATATGGCGGGCAACATTTTTCATTCACAGTACCAAGGAAGGGACTTCTAGTTACCTGCATGTTAGAGAAATACCCAACAATGGCAAAGGAAATGCAGGAGGAAGTGTGGGATATCTGTTTGAAAACAGCAGAGTAAACTCCTGCCTTAGAAAATAAGTTACCAGTGAGCCAGACTTCTATCAGTGTCACTTACTTTGAATAACTCCTAACCCAACACCATGCATATGTATAGCAACATGCCACTCGGAAAGGCCAGTGCAGGGACCAACAAATCAGTACATTACAACTTTGTGTATTCATAAATTATGATTTTCTTGTTAAGGCTAATGATTTATTTAAATAAAAGTTTGTCTGAATTGGGACCATGAGTGGCTGTAACTGAAAACGTGTTTCATATTTCAAAAGTAAGTTTAAGTTCTTACATAGCAACAGGATCCCTGTAATCAAGGCATAAGGCCTTAAATGGTGATTAATCTTAATAAAAGAAGTGTAAACAAAGTCACACATCATGGATTAGCTAAGGACTTTGCTGTGCTTACCACTAATAAGAATACAAATGGGGCTGGCCCTGGGAAAATTTATTAAGTGGGATTTCAGAATCACTGAAGATTAGAGAACATTGGGCCAGTGAGAAGGGCCTTGCCTGAGGCTGCATAATGGTTAGTGACAGAGACAAGCGACCGAGACAAGTCTTGCTGCTCTGTGACTGACTCTTTATGTGGCCTAAGGAAGGGAAGGTTTAGTCTTTATTCTGTCTGCTCCCTCCTCAGCTTATTAAAATCTGCCCTCATGAAATGATGTGATCTGCCCTAATCAAAACACCAGTGTGTTTCCTCTCCCAGGAGTAGTTCTGTCTTCAGCCTTTTTTCTAATTGTGAACCCAAGACTCTATCTCCTTAGTAAAGAGCATTAAAGCATGAGGGGGCAGGTATTTCTTTGGGATAAAGACTTCCCGAGCCCCCGAAATCACCCCAGTTACAGGTCAGGCCTTGTAAATCTGTGAAGGCTGTTGGTTTCTCCTGCCTTTTCAAGAATGGACAGGTTTTTTTTTTTTAATTTCAGGGAGGGCTTGATACAAAAATAAAATTTTAATTTGAATATTTTTCTCTTCAGGGTTTGTTGGTGTGAAGGAATATCCGGTGAGCTGTGCTTTATTCTTGGTCAATAACACAGGTCCTTACGGACAGAGTACTGAGGGGCTAGCTGTGGAAGGTTCTTGGAGAGTGGGCTGTGCTGGAGAGTGTAGGCTTTGGAGTCAGGCAGACCTGGGTTTGAATTACAGCTCCGTGTATTATTAGTTATGGATATTAACTTACGTGAACCTTGGTTTCCTGTTCTGTGAAATGGCGATAATGACTCACAGAGTTGTTTAGTGCGTTTAATTGGATAATACATAATCTTAGCACAGAGCCTAACATATGGCATAGCCCAACAATTGCTAATTTCCTTTCTTTTCCCTTTCTGCCCTTTTTGTATTGAGGTTGTTAGACCCAAACGGTCTACGAGGGATTCCAACTCGCCCAAGAACCGCCAAGAGTCGAGAGCCGCTGCAACACGCAAGAGGTTTATTAGGAGCCGATGCACCGGGGTTCCCTGAACCTCACGCAGGAGGCCGATGGGGAACCCCTAAAAGCGGAATCACATACTTTTTATAGGTTTATTTACTCATAGGGCGGGTATATTCTCACAATGATTGGGTAAATGTGGTGACTTTTGAATTCATTGGCTTAGGAACTTTTGTCCCACCTTCTGGCCGTTATAGTTGTCTGTTCATTGTGGCGGTTAGGGCGTATACCTATTACGGGCAACTGGAAAATTACCCGCTGTCTGGCAAGTCCCCGTCAACTGAAAAACTCCAAGAATTGGTTTCGATAGGGAGAAGGAGTGGCGCACGATAGGGAGAAGAATTGGTTTCGATAGGGAGAAGGAGTGGCGCACGATAGGGAGAAGAATTGGTTTACGGGAACAAGTGAGGGGGTGGAAAGTCCCTAAAGGCCCCACATTCCCCCCCTTTTTTTTTGTAACTAATTTCAATCATGGAATTTCAGTTTCTTTTTGCGAGTTTTGGTATTGTTGCCTTAGCATTAAAACTTGTACCGTACTAATGCGTTCTCTAATAAAGGCTATCAGGCGATTCAGAATGCATGGTCCAAAAGTTAAGAGCAACAATAAAATAATGAGGGGCCCTAACAAGGTGGAAACTAAAGTAGTAAGCCAGGGAGATTTATCAAACCACGATTGAAACCATCCTTTTTGATTTTTCCTTTCCTGTTGTCTTTTGTCCAGGCACTCCCTAAGTTTGTCCATAGTTTTGGTAATAGCCCCAGAATGATCAATATAAAAACAGCATTCTTCTTTTAGTGCAGCACATAGTTCGCCCTCCTTAAGGAACAGCAGATCTAATCCCCTCCTGTTTTGCATTACCACCTCTGAAAGCGAGGTGAGGGATTCTTTTAACTGAGTTATGGAACTTTCTAATGCCCGGAGGTCAACATCTACAGCTTGCCTTAAGGCATCATAATAGTGGGGTTGTTGGATGAGGGCTGTTGTACCCGTTCCTACCCCGGCTGCCATTCCTAGTCCTAGGAGTACAGCCAGGGTGAGTGTTATGGGTTCCCTCTTAAACCTTCCTCTGCCCTCATATTCATCTAGAAAGGATGAATCTGAATGATAAATGAGTCTGGGGACCAGCTGAACTAACACACAAAAATCGGTTGAAGCTTTAAGGACCTCTAAAGAAATGCAGGGGGTCAATCCTGTGTTACATGCCCACCATCCATCCGGAGGAGGGAGGAGATACCCTGAGCCCTGTGGGAGGCTTAAATTGGCACAAAGATGTCGGTGGGACGAGGGGGGCGTTCCTACACGTGTACCGTTTCCTAATACTGAGGCCAGGGTCAATTTACTATTTCCTTCTTGTTTCCATCGACATTGATCTGGAGTGTTAACATTATTATAATTAGAATTATATCCTATAGCATCATAATAAGGGGGAGGAGCAGCATAGCAAAGCCAACATGATTTGGTAGCCTCCGGGTTTGTGGCATTTAAAACCTCAAAAGCCGCCTGGACCAATGAGAGCATTCGGTCCCGGGGGGTCTTGGGCTTGATTGTTATTCCTTTTGGCTCAGAAGTTTGGTTTCTTATCTCTGGTAACGCTGTGGGAGGGGCCAAAGGTAGCGAAGAGTGCCCTATCTCAGGGTTGGGGCTTATAGGAACTGGAGTAGGGGTTTCAATTTTTAGTTTGATGGTCATTAGTAATCCATCATTATATCCTTCTTTATAAAACCTGATTCCCCATGAATGGCCATTTATCCAGTTTTTATCCTTTTTTCCTGGTTCACTAAAAGAGATCTTAAGGGGATGGCACCATTTAGTACATTCAGGCCTATAAGTTAAGGGGTTGGTTGGGTGTGTATAATTGGCTGTCACCTTAATAAAGTCCCAGCCAGAGGTGGGCTTCCAATAGGTGTCTCCTGTGGTTTCACACCCCCAGCTTTTACAATAAAAATGTTCCTTTCCCCCACATTGATAATTTAGGGACCTATGGCGATGAAATCCCGGGCATACATAAAAGGTAGGGTTGCTAAGTTTCTGTCGCGTACCCGAGTTTTGGCAGCCGTATTGGCCGGCCCGACCGGGTATGGATGGGGCATTTTGACGATCATGGGAGTGTGCTGTGTCCCAATTGGGAGCTCCTATGGCTAATTTACAAACATCGGGGAAAAGGTCTGGCCACCAGGTCCAAGGAGCAGCAGTATGGCTAACAGACCATATTACATCTCCAGTTTGGGAAATTACCTGCCAGGTTAAATGCTGGGGCAGGTGAGGACTAAAATTACTCACAGTCAGTAGGGGTAACAAAGTTAAAGTTATAAATCTGATGATCGCAGAAGCTTGAGCTTGAGCGGGTTGCTGGTCTTTTGGGCTCGCCATTCCGATGTTGCAGATGCTGGTGCGGCCTTCACGTGTGAAGCGTGGATCCACGCAGCGATGCCATCTACCTTTATAGCCGTGGGGGTGGTGAGCAGGACGATGTATGGTCCTTTCCACCGAGGCTCTAGAGTCTGGGTTCGGTGCCGACGGACGTACACGGAATCTCCGACTTGGAAGGGATGAGCCTCTGCTGGTGTTCCTGGTCGGTAAGCCTCTGCCAGCTGGGACCACACCTCCTTTTGGACCAACTGGAGTCCCAACAGCCTAGCACATAAGTCAGTGTTATTCTGGCAGTCAGGACTTAATTTCTCCCTTAGCGTAAAAAGAGGAGGTGGGGCCCCGTATAGTATTTCAAATGGAGTAAGATAATAGCGGGAGGGGGTATTTCTAGCCCGGAACAGGGCTAAGGGAAGGAGCACCGTCCAATCTGTACCGCCAGTCTCTATGGACAATTTAGTTAGGGTCTCTTTTAGAGTTCTATTCATTCTCTCTACCTGTCCTGAACTCTGGGGTCTATAGGCACAATGTAATTTCCAATCAGTCCCCAGGTATTTGGCCACACCCTGACTTACCTGGGCGACGAAGGCGGGACCATTATCTGATCCTATTACCTTTGGTGCCCCGAACCGGGGGAAAATTTCTTCTAAGATCTTTTTGGCCACCACAGTAGCTGTCTCCTTCTTCGTCGGGAAAGCTTCTACCCATCCTGAGAAGGTATCTATAAAAACTAGAAGATACCTGTTACCGTACCTTCCAGGGCGTATTTCAGTGAAGTCGACCTCCCAATAGGCTCCTGGGCGGTCTCCTCTGAGCCTTTTTCCGACCTCAAGTTTTCCTTTATGGGAGTTTACCTGTTGGCATGGAATGCACTCTCGTGCAATCTGCTCAGCTAATTTAGTTAGTCCAGGGGTATCATAACCTGTCTTGTGTAGTAGGGACACCATCTTTTTGGTTCCCAAGTGTGTCCATCTGTGAATCTGTTGTAGCATGGATTTTGCTTGTTGAGGAGATAATGTTCCTTTAGTTATGGCTGGGGTAATTGTTCCCCTATCATTTGGTTTCCCAGGACTCTCATCTGATAGTTCTAGTATGATTTCCTGTAGAGCCACTTCTCGTGCCACCCTATCTACCAATTTGTTGCCTCTTGTCACCGGGGTATTGTCCTTCTGGTGTCCGGGGCAATGAATGATGCTGACTTTAGTGGGGAGCATGAGGGCAGCTAGCAGTGCCACTATTTCTTCTTTGTTTTTAATTTCTTTGCCCGCCGAGGTGAGCAACCCTCTTTGTTGGTAAATGGCCCCATGGACATGGGCGGTAGCAAATGCGTATCTACTGTCCGTATAGATGTTTACCTTTTTGTTTTCTGCTAGTTCCAATGCTCTAGTCATGGCGATTAGTTCAGCCCGTTGGGCCGATGTCCCTTGCGGTAATGCGGCTGCCCAGATGACCTCTTTCCCGTCTACCACGGCAGCTCCCGCCCGACGCTTACCTTCCTCTAGGAAACTGCTTCCGTCAGTAAACCAGGTAACGTCGGCGTTGGGGAGGGGCTGATCCATCAAGTCTGGTCTGCTACCGTGTGCTGCAGCCAGTACTTCCTGACAATCATGGATGACGGTAGTGCTTTCCAGGTCAGGGTCGGGTAGCAAGGTGGCCGGGTTGAGTCCTGTGGCTGAGGTAAACTTAATACGATCTGAGTTTAACAGCAGGGCTTGGTAATGAGTCATCCTGGCATTTGTTAGCCATCTGTCGGGTGGCTGGCGAATTACACTTTCTAATGCATGGGGGGCTGTTATCGTTAGGTTCTGCCCCAAAGTCAGTTTGTCAGCATCTTTGACCAAAGCGGCCACCGCGGCGATTATTTTTAAACAGGCGGGCCATCCTGCTGCCACAGGATCCAATTTCTTTGATAGGTACGCAACCGGGCGATTCCAGGGGCCCAGTTTCTGAGTTAGTACTCCCTTTGCAATACCTTTATTCTCGGCCACGTACAGATGAAAAGGCTTAGTGATCCTTCCCCCGTTCCTTTTTTTAGGGCATTCTCTTGCCCAATGACCTTTTTCTTTACAGTAGGCACATTGGTCCTTGTCTAATGGCCGCCTTCTATCCGTTGTTCGCCCTTCCTGTCTATTTCTGTCTCTACTGTTTCCTCCTCTGACTACAGTGGCCAGTATCTTACTCAAATGTCTTTCTTGCCTCTTATCTCATCTTACCTCACGAGCCTCTTGTTCCTTCTGCTTTCTTTCTTCTCTTTCTTCTTCTGTCTCCCTCTTATTATATACCTTATCTGCCTCTTTTACTAAGTCCTGAAGGGAGAAACCTTGTAGGCCATCCAGCCTTCGTAACTTCTTTCTAATATCAGGGGCCGCCTGGTCAATAAAGGCCATTGCTATGGTGGCCTTATGTTCCTCAGAGGTTGGATCATAAGGAGTGAATCGTCTAAAAGCCTCCATTAAGCGTTCTAGGAACACGGTTGGCGATTCCTGGGGCCCCTGAGTTACCTCTCTTACCTTAGCCAAATTCGTGGGGCGCCTGGCCGCTCCATGGAGACCCGCCACCAGAGCCTGGCGATACATTTTCAGGTGCTCCTTACCTTCCGGGGTATTAAAGTCCCAATTCGGCCTGACGAGTGGAAACCCGGCATCAATCTCGTTAGGCAACTGGGTAGGTTGTCCATTGGCGGCTAACACATTGTTTTTAGCCTCCAGGAGAACCCGTTGCCTCTCCTCAGTTGTGAGGAGAGTCTGGAGGAGCTGTTGACAATCATCCCAGGTGGGTTGGTGGGAGAAGACAAGAGACTCTATTAAAGCAGTAAGAGCCTGTGGGTTTTTAGAGAAAGTAGGGTTATGCATCTTCCAATTATAAAGATCTGCAGAGGAAAAGGGCCAGTATTGAAGGGGTCTATTCCCGTGGTTATCGGGGGGGCCATATTCTCTAAGGGGTAAAGCAGTAGAATCTGGGGAAACAGCCCTCTGGCTTCTGGTGCCCGCCGAGGGACCCCCCCTTTCCGCCATAACAGGTGGCCCTACTGGTGCGGAGGGTTGTGAAGCTGGGGGTCCTAGGGGTGACATGGGATTTAGGGCCGGAGGATAAGGAGGTGGGGAATCTAGAAGAAGCAAATCAGACTGCAGGTCAGGATATATCGCCTTTGGCGGGTCCGGGGCAGCAGATGACTTTTCCGTGTCTGGGGTTTTCTTCAGGGCCAATATCTCCGATTGTGCTGGAGCGCATGCAGACGTGCCTGTTGAGGAAACAAAGGGCCGGACCCACGGAGGCGGGGAGAGAACTAGATCTTCCCAGACCAAGATATATGGTATCTGGTCTGGGTGTCCGTGGGGTCCTGTGTTAAAGACCCTAGACTTGACTAGCCCAACCTTATCTAACAAAAAAGATCCTTCGGGTGGCCACCCTGTCTGAAATGTAGGCCACTCAGAGGTACACAGCGTTTGCCATTTTCCTTTCCTTACTTCTACCGAAAGGTTGTGGGCCCTAGCCCTAACTTCGGTCCAGTGGCTTAGGGTAAGAGAAAGAGGAGTCGTCATAGTTTGTCCCATTGTCGTCCGTCAAAAGAAAGATAATAGTACAGAAAAACAATAAAATTTCAAAAGACACACATTGATATTGCCGCCGCGAACTTAAACCCGAAACCAACTCAAATTCAGATGGCAGCTTATATAACCTGCCAGAACCAGCCGCCGCGAACTTAAACCCGAAACCAACTCAAATTCAGATGGCAGCTTATATAACCTGCCAGAACCAGATGAAGGGGAGACAAAATTTGTTTCTCCTTCCAGATGGACCACCAGGGCGTCCCCCGGGGCCCGTGGACACCAGCTTTCGGCACGTCTGCCTAGCCAGGAGTCCAATACAGATTCCACAGCAAGCCGGTTCGCACGGCTTTTTCCTAATGGCGGCTGGCAACAAACAAACGACAAACAAACAGACAATTGGGCTCGAGCCTACCTGATACCTCCGACTCCCGATGTTCTTGTGACCCGGGGGCGAGTGGGGATCCCGGACGAGCCCCCAAATGTTAGACCCAAACGGTCTACGAGGGATTCCAACTCGCCCAAGAACCGCCAAGAGTCGAGAGCCGCTGCAACACGCAAGAGGTTTATTAGGAGCCGATGCACCGGGGTTCCCTGAACCTCACGCAGGAGGCCGATGGGGAACCCCTAAAAGCGGAATCACATACTTTTTATAGGTTTATTTACTCATAGGGCGGGTATATTCTCACAATGATTGGGTAAATGTGGTGACTTTTGAATTCATTGGCTTAGGAACTTTTGTCCCACCTTCTGGCCGTTATAGTTGTCTGTTCATTGTGGCGGTTAGGGCGTATACCTATTACGGGCAACTGGAAAATTACCCGCTGTCTGGCAAGTCCCCGTCAACTGAAAAACTCCAAGAATTGGTTTCGATAGGGAGAAGGAGTGGCGCACGATAGGGAGAAGAATTGGTTTCGATAGGGAGAAGGAGTGGCGCACGATAGGGAGAAGAATTGGTTTACGGGAACAAGTGAGGGGGTGGAAAGTCCCTAAAGGCCCCACATTCCCCCCCTTTTTTTTTGTAACTAATTTCAATCATGGAATTTCAGTTTCTTTTTGCGAGTTTTGGTATTGTTGCCTTAGCATTAAAACTTGTACCGTACTAATGCGTTCTCTAATAAAGGCTATCAGGCGATTCAGAATGCATGGTCCAAAAGTTAAGAGCAACAATAAAATAATGAGGGGCCCTAACAAGGTGGAAACTAAAGTAGTAAGCCAGGGAGATTTATCAAACCACGATTGAAACCATCCTTTTTGATTTTTCCTTTCCTGTTGTCTTTTGTCCAGGCACTCCCTAAGTTTGTCCATAGTTTTGGTAATAGCCCCAGAATGATCAATATAAAAACAGCATTCTTCTTTTAGTGCAGCACATAGTTCGCCCTCCTTAAGGAACAGCAGATCTAATCCCCTCCTGTTTTGCATTACCACCTCTGAAAGCGAGGTGAGGGATTCTTTTAACTGAGTTATGGAACTTTCTAATGCCCGGAGGTCAACATCTACAGCTTGCCTTAAGGCATCATAATAGTGGGGTTGTTGGATGAGGGCTGTTGTACCCGTTCCTACCCCGGCTGCCATTCCTAGTCCTAGGAGTACAGCCAGGGTGAGTGTTATGGGTTCCCTCTTAAACCTTCCTCTGCCCTCATATTCATCTAGAAAGGATGAATCTGAATGATAAATGAGTCTGGGGACCAGCTGAACTAACACACAAAAATCGGTTGAAGCTTTAAGGACCTCTAAAGAAATGCAGGGGGTCAATCCTGTGTTACATGCCCACCATCCATCCGGAGGAGGGAGGAGATACCCTGAGCCCTGTGGGAGGCTTAAATTGGCACAAAGATGTCGGTGGGACGAGGGGGGCGTTCCTACACGTGTACCGTTTCCTAATACTGAGGCCAGGGTCAATTTACTATTTCCTTCTTGTTTCCATCGACATTGATCTGGAGTGTTAACATTATTATAATTAGAATTATATCCTATAGCATCATAATAAGGGGGAGGAGCAGCATAGCAAAGCCAACATGATTTGGTAGCCTCCGGGTTTGTGGCATTTAAAACCTCAAAAGCCGCCTGGACCAATGAGAGCATTCGGTCCCGGGGGGTCTTGGGCTTGATTGTTATTCCTTTTGGCTCAGAAGTTTGGTTTCTTATCTCTGGTAACGCTGTGGGAGGGGCCAAAGGTAGCGAAGAGTGCCCTATCTCAGGGTTGGGGCTTATAGGAACTGGAGTAGGGGTTTCAATTTTTAGTTTGATGGTCATTAGTAATCCATCATTATATCCTTCTTTATAAAACCTGATTCCCCATGAATGGCCATTTATCCAGTTTTTATCCTTTTTTCCTGGTTCACTAAAAGAGATCTTAAGGGGATGGCACCATTTAGTACATTCAGGCCTATAAGTTAAGGGGTTGGTTGGGTGTGTATAATTGGCTGTCACCTTAATAAAGTCCCAGCCAGAGGTGGGCTTCCAATAGGTGTCTCCTGTGGTTTCACACCCCCAGCTTTTACAATAAAAATGTTCCTTTCCCCCACATTGATAATTTAGGGACCTATGGCGATGAAATCCCGGGCATACATAAAAGGTAGGGTTGCTAAGTTTCTGTCGCGTACCCGAGTTTTGGCAGCCGTATTGGCCGGCCCGACCGGGTATGGATGGGGCATTTTGACGATCATGGGAGTGTGCTGTGTCCCAATTGGGAGCTCCTATGGCTAATTTACAAACATCGGGGAAAAGGTCTGGCCACCAGGTCCAAGGAGCAGCAGTATGGCTAACAGACCATATTACATCTCCAGTTTGGGAAATTACCTGCCAGGTTAAATGCTGGGGCAGGTGAGGACTAAAATTACTCACAGTCAGTAGGGGTAACAAAGTTAAAGTTATAAATCTGATGATCGCAGAAGCTTGAGCTTGAGCGGGTTGCTGGTCTTTTGGGCTCGCCATTCCGATGTTGCAGATGCTGGTGCGGCCTTCACGTGTGAAGCGTGGATCCACGCAGCGATGCCATCTACCTTTATAGCCGTGGGGGTGGTGAGCAGGACGATGTATGGTCCTTTCCACCGAGGCTCTAGAGTCTGGGTTCGGTGCCGACGGACGTACACGGAATCTCCGACTTGGAAGGGATGAGCCTCTGCTGGTGTTCCTGGTCGGTAAGCCTCTGCCAGCTGGGACCACACCTCCTTTTGGACCAACTGGAGTCCCAACAGCCTAGCACATAAGTCAGTGTTATTCTGGCAGTCAGGACTTAATTTCTCCCTTAGCGTAAAAAGAGGAGGTGGGGCCCCGTATAGTATTTCAAATGGAGTAAGATAATAGCGGGAGGGGGTATTTCTAGCCCGGAACAGGGCTAAGGGAAGGAGCACCGTCCAATCTGTACCGCCAGTCTCTATGGACAATTTAGTTAGGGTCTCTTTTAGAGTTCTATTCATTCTCTCTACCTGTCCTGAACTCTGGGGTCTATAGGCACAATGTAATTTCCAATCAGTCCCCAGGTATTTGGCCACACCCTGACTTACCTGGGCGACGAAGGCGGGACCATTATCTGATCCTATTACCTTTGGTGCCCCGAACCGGGGGAAAATTTCTTCTAAGATCTTTTTGGCCACCACAGTAGCTGTCTCCTTCTTCGTCGGGAAAGCTTCTACCCATCCTGAGAAGGTATCTATAAAAACTAGAAGATACCTGTTACCGTACCTTCCAGGGCGTATTTCAGTGAAGTCGACCTCCCAATAGGCTCCTGGGCGGTCTCCTCTGAGCCTTTTTCCGACCTCAAGTTTTCCTTTATGGGAGTTTACCTGTTGGCATGGAATGCACTCTCGTGCAATCTGCTCAGCTAATTTAGTTAGTCCAGGGGTATCATAACCTGTCTTGTGTAGTAGGGACACCATCTTTTTGGTTCCCAAGTGTGTCCATCTGTGAATCTGTTGTAGCATGGATTTTGCTTGTTGAGGAGATAATGTTCCTTTAGTTATGGCTGGGGTAATTGTTCCCCTATCATTTGGTTTCCCAGGACTCTCATCTGATAGTTCTAGTATGATTTCCTGTAGAGCCACTTCTCGTGCCACCCTATCTACCAATTTGTTGCCTCTTGTCACCGGGGTATTGTCCTTCTGGTGTCCGGGGCAATGAATGATGCTGACTTTAGTGGGGAGCATGAGGGCAGCTAGCAGTGCCACTATTTCTTCTTTGTTTTTAATTTCTTTGCCCGCCGAGGTGAGCAACCCTCTTTGTTGGTAAATGGCCCCATGGACATGGGCGGTAGCAAATGCGTATCTACTGTCCGTATAGATGTTTACCTTTTTGTTTTCTGCTAGTTCCAATGCTCTAGTCATGGCGATTAGTTCAGCCCGTTGGGCCGATGTCCCTTGCGGTAATGCGGCTGCCCAGATGACCTCTTTCCCGTCTACCACGGCAGCTCCCGCCCGACGCTTACCTTCCTCTAGGAAACTGCTTCCGTCAGTAAACCAGGTAACGTCGGCGTTGGGGAGGGGCTGATCCATCAAGTCTGGTCTGCTACCGTGTGCTGCAGCCAGTACTTCCTGACAATCATGGATGACGGTAGTGCTTTCCAGGTCAGGGTCGGGTAGCAAGGTGGCCGGGTTGAGTCCTGTGGCTGAGGTAAACTTAATACGATCTGAGTTTAACAGCAGGGCTTGGTAATGAGTCATCCTGGCATTTGTTAGCCATCTGTCGGGTGGCTGGCGAATTACACTTTCTAATGCATGGGGGGCTGTTATCGTTAGGTTCTGCCCCAAAGTCAGTTTGTCAGCATCTTTGACCAAAGCGGCCACCGCGGCGATTATTTTTAAACAGGCGGGCCATCCTGCTGCCACAGGATCCAATTTCTTTGATAGGTACGCAACCGGGCGATTCCAGGGGCCCAGTTTCTGAGTTAGTACTCCCTTTGCAATACCTTTATTCTCGGCCACGTACAGATGAAAAGGCTTAGTGATCCTTCCCCCGTTCCTTTTTTTAGGGCATTCTCTTGCCCAATGACCTTTTTCTTTACAGTAGGCACATTGGTCCTTGTCTAATGGCCGCCTTCTATCCGTTGTTCGCCCTTCCTGTCTATTTCTGTCTCTACTGTTTCCTCCTCTGACTACAGTGGCCAGTATCTTACTCAAATGTCTTTCTTGCCTCTTATCTCATCTTACCTCACGAGCCTCTTGTTCCTTCTGCTTTCTTTCTTCTCTTTCTTCTTCTGTCTCCCTCTTATTATATACCTTATCTGCCTCTTTTACTAAGTCCTGAAGGGAGAAACCTTGTAGGCCATCCAGCCTTCGTAACTTCTTTCTAATATCAGGGGCCGCCTGGTCAATAAAGGCCATTGCTATGGTGGCCTTATGTTCCTCAGAGGTTGGATCATAAGGAGTGAATCGTCTAAAAGCCTCCATTAAGCGTTCTAGGAACACGGTTGGCGATTCCTGGGGCCCCTGAGTTACCTCTCTTACCTTAGCCAAATTCGTGGGGCGCCTGGCCGCTCCATGGAGACCCGCCACCAGAGCCTGGCGATACATTTTCAGGTGCTCCTTACCTTCCGGGGTATTAAAGTCCCAATTCGGCCTGACGAGTGGAAACCCGGCATCAATCTCGTTAGGCAACTGGGTAGGTTGTCCATTGGCGGCTAACACATTGTTTTTAGCCTCCAGGAGAACCCGTTGCCTCTCCTCAGTTGTGAGGAGAGTCTGGAGGAGCTGTTGACAATCATCCCAGGTGGGTTGGTGGGAGAAGACAAGAGACTCTATTAAAGCAGTAAGAGCCTGTGGGTTTTTAGAGAAAGTAGGGTTATGCATCTTCCAATTATAAAGATCTGCAGAGGAAAAGGGCCAGTATTGAAGGGGTCTATTCCCGTGGTTATCGGGGGGGCCATATTCTCTAAGGGGTAAAGCAGTAGAATCTGGGGAAACAGCCCTCTGGCTTCTGGTGCCCGCCGAGGGACCCCCCCTTTCCGCCATAACAGGTGGCCCTACTGGTGCGGAGGGTTGTGAAGCTGGGGGTCCTAGGGGTGACATGGGATTTAGGGCCGGAGGATAAGGAGGTGGGGAATCTAGAAGAAGCAAATCAGACTGCAGGTCAGGATATATCGCCTTTGGCGGGTCCGGGGCAGCAGATGACTTTTCCGTGTCTGGGGTTTTCTTCAGGGCCAATATCTCCGATTGTGCTGGAGCGCATGCAGACGTGCCTGTTGAGGAAACAAAGGGCCGGACCCACGGAGGCGGGGAGAGAACTAGATCTTCCCAGACCAAGATATATGGTATCTGGTCTGGGTGTCCGTGGGGTCCTGTGTTAAAGACCCTAGACTTGACTAGCCCAACCTTATCTAACAAAAAAGATCCTTCGGGTGGCCACCCTGTCTGAAATGTAGGCCACTCAGAGGTACACAGCGTTTGCCATTTTCCTTTCCTTACTTCTACCGAAAGGTTGTGGGCCCTAGCCCTAACTTCGGTCCAGTGGCTTAGGGTAAGAGAAAGAGGAGTCGTCATAGTTTGTCCCATTGTCGTCCGTCAAAAGAAAGATAATAGTACAGAAAAACAATAAAATTTCAAAAGACACACATTGATATTGCCGCCGCGAACTTAAACCCGAAACCAACTCAAATTCAGATGGCAGCTTATATAACCTGCCAGAACCAGCCGCCGCGAACTTAAACCCGAAACCAACTCAAATTCAGATGGCAGCTTATATAACCTGCCAGAACCAGATGAAGGGGAGACAAAATTTGTTTCTCCTTCCAGATGGACCACCAGGGCGTCCCCCGGGGCCCGTGGACACCAGCTTTCGGCACGTCTGCCTAGCCAGGAGTCCAATACAGATTCCACAGCAAGCCGGTTCGCACGGCTTTTTCCTAATGGCGGCTGGCAACAAACAAACGACAAACAAACAGACAATTGGGCTCGAGCCTACCTGATACCTCCGACTCCCGATGTTCTTGTGACCCGGGGGCGAGTGGGGATCCCGGACGAGCCCCCAAATGTTAGACCCAAACGGTCTACGAGGGATTCCAACTCGCCCAAGAACCGCCAAGAGTCGAGAGCCGCTGCAACACGCAAGAGGTTTATTAGGAGCCGATGCACCGGGGTTCCCTGAACCTCACGCAGGAGGCCGATGGGGAACCCCTAAAAGCGGAATCACATACTTTTTATAGGTTTATTTACTCATAGGGCGGGTATATTCTCACAATGATTGGGTAAATGTGGTGACTTTTGAATTCATTGGCTTAGGAACTTTTGTCCCACCTTCTGGCCGTTATAGTTGTCTGTTCATTGTGGCGGTTAGGGCGTATACCTATTACGGGCAACTGGAAAATTACCCGCTGTCTGGCAAGTCCCCGTCAACTGAAAAACTCCAAGAATTGGTTTCGATAGGGAGAAGGAGTGGCGCACGATAGGGAGAAGAATTGGTTTCGATAGGGAGAAGGAGTGGCGCACGATAGGGAGAAGAATTGGTTTACGGGAACAAGTGAGGGGGTGGAAAGTCCCTAAAGGCCCCACAAGGTGACACATATAGCATAAAATTAACGATCTTAAACTGTATAATTCAGTGCCATTTAGTCCATGCACATGTTGTGCAACCTTCATCTCAATCTAGTTCCAAAACACTGTCATCACCACAAAAGGAGACCCTGTACCCGTTAATCAGTCACCCCATTCCTCCCTCCCCTAGCTACTGACAACAGCTAATTTGCTTCCTGTCTCTATGGATTCAGCTATTCTAGATATTTTGTGTAAATGGAATCATGCAATATATAAACTCTTCTGTCTGGCTCGTTCACTTAGCATGTTTTCAAGGTTTATCCATATTCTAGTATGTATAGGTACTTCACTCCATTTTATGACCAACTAATATTCCATTATGTGGATATCATTATATGGACTGTCTTAGTTTAGGCTGTTATAACAATACCATAGATTGAGTGACTTAAGCAATACATATTTATTTGTCATAGTGTCAACGTCAGGATTTCCAAGACCAAGGTGCCAGCAGATTCTATGTCTAGTGAGGACCCTCTTCCTGGTTTGCAGATGGCTGTCTTCTTGCTGTGTCCTCACATGGCAAGGGGTGGGGGAGGGAGGGAAAGAGAGCGAGAGCGAGAGCGAGAGCGAGAGCGAGAGAGAGAGAGAGAGAGAGAGAGAGAGAGAGCGCGAGCGCGAGCGCAAGCGTACAAGCGTGCTAGCTCTCTGGTTTCTTACAAGGGCATTAATCCCTCCCTGGGAGCTCCATTCTCATGACCTCGTCTAAACCTAATTACCTCCCAAAGGCTCTACCTACAAATACCATCACATTGGGGATGAATCTTGGGGGGATACAAAATTCAGTCCATAGCAACCACATTTTGTTTTATCCATTCATCAAGTGATGGACATTTAGTTGTTTCTACCTTTTGGCTATTATGAATAATGCTGCTCTGAATTTTTGGGTACAAATATTTGTTTGAATAACTGTCTTCAGTTATTTTGGCTTTGTACCTAGGAGTGGAATTTCTGGGTCATAAGGTAATTCTTTGTTTGTTTGAGGAACCACCAAATTGTTTTCCACAGTGGCTGCACCATTTTACATTCCCACCAGTAGGGTACAATGGTTCCAATTTCCCTACATCTTGGCCAACACTTGTTATTTTCCCTTTTTTTTTTTTTTTTTTTTTTTGCATTACAACCATCCTAGTGGTGTGTGAAGTGGTATCTTATTTGGATTTGAATTTCTCTAATGATTAGTGATGTTGAACATCTTCGCATGTGCTTGTTGGCCAATGTATATCTTTTTGGGAGAAATGTCTATTTAAGTCCTTTGCCCTTTTTTTTTTTTGCTTTACGCGGGCCTCTCACTGTTGTGGCCTCTCCCGTTGCGGAGTGCAGGCTCAGCGGCCATGGCTCACAGGCCCAGCCGCTCCACGGCATGTGGGATCCTCCCAGACTGGGGCATGAACCCGTGTCCCCTGCATCGGCAGGCGGACTCTCAACCACTGCGGCACCAGGAAAGCCCCCCCCCATTTTTAAATTGAGTCAATTTTCTGTTGTTTGTTGAGTTGTAAGATTTCTTTATATATTCTGGATACTAGACCCTTATCAATGTATGATTTGCAAATATTTTATCTCATTCTGTAGGTTGTCTTTTTGCTTCCTTTGTAAGTATCCTCTGATTCACAGAAGGTTTTAATTTTGATGAAGTTCAATTTATCTATTTTTTTCTTGTTCTTGTTGCTTGTGCTTTTGGTGTCATATTTAAGAAACCATCACATAATTCAAGGTCATGAAGATTGCCCCTATATTTTCTTCCAGACAGCTTATGGTTTTAGCTCTTATGCTTAGGTCTTTGATTCATTATGAGTTAATTTTTTTATGTGAGATAGGGGTCCAACTTCATTCTTTTGCATGTGGATATCTAGTTGTTCCAGCACCGTTTGTTGAAGACACTGTTCTTTCTCCATTGGATGGTCTTGGCACCCTGTCAAAAATCAATTTGCCCTAGATGTATGGGTTTATTTCTGGACCCTCAGTTCTATTCCACTGATACAGTTTTTGTCTATCTATGTGCCAGTACCACACTCTTTTGATTACTGTAGCTTTGTATTACGTTTTGAAATAGGAAAGTATGAGGCCTCCAACATTGTTCTGCTTTCTCAAGATTGATTTGGCTATTCAGGGTCCCCCAATTCCATATAAATTTCCATTTCCATTTTTTCAAAAAAGGCCAGCATTCCCATTTCTTCAAAAAAGGCCATTAGGATTTTGATAGTGGTTATATTGAATCTGTAGATCACTTTGGGGAGTACTTCAATCTTAACAATATTGTCTTCCAGTCTGTGACACTTGATGTCTTTCTTTTCATTTAGGTTTTCTTTAATTTCCTTCAGCAGTGTTTTGTAGTTTTTGGTGTATATGACTTATACCTCCTTGGTTAAAGTATCAACATTTTATTTTTTTGATGCTGTTGAAAATTAAATTGTTTTCTTAATTTTGTTTTTGGATTGCCCATTCCTAATGTATAGAAGTGTGAATGATTTTTGCACATTGACTTTGTACAACCCGCAACTTGTCAAATTCATCTAATGGCCCTAGTTGTTTTGCGTATTCTTTAGGATTTTATCTGTATATAAGATCATGTCATATGTGAATAGAGATAGTTTTACTTCTTCCTTTCCAATTTGGATGCTTTTTCTTTCTTTTTCCTGCCTAATTACACTGGCTAGAACTTTTGTTCCAATGTTGAATAGAAGTAAAACAAACAAACAAAAAGTGGCATCCTTATCTTCTTTCTGATCTTAGGAGGATAGCATTCAGTTTTTCATAATTGAGTATAATGTTATCTGTGGGTATTTCATATATGTCCTTTTTCAGGTTGATGAAATTCCTTTCTATTGCTAGTTTGTTGAGTGGTTTTATCATGAAAGGTGTTGAAATTTGTCAAATGCTCTTTTTCTTCATTAACAGAGATAATCGTGTAGTTTTTCCTTCATTCTGTTATTTGGTGTATTACATTGATAACTTTCTTGAACCAGTCTTACGTTCCTCGGATAAATCCTACTTAGTCAGGGTGTATATTCCTTTAATATACTGCTGAATTCAGTTTACTAATATACTGCTGAGGATTTTTGCATCTATATTCAAAAGGGATACTGGTCTGTAGCTTTGTTTTTATGTCTTGGTCTGGCGTTCGTATCAGAGTAATGCTGGCTTCATAGAACGAGTTAGGAAAGACTTCCAAAATTTTTTTGGAAGAGTTTACCAAGGATTGGTTTTCATTCTTCTTTAAATATTCATAGAATTCAGCAGTGAAGTCATCTGGTGCAGAGCTTGTCCTTGAGACCTTTTTGATTACTGATTCAATCCCTTTGCCTGTTATACGTCTGTTCAAAATTTCTATTTCTTCTTGAGTCAGTTTTGATAGTTTGTGTGTTCTAGGAATTTTTCCATTTCATCTTGGTTTTCTAATGTCTTGGTATACAGATGCTTAATTTTTTTTTTTTTTTTTTTTTTTTTTGCGGTACGCGGGCCTCTCACTGTTGTGGCCTCTCCCATTGCGGAGCACAGGCTCCGGACGCACAGGCTCAGTGGCCATGGCTCACGGGCCCAGCCGCTCCGCGGCATATGGGATCCTCCCGGACCGGGGCACGGACCCGTGTCCCCTGCGTCGGCAGGTGGACTCTCAACCCCTGCGCCACCAGGGAAGCCCCCAGATGCTTAATTTTTCTTATAATCTTTTAAATTTCTGTAATGTTGGTTGTAATGTACCCACTTTCATTTTTGATTTTAGTAATTTGAGCTTTCATTGTGTTCTTTCCTAGTCAATCTAAGTAAATGTTGTTAATCTTGTTGGTTGATCTTTTCCAAAAAATAACTTTTTATTTTTTTTAAAGTTTTTTTTTTTTTTTTTTTTTTTTCTTTTTATTTTGAGGTTCGCAGGCCTCTCACCGTTGTGGCCTCTCCCACTGCGGAGCACAGGCTCCGGACACGCAGGCTCCGAGGCCATGGCTCACGGGCCCAGCTGCTCCATGGCATGTGGGATCTTCCCGGACCGGGGCACGAACCCGCGTCCCCTGCATCGGCAGGCGGACTCTCAACCGCTGCGCCACCAGGGAAGCCCTAACTTTTTATTTGATTGATTTCCTCTCTTGTTTTTCTATTCTCTGATTTATTTATCTCTTCTCTAATCTTTATTAATTCTTTCTTTCTACTAGATTTGGGTTTAGTTTGTTCTTTTCCTAGTTCTTCAAAGTGTAAAGTTAGGTTACTGATTTATGTTTTAACATAGTTGTTTGCAGTATAAATGTATCTTGGAGCCCTGCTTCTGCTGTATCACTTAAGCTTTGGTATGTTGCATTTTCATTTTCATTCTTCTCAAAGTATTTTGAAATTTTCTCTTGTGATTTCTTCTTTAAGACTTTTGTTGTTTAAGGTTTTTTTTTTTATTTTTTTATTTTTTTAAACATCTTTATTGGGGTATAATTGCTTTACAATGGTGTGTTAGTTTCTGCTTTATAACAAAGTGAATCAGCTATACATATACATATGTTCCCATATGTCTTCCCTCTTGCGTCTCCCTCCCTCCCACTCTCCCCATCCCACCCTTCCAGGCTGTCACAAAGCACCAAGCTAATATCCCTGTGCCTTGCGGCTGCTTCCCCCCA
Organism: Phocoena sinus; assembly: GCF_008692025.1. Classification (NCBI taxonomy): domain Eukaryota; kingdom Metazoa; phylum Chordata; class Mammalia; order Artiodactyla; family Phocoenidae; genus Phocoena; species Phocoena sinus. The sequence continues at coordinate 95,679,834 of NC_045784.1, forward strand.
GCTATCTACCTTACTACGTTTGTTAGTGTGTATATGTCCATGACTCTCTCTCGCCCTGTCAAAACTCACCCTTCCCCCTCCCCATATCCTCAAGTCCGTTCTCCAGTAGGTCTGCGTCTTTATTCCTGTCTTACCCCTAGGTTCTTCATGACATTTTTTCCCCTTAAATTCCATATATATGTGTTAGCATATGGTATTTGTCTTTTTCTTTCTGACTTACTTCACTCTGTATGACAGACTCTAGGTCTATCCATCTCATTACAAATAGCTCAATTTCATTTCTATTTTTTTTTTTTTTTTAAACATCTTTATTGGGGTATAATTGCTTTACAATGGTGTGTTAGTTTCTGCTTTACAACAAAGTGAATCAGCTATACATATACATATGTTCCCATATGTCTTCCCTCTTGCGTCTCCCTCCCTCCCACTCTCCCCATCCCACCCTTCCAGGCTGTCACAAAGCACCGAGCTAATATCCCTGTGCCTTGCGGCTGCTTCCCCCCAGCTATCTACCTTACTACGTTTGTTAGTGTGTATATGTCCATGACTCTCTCTCGCCCTGTCAAAACTCACCCTTCCCCCTCCCCATATCCTCAAGTCCGTTCTCCAGTAGGTCTGCGTCTTTATTCCTATCTTACCCCTAGGTTCTTCATGACATTTTTTTCCCTTAAATTCCATATATATGTGTTAGCATACGGTATTTGTCTTTTTCTTTCTGACTTACTTCACTCTGTATGACAGATTCCAGGTCCATCCATCTCATTACAAATAGCTCAATTTCATTTCTTTTTAAGGCTGAGTAATATTCCACCGTGTATATGTGCCACATCTTCTTTATCCATTCATCCGATGATGGGCGCTTAGGTTGTTTCCATCTCCGGGCTATTGTAAATAGAGCTGCAATGAACATCTTGGTACATGACTCTTTTTGAATTTTGGTTTTCTCAGGGTATATGCCCAGTAGTGGGATTGCTGGGTCATATGATAATTCTATTTGTAGTTTTTTAAGGAACCTCCATACTGTTCTCCATAGTGGCTGAACCATTTCACATTCCCACCAGCAGTGCAAGAGTGTCCCCTTTTCTCCACACCCTCTCCAGCATTTATTGTTTCTAGATTTTTTGATGATGGCCATTCTGACTGGTGTGAGATGATATCTCATTGTAGTTTTGATTTGCATTTCTCTAATGATTAATGATGTTGAGCATTCTTTCATGTGTTTGTTGGCATTCTGTATATCTTCTTTGGAGAAATGTCTATTTAGGTCTTCTGCCCATTTTTGGATGGGGTTGTTTTTTTGTTATTGAGCTGCATGAGCTGCTTGTAAATTTTGGAGATTAATCCTTTGTCAGTTGCTTCATTTGCAAATGTTTTCTCCCATTCTGAGGGTTGTCTTTTGGTCTTGGTTATGGTTTCCTTTGCTGTGCAAAAGCTTTGAAGTTTCATTAGGTCCCATTTGTTTATTTTTGCTTTTATTTCCATTACTCTAGGAGGTGGGTCAGAAAGGATCTTGCTGTGATTTATGTCATAGAGTGTTCTTCCTATGTTTTCTTCTAAGAGTTTGATAGTTTCTGGCCTTACATTTAGGTCTTTAATCCATTTTGAGCTTATTTTTGTGTATGGTGTTAGGGAGTGATCTAATCTCATACTTTTACATGTACCTGTCCAGTTTTCCCAGCACCATTTATTGAAGAGGCTTTCCTTTCTCCACTGTACATTCCTGCCTCCTTTATCAAAGATAAGGTGTCCATATGTGCGTGGGTTTATCTCTGGGCTTTCTATCCTGTTCCACTGATCTATCTTTCTGTTTTTGTGCCAGTACCATACTGTCTTGATTACTGTTGCTTTGTAATATAGTCTGAAGTCAGGGAGCTTGATTCCTCCAGCTCCTTTTTTCGTTCTCAAGATTGCTTTGGCTATTCGGGGTCTTTTGTGTTTCCATACAAATTGCGAAATTTTTTGTTCTAGTTCTGTGAATAATGCCAGTGGTAGTTTGATAGGGATTGCATTGAATCTGTAGATTGCTTTGGGTAGTAGAGTCATTTTCACAATGTTGATTCTTCCCATCCAAGAACATGGTATATCTCTCCATCTATTTGTATCATCTTTAATTTCTTTCATCAGTGTCTTATAATTTTCTGCATACAGGTCTTTCGTCTCCTTAGGTAGGTTTATTCCTAGATATTTTATTCTTTTTGTTGCAATGGTAAATGGGAGTGTTTTCTTGATTTCACTTTCAGATTTTTCATCATTAGTATATAAGAATGCCAGAGATTTCTGTGCATTAATTTTGTATCCTGCTACTTTACCAAATTCATTGATTAGCTCTAGTAGTTTTCTGGTAGCATCTTTAGGATTCTCTATGTATAGTATCATGTCATCTGCAAACAGTGACAGCTTTACTTCTTCTTTTCCGATTTGGATTCCTTTTATTTCCTTTTCTTCTCTGATTGCTGTGGCTAAAACTTCCAAAACTATGTTGAATAAGAGTGGTGAGAGTGGGCAACCTTGTCTTGTTCCTGATCTTAGTGGAAATGCTTTCAGTTTTTCACCATTGAGGATGATGTTTGCTGTGGGCTTGTCATATATGGCCTTTATTATGTTGAGGAAAGTTCCCTCTATGCCTACTTTCTGGAGGGTTTTTATCATAAATGGGTGTTGAATTTTGTCGAAAGCTTTCTCTGCATCTATTGAGATGATCATATGGTTTTTCTCCTTCAATTTGTTAATATGGTTTATCACATTGATAGATTTGCGTATATTGAAGAATCCTTGCATTCCTGGAATAAACCCCACTTGATCATGGTGTATGATCCTTTTAATGTGCTGTTGGATTCTGTTTGCTAGTATTTTGTTGAGGATTTTTGCATCTATGTTCATCAGTGATATTGGCCTGTAGTTTTCTTTCTTTGTGACATCCTTGTCTGGTTTTGGTATCAAGGTGATGGTGGCCTCGTAGAAGGAATTTGGGAGTGTTCCTCCCTCTGCTATATTTTGGAAGAGTTCGAGAAGGATAGGTGTTAGCTCTTCTCTAAACGTTTGATAGAATTCACCTGTGAAGCCATCTGGTCCTGGGCTTTTGTTTGTTGGAAGATTTTTAATCACAGTTTCAATTTCAGTGCTTGTGATTGGTCTGTTCATATTTTCTATTTCTTCCTGATTCAGTCTTGGGAGGTTGTGCATTTCTAAGAATTTGTCCATTTCTTCCAGATTGTCCATTTTATTGGCATAGAGTTGCTTGTAGTAATCTCTCATGATTTTTTTTATTTCTGCAGTGTCAGTTGTTACTTCTCCTTTTTCATTTCTAATTCTATTGATTTGAGTCTTCTCCCTTTTTTTCTTGATGAGTCTGGCTAGCGGTTTATCTATTTTGTTTATCGTCTCAAAGAAACAGCTTTTAGTTTTATTGATCTTTGCTATCATCTCCTTCATTTCTTTTTCATTTATTTCTGATCTGATTTTTATGATTTCTTTCCTTCTGCTAGCTTTGGGGTGTTTTAGTTCTTCTTTCTCTAATTGCTTGAGGTGCAAGGTTAGGTTGTTTATTCGAGATGTTTCCTGCTTCTTAAGGTGGGCCTGTATTGCTATAAACTTCCCCCTTAGAACTGCTTTTGCTGCATCCCATAGGTTTTGGGTCGTTGTGTCTCCATTGTCATTTGTTTCTAGGTATTTTTTTATTTCCTCTTTGATTTCTTCAGTGATCACTTCATTATTAAGTAGTGTATTGTTTAGCCTCCATGTGTTTGCATTTTTTACAGATCTTTTCCTGTAATTGATATCTAGTCTCATGGCATTGTGGTCAGAAAAGATACTTGATACAATTTCAGTTTTCTTAAATTTACCAAGGCTTGATTTGTGACCCAAGATATGATCTATCCTGGAGAATGTTCCATGAGCACTTGAGAAAAATGTGTATTCTGTTGTTTTTGGATGGAGTGTCCTATAAATATCAATTAAGTCCATCTTGTTTAATGTATCATTTAAAGCTTGTGTTTCCTTATTTATTTTCATTTTGGATGATCTGTCCATGGGTGAAAGTGGGGTGTTAAAGTCCCCTACTATGAATGTGTTACTGTTGATCTCCCCTTTTATGGTTGTTAGTATTTGCCTTATGTATTGAGGTGCTCCTATGTTGGGTGCATAAATATTTACAATTGTTATATCTTCTTCTTGGATCGATCCCTTGATCATTATGTAGTGTCCTTCTTTGTCCCTTTTAATAGTCCTTATTTTAAAGTCTATTTTGTCTGATATGAGAATTGCTACTCCAGCTTTCTTTTGGTTTCCATTTGCATGGAATATCTTTTTCCATCCCCTTACTTTCAGTCTGTATGTGTCTCTAGTTCTGAAGTGGGTCTCTTGTAGACAGTATATATAAGGGTCTTGTTTTTGTATCCGTTCAGCCAATCTGTGTCTTTTGGTGGGAGCATTTAGTCCATTTACATTTAAGGTAATTATCGATATGTATGTTCCTATTTCCATTTTATATATTGTTTTGGGTTCGCTACTATAGGTCATTTCCTTCTCTTGTGTTTCGTGTCTAGAGAAGTTCCTTTAGCATTTGTTGTAAAGCTGGTTTGGTGGTGCTGAACTCTCTCAGCTTTTGCTTGTCTGTAAAGGTTTTAATTTCTCCATCAAATGTGAATGAGATCCTTGCTGGGTAGAGTAGTCTTGGTTGCAGGCTATTCTCCTTCATCACTTTCAGTATGTCCTGCCACTCCCTTCTGGCTTGTAGGGTTTCTGCTGAGAGATCAGCTGTTAACCTTATGGGGATTCCCTTGTGTGTTATTTGTTGTTTTTCCCTTGCTGCTTTTAATATGCTTTCTTTGTATTTAATTTTTGACAGTTTGATTAATATGTGTCTTGGCGTGTTTCTCCTTGTATTTATCCTGTATGGGACCCTCTGTGCTTCCTGGACTTGATTAACTATTTCCTTTCCCATATTAGGGAAGTTTTCAACTATAATCTCTTCAAATATTTTCTCAGTCCCTTTCTTTCTTTCTTCTTCTTCTGGAACCCCTATAATTCGAATGTTGGTGCGTTTCATGTTGTCCCAGAGGTCTCTGAGACTGTCCTCAGTTCTTTTCATTCTTTTTTCTTTATTCTGCTCTGCAGTAGTTATTTCCACTACTTTATCTTCCAGGTCACTTATCCGTTCTTCTGCCTCAGTTATTCTGCTATTGATCCTATCTAGAGTGGTTTTAATTTCATTTATTGCATTGTTCATCGTTGCCTGTTTCATCTTTAGTTCTTGTAGGTCCTTGTTAACTGTTTCTTGCATTTTCTCCATTCTACTTCCAAGATTTCGGATCATCCTTACTATCATTATTCTGAATTCTTTTTCAGGTAGATTGCCTATTTCCTCTTCATTTGTTAGGTCTGGTGGGTTTTTATCTTGCTCCTTCATGTGCTGTGTGTTTTTCTGTCTTCTCATTTTGCTTATCTTACTGTGTTTGGGGTCTCCTTTTTGCAGGCTGCACTTTCGTAGTTCCCGTTGTTTTTGATGTCTGTCTCCAGTGGCTAAGGTTGTTTCAGTGGGTTGTGTAGGCTTCCTGGTGGAGGGGACTAGTGCCTGTGTTGTGCTGGATGAGGCTGGATCTTGTCTCTCTAGTGGGCAGGTTCACGTCTGGTGGTGTGTTTTGGGGTGTCTGTGGCCTTATTATGATTTTAGGCAGCCTCTCTGCTAATGGGTGGGGTTGTGTTCCTGTTTTGCTAGTTGTTTGGCATAGGTTGTCCAGCACTGTGGCTTGCTGGTCGTTGAGTGAAGCTGGGTGCTGGTGTTAAGATGGAGGTCTCTGAGAGATTTCCACCATTTAATATTATGTGGAGCTGGGAGGTCTCTTGTTGACCAGTGTCCTGAAGTTGGCTCTCCTACCTCAGAGGCAGAGCCCTGACTCCTGGCTGGAGCACCAAGAGCCTTTCATCCACACAGCTCAGAATAAAAGGGAGAAAAAGTAGGGAGAATTAGTAGAAGTATGAGTCAAGAAAGAAGGAAAGGAGGAAAGGAAGGAAGGAAGAAAGAAGCAAAGAAGGAAAGAAAGGAGGGAGGGAGGGAGGGAGGAAGGAAGGAAGGAAGGAGGGAAAGAAGGAAAAAAGACAGAAAGATGATACAGTAAAAATAAAATAAAGTATAATATAGTTATTGAATTAAAAAATATTTAGAAAAAAAAAAAAAGGGACGGATAGAACCTTAGGACAAATGTTGGAAGCAAAGCTATACAGAGAAAATCTTACACAGAAGCATACACATACACCTTCACAAAAAGAGGTAAAGGGGGAAAAATCATAAATCCTGCTCCCTGAGACCACCTCCTCAATTTGGGGTGATTCGTTGTCTAAAGGAGGGAAGGAAGGAAGGAAAGAAAGAAAGAACGAAGGTAAAGTATAATAAAGTTATTACAATTAAACTTAATTATTAAGAAAAAGAATTTTTTAAAAAAAAAAAATCATGGACGGATAGAGCCCTAGGACAAATGGTGGAAGCAAGAGTATACAGACAAGATCTCACACAGAAGCATACACGTACACATTCACAAAAAGAGGAAAAGGGAAAAAAATCATAGATCTCGCTCCTAAATTCCACCTCTTCAATTTGGGATCATTCCTTGTCTATTCAGGTATTCCAGATGCAGGGTATATCAAGTTGATTGTGGAGCTTTAATCCGCTGCTTCTGTGGCTGCTGGGAGAGATTTCCCTTTCTCTTCTTTGTTCTCACAGCTCACAGGAGCTCAGCTTTGGATTTGGCCCTGCCTCTGCGTGTAGGTCGCTGGAGGGCGTCTGTTTTTTCGCTCAGACAGGACGGGGTTAAAGGAGCCGCTGATTCGGGGCCTCCGGCTCACTCAGGCCGGGGGTTGGGGGATGGGGGAAGGAGGGGCACTGCGTGCGGGGCGGGCCTGCGGCGGCAGAGGCAGCGTGACGTTGCGGCAGAGGCCGGCGTGACGTTGCACCAGCCTGAGGCCCGCCGTGCGTTGTCCCGGGGAAGTTGTCCCTGGATCCTGGGAACCTGGCAGTGGCGGGCTGCACAGGCTCCGCGGAAGAGGGGTGTGGAGAGTGACCTGTGCTCGCACACAGGCCCCTTGGTGACGGCAGCAGCAGCCTTAGCGTCTCCCGCCCGTCTCTGGGGTCCGCGGTTTTAGCCGCGGCTCGCGCCCGTCTCTGGGGTTTGCGCTTTCAGCCGCGGCTCGCGCCTGTCTCTGGGGTTCGCGTTTTTAGCCGCGTCTCGCGCCCGTCTCTGGGGTTCGCGCTTTTAGCCGCGGCTCGCGCCGGTCTCTGGAGATCCTTTAAGCAGCGCTCTTAAACCCCTCTCCTCGCGCACCAGGAAACAAAGAGGGAAGAAAAAGTCTCTTGCCTCTTTGGCAGGTGCAGGCTTTTCCCCGAACTCCCTCCCGGCTAGTCGTGGTGCACTAACCCCTTCAGGCTATGTTCAAGCCGCCAACCCCAGTCCTCTCCCTGAGCTCCGTCCAAAACCAAAACCCGAGCCTCAGCTCGCAGCCCCGCCCGCCCCGGCGGGTGAGCAGCCAAGCCTCTCGGGTTGGTGAGTGCCGGTCGGCACCGATCGTCTGTGCAGGAATCTCCCCGCTTTGCCCTCCGCACCCGTCGCTGTGCACTCCTCCGTGGTCCCGAAACTCCCCCCTCCGTCTCCTGCAGACTCCGCCCGCGGAGGGGCTTCCTAGTGTGTGGAAACTTTTCCTCCTTCACAGCTCCCTCCCACTGGTGCAGGTGCCGTCCTTATTCTTTTGTCTCTGTTTTTTCTTTTGCCCTACCCAGGTACGTGGGGAGTTTCTTGCCTTTTGGGAGGTCTGAGGTCTTCTGCCAGCCTTCAGTAGGAGTTCTGTAGGAGTTGTTCCACGTGTGGATGTATTTCTGGTGTATCCGTGGGGAGGAAGGCGATCTCCGCGTCTTACTCTTCCACCATCTTCCTTCAGAACCCTGTTGTTTAAGGTTTGCTGTTTAGTTTCTGTTATGAAATTTCCTGTCTTCCTTCTGTTACTGATTTCTATTCTTAGCTCCTCTACATTTTGGTTGGTGAAGATACTTTGTACGATTTTAATATTTTAAAATGTATTGAGGGACTTCCCTGGCTATCCAGTGGTTAAGACTCTGTGCTTTCACTGCAGGGGGCAGAGGTTCAATCTCTGGTTAGGGAACTAAGATCCCACATGCTGTGCAGCATGGCCAAAAAATAAATAAATAAACAAAATAAAATGTAATGAGAATTATTTTGTGGTCTAAACTATGGTCTGTTCTGAAGAAGGTTCCTTGTGCACTTGAGAATAATGTTTATTCTGCTGTTTTGGGGTGGAGTGTTCTGCATATACCTGTTACATCTAGTTGGCTTATAGTGTTTTTCAAGTCCTCTGTTTCATTAACCTTTTCTGTCTCATTGTTCTATTCATTATTGAAAGTTGGGTATTGAAGCCTTCAACTGTTATTGTAGAACTATCTATAACTCCCTTCAATTCTTAAATCATATATTTTGAGTCCCTGTTGTTTGGTGTATATATGTCTATATTGTTATACCTTCTTGAATTGGCCCTTTTATCAGTATATACTCTTCTTCTTTGTCCCTTGTAACAATTTTTGGCTTAAAGTCTGTTTTGTCTGTTATTAGTATATTCATCCCAGTTCTCTTTTTGTTGCTATTTGCATCAAATCTCTCTTCCATCCTTTTACTTTCAACCTATTTGTATATTTGAGTCTAAAGTGAGTCTGTTGTATACAGCAGATACTTGGATCGTGCTTTTTGTTAAATCTATTCTTCCCGTCTCTGTCTTTGAATTAAAAATTTTAATAATTTACATTTAAAGCAATTACTGCTAAGAAAGAACTTACTTCTGCCATGTTGCTATTCTTTTTCTATACATCGTATGTTTTTTGTCTCCCACTTTCTCTATTTCTGTCGTCTTTTGTGTTTGACGGATTTCCCCTTCAACTTTGGGATTCTTCCTGGTGAAGGACCAGTATGGGAAAGCTATAAACCTATTCTTCATACATTTGTGCAATGACTGTAAAATAGAAGACCCTCACCTCCCTCTATACCAACTTCTTCATCTTCTCTCATAGGCATACAAATGAGCCTCTCTGGTCCCTACCACTCACTCCCATACCTATCCACTTAAATGTTCAGCCATCAGTTCAAACTCAGTGGTTCTGAAGTTGACTACCTCTCCCCATAAAATCCATTTTGTTTTAATAAGTAAAATATAATCAGGACTTTTATTATCCCAGTCTTCTGGACTTAAGATTATCCTGGCTTCTCCACTCTCCTTTAGTCCCCCTTCCATAAAGTCACTAAGGTTTTTATGCAGTTTCTCCTTGTCCCTTGAATGTGGGAGATTGTGAGGACAAAATTCCAGGCAAAAGTGATAGCATGTGAAGACTCCTGGGCAAAAGCATGATATGTTCTAGGAAGTGAAAGAAAATAAAAACAGCTGTCATGTAGATTCCAAGGAGAAAGAGTGGTGAGAACGGTCAGGGACTAGATTATGCAATTATGTGAAATCATGTGAGGACTTGTCATGCTAGGGACTTTGAATTTCATCCTATGAAAAATGAAAAGCCATCGAAGAAGGAGAGTTACATGACCAGCAATCCATGTTAGAAGGATCACTCTGTCTATGGAAAATGGGTTAGAGGGGAAAAGACTAGAAGCAGGGAGACGAGCTAAGAGTGTGTTGAAATAATATGGGAAAGAAGTAATGGTGGCCTAGAATAAGGTAGTCACAGTCAGGATGTAGAAAAGAGGACAGAACCATGAGATAGTTAAGAAATATAGTTAATGAGACAGTGATAGATTGAGTGTGGTTGATGAGAAAGAGGGATGTATCTAAGATAACTTCCAAGTTTCTGGCTTGAACAAGTAGGTGAATAATGATACCATTTTACTGAAATGGGGAAAGTGAAGACTGCATATTTGATGGGAAGAACATGAGTTCAGGTAGGATAGGAAGAGTATAAGATGCCTGTGAGACATCCAAGGGGAGATGTTAGAGTAGGTCATATAAATCTGGAGGTCAAAAGAGAGCTCAAGGTTGGTGACAGGATTTGGAAGTTGTCAGCATGTAGATGGTATTTAAAAACACGTGATTGAATGATATCACCCAGGGAGAGAGTATAAATAGAAGAGGGCAGAGGGCTGAGCTGTGGAGTCCTCCAAAATTTATAAATACATCAGAAAGCGAAGTAAAGGCCATCAAAGAAGACTGAAAGTACTAGAGAGAGAGGGAAAAAAATAGGCGTAGTGTGGTATTCCAGACAGCTGAAGATGGTGGCCAAGGGATAAATATTTCAAGAGGGAATAATCAACATTATCTGATGCTGCTGTGAAAGGCAAAAAAAATGACTGGTGAGGTTAATGACACGATAGTCATGGCTTCCTTGATTTTAGTTAGAATGCACTGGATTGATGAGTAAGAGAGAAGTGAGGAAATGGAAACAGTACAGAAAACTTGTTCAAGGTGTTTGGAAGAAAAGAAGGAATAAAAGGAGTGACTAATTGGCAGGGCATGCGGCATCAAGTGAGGTTGGGTTTCTTTTTATTTTCAAGATGGGAGAGGCTTTGAGATGTTTAAATACCGACAAGAAAGGACCAATAGGAAAGGAAAGAAGGAGAAAAGAGGTAATCAATATGGTGGCGGTGCTCTAAAAAGGGGCAGGATTAGCCTTAGAGAGGAGGGGAACATCTTTTTCATAGTAACGTAAATGAAGGAGCAAAAGTATCAGTGTAGATTCAAATAAGTTTGTAGATTTCATGGTATAAAGGTGTGATGGTTTCCTTCTGACACTTCTATTTTCTTTGGAGTGTTAGGAAATGAGACCATTTGCTGAGAGGGAGGGCTCAAGGTGTGAGAGCTTGGAAGTTTGAGGAGAGTGGAGAAAATAATTTTGAGAATGGGAGCTCCAGCTAAGTAAGTAAACTAGAACTACCAGGCTGTGTTGAGAGCAGGTTAGTGGTTTTCTAACACTGCTCAGCAGACTGAGTGCAGATGTGGAGAAAGGGGATGGTTCATTTATCCAGGGTTTTACCAGGTGGGTGTGATAGAAGGTCAATGGATCCAGAGAGCTGGAGGTATGACGTGTCACTGATTCCAAGCTTGCCACAGAGTGGAGTGAAGGCAGGTGGAAGCTACGGATAGGGTAAGATGGAGGGTTCCATGGACAGGTGGTCCCAGTGAGGTTGAAGGACCTCATTTTCTTGAGGGTGATAGCGTGCATGCAACAGAAAAATAGCAAATTTTGGTAAGCGAGTGGGGTCAGAAGTTGTAATTTTAGAGAAAGAGCAGTTTCTGGTACTGACAAAGTCATGGGTGTAGCTGTGAGAGTGGATGGCTGAGCTACAGTGGAGTAGGAGAAGATAATTGGAAATAGAACTGAAAGGTCAGGGTGCTGTTTGCATCATCCATACAGCCACGGATGTCACCCAAGTTGATGGCAGGAGTTGGTATGTGGAGGAAGTTGAGGACCTAAAGTTTTCAATGAACGGCAGAGGATGGAGATGGTGGTGGAGAGCAGTGGTGAGAAAGTGACTGGAAAGTTGGTACATGAAAATAAGAATGGTTAGAAAGCTATTTAGCTAAATGGTGTGAGCTTTAAAGTAGCAGGGGTTATATGGAATCCAGAGCCAGATTGCCTGAACTTGAATTCTGATTCCACCAGAGTGATGACTGTCAAGTTACTTGACCTCTGTGCTTCAATTTTTTATCTGTAAAATGGGTACGATAATAATACCTCATAGGCTTGTTAAGAATATCAAATGAGTTAATAGCTGAAGAATATTTAGAACAGCACCTGGTCCATAGTAATTGCTATTAAGTGTAAATTTTTTTTTTTTTTTTTTTTTTATGCGTTACGCGGGCCTCTCACTGTTGTGGCCTCTCCCGTTGCGGAGGACAGGCTCCGGACGCGCAGGCTCAGCGGCCATGGCTCACGGGCCCAGCCGCTCCGCGGCATGTGGGATCTTCCCAGACCGGGGCACGAACCCGTGTCCCCTGCATCGGCAGGCGGACTCTCAACCACTGCGCCACCAGGGAAGCCCCTAAGTGTAAATTTTTATGTAGTGTCCTTTTTCTTTAATTTTTTTTTTTTTTTGCGGTACGCGGGCCTCTCACTGTTGTGGCCTCTCCCGTTGCGGAGCGCAGGCTCCGGACGCACAGGCTCAGTGGCCATGGCTCACGGGCCCAGCCGCTCGGCGGCATGTGGGATCCTCCCGGACCGGGGCACGAACCCGTGTCCCCTGCATCGGCAGGCGGACTCTCAACCACTACGCCACCAGGGAAGCCCTGTAGTGTCCTTTTTTACAGAAGGCTGGGTGCCCATCTATGAGTATATTCATAAGTAAGATCTCAACCAACTATAGATATCCCATTTATCTGCTTGAGGGGTTTTATTCCTATCATCTGTGATCTATTCTTAGTAGTTAGGTTCTTGGACTCAGCTGGGTCATCAGCAGGGAAGCCAGTTTGTTGAGAAAAAGACTAATGGGAAATATATCAGCAGTGTCCTGAAAGGCTGTAACAGTAATGAGGGACGTTAGACTTACTAAAAGCAGAGTGACCTGGCAAGAGCTTCATGAGCACCTTTAGAGTCACATTAAAGAATGTGGTATAACCATTCCCAGTGGCCGTTTTCCTATTTGGAAACCACAGCCAGTCCCACAGTGTGAGAGCCTTGCCTTACATAGCAAGGAAAGGATGTGAGTAGGGAGGTAAGAGGGTGGATGGTTTCTGCATGTTTTCTCTTTTCCTCCATTTCCACAGTAAGTGCCTAGCACTGAAAATGCACTTTTTATAACCACTCTTTCACAATGTGTTCTCTGGAAAAGATCTGATAAAATGATTATGAGTACTTATGGCCCATTCCCAGAGACACATTGTTCAATGGTGAGTGCCTTAAGTCAAAGGTGGAAAGGTGGAATTTTAAGCATTAGTGAGCTGAGAGGGGGTAGATGTTTTGAGGACCAGGAGCCTTCTCTTCAATCTGGCCCTGACTATTGGTCCATTTTTTGAGCCATACACTGTGCTAGATCCTAGATCTGAATAAGACAGTTCCTGACTTCAAGAAGCTCAAGATCTATAGGAGGGAAATAGACACTGTAAAACACAATCACAACATGATTAGTACCGTTATCAGTGGTGTGGGCAAAATGGCAATCTACAGGAAAAAGATTGACTAATTCCTAACCCTCTCTGTGGGACTTGGGGAAGACTTCGTGGACGAGGTGATATTTTAAATGGGACTTGAAGGATGAATGAATGTCCTGGAGGAAGAATATAGGGAAGGGAAGATATTCTATGCAGGGAGAACAACATGTGCAAAAACATGGATCCATAAAAGGATTTACCGAAAGCGTATTTTCTAGTGGTGTGACAACTCTACTATAGCTACAGCATAGAAAGTGTGTGGGGAAGGTGTGGCAGGAGATGAAGTAGAAGAGGGAGTGTCTCAGATTGCTAAGGAAGTTTTACAGCATACTAAGGAGTTTGGCAGTAGAGAATCAATAGAGATTTTTAAAAGCAAAGTGGATATGTGATCAAATATGTTTGTTTTTATTTTTCAGAGCCTGGGATTGGTAGCTTTATGGAGGATGAGGTAGAGACTAGAGAGGCACAGAGCTAGGAAGCTGTTGGAATAGTCCAAGCAAGAGACAGTGAGCATCTGAACTGAAGCTGTGTCTGTGATAGAACTGAAGACACATTTCTGAAGTAAGATTGACAGGATTTGGTAACTAATTGGAAATACAGAGTGAGGCAGAAAGAAGCATGAAGGATCGTATTAAGGTTGGCTGTCTAGATATTAACCAACATGAGGTAGACCGAAGGATGCAGCCTTAAGGGGGAATAAGATTAATTCAGTTTTGAGGTGGTTGTAGGGCATTCAGCTAGATAGAAATATGGCTCTGGGCTTCAGGAAGAAAACCAGAAGAAAATAGTATCCTGAAAAAACAAATGTGTGAAATTTTCCAAAAGGATAAATTAGAGTGAAGATGGAAAACCATAGTTTTCAGTGTATAGCTCTTTCACTTCCTTGATTAAATATATTCCTGAGTATTTTAATCTTGTTGATGCTATTGTAAATGGAATTGTTTTCTTCATGTATTTTTTGGATAGTCTCTTGTTAGTGTATAGAAACACAACTAACTTTGTGTATTGATATCATATCCTACAACTTTACCAAACTCATTTATAAGTTCTAACAGTTTTTGATGGAGTCTTTAGATTTTCTATATATAATATCATGTCACTGCAAACGGAGACAATGTAACTTCTTTCTTTATTTGGTTGCCTTTTATTTCTTTTCCTTGCCTACTTTCTCTAGCTAGGACTTCCAGTACTACTGTGTTGAATAAGAGCAGTGAGAGTGGGCATCCCTGTCTTCTCTAGATCTTGGAGAAAAACTTTTCAGCCTTTCACCATTGAATATAATGTTAGCTGTGATCTTATCATATATAGAAATACAGCTGACCCTTGAACAACACAGGGGTTAATCCATGCATAATTTATAGTCAGCCCTCAGTATCTGTGGTTTGTCTGCATCTGTGGATTCAATCAACCATGGACTGTGTAGTACTGTAGTACTTACTTACTACTGAAAAAATGTCCGAGTATAGGTGTACCTGCACAGTTCAAACACACGTTGTTCAATGGTCAACTGTATATTCTTGATAGAAGCTGGTTCCAGAACACTATTGTGTTAATTATCTGTTGCTATCTAACAAACTACACCGAAATTTAGCAGTTTCAAACAGCAAACATTTATTATGTCATACAGGTTTTGAGACTCATGAATCTGGAGGTGGCTTACCTGGGTGGTTCTGAGTCAGAGTCCCTCATGCATTTTCTGACAAGACATTGGCCAGGGCTATGGTCTTCTTAAGGCTTGACGGGGACTGAAGAATTCACTTCCAGGTTTACTCACATGGTTTTTTGGCATGCCTCAGTTTCTCCCTGGGAGTTGGCCAGAGGCCTCTTTTCCTTATCCTTTGGGCAAACCAGTAGGCTACCTGAGTGTCCTCATGACATGACAGCTGGCTTCTCCTAGAGAAAGCGATTCAAAGGAGAGTAGAGACAAAGACAAGGAAGCCACAGTCTTCTGTAACCTAATCTCAGAAATGTCATACCATCACTTCTGTCATCTGATACTTGTCACACAGACCAACTGTGTTAATACAGGAAGGAGCTACACAAGGGTGTGAATACCAGGGGTTAGGAATCATTGGGGACCATCTTGGAGGCTGGCTCCAAGAACAAATACGCTCAACAAATATGCATATATTTGTGTATAGGGAGATACTGATGAAAAATATAGACATCAAAGTACCAAGAATGTTTATCTCTGGGAGGTAAGATTACAGGTATTTTTAAAATATATTTTTCTTTTTTATCTGTTTTGCAATTTTTATAGGGAACTCAATTACTGATATTTGATAAAATCAGAAACCAATCAATATATTTTATTAAAGGAATGAATGGGAGTTGAGGAAATAGAGAAACTGTATATAGACTATTCCTTCGACAATTTTGGTAGTCAGAGTAGCGTAGAGAGATTAGTTTTAGGAATAGGTGTAATTGAGGAATGTGGGTTTTTTTTTTAAATAGGAAAATATGTTTGTAGACTGAGAGGAAGAATCTGGAGGAAAGGTCAAGATCAGAGGCACAGGAGAGAGAAGGGGCTATTGATGAAGCTCTAGTGGATGTGGAAGGAAGTGAGCTGCAATGTGGAGGTGGAGGTCATTGTCACAATCACAGTGAATGATAATGGAAGTGTAGATATGTGAAAGAGTTGGCCTTGGACGTGAGAATGTGTAAGCCTTGGACAAAATATATTAGCTTTGGCTAAGAATAAAGTTGAGTTGGAGTGGGGAAACATTGACCTCTGAAATATGAGAGGAGGAAGAGATGGGTGCCATTATTAGAAATTAATTAGAATATTAAGACAAGAAATTCTATGGAGTTCACACTTAATGGTAGGTTTTATTCCTCTGATAAAGGCAGCAAGACATTCTGCTGAGTCTGTCTGTGATAGGGTAAAAGGCCTGGAGAGGGTTATACAAGTTTAAAACATCTGTTGTTTGGAATGAGAAAGGGCCAACCAGGGAAAAGGATTGTGGAGAAAGCTTGAGAGCCCAGATGATAATATCTGTGGTCTCTTGTGTCATCTTTAAACACAAAGAATGGCATTACCAGCTCTAATGTGTAATAATGTTTATCTGTTGATCATTAAAATGCTGCCTTTCATGTTAAAGGAAAATGTTTCTCTACTCACAACACTCTTACATCAAATATATGGCTTTTTCTTTGACATCAACCAATTTTCCAATTCTCTGGACAGTAAGTGGATATCGTATAATTTAACTCAATTCTGAGTTAAATCAATCAATTCTAATTACCCAGAGTTAGTGTCAGACTTCATATGCTTAAGAGTTCATTTCCACAAGAATGCCCTCACTTTGGATGCCATTGGCAAGTAATGTAGTTCCCTATAGTACCTGCACTTCTGTTTGACTTGGCTACAAAGTTGGGGGTTCCCACAGAACCCTCCACAGATCTGATAATTTGTTGGAATGGCTCAAAACTCAGGGAAATATTTATTTACATTTACTGGTTGATTATAAAGGATACAGATGGAAAGCCAAATGAAGAGGTACGTTAGGGCAAGGTCTAGAAGGGTCCTGAGTGCGGGAGCTTCTGTCTCCCGGAGAGTTTACCACACTCTTGGCACACGGATGTCTTCAGCAACCTGGAATCTCTTCAAACCCCATGGTTTAGGGATTTTTATGGAGGCTTCATCATGTAGGCATGATCAATTATTAACTTAATCTCTACTCCCTCTCCCTTCCCAAGAGGATGAGGATGGAGCTGAAAGTTCCATGTTTCTAATCATGGCTTAGTCTTTCTGGTGATCAGTTCCCATCCTGAAACTATCTGGGAGCCCATGAAAAGTCTCCTTATTAGAAAAAAAAATGCTCCTATCACTCAGAAAATTCCAAGGGATTTAGGAGCTCTTTGTAAGATACTCCTGTCACCCCCATCAGTCAGGAAATTACAAGTTGCAAGAGCTCTGTGTCAGAAACAGAGGGCAGAGACCAAATATGTATCTTCTTATGTCACACGTTATTGGCCAGCCTCTTACATAGTTTACATCTCTTTAAAACTAATGAGTTAGGGCTTCCCTGGTGGCCCAGTGGTTGAGAGTCCGCCTGCCTATGCAGGGGACACGGGTTCGTGCCCCAGTCTGGGAAGATCCCACGTGCCGCGGAGCGGCTGGGCCCGTGAGCCATGGCCGCTGAGCATGCGCGTCCGGAGCCTGTGCTCTGCAACCGGAGAGACCACAACGGTGAGAGGCCTGTGTACCGCAAAAAAAAAAAAAAAAAAAAAAAAAAAAAAAAATTAAAAAATAATGAGTTTGTTTTCACAGCATTTCTCCTTACTTCTTGTTAAGTTAGCTCGCTTGAATTATGTTTACAGAAATCCCATGATGTACCTGGCTTCAGTTTTAGGGTGACAGTTATCAGTCCCTATTTATGGGCCAAACCAAAAGCAAAATTTTGGTCTTCTTTTTGAAATGGCTACGGCCATCAAAATGTGATGTTTGCAAGGGTATTTTATCTAGGTAATATGAATGATTTTTAGGTAGAAAAATTATATAGGTCAAGAGTTTGCACATAGGTACATAAAGCTTATGGTTTTTAGAACTTGGAAGCTCGTTAACATTTAAGAGAAGCCCTCTATATTAGCAGTTTCCCTTTTTCTGAAGAAAACCCCCAAAACCCCATTTACTGGAGAATCAAAAAAACACTATATACCTGAGCACAGGAGCTGAAAAGTACATTAAAAACACCTTTCAGCAAATTGAAATGAAACTCTTTTCATCCTACATACAGACGGAGAATTTGGTATACACAAAAAATTATATTCACATTCCAGTCCCTCTGTAAAACCTGTTGATGATGCCTAGGACTCACTGACTGCTTGCAGCTAATAGGCTCCTCTTTCTTAAGTCAGAATACTTTTGCTGCCACCAGTTGAGAGGTATAAGAGTCAAGACAGGGTTGTATTTGTTTTCATACCTGTTTAGGCCAATCGAACTTGCTATTGTAATTCCATAATTTAACTTTTATATTATGAAAACCAGTCAGAGCATGACTACAAAAATAAAATTATTGTTTCTATAAAAACCAAGTTGGCTGAACAATATTAGGAATAAAGCAAGGGACTTAACTAGAGATATAACAGAGATTAAGAAGCATATATTAAAGTATTTTGTGCTAATACTGTTGAAGAATTAGATGAAATGAATAGATTTCTAGAAAAATATAAATTACCAAAGGTGACTCAATAAAACAAAAGAGATGCCTTAATTAACTGTGATAGTATTCAAGGAACTTACTCCAGTAGTTGAAAATCTCTACTGGAAAACACCAGACCCAGGCAGTTTTACCATCTCACACAAAGTATTTTAGGGGAGGAAAAAAGAGGAAACAATCCCTAAATTATTTTATCAGATAAGTATATAACTATGATACCAAACCAGAGAATAATATGTGGAAGGGGAATTAGAGGTCAAATTCACTCATGAATATAGATACAAAATTTTAGTAAACATACTTAAAAATATATTCTAGCAATATTTAAAAACATAATTCATTAAGATCCAGATGGATTTGTTTCAGACACGCAAGGGTTTATTTCAGAAATGCTATGAAAATAAACTTTAGGTGCCTCTGTGAGAATTTTTAAGCAATAATAGATTAGAAAATCTATTAATGTAATTCAGCACGTTAACATATCTCAGTAGATACAGAAAAAGCATTTAATAAAACTTTAACATGTATTCATGATAAAAATAAACACTTAGCAAATCAGGTATAGAAGGAAATTAATTTGATAAAGAAGACTTAAAAATGCCCCTAATGCAAACATCATACTTCAGGTTGAAATTTTAAAAGCGTCCCTTTGAAATTAGAGATAGGAATACCTATGGACACCATATCTATTTATTATTTATAGAATATCTAAGCCGGAAGACTGAGACAAGGTAAAGAAATGGAACTTATAAGGATTTAAAAGGAAGAAAAAAACGATAATTTTTTCTAAGGTGTTATGACTTTGTGTCACTTTCTCAGATTATATGCCTGTGTATTATTATGTGACACTTTTTAAAAAAATTTATTTTATTGAAGTAGGTTGATTTACAGTGTTGTGTTAATTTCTGCTGTATGTATATATATATATATACACACATCCTTTTTCATATTGTTTTCCATGATGGTTTATCACAGGATATTGAGTACAGTTCCCTGTGCTATAGGAAGGGTTAATTTACTTAAAACAACCCCATCCCCATTCAAAGAACTAACAATTGTGAATAAAATATTGTTTAAAATCTTCTTAAAGGCAAACAAGAGATTACTAGATATTAATAAATTATAAGGCCAAAGTCTAAGATAATAGTGGGAAAAGGGAGATATTAGCTGAGCTCCAAAGCCATTTTTTATCCTTTAGGAGTTTGCCAAGATAGGTGACAGTCTCAGGGTAACAGGTGGGGCAGAAGTTATTATCCAGGGCATGCCTAAGGTGAGGAGACTACTAGGTGACTTTTCCTATAAAAGTGAACCTCAAAGAACTATACTCTTGAGTAAGGGAAAATCAGAAGGAAATACCACCAATTCCACCTGCTGAGAAAAAGTGCATGAGAAGTTGCCTTGGCACTGAGCAAAATATGGGGATAAGAGGACTAGTCCCTAAGAAAT
Organism: Phocoena sinus; assembly: GCF_008692025.1. Classification (NCBI taxonomy): domain Eukaryota; kingdom Metazoa; phylum Chordata; class Mammalia; order Artiodactyla; family Phocoenidae; genus Phocoena; species Phocoena sinus. Next base: position 95,699,582 of record NC_045784.1, read on the forward strand.
TGTTAACACAAGCTGGACCTCACATACATTTGTAGTCAACATTTATCACCTGGTTGGACAAACATCTTCAAGAAATGAATGTAATTAAGGTTATGCTTAATAGACAGGTCCCTAGGTGCTTGGCAGAAGCAAACACAAATACTCTTTGGAGGAAAGTACCTTCATCTTAACCCCCAAATAATGTCTACAAATGAAAACACAACATAACAAAACTTATGGGATGCAGCAAAAACAGTCCTCAGTGGAAAATTTATAGCTGTAAAAACTTACATTAAAAAATATGTCAAATAAATAAACTAACTTCATGCCTCAAGGAATCAGAAAAAAAGAGCAAACTAAATCCAAAGATAGCAGAAAGAAGGGAATAATAAAGATTAGAGCAGAGATTTAAAAAAAAGAATAGAAAAACAGTGAAATTAATGGAGCCAGAAATCGCTTGGAAAAGATCAACACAGTTGACAGGCATTTAAGTAGACTAAGAAAAACAGAGAAGATGGAGATAACTGAAATCAGAAATGCAAGTGGAGGCAATACTACTGACTTTAAAGAACTAAAAAGAATTATAAAAGAACACTGTAAACAGTTGTAACACCAACAAATTAGATAACCTAGATGATATAGGAAAATTCCTAGAAACACATAAACTACCAATTCTAACTCAAGAAAAAATATAAATTCTGAACAGACCTATAAAAAGTAGATTGGAAGAGTTATCAAAAATGTCCCCCAGAAGGAAAGTCCAGGAACAGATTGATTCACTGGTGAATATACCAAACATTTAAAGAAGAATTAACACCAAGCCTTGTTAAAATCTTCTAAAAAATATAAAGGGAGGGGGAAACACTTCAGTTTATTCTGTGATACCAGTATTACCCTGCTACCAATGCCAAAGATATCACACACACAAAAAATTACAGGCCAGTACCCCTTATAAATATAGATGTAAAAATCCTCAGCAAAAAGTAGGAGACCAAATATAACAGCATACTGAAAGGATTATTCACTATGGTTAAGTGGAATTTATCCCAGGAATGCAAGGGTAGTTCAATCTAAGAAAATCAATGTAATGTACCACATTAATAGAATGAAGGGGGAAAAAACCACATGGTCATTTCAACTGATGCAGGAAAAGCATTTGTCAAAATCCAATACCCATTGATGATAAAAAAAAAAACAACACTCAACAAAAAGTGGAAAGGAATTCCCTCAACATGATAAAAAATATTTATGAAAATCCAAAGTTGAAATTATACTCAGTGGTAAATGACTGTAAATTTTCTTCCTATGATCAAGAACAAGATAAGAGTGGCTGCTTTCACTGCTTCTATTCTATTGTGATACATGTTCTAGACAGAGCAATTAGGCAAGACAAGAAATAATAGGCATTCAAACTGGAAAGAAGTGAAACCATCCCTATTCAGATGACTTGATTGTATGTGTAGAAAATCCCAAAGAATCCATAAAAAGTTGCTAGAGCTAATAAAAAAAATCAACAGTGTGTTTCTGTATACCAGCAACGAGCAATATGAAAGTAATTTAAGAAACCAATTTAAAATACCAACCAAACAGTAGAATATGTAGGAATAAAATTTAACCAGGAAAGTGAAACACTTGTATACTAAAAACTATAAAATATTGCTTAGGAAATTTAAAAAGGCTTAAATAAATAGAAAGACATCACATGTTCATGGATTGGGAGACTTAATATTGTTAAAATGTTAGTACAAACCAAAACTGTCTACAGATTCAATGCAGTAAATATAAAAATTTTATTGGCCTTTTCTTTTTTCTTTCAGAAATAGAAAAGGTGATCATCAAGTTGTTAAGGAATAGCAAGGGTCCTTGATTAGCCTAAGCACTCTTGCATAGAAGAAAAGTATTGGAGAATTAACATTCCCAATTTCAAACCTTCTACAAACCTATAGTAATAAAAAAGTATGGCACTGGCCTAAGGACAACTGCATAGGTAGGTATAATAGAATTGAGCATCCAGAAATAAATCTTAACATCTATGACAAATTAATTTTTGGCAAGAATGCCTAGGTCATCAGTGGGGAAAGAATACTCTCTCCAGCAAGAAGGGATGGGGTGTCTGGATACCCACATGCAAAGTTCTTAGAATAAAACTTAGGGGTAATTCTTCATGACCTTTGATTTGGCAATGATTTCTTAGAGATGATACCAAAAGCATGGACAACAGAAAAATAGATAAATTGGACTTCATCAAAATTAAAGACTTTTGTGCATCAAAGAACATTATTAAGAAGAGGAACAGATAATGTATATAATGGGAAAAATTTCTGTAAATCACGTCTAATAAGGGTCAAGAATTTATAAAGAACTCAACTCAACAACAAAATGACAATCCAATTAAAAAACATCATCAACCATTAGAGAATACATATCAAAACCATGAGATACCACTTGACAACCATTAGGGTAACTTTTTTTAATGCAAAATAATTATTGGTGAGGATGTGGAGAAACTGGAACTCTTGTACATTGTTGGTGGGAATATAAACTGATTCAGTACTGTGGAAAACAATTTCGTATTTCCTCAAAAATTAAACAACCTCAGTATATATATATATGTATTTGGGATCTCCAGGAGAGAGAAGGAGAGTCAAAAATATTTGAATACATAAGGGCTGAAAGTTTCAAATTTGAAGAAAGTTATACAAGAAGCTCAACAAAACCCAAGCACAAGAGACATGAGGGAAACTACAAGTATGGTAAGCAGTCTTCTGAAATATATACCACAATGACTCCCACCTCCTGATATAAATGCCCTTGTATAATCTCAACCTCTTGAATGTAAGTTGGGCCAAATGAATAGAATATAAGAAAAGTGATGAGGTGTCATTTCTGACATTCAGTTATGAATGACCATGATTTCTAACTTGCTGGTACTTTCTTGTTGACGTTGATGAACCCAGGTGCAGTGTTGTAAACTGCCCTATAGAGATACCCATATGGCAAGGAACTGAGGGTATCTTCTGACCAACAACCAGTGAGGAACTGAATGAAGTCCTCAGCTTAACAATCCACAAGGATATGAATCCTGCCAAGAATTACTAAGTGATCTTGGAATCAGAACTGGTCCCACCTGAACCTTGATATGACTGTAGCCCCAGCCAACCACTTGATTGTAGTTTGGTGGGCAGTCTGAGACACAGATGCAGATAAGCAACATCCAAATGCTGGGTGCACAGAAATCATGAGATAATAAACCATTTTTTTAGCCCCTGAGTTTGGGAGGTAATTTTTTTAATGTAATAATAAGTAATACACAAAATATTACAATTAATTGTTTAAACTAGTGATATTATAAAGAGAAGATCTTAAAAGTAGCAACAGAGAAAAAGAGACATTACACACAGAGAACAAAGAACGGAAGACAAAGATTTCTTACCAGAAAAAAATGCAAACAAGATAAGAGTAGAAAAACATCCTGAAGGTACTGAAAGAAAAAAATGGATGAACTTGGAATCCTATAATGTACAAATATCACATTAAATGTAAATTATCTGGACATCACATTTAAAAGGGAGAGATTATCAGCTTGGGTAAAAAAGCAAGACCCAGCTATTTACTGCCTACAGGAAACTATTATAAAGATAACTTACTTTAAAGTAGAAGGCTGGAAAAAGATATGTGTTAGTACTATTCAAAAGAAAGTAGGACTGGCTATGTTAATAACAAACAAGTAGATTTCAGAGCAAATTATCAGGAAAGTCATTTCATAATGATAATGGTGTCAACTCATCAGGGGAACATAAACCTAAATGTCTATATACCTAATAAGAGAGTGTCATTGATTGAATGTTTGTGTCCCCCACCCCCATTCTTATGTTGAAATCCTAGCCTCCAATATGATGGTATAAGGAGATGGGACATTTGGGAGGTGATCATGCCATGAGGGTGGAGCCCTCATGAGTGAAATTAATGCCTTTATGAGAGTCCTGGAGAGCTCTCTTGCTCTTTTCTACCATGTGAGGACACAGCAAGAGGTTGGCTATCTGTGATCCAGAAAGTGGACCCTCATCAGACACTAAATCTGCTGAGAACTTGATCTTGAACTTCCCAGCTTCCAGAACTGTGAGAAATAAATGTTCAGTCGTGATATTTTTGTTATAGCAGCCCAAATGGAATAAGATACAGAGGTTCAAAATATATGATGCAAAGATTGATAGACTGCAATCATAAATAAATAAATTCATGATTACAGTCAGATTCAACATTCCTCTCTCAATATTTGATAGTGCATATATATAGAACAATTGTAAGAATGTAGAAGACTTGAACACTATCAACAACTTGATCTAATTGACCTGTTTAGACTATTACATCTAAGAACATCAGTATACACATTCTTTTCAAGTACAGATTGAACATTTACTGAGGTAGACCATATTCTGGGCCATAAAAATTCTCTCTGTATTAAAATAAAAGTCAAGTCATACAAAGCCTGTAATCTGACCATGATGGAATTATATTAGAAATCAATAACAGAATAATATTGAGAGAATCTCCAATTGTTGAGAAACAAAATACAATTTCAAGTGATCTATGGCCCAAAAGGGAAATTGAAAAAGGAAATTCGAAAGTATTTTGAATTTAGTGGAAAATAAAACACAAAATATCGAAACTTATAGGATGCAGCAAAGCAATACTTAGAGGGAATGCCTAAATTAGAAAAGAAAAATGATCTCAAATCAGTGACCTCAGATTCTATCTTTAAAAAAATATAGAAAAGAGCTAATTAAATCCAAAGTAAGCAGAAGAAACAAAATAATAAATATCAGAGCAGAAGTCAATGAAGAAAATGGAAAAAATGGAGAAAATGAAACCAAAAGCTAGTCCTTTGAGAATATTAAAAGAATGTGATAAAATTCTATCCAGATTTGTGAAGGAAATAGAAAGAAGACAACATCAGTAAGGAGTTTCTACAGATATTAAAATGATAGTACTGGAATATTAGTACAACTTATGCAAATAAATTCAACAACACAAATGAAGTGGATAAATTCCTTGAAAGACAAACTACCAAAGCTCACTAAAAAAGAAATAGAATGACTAGCCCTATACCTATTAAAATAGTATTTTTAGTTAAAAATATTCCTAGAAAGAAAATTACAGGGTCAACTGGTTTCACTGGCAAATTATACCAAACATGTAATGAAGAAATGAAACCAATCCTAAATAAACTCTTCCAGAAACTTGAAGAGGAACTGCTTCCCAGTTCATTCTGAGGCCAGCATTACTCTGATACCAAAACCAGACAGAGAGATCACAAAGAAACTATAGATAGATTTTCTTTATGAAAATAGATGAAAAAATTCTGAACAAAATTTTAGTGAATTGTCTCCAAAAATACATAAAAAGAATAATAACCCGTGACAAAACAAATTCAAGACTGGCTATACATTATGTCTATCAATTTAATTCACCATATTGAGAGATTAAAAAAACAGCCATATGATGATCATAATAAACACAGATAAAACATTTGAAAACATCCACTGTCCATTCCTGATAAAAATTCTCAGGAAACCAGGAACAGAAGGAAATTTTCTCAACCTGATACAGTTTATCAGCAAATAAAATGAAAGCTAACGCCATATGTAAAGGTGAAAGACTCAATGTTTTTGCCTTGAGATCATGAAAAATTCAAGTATGCCATCTTTTAGCACTTATATTCTACAGTAGACTGACAGCTCTGCCCACCATTACATGGCAAGAAAAAGGAATCCAGGTAGAAAAGAAGAACTAAAACTAAAACTGCCATTATTTTAAGACACAGACCTACTAGAGAATGGACTTGAGTATATGGGGAGGGGGAAGGGTAAGTTGTGACAAAGTGAGAGAGTGGCATGGACATATATACACTACCAAATGGAAAATAGCTAGCTAGTGGGAAGCAGCCGCATAGCACAGGGAGATCAGCTCGGTGCTTTGTGACCACCTAGAGGGGTGGGATAGGGAGCGTGGGAGGGAGATGCAAGAGGGAGGGGATGTGGAGATATATGTATATGTATAGCTGATTCACTTTGTTATACAGGAGAAACTAACACAACATCGTGAAGCAATTATACTCCAATAAAGATGTAAAAAAAAAAAAGACTATATGATCTTTTATGTAGAAAATCTGACGGAATCTACAAAAAAGCTATTAGAAATAATAATGGCATTTAGCAGATATTCAGGATAGAATATTAACATACAAAAATCAGTTGTAGTTTTATATATCAATACTAGAAACAAACTGTAGTGGAGAAGCAATGCCATTAACAGTGGCATCAGATTATGTTCAATACTTAGGGATGAATCTGACAAAAGATGTGCAAGACCTATACAATGAAAGCTAAAAAGCATTGCTGAGAAAATTTAACGGAGGCTGAAATATTTAGAAAGGTATATTGTTCTCATGAATCAGAAGGAAGCCTCAATATTATTAAGATACTAATTATCCACAATTTTTTACTGAAGTATAGTTGATTTACAATATTAGCTTAAGGTGTACAACGTAGTGATTCAGTGTTTTATAGATGATGCTTCACTTAAAGTTACTATAAAATATTAGCTATGTTCCCTGTGCTGTACAATATATCCTTGTAGCTTATTTATTTTATACATAGTAATTTGTACCTCTTAATTTCCTACCCATACTTGCCCCTCCCTCCTTTCCTCTCCCCACTGGTAGCCACCAATTTATTTGCTATACCTGTCAGTTTGTTTCTGTTTTGTTATATTCATTCATGTGTTTGTTCTTTATATTCCACATGTAAGTAATAACATACAGTATGTGTCTTTATCTGACTTATTTCACTAAGCATAATACCCTTCAGGTCCATCCATGTTGTTGCAAAAGGCAGAATTTCTTTCTTATGGCTGAGTAATATTCATTTATATATATACCCATCCTTTTTTATCCATCTGTATCTTGCTGGACACTTAGGTTGCTTCCATATCTTGACTATTGTAAATAATGCTGCTATGACACTGGGGTGCATGCATCTTTTCAAATTAGTGTTTACATTTTTTTCCAGATATGTACCCAGGAGTGGAATTGCTGGGTCATTTGGTAGTTCTATTTTTAGTTTTTTGGGAAACTTCCATACTGTTTTTCATAATAGCTGCACCAATATACATTCCCACCAACAGTGTACAAAGGTTCTCATTTCTCCACATCCTCACCAATGTTTATTAGTGGTCTTTTTGATGATAGCCATTCTGACAAGTGTGAGGTGATAACCTCACTGAGGTTTTGATTTGCATTTCTCTGATGATTAGTGATGCTGAGCATGTTTTCATGTGTCTGTTGGCCATCTGTATGTATTCTTTGGAAAAATGTCTGTTCAGTTCTTCTGCTAAGTTTTTAGTCAAGATGTTTGGTTTTTTGCTATTGAGTTTTATGAGCTCTTTCTATATTTTGGATATTAACCTCTTATTGATCATATCATTTGCAGATATTTTCTCCCATTCAATAGATTGTTTTTCCATTTTGTTGCTGATTTCCTTTGCTGTGCAAAGGTGTTTTTTCATCTTGTTTTGGTTTTTGGATTCTTTTGCTTTTGCTTCCTTTGCCTTAGGAGACAGATTTAAAAATATTTCTAAGAATTATGTCAAAGACTGTTCTGCCTCTTTTCTTCTAGGAGTTTTATAGTTTCTGGTCTTACATTTAGGTATTTAATCATTTTGAGTTTATTTTTACACATGGTTTGAGAAAATGTTTTAATTTCATTCTTTTGTGTGTAGCTGTCTTGTATTCCCAGCACCACTTATTGAAGAAACTGTCTTTTCCCAATTTTATATTCTTGACTCCTTTGCTGTAGATTAATTGGCCATATTTTGTGTGGGTTTATTTCTTGGCTCTCTATTTTGTTTTATTATCTATGTGTCTGTTTTTGTGCCAGTAGCATACTGTTTTGATTACTGTGGCTTTGTAGTATAGTCTGAAGTCAGGGAGCATGATATCTCCAGCTTTTTTTTTTTTTTTCCTGAAGATTGCTTTGGCTATTCTCTGTCTGTTGTAGTTTTGTACACATTTTAGGAGTCTTTGTTCTAGTTCTGTGAAAATTGCCATGGGTATTCTGATAGGGATTGCATTAAGTCTGTAGATTACTTAGGGTACTATGGACATTTTAACAATATTAACTCTTCTAATCCATGAACGTGAGATGTCTTTCCATTTCTTTGTATCATCTTACTTTACTTCATTAATGTCTTATAGTTTTTAGAGTATAGGTCTTTAATCTCCTTGGTTAAGTTTATCCCTAGGTATTTTGTTATTTATTTTAACTGAACTATAGTTGACTTACAATCATTGTGTTAGTTTCAGGTGTACAGCAAAATGATTTGGAAATATATATATTTCAAAGAATATATATATTTATGTTTATATATGTTTAAAAATTTTTTTCTTTTCCATTATACATTATTATAAGATATGGAATATAGTTACCTGTGCTATACAGTAAATCCTTGTTGCTTATCTATTTTATATATAGAAGTGTGTATCTGTTAATCCCATACTCCTAGTTTATCCATTCACCACCCTTCCCTTTTGATAATCTTAAGTTTGTTTTTTATGTGTTTGTCTCTTTCTGTTTTGTAAATAAGTTCATTTGTACTATTCTTTGGATTCCACATATAAGTGATATCATATGATATTTGTCTTTCTCTGTCTGACTTCATTTAGTATGATAACGTCTAGGTCCACCCATGTTGCTGCAAATGGAAAAAATTTATTCCTTTTTATGGCTGAGTAGCAGTCTGTTGTGTGTATATATATATATATATATATACACACACACACACACACATATATATATATATATACACACACACACACCATCTTTCTCCATTCATCTGTTGATGGATACTTAGGTTGCTTTTATCTCTTGGCTATTGTAAACAGTGCTGCTATGAACATTGGGGTGCATGTATCTGTTTGAATGAAAGTTTTCATCTCTTCCAGATACATGCCCAGGAGTGGGATTGCTGGATCATATTTTAACTCTATTCTAAATTTTTAAGAAAAACCTTCACAGTGTTTTCTATAGTGGCTGCACCAATTTATATTCCCACCAACAGTATAGGAGGGTTCCCTTTACTCCACACCCTCTCCAGCATTTATTATTTAAAGACTTTTTGATGATGGCCATTTTGACTTGTGTGAGGTGATACCTCATTGTATCACCTCATTGTATCAGTTTTGATTTGCATTTCTCTAATAATTAGCAATGTTGAGCATCTTTTCATGTGCCTATTGTCCATCTGTATGTCTTCTTTGGAGAAATAATTATTTAGGTCTGCTGTCTATTTTATTCATGGGGTTGTTTGGGTTTTTTTTGATATTGAGTTGTATTTGTACACTTTGAAAATAAAGCCCTTGTTGGTCTCATCGTTTGCAAATATTTTTTTCCCAGCCCATAGGTTGTCTTTTCATTTTGTTTACAGTTTCCTTTGTTGTGCAAAAGCTTGTAAGTTTTATTATGTACCATTTGTTTATTTTTGCTGTTTTTTTTTTTCCATGGGAGACTGACCTAAGAAAACATTGCTATGATTTATGTCTGAGAATATTTTGCCTATGTTCTCTTCTAGGAGTTTTATGGTGTCATGTCTTATGTTTAAGTCTTTAAGCTGTTTTGAGTTTATTTTTGTGAATGGTATGAGGGAGTGTCCTAACTTCATTGATTTACATGCAACTGCCCAGCTTTCCCAACACTGCTTGTTGAAGAGACTGTCTTTTCTCCATTGTACATTTTTGCCTCCTTTGTCGAAGATTAGTTGACCATAGGTGTGTGAGTTTATTTTTGGCTCTCTATTGTGTTCCATTGATCTATATGTCTGTTCTTATGCCAGTATCATGCTGTTTTGATTACTATACCTTAGTAGTATTGTCTGAAGTCTGGAAGGGTTAGGCTTCCAGCTTTGCTCTTTTTCCTCAGGATCACTTTTGCAATTCTGCATCTTTTGGGGTTCCATATAAATTTTAGGATTACTTGTTCTAGTTCTGTGAAAAATGTCATAGGAAATTTGATAGGGATTGCATTAAATGTGTAGATTGCTTTGGTTAGTATTGCCATTTTACCTTTATTAATTCTTCCAATCAAAGAGCATGGGATATCTTTCCATTTCTTTCAGTCATCTTCTATTTACTTTATCAGTGTTTTAGAGTTCTCAGCATATATAGCTTTCACCTCCTTGATGAGGTTTATTCCTCGATAGTATTTTTAATTTGATTTTAAACTGGATTGTTTATTTACTTTCTCTTATATTTCATTTTTAGTGTAAAATTTCTGTATATTAATCTTGTGTCCTGCTATCTTGCTGAATTCATTTATCAGTACTAATAGCTTTTATGTGGAGTATTTACTGTTTTCTGTATAGAATATCATGTCATCTGCATATAGTAAAAATTTTACTTTTTCACTTCCAATTTGGAAACCTTTTATTTCTTTTTCTTGTCTGATTGCTGTGGCTAGTACTTCTAACACTAAGTTGAATAGAAGTGGTGAGAATGGGCATACTTGTCTTATTCTTGAATTTAGGGGGAAGGCTTTCAGCTTTTCACCTTTGAGTATCATGTTGGCTGTGGGTTTGTCATAAATGGCTTTTATTATGTTGAGATATGTTCCCTCTATACCCACTTTAGTGAGAGTTTTTATCAAGAATGGATGTTTAATTTTATCAAATGCCTTTTCTGCATCCATTGAGATAATCATGTAATTTTTGTCTTTTGTTGATGTGGTGTGTAACACCAATTGATTTGAGTATGTTGAACCATCCTTGTGATCCTGGAATGAATCCAACTTGATCATGGTGTATGATCCTCTTTATGTAATGCTGGATTTGATTTGCTCATATTTTGGTGAGGATTTTTACATCTATATTTATCAAACATACTGGCCTATATTTTTCTTTTCTTGGTAGTGTCTTTGTCTGGTTTTGATATCAAGGTGATGGTGGTTTGATAGAATGAATTTGGGAGTTTTCCCTCATCTTCAATCTTTTGAAAGAGTTTGAGAAGGATAGGTATAAGTTCTTCTTTGTGTGTTTGGTAGATTTCCCCAGTGAAGCCATCCTGTCCTGGAGTTTTGTTTGCAGGGAGTTTGTTCAATTATTGATTCTGTTTCACTTATATTGACTGGTCTGTTCAAATTATCTGTTTCTTCTTGATTCAGTTTTGGCAGTCTGTATGTTACTAGAAACTTGTCCATTTCTTCTAGTTTGTCCATTCTGTTGGCATATGACATATGTTCATAGTATTCTCTTATGATTTTTTTGTATTTCTGTAGTATAGATTGTTATTTCTCCTCTTTTATTTTTTATTTTGTTTGAGTCCTATGTCTTCTTCTTGGTGAGCATGGCCAGCCAGAGGTTTGTCAATTTTTTTTATGCTTTCAAAAATCTACTTCTTGGTTTTATTGATTTTTTTCTATTTTTAAAAAATCTTTCTTCTATCTATTTTCTCTCTGATCTTTATTATTTCCTTTCTTTTACTCACTTTAAGTTTGGTTTTTTCTTCTTTTTCTAAACACTTTAGGTGGTAAGTTAGGTTGTTTATTTGGGATTTTTCTTTTTTTTTGAGGAAGGCCTGTATTACTATGTACTTCCCTCTTAGAACTGTTTTTTAGCATTCCATAGATTTTAGAAAATTGTACTTTTATTTTCATTTGTCTCAACCTATTTTCATTACCTTTTTTTTCAGGGCTGGGAAGATGCTGAGATGATTTAATTAGAAACATGAGGAACTCAATCCATTTTCTGATTTCCACTTTGATTCGTTCATTGACCCAATTGTGTTTTAGTAGTACGTTGTTCAGTCTCTATGTGTTTGTATTTTTCCCATTTTTCTTCTTCTGATTGATTTCTAGTCTCATACCATTGTGGTTGGAAAAAATGCCTTATACAATTTTTGGCCTCTTAAATTTTTTGAGACTTGTTTTGTGGCCTAGCATGTGGTCTATCCTGGAGAATGTTCATTGTACACTTAAACAGGAGGTGCATTCTGCTGTATATGGATGAATTTCCTGTAAACATCTATTAAGTCCAACAGTTCTAATGTATTATTTAAGACCCTTGTTTCCTTTTTGATTTTATGTCTGGATGATCTGTCCATATAGCTGATTCACTTTGTTATACAGCAGAAACTAGCACAACATTGTAAAGCAATTATACTCCAATAAAGATGTTTAAAAAAAAAAGTGGACTGTTGAAGTCCCCTACTATTACTGTATTATTGTCAATTTCTCCCTTTATAACCGTTAATAATTGCCTTATATATTTAGGTGCTCATATATTAGGTTCATACATATTAACAACGTTATATTTTCTTCTTCTTCTTTATATTGATCCCTTTATCATTATAAAATGCCCTTCTTTGTCTTTGGTTATAGACTCTGTTTTAAAGTCTACTGTGTCTGATATGAGGGTTGCTCCCCCATCTTTCTTTTCATTTCCATTTGCATGAAATACCTCTTTCCATCTCCTCACTTTCAGTCTGTGTGTGTCTTTAGCTCTCAAGTGTGTCTTTTAAGCAGCATATTGATGGGTCTTTTTTTTTTTAATCCAGTCAGCCACCCTTTGTCTTTTGATCAGAGCATTTAGTCCATTGCCATTTACAGTGATTATAGGTATGCAGTTATTGCCATTTTATTATTTTTTTTTCTGGTAGTTTTGTAGTTCTTTGCTGTTCTTTCCTTTTTTTTCTTGTTGTTTGATGATTTTCTTTAGTGTTACAGTTGTGTTCCTTTCTCTCTAGTTTTTGCATATCTGTATTTTAGGTTTTTGATTAGTCGTTACCTGTGGGCTTCATATATGTTGACTTATAACTATATCTACTTATTTTAAATGGATGTTCATTTAATTCAAAAACATTCTAAAAGATCTACATTTTTACTCCCCTCCCCCTCGTTTTGTGTTTTTGATGTTATATTTTACATCTTCATGTTTATTCCTTTACTATTTATTGTAGTTATAGTTGATTCTATAATCTTTGTCTTTTAATGTTTGTACTAGCTTATTTAAGTGGGTAAACCACAGCCTTCATCATATATTTTTTTTTATGTATGGGATTTTTTCCTCTCCTGTAAGTTGTACATCTCTTTGTAGTCTTTGCTTTTCCAGTTTGAAAAGATCCTTTAACATTTTTTTTAAGATGTGATTTAGTATTGATGAACTCTTTTAGTTTTTCCTTTTCTGAGAAGTTTTTTATGTCTGCTATAATTCTAAATGATAATCTTCCTAGGTAAAATATCCTAGGTTGAAGGTTTTCCACATTCAGCGCTTTATATCATGCCACTCCCTTCTTGCTTGCAAATTTTCTGCAGAAAAGTCAGTTGATAGCCTTTTGGGGTTCCCTTGTGTCTGAGTTTTTGTTGTTTTCTTGCTGCCTTTAGAATTCTCTCTTTAACTTTTACTATTTCAATTGTGGTATATCTAGGTTTGGATCTCTTTGAGTTTATCTTTTTTGGGACTTTCTGATTCCTATACCTGAATATCTCTTTTCTTCTTTGATATGTTTTCAGCCATGACTTCATCAAGCTTATTTCTACCCCTTTATCTCTCTCTTCTCATTCTGGGACTTCTATAATGCAAATGTTAGTATGCTTGATGTTGGCTCCAAAGTACCTTAAACTATTCTCAATTTTTAAAAAATTCGTTGTTCTTTTTGCTCTTCTGATTCATTGATTTCCATTATTCTATCTTCCAGATCACTTATGCATTCTTCTATATCACCTAGTCTGATGTTAATTCCTACTAGTTTGTTTTTCATTTCGGTTATTGTATTCGTTAGCTGTGACTTGTTCATTTTTCTATTTTTAGTTCTTTGTTAAAATTTTCACTGTGTTCATTTATTTTTTTCCCAAGTTTAGCTATCATTCTTATTACTAATGCTTTGAACTTGTTATGTGGTAAATTATTTATCTTTGTTTCTTTAGTTGTTTTGACAGGGTTTTTTTTCTTGTTCTTTAGTTTGCAACAAATGCCTTTGTCTTCTTATTTTGCTTAACTTTCTCTTTCACTGTGACATTAGTTGAAGCAATTACTTATCTCAGTCTTGAAGGGGTATTCTTGTGTGGGAGCATCTCTATTCAGTCTGCGTGTGTCTGTTGGCTTTTGTGGGAGAGCTAGATTTGAAGTGAGCATGGTTCGCATCTTCATCGGGATGTGCTGTTGTCTATCACCTTGGTGGGAGGTGGGTCTGGAGATGGAGGAACCAGAGCCACATGTGTGCTGGGGTTTCTCCTATGCTCAGTGGCTGTCTTTGACCTATCAGGGATAGGTTCAGGTCCCAAGATGCTGGAGCAGAATCTTTGAGGGTCTGATCTGAGCTCCTTCTATTTCCTCTAAGTGTACTCTCTCTCCTCTTCTAGCAACAGCATCTTTACCACAGAGGGGAGCAGCACTGGAGCAAAATGGGGCCAGAGTAGGCATTTGGCATAGGCTGGGGCATGTGCTGGGGTGATCCCAGCACAGCAGTCAGAGTTCCAGACTGCACCCCATCTGTTGCCTCCGTGAACACTATTAATGGCTGCCCTCACCCCCTTTGGATGCCATACTGGGTTAGAGCTGACTCTGCTACCGCCCCCTCCCCACCAAGTGCACACTCTCCTCAGCAGTGGTAGCCTTCTCCCTTTGTGGAGCTGCTCCGTAGCTAGAGATGCTGGATTGGGCACTGGGCATGGGTTGGGCTATGTGCTGTGATGGTCATGGGAAACTGGCCAGAGTCCCAGGCAGTTCCGTATGCTTCTTCCTCCTTGTTCCTGGGAGTTAGCAAGTATGTGTGTGCTCTTCACAAGTGGAGTCTATGTTTCTTACAGCCATCCTGTAAGTCCCACTGGTTTTTAAACCAGTTAAGGGGACTCGTCTTCCCAGTGTCAGACCCCAGGGCTAGGGTGCCCAATATGTGGTTTGAACTGCTTACTACCCAGGGAGGATCTCTGAGCTTGTGTAATCCCCCTGCTCTTCTGTGTCCCTGCCTATGGGCATAGTTCCTGACCTGATCAATTCTCTTCCCATCCTACCTGACTCCGTGTGTATCTTTCTTTACAGCCTTGGTTGTATAAGAGTCTTTCTGCCAGTCTCCAGTTTATTCTCTGTAGAATTGTTCCACATGTAGATGTATTTTTGATGTGTTCATGGGGGGGAGTTGAGCTAAATGTTCTCCTACTCTGCCATCTTGATCTCTTCCCTCCACAATTCTATCTACAGATTCTGCACAATCCCAATCAAAATGCTGGTATGATTTTTTTTTTGGAAATTAACAACCTGATTCTCACATTTACATGGAAATATAAAGAACCTAGGTCAGCCAAAACAACTTCAAAAAGGAACCAAGGTTGGAGGACTTGCACTAGCTGATTTTCAAGTCTTATAATGCTACTGTAATCAAAACAGTGTGGTATTGGCATAAAGATAGATAACTAGATTGATTTTTTTCAGCATCCATGAAACTGGCAGGCCAAGTTGTCAGCTTGCAAGTAGGGTAAAATCTCAGGGTAAAATCTAAGTTCACAGTTCTTGACACAAGGGCTTTCAAAGCTGTCTGTAATGATGTATTTGTTAAACCGGTTGTAAGTACATGGATGCTCTTTTAATGTTTGTCCTTTACATCTTACATATACATTATATATAATTTTTGTATGATATATTTAATAATAAAAGTTAAAAATACTAAAATGATTTGGGAAAATTCAGTAAATCCATGTCACTAGAAATGTTGCTGTCAACCCAAACTGGGTTATTACAACTATAAATACATGGGAATAAGATAATAAAATCTGCAAGGATTCTTATTTAATATACTTTATAATTGTTTGTTGGTTCTTAAACTCCATGTTAATGGGACTGAAACTAAAAATCATTGATGATTCTTATGGGTAAGTTTTATAAAAGTAAAATGTAAGCCTTGGTCCTATATCAAAATATTAGAAAATGAATATACATTTATGTTTTAAGTTAAAATAAGGTATACATGTAATTTTTAAATTGTTTTCTGCTTTGAAGGAGATTTTTAAATTAGTCAGCCATCTACCTGTTATTGCATTGGTTGGAAGATTTGTTCCATATTTTTATTACTTAATGTAGCAAACAAGACCTTGGGTAAATATTGCTTGTGTTTGGCTTTTCATTTAAATAGAAGCTCAAGAGCTTGGGGAGAACTTAAAATTTCCATGGCACTCAGGACTTGTTTGCAGCTCTGAGTACAACAGGAAATCTGACATTGATTTTGGCTGAGATTGAGCCATTCAAGGAGATAGGGTGTGTTTAGAGGTAATTGTGTATTTATATATGAGATTTATGGTGAAGATGCAGTAGCTCAGTAATGAGATCTGGTATTCCTTGAAATTTGACTTTAACAAATGCTTTTTATTTTCCATTGACTATTCATGTTTTAGAATCTTTCAAGTTTGTTCATGTTTCCCTGTTTTCTGACAAGTGAATAGCGGGGAAGACGGGTATAGAGTGAGATAAAGAGAGAGATTAAAGAGAGAAAGTAGAAAGAATTTGAAAAATAGAGGGGGAAGAAAGAGGAGAAGGAAGGGGACAACCAGAAAAAAATAATAGGACAAAAAATATAAAATATAAAAATATAATATAAAAATAAATAAATAAATATATAAAATATAAAAAATATAACAGGACAGAGAAAAATAAGTAGAGGGAATTTTTTTAAAAACAGGAGTAGGAACACTGTGATTATGATGATAATAGTGAACTCTCATAAGAATTTCTAATATTTATTATGCTCTTTCTATTACCAGGCACTTTACCTTGTATCATTTAATCCATACAACAATATTATGAAGTAGCTCCTATTATTCTCATTTTATAAATGAGGTAACAGAGGCTTAAAGAAGTTAGGTAACGCCCCAGAATGGTAGAGTCTGCATTTGAATCCAGGTCTCTTTGTCCCTAGGACCAATACTTGCCCCCACTGTATCCGGCTACCTCTGTATGAAACAGGTTAAAATGCCAAAGCTTGTATTCAACAGGTTATTTGGCATCATATAAACAGAACACACAGCACAAAATACCTAACATTTTTCTCTTCGTCACCTCTCCTCATGCTCCCTATAAGATTAGCAGGCAGATAAGCAGGCAGGCAGAAAAATAAAGCCCTAGCCTCAGTTTTCACTTTTACTGGGGCTTTCAGGTCAAGCAGACAGCTTACCTCCCTCTGATCTCACAAATGGCCTAATGCCCAGTTCAGTCATAAAAACTTCGTCCAAACCAGAGTTTCCTAACGTGATAGGGGTTGTGAGCTCCTTTGAGATTCTGAAGAAAGCTAGACTCACTGTCCAGAAATCTGCACATACCTGCAGAATTTTGCACAAAAATGGAAGAGTTTCATAGGGCCCTTTAAAGTTCTGAGGTTTGCATCTGAGGTGAAAATATTAGGGTCTGGCACTGCAAAGAAAGTGACAGTGAAATCTGAGACACAGGGTGAGCACCAAGCCTAGCACCCTGGCTCTGACAGAAATTTGATGAGTCCTTTTCAAATGTGGGGTTGCCTGTGGTTGTCTTCTCTTCCATATTAAGGCATATTCCTATAAAAAGTTTGATGCAAGAAGCTTAAGCTTAAATTCCTACCTGGACTCCTACCTGATTTGCACTAAGAAAGATAAGTTCCATCATAGCATTATGTATTTTGTACACTCCACTGTCCACTGGTGGTCAACGAAAAATCTTTTTTCTTGAGTATTTGGATATTGGAGATGGCTATTACTTCCTGGAGGAGGATAGCTCACTCTGAATTTCAGAATAGGGTCTTCTCTCTAGACATTGTTTACTTTCAATTTTGATTTTTCAAAACTCATGTATTCCACTAACATTTTGATGAAATCTTTTTGGGGTTCATGGTGAAGCAGTGGCCAACAGGGAAGAATACTAGACAAAGAGTCAGGACCTGCCACTAACTTGCTGTTATTGTTACTGAAGGTAAAGCACATTCCCTTTGTGTTCTCTGTAATTTCACCTGCAACATGAAGGGATTGTACTTTTATCGGAGCTTTTCAAACCTCTTACATTTTTTTTTAGTAGTGAAAACTTTTTGCATTGAAATCTTGTGCAGAATGTGGATATGTAAACAAATAAAAGTAGAGCTGCTGTGATCAAAAAAGTGAGGATAGTGATGATGAGGGGTCAGACTTCCTCCCACCTTCTCACCCTCTCCACCACCAACACATCCATGAAACATTTCCACAGAGTGTAGTTTGAAAACATTTGATCTAGAGAGCAACAGCATGTGATGGTCAAGAGCATGTGCTTTGGAGTCAAGCACCTATGGGTTCCAATATAGGCTTTACCACTTAATAGCTCTGTGCCCTTGGGCAAACCACTTAACCTCTCTATTCCCCAGTTTCCTTGTCTGACAAGTGAGGGTGATTGTAAAGATTTAATGAGTTAATACGTGTAAAGTGATTAGTCCAGTGCCTGGCACACAGTAAGTGCTCAATAAATGTTTGCTTTTATTACTATTATTGATCTATATGATTTTAAAGAAAGGTGTGGTTCATGAAAAATTAGGCCATCCAAATTTCCCATTCTGCTCTCTTGCTCAGTAACTCCTTTCTTCCTATTCCATGCTAGAGCTGATGTAACGAGATTGGTAAAAAGGACTTCCCAATCTCTCTAATGTTTTAGCTAAACTATAATAACTATAATAAATGGATGTAGTGAAAAATTAGTCACATAGCAGACTGAGCTATACCTGTAGACTTTCCTTTTGTTTTTTAAAGTTGTGGAGTGCTTTTATTTTTGTAAATGAAATATTACTCTGAAATTCAGTATATAGCAAATGAGTGGAGGTACTCTAATTGAAGCAGAATGGAAGAGGGACCATTACCTTCTATGTCTTCTCAACACTGACAACACCACCCCCCTCATACACACATACACTCTGGAGAACTCAGAGGAACTCCAGTGTCTTGTGGAGCAATGTCTGAAAACCGCTGAAACACTAAGAGACTTCCAAAACTTAGGTTCTCTGGAACTAATTTATTTTAGACTTGGACATACAATTTGAGGTTTTTCATATGCCCATCATTTCAAGGAAAGTACAGATTCTAGACAATACAGGTCATTTTTACACCCATTGAATGAGAAAGTGAGGGCTCCCTGTCCTACTGTGATCTCTCTTGAGTCTCTCTACTCTGAACTCCCATAATACTTTAAAAAATAACAGATTTGTGGATGTGTATGTGGCATACAATAAACTGTACATATTAAAAGTATACAGTTTAATATGTTTTCACATATGTCTACACTCGTGAAACCATTACTGCCATAATGATAGTGAACATATCCATCATTGCCCAAAGTTTCAACAGGCCCCTTTGGTATACCCTCCCAGTCCTTGGAAACTGATTTTGGTCAATATACATTAGTTTACATTTCCGAAATTTGTATATAAATGGAATCATACAGTATGTACTCTTTTTTTCTGTGGGGGGGGGTCTGGATTCTTTAACTCAATTGTCATTATTTTGAGATACATCTAAATGTCGTTTAGTGTGTATCAAAAATTTATTACCTTCCTGTAAAAAATTTTTTAATTTAATTTTATATTGGGGTACAGTTGATTTACAATGTTGTGTTAGTTGTAGGTGTATATCAAAGTGATTCAGTTATACATATACATATATCAATTCTTTTTCAGATTCTTTTGCTATATAAGTTATTACAAAATATTGAGTAGAGTTCTCTGTGTTGTAGAGTCAGTAGGTCCTTGTTTTGAATTTTATTTTTATTCTTTTATACAGCAGGTTCTTATTAGTTATCCATTTTATACATATTAGTGTATATATGTCAATCCTAAGCTCCCAGTTCATCACACCACCACCACCAACCCCCACCACTTTCCCCCCTTGGTGTCCATACATTTGTTGTCTACATCTGTGTCCCTATTTCTGTCCTGCAAACTGGTTCATCTGTACCATATTTCTAGGTTCCACATATATGCGTTAATATACGATATTTGTTTCTCTCTTTCTGACTTACTTCACTCTGTATAACAGTCTGTAGATCGATCCACGTCTCTAAAATGACCCAATTTTGTTCCTTTTTATGGCTGAATAATATTCCATTGTATATATGTACTACATCTTCTTTACCATTTGTCTGTTGATGGGCATTTAGGTTGCTTCCATGACCTGGCTATTGTAAATAGTGCTGCAGTGAACATTGGGGTTCATGTGTCTTTTTGAATTATGGTTTTCTCAGGGTATATGCCCAGTAGTGGGATTGATGGGTCATATGGAAATTCTATTTTTAGATTCTTAGGGAACCTCCATACTGTTCTCCATAGTGGCTGTATCAATTTACATTCCCACCAACAGTGTAAGAGGGTTCCCTTTTCTCCACACCCTCTCCAGCATTCGTTGTTTGTAGATTTTCTGATGATGCCCATTCTAACTGGTGTGAGGTGATACCTCATTGTAGTTTTGATTTGCATTTCTCTAATAATTAGTGATGTTGAGCAGATTTTCATGTGCTTCTTGGCCATCTGTATGTCTTCTTTGGAAAAAATGTCTATTTAGGTCTTCTGCCCATTTTTGGATTGGATTGTTTGTCTTTTTAATATTGAGCTGCATGAGCTGTTTATATATTTTGGAGATTAATCCTTTGTTCATTCATTTGCAAATATTTTCTCCCATTCTGAGGGTTGTCTTTTCATCTTTTTTACAGTTTCCTTTGCTTTACAAAAGATTTTAAGTTTCATTAGGTCCTATTTGTTTATTTTTGGTTTTATTTCCATTACTCTAGGAGGTGGATCAAAGAAGATCTTGCTGTGATTTATGTCAGAGAGTGTTCTGCCTATGTTTTCCTCTAAGAGTTTTATGGTGTCCAGTCTTACATTTAGGTCTTGAATCCATTTTGAGTTTATTTTTGTGTATGGTGTTAGGGAGTGTTCTAATTTCATTCTTTTGCATGTAGCTGTCCAGTTTTCCCAGCACCACTTATAGAAAAGACTGTCTTTTCTCCATTGTATATACTTGCCTCCTTTGTCATAGGTTATTTGACCATATGTGCGTGGGTTTATCTCTGAGCTTTCTATCCTGTTCCATTGATCTATATTTCTGTTTTTGTGCCAGTACCATATTGTCTTGATTACTGTAGCTTTGTAGTATTGTCTGAAGTAAGGGAGTCTGATTCCCCCAGCTCAGTTTTTTCCCCTGAAGACTGCTTTGGCTACTTGCGGTTTTTGTGTCTCCATACAAATTTTAAGATTTTTTGTTCTAGTTCCATAAAAATGCCATTGGTAATTTGATAAGGATTGCATTGAATACGTAGATTGCTTTGGGTAGTATAGTCATTTTAACAGTACTGATTCTTCCAATCCAAGAACATAGTATATCTCTCTATCTGTTGGTATCATCTTTAATTTCTTTCGTCAGTGTCTTATAGTTTTCTGCATACAGGTCTTCTGTCTCCCTAGGTAGGTTTATTCCTAGGTATTTTATTCTTTTTGTTGCATTGGTAAATGGGAGTGTTTCCTTAATTTCTCTTTCATATTTTTCATCATTAGTGTATAGGAATGCAAGAGATTTCTGTGCATTAATTTTGTATCATGCAACTTTCCCAAATTCATTGATTAGCTCTAGTAGTTTTCTGATGGCATCTTTAGGATTCTCTATGTATGGTATCATGTCATCTGCAAACAGTGACAGTTTTACTTCTTCTTTTTCAATTTATATTCTTTTTATTTCTTTTTCTTCTCTGATGGCCATGGCTAGGACTTCCAAAACTATGTTGAATAATAGTGGTGAGACTGGACCTCCTTGTCTTGTTCCTGATCTTAGAGGAAATACTTTCAGTTTTTCACCGTTGAGAATGATGTTTGCTGTGGGTTTGTCATATATGGCCTTTATTATGTTGAGGTAGGTTCCCTCTATGCCCACTTTCTGGAGAGTTTTTATCATAATTTGTCAAAAGCTTTTTCTACATCTATTGAGATGATCATATGGTTTTTATTTTTCAATTTGTTAATATGGTATATCACATTGATTGATTTGCATATATTGAAGAATCCTTGCATCCCTGAGATAAATCCCACTTGATCATGGTGTATGATCCTTTAAATGTGTTGTGGGATTTTGTTTGCTAGTATTTTGTTGAGGATTTTTGCATTTATATTCAGCAGTGATATTGGTCTGTAATTTTCTTTTTTGTAGTATCTTTGTCTGGTTTTGGTATCAGGGTGATGGTGGCCTCATAGAATGAGTTTGGGAGTGTTCCTTCCTCTGCAGTTTTTGGGAAGAGTTTGAGAAGGATGGGTGTTAGCTCGTCTCTAAATGTTTGATAGAATTCATCTGAAACCATCTGGTCCTGGACCTTTGTTTGTTGGAAGATTTCTAATCTCAGTTTCAATTTCATTACTTGTGATTGGTCTGTTCATATTTTCTATTTCTTCCTCGTTCAGTCTTGGAAAATTATACCTTTCTACGAATTTGTCCATTTCTTCCAGATTGTCCATTTTATTGGCATAGAGATGCTTGTAGTCGTCTCTTAGGATGCTTTGTATTTCTGCGGTGTCTGTTGTAACTTCTCCTTTTTCATTTCTAATTGTATTGATTTGAGTCCTTTCCCTCTTTTTCTTGATGAGTTTGCTAATGGTTTATCAATTTTGTTTATCTTCTCAAAGAACGAGCTTTTAGTTTTATTGATCTTTGCTATTTTTTTCTTTGTTTCTATTTCATTTATTTCTGCTCTGATCTTTATGATTTCTTTCCTTCTACTAACTTTGGGTTTTGTTTGTTCTTCTTTCTCTAGTTCTTTTAGGTGTAAGGTTAGATTGTTTATTTGAGATTTTTCTTGTTTCTTGAGGTAAGATTTTTTGCGAAAAATTTCCCTCTCAGAACTGATTTTGCTGCATCCCATACGTTTTGTATTGTCGTGTTTTCACTGTTATTTGTCTCTAGGTATTTTTTGATTTCCTCTTTGATTTCTTCAGTAATCTCTTGGTTAGTTAGTAACGTATTGTTTAACCTCCATGTGTTTGTGTTTTGTATGTTTATTTCCCTGTAATTAATTTCTAATCTCATAGCATTGTAGTCAGAAAAGATGCTTGATATGATTTCAATTTTCTTAAATTTACTGAGGCTTGATTTGTGACCCAGGATGTGATCCGTCCTGGAGAATGTTCCGTGTGCACTTGAGAAGAAAGTGGAATCTGCTGCTTTTGGTTGGAATGTCCTATAGATATCAATTAAATATATCTGTTCTATTGTGTCATTTAAAGCTTGTGTTTCCTTTTTAATTTTCTCTTTGGATGATGTGTCCATTGGTGTTCATGAGGTGTTAAAGTCCCCCACTATTATTGCGTTACTGTTGAGTTCCTCTTTTATAGCTGTTAGCAGTTGCCTTATGTATTGAGGTGCTCCTATGCTGGGTGCATATATATTTATAATTGTTATATCTTCTTCTTGGATTGATCCCTTGATCATTATGTAGTGTCCTTCCTTGTCTCTTGTAACATTCTTTATTATAAAGTCTGTTTTATCTGATATGAGTCTTGTTACTCCAGCTTTCTTTTGATTTCCATTTGCATGGAATATCTTTTTCCATCCCCTCAATTTCAGTCTGTATGTGTCCGTAGGTCTGAAGTGGGTGTCTTGTAGACAGCATATATATGGGCCTTGTTTTTGTATTCATTCTGCGAGCCTGTGTCTTTTGGTTGGAGTTTTTAATCCATTCACGTTTAAAGTAATTATCGAGATGTTTGTTCCTGTTACCATTTTCTTAATTGTTGTGGGTTTATTTTTGTAGGTCCTTTTATTCTCTTGTGTTTCCCACTAGAGAATTTCCTTTAGCATTTGTTGTAGAGCTGGTTTGGTGGTGCTGGATTCTCTTAGCTTTTGCTTATCTGTAAAGCTTTTGATTTCTCTGTCAAATCTGAATGAGATCCTTGCCAGGTAGAGTAATCTTGGTTGTAGGTTGTTCCCTTTCATCATTTTAAATATACCATGCCACTCCCTTCTGGCTTGTAGAGTTTCTGCTGAGAAATCAGCTGTTAACCTTATGGGAGTTCCCTTGTATGTTATTTGTCATTTTTCCGTTGTTGCTTTCAATAATTTTTCTTTGTCTTTAATTTTTGTCAATTTGATTACTTTGTGTCTCAGTGTGTTTCTCCTTGGGTTTATCCTGCCTGCGACTCTGCACTTCCTGGAGTTGGGAGGCTATTTCCTTTCCCATGTCAGGGAAGTTTTCGTCTATCATCTCTTCAAATATTTTCTCGGGTCCTTCCTCTCTCTCTTCTCCTTCTGACACCCCTATAATGAGAATGTTGGTGCGTTTAATGTTGTCCCAGAGGTCTCTTAGGCTGTCTTCATTTCTCTTCATTCTTTTCTCTTTATTCTGTTCCATGGCAGTGAATTCCACCATTCTGTTTTCCAGGTCACTTATCCGTTCTTCTGCCTCAGTTAGTCTGCTATTGATTCCTTCTAGTGTAGTTTTCATTTCAGTTATTGTATTGTTCATCTCTGTTTGTTTTTTCTTTAATTCTTCTAGGTCTTTGTTAAACGTTTCTTGTATGTTCTCGATCTTTGCCTCCATTCTTTTTTCCAGTTCCTGTTTCATCTTCACTGTCATTTTTCTGAATTCTTTTTTCTGGAAGGTTGCCTATATCCACTTCATTTACTTATTTTCCTGGGGTCTTATCTTGTTCTTTCATCTGGTACATAGCCCTCTGCCTTTTCATCTTGCCTGTCTTTTGTGAATGTGGTTTTTGTTCCACAGGCTGCAGGATTGTAGTTCTTCTTGCCTCAGCTGTCTGCCCTCTGGTGGATGAGGCTATCTAAGAGGCTTGTATACTTTTTGTGATGGGAGAGCCTGGTGGTGGGTAGAGCTGGGTGTTGCTCTGGTGGGCAGTGCTCAGTAAAATTTTAATCTACTTGTCTGCTGATGGGATGGGTAGGGCTGGGTTCCCTCACTGTTGGCTCTTTGGTGGGGCTAAAGGTGGGCTCTGGGAGGGCTCACACCAAGGAGTACTTTCCAGAACTTCTGCCGCCAGTGTTCTTGTCCTCACAGTGAGCCACAGCCCCCACACCACAGGAGACCCTCCAACATTAGCAGATAGGTCTAGTTCAGTCTCCTATGGGGTCACTGCTCCTTCCCCCTGGGTCCTGATGTGCACACTACTTTGTGTGTGCCCTCCAAGAGTGGAGTGTCTGTTTCCCCCAGTCCTGCAATCAAATCCTGCTAGCCTTCAAAATCTGATTCTCTAGGAATTCCTCCTCCAGTTGCTGGACCCCCAGCTTGGGGAGCCTGACATGGGGCTCAGAACCTTCACTCCTGTTGGTGGACTTCTGTGGTATAAGTGTTCTCCAGTTTGTGAGTCACCCACCCAGCAGTTACGGGATTTGGTTTTATTGTGATTGCGCCCCTCCTACCATCTCATTGTGGCTTCTCCTTTGTCTTTGGATGTGGGGTATGTCTTTTGGTGATTTCAAGTGTCTTCTTTTCAATGATTGTTTAGCAGTTAGTTGTGATTCCGGTGCTCTTGCAAGAGGGTGTGAGCGCACGTCCTTCTACTCTGTCATCTTGAACCAATCTCAGTCAGCAATTTATTACTCTTATTTATGAGCAGTATTCCGTTGTATTGCTATACCAGTTTGTTAATCCACTCTCATGTGGATGGACAGTTGAGTCATTTCCACTATTTAACTATCACATATATAGTTGTTATGAGGATTTATATAGAAATTTTTATATGGACACATGCTGTCATTTCTCTTGGATAGATACCTGGGAATAAAATGGCTGAATTGTATCATAGTTGTATACTTAACTTTTAACATTTTAAGAAATTGCCAAAGTATCCTCAAAAGTATTAAGACTTTAAATTTCCAGTAACATTGTATGAGAGTTCCAATTGTTTGAAATCACCACCGACACTTGATAAGGTCAACCTTTTTAATTTTAAGCATTCTAATATGTGTGTAATTGTATCTTATTAATCTGCATTTCCCTAGTGATTAATGTTGTTGAGCATCCTTTCATACGCTTATTTGTCATTTGTATATTTTCTTTGTTGAACTGCTGGTTCAATTTTTTTTTTTTTTTAAACATCTTTATTGGGGTATAATTGCTTTACAATGGTGTGTTAGTTTCTGCTTTATAACAAAGTGAATCAGCTATACATATACATATGTTCCCATATGTCTTCCCTCTTGCGTCTCCCTCCCTCCCACTCTCCCCATCCCACCCTTCCAGGCTGTCACAAAGCACCAAGCTAATATCCCTGTGCCTTGCGGCTGCTTCCCCCCAGCTATCTACCTTACTACGTTTGTTAGTGTGTATATGTCCATGACTCTCTCTCGCCCTGTCAAAACTCACCCTTCCCCCTCCCCATATCCTCAAGTCCGTTCTCCAGTAGGTCTGCGTCTTTATTCCTATCTTACCCCTAGGTTCTTCATGACATTTTTTCCCCTTAAATTCCATATATATGTGTTAGCATACGGTATTTGTCTTTTTCTTTCTGACTTACTTCACTCTGTATGACAGACTCTAGGTCTATCCATCTCATTACAAATAGCTCAATTTCATTTCTTTTTAAGGCTGAGTAATATTCCATTGTGTATATGTGCCACATCTTCTTTATCCATTCATCTGATGATGGGCGCTTAGGTTGTTTCCATGTCCTGGCTATTGTAAATAGAGCTGCAATGAACATTTTGGTACATGACTCTTTTTGAATTTTGGTTTTCTCAGGGTATATGCCCAGTAGTGGGATTGCTGGGTCATATGGTAATTCTATTTGTAGTTTTTTAAGGAACCTCCATACTGTTCTCCACAGTGGCTGAACCAATTCACATTCCCACCAGCAGTGCAAGAGTGTCCCCTTTTCTCCACACCCTCTCCAGCATTTATTGTTTCTAGATTTTTTGATGATGGCCATTCTGACTGGTGTGAGATGATATCTCATTGTAGTTTTGATTTGCATTTCTCTAATGATTAATGATGTTGAGCATTCTTTCATGTGTTTGTTGGCATTCTGTATATCTTCTTTGGAGAAATGTCTATTTAGGTCTTCTGCCCATTTTTGGATGGAGTTGTTTGTTTTTTTGTTATTGAGCTGCATGAGCTGCTTGTAAATTTTGGAGATTAATCCTTTGTCAGTTGCTTCATTTGCAAATGTTTTCTCCCATTCTGAGGGTTGTCTTTTGGTCTTGGTTATGGTTTCCTTTGCTGTGCAAAAGCTTTGAAGTTTCATTAGGTCCCATTTGTTTATTTTTGTTTTTATTTCCATTACTCTAGGAGGTGGGTCAGAAAGGATCTTGCTGTGATTTATGTCATAGAGTGTTCTTCCTATGTTTTCTTCTAAGAGTTTGATAGTTTCTGGCCTTACATTTAGGTCTTTAATCCATTTTGAGCTTATTTTTGTGTATGGTGTTAGGGAGTGATCTAATCTCATACTTTTACATGTACCTGTCCAGTTTTCCCAGCACCATTTATTGAAGAGGCTGTCCTTTCTCCACTGTACATTCCTGCCTCCTTTATCAAAGATAAGGTGTCCATATGTGCGTGGGTTTATCTCTGGGCTTTCTATCCTGTTCCACTGATCTTTCTGTTTTTGTGCCAGTACCATACTGTCTTGATTACTGTTGCTTTGTAATATAGTCTAAAGTCAGGGAGCCTTATTCCTCCAGCTCCTTTTCTCGTTCTCAAGATTGCTTTGGCTATTCGGGGTCTTTTGTGTTTCCATACAAATTGCGAAATTTTTTGTTCTAGTTCTGTGAAAAATGCCAGTGGTAGTTTGATAGGGATTGCATTGAATCTGTAGATTGCTTTGGGTAGTAGAGTCATTTTCACAATGTTGATTCTTCCCATCCAAGAACATGGTATATCTCTCCATCTATTTGTATCATCTTTAATTTCTTTCATCAGTGTCTTATAATTTTCTGCATACAGGTCTTTCGTCTCCTTAGGTAGGTTTATTCCTAGATATTTTATTCTTTTTGTTGCAATGGTAAATGGGAGTGTTTTCTTGATTTCACTTTCAGATTTTTCATCATTAGTATATAGGAATGCCAGAGATTTCTGTGCATTAATTTTGTATCCTGCTACTTTACCAAATTCATTGATTAGCTCTAGTAGTTTTCTGGTAGCATCTTTAGGATTCTCTATGTATAGTATCATGTCATCTGCAAACAGTGACAGCTTTACTTCTTCTTTTCCGATTTGGATTCCTTTTATTTCCTTGTCATCTGCAAACAGTGACAGCTTTACTTCTTCTTTTCCGATTTGGATTCCTTTTATTTCCTTTTCTTCTCTGATTGCTGTGGCTAAAACTTCCAAAACTATGTTGAGTAAGAGTGGTGAGAGTGGGCAACCTTGTCTTGTTCCTGATCTTAGTGGAAATGCTTTCAGTTTTTCACCATTGAGGATGATGTTTGCTGTGGGCTTGTCATATATGGCTTTTATTATGTTTAGGAAAGTTCCCTCTATGCCTACTTTCTGGAGGGTTTTTATCATAAATGGGTGTTGAATTTTGTCGAAAGCTTTCTCTGCATCTATTGAGATGATCATATGGTTTTTCTCCTTCAATTTGTTAATATGGTTTATCACATTGATAGATTTGCGTATATTGAAGAATCCTTGCATTCCTGGAATAAACCCCACTTGATCATGGTGTATGATCCTTTTAATGTGCTGTTGGATTCTGTTTGCTAGTATTTTGTTGAGGATTTTTGCATCTATGTTCATCAGTGATATTGGCCTGTAGTTTTCTTTCTTTGTGACATCCTTGTCTGGTTTTGGTATCAAGGTGATGGTGGCCTTCGTAGAAGGAATTTGGGAGTGTTCCTCCCTCTGCTATATTTTGGAAGAGTTTCGAGAAGGATAGGTGTTAGCTCTTCTCTAAACGTTTGATAGAATTCACCTGTGAAGCCATCTGGTCCTGGGCTTTTGTTTGTTGGAAGATTTTTAATCACAGTTTCAATTTCAGTGCTTGTGATTGGTCTGTTCATATTTTCTATTTCTTCCTGATTCAGTCTTGGCAGGTTGTGCATTTCTAAGAATTTGTCCATTTCTTCCAGATTGTCCATTTTATTGGCATAGAGTTGCTTGTAGTAATCTCTCATGATTTTTTTTATTTCTGCAGTGTCAGTTGTTACTTCTCCTTTTTCATTTCTAATTCTATTGATTTGAGTCTTCTCCCTTTTTTTCTTGATGAGTCTGGCTAGTGGTTTATCTATTTTGTTTATCTTCTCAAAGAACCAGCTTTTAGTTTTATTGATCTTTGCTATTGTTTCCTTCATTTCTTTTTCATTTATTTCTGATCTGATTTTTATGATTTCTTTCCTTCTGCTAGCTTTGGGGTTTTTTAGTTCTTCTTTCTCTAATTGCTTGAGGTGCAAGGTTAGGTTGTTTATTCGAGATGTTTCCTGCTTCTTAAGGTGGGCTTGTATTGCTATAAACTTCCCCCTTAGAACTGCTTTTGCTGCATCCCATAGGTTTTGGGTCGTTGTGTCTCCATTGTCATTTGTTTCTAGGTATTTTTTTATTTCCTCTTTGATTTCTTCAGTGATCACTTCATTATTAAGTAGTGTATTGTTTAGCCTCCATGTGTTTGTATTTTTTACAGATCTTTTCCTGTAATTGATATCTAGTCTCATGGCGTTGTGGTCGGAAAAGATACTTGATACAATTTCAGTTTTCTTAAATTTACCAAGGCTTGATTTGTGACCCAAGATATGATCTATCCTGGAGAATGTTCCATGAGCACTTGAGAAAAATGTGTATTCTGTTGTTTTTGGATGGAGTGTCCTATAAATATCAATTAAGTCCATCTTGTTTAATGTATCATTTAAAGCTTGTGTTTCCTTATTTATTTTCATTTTGGATGATCTGTCCATGGGTGAAAGTGGGGTGTTAAAGTCCCCTACTATGAATGTGTTACTGTTGATCTCCCCTTTTATGGTTGTTAGTATTTGCCTTATGTATTGAGGTGCTCCTATGTTGGGTGCATAAATATTTACAATTGTTATATCTTCTTCTTGGATCGATCCCTTGATCATTATGTAGTGTCCTTCTTTGTCCCTTTTAATAGTCCTTATTTTAAAGTCTATTTTGTCTGATATGAGAATTGCTACTCCAGCTTTCTTTTGGTTTCCATTTGCGTGGAATATCTTTTTCCATCCCCTTACTTTCAGTCTGTATGTGTCTCTAGTTCTGAAGTGGGTCTCTTGTAGACAGTATATATAAGGGTCTTGTTTTTGTATCCGTTCAGCCAATCTGTGTCTTTTGGTGGGAGCATTTAGTCCATTTACATTTAAGGTAATTATCGATATGTATGTTCCTATTTCCATTTTATATATTGTTTTGGGTTCGCTACTATAGGTCATTTCCTTCTCTTGTGTTTCGTGTCTAGAGAAGTTCCTTTAGCATTTGTTGTAAAGCTGGTTTGGTGGTGCTGAACTCTCTCAGCTTTTGCTTGTCTGTAAAGGTTTTAATTTCTCCATCAAATGTGAATGAGATCCTTGCTGGGTAGAGTAGTCTTGGTTGCAGGCTATTCTCCTTCATCACTTTCAGTATGTCCTGCCACTCCCTTCTGGCTTGTAGGGTTTCTGCTGAGAGATCAGCTGTTAACCTTATGGGGATTCCCTTGTGTGTTATTTGTTGTTTTTCCCTTGCTGCTTTTAATATGCTTTCTTTGTATTTAATTTTTGACAGTTTGATTAATATGTGTCTTGGCGTGTTTCTCCTTGTATTTATCCTGTATGGGACCCTCTGTGCTTCCTGGACTTGATTAACTATTTCCTTTCCCATATTAGGGAAGTTTTCAACTATAATCTCTTCAAATATTTTCTCAGTCCCTTTCTTTCTTTCTTCTTCTTCTGGAACCCCTATAATTCGAATGTTGGTGCGTTTCATGTTGTCCCAGAGGTCTCTGAGACTGTCCTCAGTTCTTTTCATTCTTTTTTCTTTATTCTGCTCTGCAGTAGTTATTTCCACTACTTTATCTTCCAGGTCACTTATCCGTTCTTCTGCCTCAGTTATTCTGCTATTGATCCTATCTAGAGTGGTTTTAATTTCATATATTGCATTGTTCATCGTTGCCTGTTTCATCTTTAGTTCTTGTAGGTCCTTGTTAACTGTTTCTTGCATTTTCTCCATTCTACTTCCAAGATTTCGGATCATCCTTACTATCATTATTCTGAATTCTTTTTCAGGTAGATTGCCTATTTCCTCTTCATTTGTTAGGTCTGGTGGGTTTTTATCTTGCTCCTTCATCTGCTGTGTGTTTTTCTGTCTTCTCATTTTGCTTATCTTACTGTGTTTGGGGTCTCCTTTTTGCAGGCTGCACTTTCGTAGTTCCCGTTGTTTTTGATGTCTGTCTCCAGTGGCTAAGGTTGTTTCAGTGGGTTGTGTAGGCTTCCTGGTGGAGGGGACTAGTGCCTGTGTTGTGCTGGATGAGGCTGGATCTTGTCTCTCTAGTGGGCAGGTTCACGTCTGGTGGTGTGTTTTGGGGTGTCTGTGGCCTTATTATGATTTTAGGCAGCCTCTCTGCTAATGGGTGGGGTTGTGTTCCTGTTTTGCTAGTTGTTTGGCATAGGTTGTCCAGCACTGTGGCTTGCTGGTCGTTGAGTGAAGCTGGGTGCTGGTGTTAAGATGGAGGTCTCTGAGAGATTTCCACCGTTTAATATTATGTGGAGCTGGGAGGTCTCTTGTTGACCAGTGTCCTGAAGTTGGCTCTCCTACCTCAGAGGCAGAGCCCTGACTCCTGGCTGGAGCACCAAGAGCCTTTCATCCACACAGCTCAGAATAAAAGGGAGAAAATGTAGGGAGAATTAGTAGAAGTATGAGTCAAGAAAGAAGGAAAGGAGGAAAGGAAGGAAGGAAGAAAGAAGCAAAGAAGGAAAGAAAGGAGGGAGGGAGGGAGGGAGGGAGGAAGGAAGGAAGGAGGGAAAGAAGGAAAAAAGACAGAAAGAAAGATGATACAGTAAAAATAAAATAAAGTATAATATAGTTATTGAATTAAAAAATATTTAGAAAAAAAAAAGGGACGGATAGAACCTTAGGACAAATGTTGGAAGCAAAGCTATACAGAGAAAATCTTACACAGAAGCATACACATACACCTTCACAAAAAGAGGTAAAGGGGGAAAAATCATAAATCCTGCTCCCTGAGACCACCTCCTCAATTTGGGGTGATTCGTTGTCTAAAGGAGGGAAGGAAGGAAGGAAAGAAAGAAAGAACGAAGGTAAAGTATAATAAAGTTATTACAATTAAACTTAATTATTAAGAAAAAGAATTTTTAAAAAAAAATCATGGACGGATAGAGCCCTAGGACAAATGGTGGAAGCAAGAGTATACAGACAAGATCTCACACAGAAGCATACACGTACACATTCACAAAAAGAGGAAAAGGGAAAAAAATCATAGATCTCGCTCCTAAATTCCACCTCTTCAATTTGGGATCATTCCTTGTCTATTCAGGTATTCCACAGATGCAGGGTATATCAAGTTGATTGTGGAGCTTTAATCCGCTGCTTCTGTGGCTGCTGGGAGAGATTTCCCTTTCTCTTCTTTGTTTTCACAGCTCACAGGAGCTCAGCTTTGGATTTGGCCCTGCCTCTGCGTGTAGGTCGCTGGAGGGCGTCTGTTTTTTCGCTCAGACAGGACGGGGTTAAAGGAGCCGCTGATTCGGGGCCTCCGGCTCACTCAGGCCGGGGGTTGGGGGATGGGGGAAGGAGGGGCACTGCGTGCGGGGCGGGCCTGCGGCGGCAGAGGCAGCGTGACGTTGCGGCAGAGGCCGGCGTGACGTTGCACCAGCCTGAGGCCCGCCGTGCGTTGTCCCGGGGAAGTTGTCCCTGGATCCCGGGAACCTGGCAGTGGCGGGCTGCACAGGCTCCGCGGAAGAGGGCTGTGGAGAGTGACCTGTGCTCGCACACAGGCCCCTTGGTGGCGGCAGCAGCAGCCTTAGCGTCTCCCGCCCGTCTCTGGGGTCCGCGGTTTTAGCCGCGGCTCGCGCCCGTCTCTGGGGTTTGCGCTTTCAGCCGCGGCTCGCGCCCGTCTCGGGGGCTCGCGCCCTCAGCCGCGGCTCGCGCCCGTCTCTGGGGTTCGCGCTTTTAGCCGCGGCTCGCGCCCGTCTCTGGAGTTCCTTTAAGCAGCGCTCTTAAACCCCTCTCCTCGCGCAACAGGAAACAAAGAGGGAAGAAAAAGTCTCTTGCCTCTTCAGCCGGTGCAGGCTTTTCCCCGAACTCCCTCCCGGCTAGTCGTGGTGCACTAACCCCTTCAGGCTATGTTCAAGCCGCCAACCCCAGTCCTCTCCCTGAGCTCCGTCCATAACCAAAACCCGAGCCTCAGCTCGCAGCCCCGCCCGCCCCGGTGGGTGAGCAGCAAGCCTCTCGGGTTGGTGAGTGCCGGTCGGCACCGATCGTCTGTGCAGGAATCTCCCCGCTTTGCCCTCCGCACCCGTCGCTGTGCACTACTCCGCGGTCCCGAAACTCCCCCCTCTGCCTCCCGCAGTCTCCGCCCGCCGAGGGGCTTCCTAGTGTGTGGAAACTTTTCCTCCTTCACAGCTCCCTCCCACTGGTGCAGGTGCCGTCCTTATTCTTTTGTCTCTGTTTTTTCTTTTGCCCTACCCAGTTACGTGGGGAGTTTCTTGCCTTTTGGGAGGTCTGAGGTCTTCTGCCAGCCTTCAGTA
Organism: Phocoena sinus; assembly: GCF_008692025.1. Taxonomy (NCBI): domain Eukaryota; kingdom Metazoa; phylum Chordata; class Mammalia; order Artiodactyla; family Phocoenidae; genus Phocoena; species Phocoena sinus. The sequence goes on from NC_045784.1 coordinate 95,733,247, forward strand.
GGAGTTCTGTAGGAGTTGTTCCACGTGTGGATGTATTTCTGGTGTATCCGTGGGGAGGAAGGCGATCTCCGCGTCTTACTCTTCCGCCATCTTCATGGTCCCCCCCAATTTTTTAATCATTTAAAAAATTGAGTCTATGTTTTCCTCATTATGGAGTTTTGAGGGTTATTTATCATATATGCTTTGCAACGATTTTCTGCCAGTTTATAGCTTGTCTTTTCATCCCCTTACCAGTATCTTTTTAAGAAGGGGAGGTATAATTTTGATGAAATCTAATTTATCAGTTGTTTAGTGTGGACTGTCGTTTTGGTATTGTATCCAAGAAATCTTTGCCTAACCCATGGTCAAAAAAAATATTCTCCTATGTTTTTTCTAGAAGTTTTAAAGGTTTTTACATTTAAGTGTCTGATCCATTTTGAGTTAATTTTTGTATACGGTATGGGATAAGGATGGATGTTCCTTTTTTTTTTGCATATAGACATTCAGTTATATGAGGACTATTTACTGAAAGCACTATCTTTCTCCATTGAATTGCTCTTGAACTTTTGTCAAAAATCATTGAACATATATGTGTGGGTCTATTTCTTGGTTTTATATTTTGCTCCATTGACCCATTTATGCATTCTTGCATGAATATCACACTGTCTTGATTACTGTATAAAACGTCTTACACAGTGTTTATTCTCCAACTTAGCACTTTTTTTCCAAAGTCTTTTTGTTATTCTAAGTTTTCATTTGCAAATTAACTTTAGAATCACCTCTATCTACAATAAATATTACAAGAATTTTCCAACTATTAAAAAAAATACTTATAAATTTACTAAAAGAGTTGCAAAAATGGCTCATAATATGCCCATTTATGCTTTGCCCAGGTTCTACTAGTATCTTACATAACTATGATACAATGGTCAAAACTAAGAAATTAATGTGAGTACAATACTATTAACTATAGACTTTATTTAGGTTTATCCTGTTTTCTACTTATGTCCATTTATTGTTTCAGAATCCAAACCAGGATATCATATTGCATTTTGTTGTCTTTCCAGTCCATGGTAGTACCTCAGTCTTTCTTGTCTCTTATGGCCTTCACACTTTTGACGAGTACTTCTCAAGTATTTTGTTGAATGTCCCCTCAGTTTGAGTTTGTATGATATTTTCACATTATTAGACCAAGGTAGTAGATTTGGGGAAAGAATACCACGGAGGTAAAGTGCTTTTCTCATCATGCAATATCAAGGGTTACATGATATCAAAATGACTTATCATTGGTTATGTTAACCTTGATCATTTGGGTGAGGTGCTGTCTGATAGATTTCTCCACTGAAAGGTACTTTTTTTCTGTTTCCATACTTTGTTAATTAAAAGAAAAACATTAATTCCAGCCAACACTCAACGGGATAGGAATTAAGCTCCTTCTGTCTCCAGGAGGGAGGAGTATCAAAAAATTATGGGCATATGTTAAAACCAACACAGTAATTAATAAATATTACATGGAGACTATGTAAATATCTTGTTTCTCCTTAAAGTTTTACCCACTAATTAATCAGTGGATTTTGCCTGCAGAAGTTGTTACTGTTGTGTTATAATTGTTATTTTCTCTTTCCCCATCACTTCTACATTTTTAATTTAAATTATTCAGTAAGGAAGAGCTGTTACTTCTCTTCCATTTACTTTTTCAGTCATTTATTTATTTTAGTCTAGACTCATAGATATTTATTGTATTCTTTGGGCTCTAATCCAACACTATAATTACTTAGCTTGTTGCTCAAGTTGTCCAAATTTTGGCCATTGAAAGCTCTTTCGTGTCATCTCCTGTGTCCTTTTGACATGGCCCTATCTTTTGTTTTTCTAAGCACTTTGTTACTTTTTTTGCACAATAAGATGATCCAGGCACCTTGTATTTTTCCTGTCCCAGCCCTAAAATCAGACACTTCTCCAAGGAGCCCTGGTTCCTTTGACTGGAGAATATTAGAAATGAATGTTTGGGCTCTAGGTGTGCTCATTGCTGATTGGGTGTCACTTCTTCTAGTTCCTCTGAGCAAACAGAGTTGGGAGATGTGTTCATTCTTTGTGATGTACAGTTCTATGAGGTTTGAGAAATGCATAGTTATATATTCACCCCCACAGTATGATATATAACAGTCATAGCACGGTGTTGTGTCTTTGTAGTAAATTCCTTCTCCACAGGTGCAATCTCATACTGGGGTTTTGATTGTGATTGAATGTACTCTATAGATCAATTTAGGGAGAATCAACATCTAAATATTGAATCTTCTAACCCATATACAGAGTATATGTTTCTATTTATTTAGGTCTTTGTTTTCTCTCAGCAATGTTTTGCAGTTTCGGTGTACAGCTCTTACACATACATTGTCAGATTTATCCCTAAGTATTTAATATGTTTTGATGCTTTTGCAAATGGTATTTCTACTTTTATTTCAATTTTTGTGTGTTAATTGTTAATCTATGAAAAGACAATTTCTATATTGATATTTTATTTGCAATCTTACTAAACCCACACATTGGTTCTAGTTGCTTTTTTGTAGATTCCATCAAAATTTCTACATAGGTAATCAGGTCATTCACAAATAAAAGATGGTTTTGCATCTTTCTTTCCAATCTTGATAACTTTTATTGCATTTTTTCTAATTGTAGTTAATAAAACCTCCAGTACACTGTTTAAAAGAAGCAGAGAGTATGAATATGCTTTTCTTATTGCTGATCTCAGGGAAAAAATATCAGTCTTTCACCATTAAGTATGATATTAGCTGTAAGTTTTACACTGATGTCCTTATCAGGTTGAGGAGTTGGGTAAGTTTTCCTTTTATTCTGAACTTCTTGAGACTTTTCCTCAGTATAGATGTTGAAATTTTGTAAATATTTTTGCATTGATTAAGATGATCATATGGTTTTACTTTTTTTGGTTTGTCTTATATAATACAGCCACTCCAGCTTTGACTATTGTTAGCAAGGTGTATCCATCATTGTACTTTTATCTTATTTGTGGGTTTTTTTAATTTGAAGAGTTTTTCTTGAAGACAGCATACAGCTGGGTCTTGTTACTGTATCCAATCTTATAATCGCAGTCTTTTAATTGGGATGTTTAGACAATCTACATTTAATGTGATTATTGATATGGCTAAGTTTAAACCTCTCCTCTTACTCTTTGTTTTTCATTTGTCATATGTATTCTTTGTTTCCTTTCCTGTTTTTCTGTTTGTTTTTTGGCTTTCGTTTGGATTACTTGAAATTTTAAAATTCAATTTAATCTTCTTTATTGGCTTACTTTAACTCTTTGTAATTTTATTCGTTTCTTTGGGGTTTATAGGATACATCTTTAATCACAGTCCTCTCTTTTCCTTTTTTACAATTGAAGTATAGTTATTTACAATGTTTTGCTAGTTTCTGGTGTAAGGCAAAGTGATTCAGATATATATATGTGTGCATATAATATATATATTCTTTTTCATATTCTTTTCCATTATGCTGTATTATAAGATATTGTATACAGTTCCCTGTGCTATACAGTAGAACCTTGTTGTTTATCTATTTTTAATTAATTAATTTTGGGGGGGCTGTGTTGAGTCTTTGTTGCTGCGCACGGGCTTTCTCTAGTTGCGGCGAGTGGGGGTTACTCTTTGTTGCAGTATGCAGGCTTCTCATTGCGGTGGCTTCTCTTGTTGTGGAGCATGGGCTCTAGGCATGTGGGCTCCAGTAGTTGTGGCACACGTGCTCAGCAGTTGTGGTTCATGGGCTTAGTTGCTCCGTGGCATGTGGAATCATGGACCAGGACAGGGCTCAAACCCATGTCCCCTGCGTTGGCAGGTGGATTCTTAACCACTGCGCCACCAGGGAAGTCCCTGTTTATCTATTTTCTATATAGTAGTGTGTATCTGCTAATTCCAAACTCCTAATTTAACCCTCCTCCACTTTCCCCTTTAGTAACTATAAGTTTCTTTTTTATGTCTGTGGGTCTATTTCTGTTTTGTAGATAAGTTCATTTGTATCATTTTTTTAGATTCCACATATAAGTGATAGCATATGATATTTGTCTTTGTCTGACTTACTTCACTTAGTATGATAAGCTGTAGGTCCAGCCATGTTGCTGCAAATAGCGTTATTTCATTCTTTTTATGGCTGAGTAATATTTCATTGTATTTATATACCACATCTTCTTTTCCATTCATCCATGGAGGGACATATATATTGCTTCCATGTCTTGGCTATTGTAAATAGTGCTGCTATGAACGTTGGGGTGCATGTATCTTTTCGAATTAGAGTTTTCTTCAGATATGTGCCCAGGAGTGGGATTTCTGGATCATATGGTAACTCTGTTTTTAGTTTTTTTTAATGGAACTTCCATACTGTTCTCCATAGTTGTTGCATCAATTTACATTCCCACCAACAGTGTAGGGGGATTCCCTTTTATTCAAACCCTCTCCAGCATTTCTTACTTGTAGACTTTTTGATGATAGCCATTCTGACCAGTGTGGGGTGTGGTGCTCTTTATTTCTTTGTGTAGATCTAGATATCCATCTAGTATAGTTTTTCTTCTACCTGACAGACTTTCTTTAACATTACTTGTAGTGTGGGTCTGCTGGTGATGAGTTGTGTCAGCTTTCGTGTGCATGAAAACATCTTTGTTTTCCCCTCATTTTAAGATTTTTTACTGTGCTAAAACATACATAACATAAAATTTACCATTTTAACCATTTTTAACTATACACTTCAGTGGCATTGAGTACATTCACATTGTTGTGCAACCGTCATCCCCATCCATATCCAGAATTTTTTCATCTTTTTCAACTGAAACTCTGCACCCATTAAACACTAAATTTCCACTCCCTCCATCTGCCCCTGGAAGCCACCATTCACCTTTCTGTCTCTATGAATTTGACTACTTTAGTTACTTCATGTAAGTGGTATCATACAATATTTGCCTTTTTGTGAGTGACTTATTTCACTCAGCATAATGTCCTCAGTGTTCATCATGTTGTATAGTATGTATCAGAATTACCTTACTTTTTAAAGCTGAATAATATTCCATTTTATATATATATATATATATATATATATATATATATATATATATATATATAAAACATTTTGTTCATCCATTTACCTGTTGATGAACATTTGTGTTGTTTCCATCTTTTGACTATTGTGACTAATGTTGCTATGAACCTGGGTGTACAAAAATCTGTTCAATTCTCTGCTTTTGTTTCTTTTGGGTACATACCCAGGAGTATATGGATTTGTTCCTTTTATTTTTGGAAGATATTTTCTTTTTCCTTTTTTTTTGTGTGTGTTTTAAAGATGACACTCCACTGTTTGGCTGTCATTGTTTTTTTTGTTTCTCTACATAACGTGTCTTTTTTTCCCCCGACAATCTGATTATGATGTATTTTGGTCTGGTATTTTTTTTTTTTTTTTTGGTTTGAGTTTCCCTGAGGTTCTTGGATATATGGTGTTATGTTTTCAACAAATGTGGAAAGTTTTTGGTTGTTACCTTCAAATGTTTTCTCTACACTTCCTCTCTCTCCTCTACTCTTTTTGTGTTTTATTTTGGATACTTTATATTGCTGTGTATTCAGATTTACTAATCTTTCTGTATTCAGTATCTAGTCTGCCATTAATTATATCTAGTAGAATATTCTGTGTAACGCATTGTAGTTTTCATCTCTACAAATTTGATTTAGGTCTTTTTTATATCTTCCATATCTTTATTTAACTTTAATATATATAGATACGGTTATTATAATTTTTTAAATGTCCTTTTCTGCTAATTCTAAGGTCTGTTTCAGTAGTGGGTCAGTTTTGGTGAGTTGATTTATTTTCTCATTATGGGTCATCTTTCCCTGCTTCTTTGCATACCTGGTAATTTTTTATTGGATGCCAGATTGTGAGTTTTACTTTGCGGGTGTTGGATACATACATACATATATATATTTGTATTCTTATACATATTCTTCAGCTTTGATTTGGAATGTAGTTACATCACTTAGGAAGAAAATGATACTTGCAGGTCTGTCTTTTAGGATTTGTTAGGCAGAACTGGAGTTATATTCAGTCTAGGACGAATTGTTTCCCACTACTAAAGATAGACCCTTCTGTCAGTAAAAGATCAGGGTCTGCGCAATTGCCTGGATTGGCCATGCCCAAGGCAGGGTTCTGAGGAGACTAAACAATGGCCCTGTTTTAAGGCAATGAATGAGTTTTCCTTGTTCTAATCAGTTCAACCAGACCATGGAATAGGAGACTAAAAAGCTATTGGAGTTTGAAAGTCCTGTGATTAGTGTGTGTTTCTGTGTATGTATGTATATAATTGGTGTGTAAGCACTATATCTTGTTTAAGCTGAATAGTAGATGACTTCATCTTTCATTTATGGCTTATGTTAACATACATGAAGGCATATTCTGGCAATAGAGGAGAATACTTTAGATGTCATTACCATTATTGAATATTTAGTGGTTATGATGGGATATGTGGTATGGGGCTGATGCAGGAGGATAAGTCAGTCAGAAAGCTGTGAACTCTCTATGACTTTACATGCCAAGATTGGTGGTTAAAGACACCCCAAAATTATTCTGAGATAAACTTAGGAAATTTGTTTACAGATTTAAAATAAATCAGTCCCAAACAAGAATTAAGTAGAAAATATAAAACAGGCTGCAGTCAGCTTCCACATGTCTACTTTATAGGTCTTGCTTTTGCCATTATTGTTGTTACTCTGTAATTCTGTATGTGTGGATTCAGCACCCAAGAGGGTATTGTCTCCTGTCATCCTCAGAATGACCTAAAAGGGTAATTAAAAATGTAAACTTACAGGCCTCACTCCATACTTAACTAAATCAAAATCTCTGGGTGTGGGGCATAGGAATCTACATTTTTAACAAGCTGCCCAGAGGTTTCCATGGCACTCTGATAATTTTTTTTAAAGTACTTCTACAGAACTAATATTATTTAAAGGAAAGAATTTCCTAAGTACAAATCAGTACCTTTAGTGTTAATCCTTAAATGTTCCCAGATATAGAATCTTCTAACCTTGGATTTAATCTTTTTTTTTTTTTTTTTTTTTTTGGATTTAATCTTATATTTGTATTTTGGTTAAGTGCTTGTGTTTAACTCACTAACATCTGCTCTTGGGGATGAGAGTCCTACAAAAACAGTATCAGCTTTAGTGCTTCTGTTCAGTTGGGATTCAAAGTATATCTAGTTTGCTTCTTGCACCTCCTAATTAACTCTTTTATAGTCGGAGGGGGTATATTCACTTTTCTTAATATGTCACCTGGAGGGCTTGTTAAACCACACATCACTGGGCCTCACCCCCAGAGCTTCTGATTCCCTAGACCTGATTTGGAGGCCCATAATTTGCATTTCTAACAGGTTCCTGGGTGATACTGTTGCTGCAGGTCTAGTGATCACACTTGGAGAACCAGAGTTAAAAAAACCGACTTAGGATTTGGATCAGCTAAAAATGGTTCTGAAACCTCGCTGCACATTGCAATCACATGGGAAGCTTAAACAACATACTAGTGCCTGGAACTTACTCCAGATTAATTAAATCAGAATTCTGGGAGTGATGCCTAGGTATGTCTTAATATTCACAGTTGATTCTAATGTGAATCATTGTGCTACAAAGTACAGGCCAAATTCCCTTCTACTCCTCCACTTCTTCTCTCCTGTGTAGCTGAATAACGAATGGAACTAGTGAAAATCCCTTTCACTTATTACTTCCTCCATTGGACAACTTCTCTCATTGTACAATGTTGCCTAGGGCCAATCCTGCTCTTTAATGCCTCCTTTGACCTATTTCCAGGGTTCCCCATGCTGACTTGGAGCGAGTGTGCACATCAGCGTGCTCTTCCCCTTCTTTCCTGTGTCTCTGGTTCTACAAGTCAGTATCTTTCTGTAGCAATAAGCCATTCATCATCAGAACTATTATCCTGAAGGGCTCTGTGCAGGAGTTCTTCTCCTATACAGTATTTGCAACAGGTGATGTTTTTAACCTCTTTATTTATAGCATTCTCCTTAACTGGAATGTGCCAATCAAGTGACACTAGTTGGAATATCTTAATTATTGTACATTCATCACAACCATAGTTAGGAACAGTAGTTTTGATCATGATGGATCCTTTCTCATTAAAGTATTGTAGACTGGAGAAACCACAGTTTTGCCCTTAAAATAAGACTTTCAGGGCTTCCCTGGTGGCGCAGTGGTTGAGAGTCCGCCGCCGATGCAGGGGACACGGGTTCGTGCCCCGGTCCGGGAAGATCCCACATGCCGTGGAGCGGCTGGGCCCATCCATGGCCACTGAGCCTGCGCGTCCGGAGCCTGTGCTCCGCAACGGGAGAGGCCACAACAGTGAGAGGCCCACGTACCACACACAAAAAAAAGACTTTCAGAGAGCTATATGGATGCTTAATTTACCTGTTAAGGTCAAGGTGGAGTGAAAAGCAGTTTCTTCACAGACTCCCTGTGGTCTTATCTAGGATGTGGACTTTATTTTGGAAGGAGACTTCACAGAGACAGGCAGGACATGTTGGGACGCAGTCGAGTCTCCAGTGAGATTTCCATTTTCATTCATGTACTTAACAGATATTTGCTGAGGGCTTACTGTGACAGGTACTCTTTTAAGTGCTAGGGATAGAGCAGTGGCTAAGGTAAAGTTACTGCCTCATGGAAATGACATTCTACTGGCTAGTGTGCGTGTGTGTGTAAGACATTTAAAATTGTAAACAAGTAAAAATATATACGCACATACAGTTTCAAATAGTGAAAATTGCTATGAAGGAAAGAAGTGGGGTGGCGGGATAGAAAGTGCACTGGCAGGGCTATGCTGCTTTACCCAGGGATGTCCAATGAGAAGTCATTGCAGGAAGTTTTAATCAGAGGAATCACACTATCTGAATGATGATTTAAAAATGCTCACTCTGGCTGCTGCATAAAGAATGGTGTATAAGGCAGCAAGAGTGAATGCAGGGAGATCAGACTGGAGGTTTTTGTGGTAATTTAGGCCAAAGATAATGGTAGCTTGGCCTAGGCTTTTAGCAATGCAGGGTTGAGAAGTGGATGAATTTGTGAATATCATGAATGTCATGAATTTTAGAGGCATAGCCAACAGGACTTGCTGATGGATTAGATGTGGGATCGGAGGCAAAGAAAGGAGGTTCCTGGGTTTTTGATTTGAACAACTGGGAGGATGTTGGGGGCATTCAATGAAATGGAGAATAGTGGGAGTAAGAGCAAACCTGGTAAGAAAATCATTTACTTTGAGGAGTCTATATTGAAATGGAGATGCTGGATTGGTATCATGACTCTGGAGCCCAGGGGAGAGAGGTCTGAGCTGGCCATACGAATTTGTGAGTCATCAACAGACAGAGGGAATTTAAAGCCCTGGGCCTGAATGAGATGCCCTAGGGAATGAGTGTAGAAGACAAAAGAGATCTGAAGCCTAAGTGCCATGGCAATCTAAAGGTCAGGGAAATGAGGCGGCAGCAGAGGAGGCTAAGAAGGGGCAACTAGTGAAGTAAGAGGGCAAACCCAGTGAGGGAGCGCCTTTCTCAGAAACCCAAATGAAAAAAGTGAATCCAGGAGGGAGGAATGGTCAACTGTGTCAAGTCACACTGACCAGTGCCTGTCCTGAGCCAGTGTGATACAGAGAACAGAATGCTGGTTTGCAAAGCGGGAAACTTGAGTTTCAAGAAGTAACTGGAACTGACTGCATCATCATCATCGTTATAATAGTAGTAGTCAATATTTTTCCTATATCTAGTATGTTTCAGGTACTGGCCTAAGTCTATGAATGCATTAGCTCAATGAATCCTCAAAGCAACCATATAGATATACATTATCATCATTCCCATTTCACAGATGGAGAAACTGAGGCTCATAGAAGTAAAATCATTTGCTTCACATCTCTTCTTTTCTCTCTTCTAAATCATTTGCTCAATGTGACACAGTGTCACCTGGGGTGAATTGTTTTCCTTCTTTGCGCTTTAATTTCCCTCATCTCTAAAATGAGTGAGTGGATCAGTTTAAATTCTTTTCAGCAACAGGACCCTCATCTCAAACAAAAGCAGACACAGAAACTCAATATATAAAACAGCAGAGTTGCATTGTTTCAAGCTTGGGTGTAGAGTCTGTAGGCCCATACGCTGGGCTTCTGCCCACCCCCTACTCTCTGCCCTGTGGTTTTGCAAACCACTCAACTGGATGGATTCTATATGTCCTTCGGCTTTTAAAACGTCAGAATTCAGATTCTCACCTGTCCCCCTTGTGACCAAGGGTTGGCATTACAGGTTTATTGGTCAGTGTTAGAAATTCTGTGTCTCTGGGCCACACATCACGGAGCCATCAGTACACGTGGGATGAAGTCATGACCACTTGCACTTCAGTGAACTGGCTATGATGAAAGCTCCTCACTTACTTTACAGAAGTAAACGTCTGGATGGCTAAGTCCTAACACCATACCTAGAAAAAATTCGTTGTTCAATATGTGGTTGATTTAAAAAGAATTGAGTGGTTCTTTGTAATGTCAGGAAAACCTTTCTCTACATCCTCTAGTAAAAGTCAGATTTCCCCCTCTTTACGTGTCTCCTGAACCCTCTTCCTACACCCCATTATTGTCTTTGCCACATTGCGTGGTCATTTATCATCTGATTACATATCTCTCTCCCCTGCTAGATGGAATCACAATCACCTTTCTGTCCTTGGCACCTAGCACAGTGCCTGGTCGCTGTGCTCATCTAACGTACATTGAATGCATAACAGACCCTCCTTTTTGGGAAAGGGTGGCTATAAGAAAGGGAAGAAAATTGTTTGGCAGGGAAACCTGGTGCCTTCCACTCATCTGGTGTTCAGTGGAATGTTGTGTCTCTGGGAACTTGCGCTGTACAGTGGCATAGGCTTGGAATTCCTTAGAGCCCATTAGTATGCCATAAACAAGGAGGACTACATGTGTTCCACTTCTCCCAATGTGATCAGACTGCTGTGTGACAATTACAGTGCAAAATTCTGGTTTTGGTCTTCTAGCTCTAGGTCTGCTAATAGAAATGAAATATAGTCAGGGAAATACAGGCAAATATAGTCAGTACTGCAAATGCCAAGTCATTTCAAGTCTGAGGGTTTTGACCTGTTTGTCAGAATGAAAACTTCGGATGAGGGTACACTCCCTCCGCTCAGCTAGAGTAGTATGGTGGTACAGAAAGAGCAGAGTCTCTGCGTGCTATTGACCTGGTTTTGAAAACCAGTTCTGTGTATTTCTACTCATGTGACTTTTGGCACATTACTCAATTTCTCTAAGTCTTAGTCTTCCTCTTCTATAAAATAGGGGTAATGATATGTACTTTGATGTGTTTGTGTGAGGATTTTAGGTGGTTATATAAAGGGCCTGGCACATAGTAAATTCTCATTACACAGTAGCTTAAAAAATTAAACTATTGATGGTTGTGCCAGAAATTGTTCTTGCATCTCATCCTGTTGATGTGTCTTATCCGCTAAGCACTTCAGGTAGGGAGTGGGGGGTGGGGATGGCACGTCTGAGGGCAGGTAGGGAAGGCAGTCTCTCTGCCCTTAAGCATCTCAGTATCTCCTGCATCTGTCCGCAAATGGATGCATATGTATTTTCATGTTTAAGCCATTCAGTCATTTTTTTTTAATTAAAAAAAATTATTTTTGGCTGCATTGGGTCTTCATTGCTGCACGTGGGCTTTCTCTAGTTGCAGTGAGTGTGGGGCTACTCTTCCTTGTGGTGCACGGGCTTCTCATCGCGGTGACTTCTCTTGTTGCAGAGCATGGGCTCTAGGCACACGGGCTTCAGTAGTTGTGCCACACGGGCTCAGTAGTTGTGGCTCGCAGGCTCTAGAGCGCAGGCTCAGTAGTTGTGGTGCACAGGCTTAGCTGCTCCATGGTAAGTGGGATCTTCCCAGACCAGGGCTCGAACCTGTGTCCCCTGCATTGGCAGGTGGATTCTTAACCACTGCCCAACCAGGGAAGCCCCATTCAGTCATTCTTTTCTCCTGGAAAGAAAAAAAACAAAACAAAACAGAAAAAGCTCAACTGATGATTACCTTAGCACAATTTACCCTATGAGATTAATCTTTTTCATTCATTCACTCACTTCCTAGTTCTTTAACAGATATTTAAATATTTAACAAGTGCCTGCTAGGAGTGAGGTGCTTTCCTAGGTGCTAGGGATACAGGACAGATAGAAATCCTCTCTTTCATAGAGTTTACAATCTTTCTGAGGGAGACAGACAATAAAAAAATAAGTAAAATATGTCATCGTATGTTAGATAATGCTGAGTGCCAGGAAGAGAAATAAAGGAGGAGAAGTTGATAAGAAGTATTAGAGGTATCTTAAGTGACAGAGTTTCAGTTTGAGACAGAGAAACCAGGGAAAGGATCACTGAGAAGGTGACATTGCAGAAAAGGGCTGAAGAAACACAAATATCTGGGGAAAATCATTCTAGGCAGAGGGTACAGGACAAGTGCCAAAGCCCTCGAGCAGGGGAATGGCTGATGTGGACACAGGGTAGGAAAGGGGCCAGGACAGCAGGAGTTGAGCAACCAAGAAAAACAGTAGTAGGAAATGAGGTGAGAGGGGTAACCGGGGTATTAGAGGGCAGATAGAGAGGGCCTTGTGCTTTGCCTTTGGCTCAGTATGAGATGGAGAGCTATGGAGGAGTTTGAAGGATCTCTCTGGATGCCGTGTGAGGATTAGACTTCTGTGAGGGAGCAAAACTCAGGCCAGGATATCAATTTGGGAGGTTATTGCCCATTTTATTCACTGTCATCAACAACGAAGGTGGTAGAAAGAAAAGGGTTTTCTTGCTCTTGCAAGAGCACCAGAATCACAACTAACTGCTGGACAATCATCGACAGGAAGACACTGGAACGCACCAAAAAAGATACCCCACATCCAAAGACAAAGGAGAAGCCACAGTGAGATGGTAGGAAGGGCACAATCACAATAAAATCAAACCCCATAACTGCTGGGTGGGTGACTCACAAACTGGAGAACACTTATACGAAAGAAGTCCGCCCACTGGAGTGAAGGTTCTGAGACTCACGTCAGGCTTCCGAACCTGGGGGTCCAGCAACGGGAGGAGGAATTCCTGGAGAATCAGACTTTGAAGGCCAGCAGAATTTGATTGCACGACTTTGACAGGACTAAGGGAAACAGAGACTCCACTCTTGGAGGGCACACACAAAGTAGTGTGTGTATTGGGACCCAGGGAAAGGAGCGGTGACCCCATAGGAGACTGAACCAGACCTACCTGCTAGTGCTGGAAGGTCTCTGCAGAGGTGGGGGGTGGCTATGTCTCACCGTGAGGACAAGAACACTGGCAGCAGAAGTTCTGGGAAGTACTCCTTGGTGTGAGCCCTCCCAGAGTCTGCCATTAGCCCCACCAAAGAGCCCAGGTAGGCTCCAGTGTTGGGTTGCCCCAGGCCAGACAACCAACAGGGAGGGAACCCAGCCCTACCCATCAGCAGTCAAGGAGATTAAAGTTTTACTGAGCTCTGCCCACCAGAGCAACACCCAGCTCTACCCATCACCAGTCCCTCCCATCAGGAAAATTGCACAAGCCTCTTAGATAGCCTCATCCACAAGAGAGAAGACAGCAGAAACAAGAAGAACTACAGTCCTGCAGCCTGTGGAACAAAAACCACATTCACAGAAAGATAGACAAGATGAAAAGGCAGGGGGTTATGTGCCAGATGAAGGAACAAGATAAAACCCCAGGAAAACAACTAAATGAAGTGGAGATAGGCAACCTTCCAGAAAAAGAATTCAGAATAATGATAGTGAAGATGATCCAGGACCTCGGAAAAAGAATGGAGGCAAAGATCGAGAAGATGCAAGAAACGTTTAACAATGACCTAGAAGATTTAAAGAGCAAACAAACAGAAATGAACAATACAATAACTGAAATGAAAACTACACTAGAAGGAATCAATAGCAGAATAACTGAGGCAGAAGAACGGCTAAGTGACCTGGAAGACAGAATGGTGGAATTCACTGCTGCAGAACAGAATAAAGAAAAAAGAATGAAAAGAAATGAAGACAGCCTAAGGGACCTCTGGGACAACATTAAATGCAACAACATTCGCATTATAGGGGTCCCAGAAGGAGAACAGAGAGAGAAAGGGCCAAAGAAAATTTTTGAAGAGATTATGGTCGAAAACTTCCCTAACATGGGAAAGGAAATAGCCACCCAAGTCCAGGCAGCACAGAGAGTCCCATACAGGATAAACCCAAGGAGAAACAGGCCGAGACACATAGTAATCAAGTTGGCAAAAATCAAATACAAAGAAAAATGGTTGAAAGCAGCAAGGGAAAAACAACAAATAACATACAAGGGAACTCGCATAAGGTTAACAGCTGATTTCTCAGCAAAAACTCTACAAGCCAGAAGGGAGTGGCATGATATACTTAAAGTGATGAAAGGGAAGAACCTACAACCAAGATTACTCTACCCAGCAAGGTTCTCATTCAGATTCCATGGAGAAATCAAAAGCTTTACAAACAAGCAAAAACTAAGAGAAGTCAGCACTACCAAACAGGCTCTACAACAAATACTAAAGGAACTTCTCTAAGTGGGAAACACAAGAGAAGAAAAGGACCTATAAAAACAAACCCAAAACAATTAAGAAAGTGGTAATAGAAACATACATATTGATAATTACCTTAAACGTGAATGGATTAAATGCTCCAACCAAAAGACACAGGTTTGCTGAATGGATACAAAAACAAGGCCCATGTATATATGCTGTCTACAAGAGGCCCACTTCAGACCTAGGGACACATACAGACTGAAAGTGAGGGGATGGAACAAGTTATTCCATGCAAATGGAAATCAAAAGAAAGCTGGAGTAGCAATACTCGTATCAGATAAAATAGACTTTAAAATAAAGAATGTTACAAGAGACAAGGAAGGACACTACGTAATGATCAAGGGATCCATCCAAGAAGAAGATATAACAATTATAAATATATATGCACCCAGCATAGGAGCACCTCAATACATAAGGCAACTGCTAACAGCTATAAAAGAGGAAATCAACAGTAACACAGTAATAGCGGGGGATTTTAACACTTCACTTACACCAATGGACAGATCATCCAAGCAGAAAATTAATAAGGAAACACAAGCTTTAAATGACACAATAGACCAGATAGATTTAATTGATATTTATAGGACATTCCATCCAAAAACAGCAGATTACACTTTCTTCTCAAGGGCACATGGAACATTCTCCATGAAAGATCACATCTTGGGTCACAAATCAAGCCTCAGTAAATTTAAGAAAATTGAAATCATATCAAGCATCTTTTCTGACCACAACGCTATGAGATTAGAAACGAATTACAGGGGAAAAAACATAAAAAAACACAAACACATGGAGGTTAAACAATACATTACTAAATAACCAAGAGATCACTGAAGAAATCAAAGAGGGAATCAAAAAATACCTAGGGACAAATGACAATGGAGACACGACAATCCAAAACCTACGGGACGCAGCAGAAGCAGTTCTAAGAGGGAAGTTTATAGCTATACAAGCCTACCTCAAGAAACAAGAAAAATCTCAAATAAACAATCTAACCTTACACCTAAAGGAACTAGAGAAAGAAGAACAAACAAAACCCAAAGTTAGCAGAAGGAAAGAAATCATAAAGATCAGATTAGAAATAAATGAAATAGAAACAAAGGAAACAATAGCAAAGATCAATAAAACTAAAAGCTGGTTCTTTGAAAAGATAAACAAAATTGATAAGCCATTAGTGAGACTCATCAAGAAAAAGAGGGAGAACACTCAAATCAATAAAATTAGAAATGAAAGAGGAGAAGTTAGAACAGACACTGCAGAAATACAAAGCATCCTAAGAGACTACTACAAGCAACTCTATGCCAATAAAATGGACAACCTGGAAGAAATGGACAAATTCTTAGAAAGTTATAACCTCCCAAGACTGAACCAGGAAGAAATAGAAAATTGGAACAGACCTGTAATAAGTAATGGAATTGAAACTGTGATTAAAAATCTTCCAACAAACAGAAGTCCAGGACCAGATGGCTTCACAGGTGAATTCTGTCGAACATTTAGAGACGAGCTAACACCCATCCTTCTCAAACTCTTCCAAAATATTGCAGAGGAAGGAACACTCCCAAACTCATTCTATGAGGCCACCATCACCCTGATACCTAAACCAGACAAAGGTACTACAAAAAAAGAAAATTACAGACCAATGTCACTGATGAATATAGATGCAAAAATCCTCAACAAAATACTAGCAAACAGAATCCAACATCACAGTTAAAGGATCATACACCATGATCAAGTGGCATTTATCCCAGAGATGCAAGGATTCTTCAATATACGCAAATCAATCAATGTGATACACCATATTAACAAATTGAAGAATAAAAACCGTATGATCATCTCAATAGATATAGAAAAAGCTTTTGACAAACTTCAACACCCATTTATGATAAAACCTCTCCAGAGAAAACATTTGTAAAAGACACATATTGCTAGGGTAAAGTGGCAACTTGCAAGCTTCTTACATGTGCAACTGGTGTAATTTATTTTGGTATGTAGTGTGAGGTACAGACTTTAGTTTTAAATGGGTGTGTAGTTTTCTAGGCATCAGTTTTAAAGATTATACCTTGACTTTGTCACAATCAAACTTCCCAGACATACTTAGAACTATTTGTGGATATTCTTTTCTGTTTAATTTGTATATGTGTTCATTCATGTAGTAATGCTACAATGTTTGAATTGTAGTGGCTTTATAGTTAAGTTATATAGCTGCCTGCTAATTAACAGATACTCAACTTCTAATAAAGTTTATTACTTGTAAAAAAAAAAAAAAAAAAAGTTACAAAGTCAAAAATAATTATGAAATTGACAGGGTATCATACTACAAATGTAAAGTTTGTATAATTCTAGGTTGGCCAAAATAAACTAAACTAATAGAATGTTCAAAAAAAAAAAAAAAAAAAAAAAAAAACCTCACCAGAAAGTGGGCATAGAGGGAACCTACCTCAACATAATAAAGGCCATATACGACAGACCCACAGGAAACATTATTCTCAATGGTGAAAACCTGAAAGCATTTCCTCTAAGATAAGGAACAAGAAAAGGATGTCCACTCTCACCACTATTTTTCAGTATAGTTTTGGAAGTCCTAGCCATGGCAATCAGAGAAGAGAAAGAAATAAGAGGTATACAAAAAAACAAAAAAAGAAAAAGAAAAAGGTTTTTTTGAGAGGAGGCCCCTGGCCGGTCGGTCAGTCTGAAACAATCACTGCTTGAGGATGTAGCTGGGGAGCATGAAAATGGAAGGTGGAAATGTATCAAAGCCCCAACTGATTTAACAGTTGTTCTGTTATCTGGTTTTTCCTGGCCATGGTGTATTGGGAGGTCTCCCCAACCTCAGGGCACTGCCTCAGCTCAGCTGTCATGGTCACCGTGACAACAGGCTCATCTTGGGTCTCACTCTGGCTCTGGAAGACGGCCCAAACTCACGGTGAAATGCCAAACTGCAATTGCCTCTTCCTTGATATGTCTCTTTTTCATCATGGTTTCTTTTTCCGCCCCCCTCAGGTTTAACCTTACGCTTTTGCCAGGCACTCAGCACCAGGTTCCTTAGTATAAGCAACTGGGTGTCTGAGAGATCTGGGAAAGTGGTTACATACGTCATTTCCTCTTTGGATGAGGAAATCATGGGTGACATGCTCTCTAAGGTTCAAGGCTTTAATATTGTCAGTTTTCGGAAATTACATTTACTTTGAATATCTAGAAAAGTGAGCATGGAGCTATTTCTAAGTTTCCTGTCATTCAAGAAGTGGTCTGGGTACTAATGGCAGAATGTCGCATCCTGCCTCTTGCTGGTTGAACCCAGAGGCAGAGAACACATTTGGCAAATTTAGCAAATAAGTAAATAGGCTCCAAGAAGGACGAAAGAGGGCTATGGTCTTAGCCATTAGGTGGCCATAATAAGGGAAAAGCTAAGGCCAAATGATGTGATTGTGGCAGGGCTAATCTGTTGATTTCCACTGCCTTAATGATGCACTGCCTGCCTCGCAGCGCAGCGTTGAGTACAAAACTGCTGACCTGAATCAGGCTCTTCTACCACACAGTACAGTGATGCTAGGCTCATCGTCTGCCTCCAGCTTTTCTGATACAATGTTACTAATATACTTAGCCCTTTGCAGGTTATTTTCGTACATATCTTATTTCATCATTATGGGATGGGCAAGTCAGGGATTATTATACCTACTTTCAGATGAGGAAATTGAGATCCAGGAGAGGGGAAAGCTCTTGCCTGTAACCAAAGAACAGACCCATACCTTGAATCCAGTCTTTATTGCTCCTTCCTAAACATGAATCGCAGTGCCTGTCACAGAATTAGTAACCAGACTTTATTAAGTGCCTGTTTACACTGGATGCTGAATTAGGCATGAAACAAAACCAAAAAGTACATAAACTTGTTTTCTCTAAATCTTTGTTCTCATATGACAAATAAGAGCACAGGGATAAAACAAATATCAAATTTGGTGATATCAAATTTGGGTTGAAGTATGGATATTGTAGGGTAGAAAGAAGGATGAGTTTGTAGATATGGTCTGAGTGACAACGAGGGTGATGAACCATCCCGGTTTACCTGGGACTGAGAGAGGGTTCCTGAGAGACAGAACTTTCAGTGCTAAAACCAGGAAAGACCTAGGCAAACCAGGACAAGTTTGTCACCCTGGACAACCAATCTTTCCTGGGGGCAAAATATGGAAACACAAGGATGTCATGGAAGGAGCACTGGACTTGAAGTTAAAAATCTAGGTTAAAATCCTGACTCTGTCATGTACCACCTGTGTAACCTGGGAAATGTCATTGCTTCTCTCTAGGTCATAGCTTACTCATGTGGAAAATGGTGATATTAATAGTACCTATCTCCCAGTGTAGTAAGGATTAAATGAGATAATCCACATAGGTAAAAATGCTAAATTGTGGCTAGCTCTACAAATGTGAGGTTTTATTTGATGGTGGCTCCAAAGAAAACTCAAGAAAACAATGAGAGCAAGTTTTATGTTTGTTCTCACGCATCTGCTCTATATATGAAAATAAAGTTTCAATGAGCCTTGAGTGATTTGAAGAGCCAAGTCATTCAGCAAAATTGTCAAATCCAAAACAAATTGGAGACTGTACTACATGTCTGCTTCTTTCATAGATCTGGAGACTAGAACATAAGCAATTTTAGATGGTACTTATCTTTTCTCCTGTACCAAATCTAATATGAGAAGGCATCCTTCTCCCACTTCCTTCTGTTCACCAATTTTCTCAAAATCTGTGGTCAGATACCATATGAATAGTGACCACACAATGTCAAAAATGGAAAGTAGAATATTCATGTTAACTGGGGTTTTACTTTCCTTTATGTCCCTATTTCTACTTCAAATCCTCAAATAGTGGTTTTGAGGGAGTTATTCATTTTTTAAGCTGCATCCCTGGCGTTGGTATTGGGATAGTGTAGTTAAGAACAAAGAGGACTTAACTTCTATAAAGGTCTTCTCATTTGTTCATTTACTCATTCAGCACATTTATTGAGTCCATCAGGTCCCCATTAGTGCACTTGGGCACTAGCTACAAGTAGCCAACGAGGCCAGCCTGGTCCCAGACCCCTCATAAGCTTTCATTCTAATGGAAGGAAGCATATGTTAAACATCTTTTAAAAAATAAATGCATGATCATTACACATGTTGAATAGTGCTATGAAAGAAAAGGGCAGGGAGCTTTGACGAAGAAGAATAACGAATATTGTAATTTAGATTGAAGGACTTGGCAATGAAACTTATACTTCAAGGTCTCATCTGACTTTGGAATAGAAATGAAGCGCGTGGTTAATGTAGATTATTTTCTTTTTCCCTAAATTGCCAATGAGAAACTCAGTATGGGAGCTTTGATACTGAGCTCCCTGCTCATCATTCTCTGCTCATTGTTCACTCAACAGATATTTACTGAGTACCTACTATGAATTAGACATTGTGCTAGGTGCTGGGATAAGGTGCAGGGAGCAAGGTAGGTGGAGTTCCTGCCTTCATGGAGCTTACAGTCTAGCGGAGGGGAGAAAATAAATATATCTCAGATGATGAGATATACTAAGAAAAATAAAACAGAGTAAAGGGGAAAGAGAAAGATGAAGTGGGGATTAGTCACTCTTTTAAATGAGGTGATCAGAAAAGACCTTTCTGAGAAGGTGATATTTGAGCAGAGACCTGAAGAAAGCAAGGGAGCCAGCTTTGGTGGTTTCTAGTAGGAGATTGTTTCTAGATAGAGGGAGCAACCAGTCCACAGGATATGAGGCTAGAGTGTGCTTGTGTGTTTGAGGAACAGTGAGGAGGCCGGTGTGGCTGGAGCAACATCAGAGAGGAGGAGAATGGCAGATGAGGCCAGTAAAGTAGTGAGATTGATGGCAGGGTGGATGAGGGTGGATGGGGCTGGTGGATGCAATCATGTAAACCTTGTAGTCCATTGCTAGGAGTTTGGTTTTTATTTATCTTCTTGAGAGAAATGACGGTGATCCTTTAAGAAAATACTATATCTAAAACTTGGCAGGACCATTCTACTGTCCCTATGAAGCAAAGGGTATGTGCACTACCCAGGAAGCTAGAATGATGCTAGGCCAGAACTAAGTCATCCATGTTTTAGAAGTTGTCAGAATATAGGTTGGTAGCTTTTCTTAGAAATGGAAATTCCAATTTGGCACATGAAAAAGAATATAAAGACCATGAAACGTGAAGAATTCCAAGTGTGGACAGTGTCTTGGTAAATGATTAAAAAAATCTTGAGGCCCAGGATGAGGTTCTTAGAAGAGATTTTTTAATCAGGTAGCATTTTTCAAATTGGAGTTTGAGATTTCTTCACTTCCGGAAGGAGCAGTGGCATGGAGAAAGCAGGTATAATCTTGAAGAGATTAAAGGACATGGGCAGAGACCTAGGCAGTGGAGCTCCTTTTAGCTCTTCCAACCAATTTCTCCTGACTGAAATGATTTGTCCCCCACCACCTGCCCAGACATAGCCACTTTTCTTTTACCTCTCTCTTCCCTTTGAATCTGCTGAAATTCAAGAGGGCAGACATACAGATGTTCAGTAGCGGCAACATCAAAAACAGTGATGTTTAACCTTTTAGAGTAAAAGGTCCGATGAGAGTCTGATAAAAGCTATGAAATATCTTTTTAAAAAGTTCTATGGACACATGAATGTGAAATTTTGCATACTTCCATAGGCTCCTGGGCCCCCTGATAACCATCCATGGATGCTCGAGGGGAACATGAGTTCAGGTTAAATAGCTCTGTGCTAAGAGATCAACCAGGGCTTTTGTTTTGATAAAGGCGAATGTGGGACGTGGAGGATTACGAGAGGAAAGAGTGGAGAACCATTACTCTGATAGCATTAATTGAGGTTATTTTCCCACCTACTCATTTTCTCTGGACTCTGAAAAGCACTCTTTGTTTCTGCCCTTCTCAGTGCTAACCATCTGGTTGACACAAGGGATTCGGAGGGACATCAGGCATGGACTTCTGAGTATCCCTCTGCTTTCTCACCCTTCCATGGGAAAGGGTTCTGGCCACTATGTTCGAAATAAAGTCAGAAAAAAGAGGAGCAGTCAGGGTACATTAAGGGGTCCAAATCTCCTTTCACTTTTAATTCTTCCAAAAGGAAGAATGTTCTTTTCAACCAGGTTTAGTCTGGCTGTGAATGCTGATGTCAGTGCGTAGTCTCACAGAGATTTGTCCCATTGGGGATATTTTTCTTTGTCTGGAAGCTTCCTTTTTTTGTTCATGATTTTTAAGCCTCTCAGCAGATATTCAATGGAAAAAGCTCAGGGCTGAGCCAAAGGCAATTATGAAGCACTTATAGAGTTGGAGACTGACAAGTGGTAATTATTTGGAGATGCTTGCTTTCTTTTCTTCTTCACCACTCTCTCCAACCCCACCCCACAACCTGGTGTGGACTGTCTTTTCAGTTTATCTTCGCTTATTATCAAGGTTTGCCTTTATCACTTCTACATTATGTATAGAAATATCAGTAATGAAGCCATTTATGCTACTTCTCCAGCACTGAAGTTAGAAGTCTGATGATTTCATGTCAATGCTGAATGTCTTTTCACTATTTCCTTTTATTAGCTGCTGGGAAAAGGAAGAAACAGATTTGATGATGTATGCCCTATACTGTCCCCTGGAAGCAAATTATTTTAATTCATTTCTACAGTCTCACCTTTTGTCCTCCTCAGCAAGGCAGGTGTTCATGCTGCTTTAATCTATTCAGAGCAATGACTAATCAAACCATTTTGCAGCAATTCTGTTCTAAGCCCTGACCCTATAGCTCCTCTGATCACAAAATCTCCATGTTAACAGCCATGCAGGTTTATAAATGGAATGCTGGAGGGAAACAAAGGAGAAGGAAGTAGACCCTGTGGGTCAACACAGTTTTTACTGTGCTTGTTGAGCATTTGACTAAATCCATAAAACAAAACACCATTTGGGGAGGGGTTTGTTCTTCCTTTCAGACTTCTAGGCTTCCAAGGACCAGTTAGAAACAAGGAGATAAGGTTATAGTATCAGTATATTTTTTATACTATATAAAAATATAGTCTATATTTTTTTTAATAATTTTTTTTGGGTAGAGTTGATTTACAATGTTGTGTTAGTTTCAGGTGTACAGCAAAATGAATCTGTTATACCGGGGGTCCCCAGCCCCCAGGCCACAGACCAGACTGGTCCATGGCCTGTTAGGAACCAGGCCGCACGGCAGGAGGTGAGCTGCAGGCAAGTGAGCGAAGAAGCTTCATCTATATTTACAGCTGCTCCCCATCACTCACATTACTGCCTGAGCTCCGCCTCCTGTCTGATCAGTGGCGGCATTAGATTCTCATAGGAGCGCGAACCCTACTGTGAACTGCGCATGCGAGGGATCTAGGTTGCGCGCTCCTTATGAGAATCTAATGCCTGATGATCTGAGGTGGAGCTGAGGCGGTGATGCTAGCGCTGGGGAGTGGCTGCAAATACAGATTATCATTAGCAGAGAGGTTTGCACAGAGACCATAATAAATCAATTGCTTGCAGACTCATATCAAAAACCTATCGGTGAGTGACAAGGGAAAACAAGCTCAGGGCTCCCACTGATTCTGCATTATGGTGAGTTGTATAATTATTTCATTGTATATTACAATGTAATAATAATAGAAATAAAGGGCACAATAGATGTAATGCGCTTGAATCATCCTCAAACCATCCCCCTCCCTGCCCCCGGTCCATGGAAAAATTGTCTTCCACGAAACCAGTCCCTGTTGCCAAAAAGGTTGGGGACCTCTGTGTTATACATATACATATATCCACTCTTTTTTAGATTCTTTTCCTATATGGGCCATTACAGAGTATTGAGTAGAGTTCCCTGTGCTATACAGTAGGTTCTTATTAGTTATCTATTTTATATATAGTATTTTGTATGTGTCAATTCCAATCTTCCAATTTATCCCTCTCCCCTTACCCCCCAGTAACCATGTTTATTTTCTACATCTGTAACTCTATTTCTGTTTCGTAGATAAGTTCATTTGTAGCCTTTTTTTACATTACAAATAAAAGCGATATTATATGATATTTATCTTTCTATCTTGCTCAGGGTATTTCCTTTTTTGTTTGGAATGAGAATGCTGTCTTCAGACTGGGCCTAAGAAGAACAAACACAACAGAAAAGGCCATAGGTGCCACTAACAGCTTTGCAGGAGATAGTTCTGTGGTCTTTAGGGCTGTAAATGGGGCCTGGGTAGGGGTAGAGGATTCTAACTTTTGCCCAGTGTTCTGCAATTTGGAATATGCTGAAAAAAATTATTCTTTGGAGTGGACTTTGAAAGACACTTAAGAACTCTTATTGGAAGTTTGTATAATTGGGAACTTGGACAAGAAAAATTACTCCTCACCTGACTAACCACTGTAAGGGTGGGACCTGTGTCAATTTATGTTCACTATTATGTTTCCAGGGCCTATTACAGCGCCTGGTCCATGATAGCTGTCTATTATATATTTGTTGAATGAATGAATGACTTACTGCCCTGGTAGCAACTTGACCTTATCTCCTCTCCTGCGCAGCCATACAGGCATTTAGGAAAGAAAGCTACTGCTCTGTAGATTAACCCAGCTAGGTAGCAGGCTTGTGAAAGAAGTTTGGAAGAAGTAGCCTCTGCCCCCTTCCATGTCCTGTAAACTTTCTGAAGTCTTTCCCCAACAGGTTTATACTACTCTTATCTCCACTAGAGAGAGTAAATGAAAACAAGACTTTGGCTCTTTATTGTATTTTTCTTCAGTCGAGTTCATAGTCCTTTCAAACTGTTTGAGGCAGATTCTTCTGTTACATCAAAGTCTTACTGGCTTTAAGAAAGATACCTTAGGCGGCTTCCCTGGTGGCGCGGTGGTTGAGAGTCCGCCTGCTGACGCAGGGGACGCGGGTTCGTGCCCCGGTCCGGGAAGATCCCACATGCCGCGGAGCGGCTAAGGCCGTGAGCCGTGGTCGCTGAACCTGCGCATCCGGGGCCTGTGCTCTGCAATGGGAGAGGCCACAACAGTGAGAGGCCCGCGTACCGCAAAAAAAAAAAAAAAGGAAGATACCTTAGGAAGTTGGATTAACTTATTCATGTCCTTAGAGATCCTTAAAGATCCTATGAAAAAGCCTACTAAACATTACCCCAGTCTTCCAAAAGCATTCAATAGCTTCCAGAGTACTTAGTTTACAGTCAGGTGCAAAATTTGTTTATGTATCTGAAGGCCAGACTATGGAAAAGATCAAATAAACAGATTTCTTTGGCATTTTCTGCCCACTATCTGATGAGAAAGAGTAAGCAAACCATCATAAGGAATTGACTGTTTTTTTTAAAGCAACATAAAAGGACTGGTTAAGACTTGGTGTGTATTCAGCCCAAGTTTTCCAAAACCAGTTATATCTCTAGTACTGGATGATGAGATATCATATTCTCCATGGGGACATTAAAGCTGTAAACAAGGTTCAATCACTGAAGAAAACATGGTTATTCTCACTAGAGTAGATCTTCTGTTTTTCATATTGTTATGTCCTCATTATTTGAAAAATGGCAATTTATGTAAAGTAGAAAGGGCTGACAACTTTTAGTTGCCCAGAGTGGTTGAGATATTTCTGTAATGGTTTCTATATTTTGATTTATTTAATCAAGATTTTTTTTTCCTCTGAGATAATTTGCCTGCAAGTATTTTGATTATGGATCCTAGATCCAAACAATCAGGCTTTCTGTAGGCTAATATAATAACAGAAAATAGTACAATTTCCCATACAAGTATTCATTTCCATAAAAATGAAGATCTAATTCATGTGTTTGGCTGTTTGAATATAGGGTGACATAGATAGTCCTAAAGCATACATTTTAAGATAAAAAATAGAGACAACTAGGTACCGTACTTTCAAGATTTTCTTTTTTCATTGACTTTCAAACAGCTTGATTATGATGTGTTGTCACAAATCCAGAAATATCAAAATTAAAATCACCAAATCAATAAGTAGTATTTAGTAAGTATTTATCGTGCCTATAAGAACAGTTCACAAGCTAGGAGCTTTTAAATTCAAAGACTGATACGAAGGTCAGAGGCGTGATGTTACAGGATGGCTTATAAAGTGAAAATGACGAAGTTGTTTAAACTTCATAATGATTGGTTATTACAGTGGGGGTTTCCAGACGGCAAGTCTTGATTAAAAGTGATAATCTTATACTATTTTTAGGAAGATGACTTAATTGTCTTTCATGATTATCAGAGGCATTTACAACAAGTGGCCCAAGTTAGGTTTCACCTACGTGGCTTAAGTGGTTTTGTCTGCTCAGGGAATTTTCAAGTTCGGTCTCCATTTTTTATTTAATTTTAACAGTGTCTAGTTATGGATCTCTTTAACTTTATCCTACCTAGAATTTATTGAGCTTTTTGTATGTGTAGATTAAGGTCTTTCATAGAATTGGCAAAGTTTTAGCCATTACTTCTTCAAATATTCTTTCTGCCCCTTTTTCTTTCTCCTCTCCTAGAACTCCTATTAGGTATATTTTGGTATACTTAATAATGTCCACAGGTCTCTGAGGCTCTGTTCACTTTTCTTTCTTCTCTCTCTGTTCCTCAGACTGGATAATTTCAATTGACCTACCTATCAGGTTGCTGATTCTTTCTGCCTTCTCAGAAAGAGTCATTCTAGTGAATGTCTCATTTCAATTTTTGTACTTTTATTAAATTCCAGAATTTCTACTTGGTTATTTTTATAATCTCTAATTCTTTATTGATGTTCTTTCTATTGATGGCATCATTCTCATACTTTCCTTTAGTTCTCTGGACATGGTTTTCTTTAGTTATTTTTTAAAAACATATTTAAAATAGCTGATTTAAAGTTTTTGTCTAATAAATCCAACACCTGAGCTTCCTCAGGGATACTTTTTACCAACTGCTTCTTATCCTATGAATAGGTTATAATTTCTTGTTTCTTTGCATATACTGGTAAATTTTTGTTGAAAACTGCACATTTAAAATAATATGTCAGATTTGGATATCAGATTCCCACTGCCCCAGGGTTTACTGTTGCCATTTTTGTTGTGGCCATGTTGCTTTTGTTTGCTTATTTAATGACTTTCCTGGATTAACTCTGTAAAGTCTGTATTCTTTGTCATGTATGGTCGCTGCAGTCTCTGCTTGGTTATCTTAATGGTCAACTAATTATTGGACAAAGATTTCCTTAAATGGATTGAACCAAAAAGTCTTTCACCTCTTGCAGAGGGTCTCTGTGTGATCGTTGGGGCATGCCTTCAGCCCTCCAGCAGTTTATAGCTCTGCCTTACCCTTTACCTCCTATTTGCAAATGCAGAGCCTCAAGGTCATGTAGAGGTGGGAGATTACAGCCTTAAGTCTTTCCTGGGCAAGCGTACAGTCCTACCCATTTGCATGACTTTTTTTTTTAACATCTTTATTGGAGTATAATTGCTTTACAATGGTGTGTTAGTTTCTGCTTTATAACAAAGTGAATCAGTTATACATATACATATGTTCCCATATCTCTTCCCTCTTGCGTCTCCCTCCCTCCCACCCTCCCTATCCCACCCCTCTAGGTGGTCACAAAGCACCGAGGCGATCTCCCTGTGCTATGTGACTGCTTCCCACTAGCTATCTATTTTACGTTTGGTAGTGTAGATATGTCCATGCTACTCTCTCACTTTGTCACAGCTTACCCTTCCCCCTCCCCGTATCCTCAATGCATGACTTTTTAAATCCCTAGAAATGTGTTGGAGCTTTTCAACCCCCTCTATGTGCATCTCATTCCCTAGTTTTTCCTTGTACGTTTTTAGGTTATCTTCTTATTTGCCCCAAGTTTTATTGCTATCTTAGGCAGATATGATATTAAATGATTACCACTGATTGTTTTCAAAACTCCAGGAGAAGGCTGTTCACACTGAGAAATGTCTGAGTTAGGTCAAATAAAGACAAGCACTGTGAATTGAGGTTTTAATGGAACTGCAAGACAGGTCAAATAATGACAGTGTTGCGAATAGTAGTTTTGGGAAGCTTCAAAACCATTCTGCCCTGACGAATGGCTACTAGACTGCTGGTTTTCACCATGATTGTGGGGCTGTTGGTTGTTAAGGTTACTGTGGGGATGGGAGGTGAGGGTTATGAACAGGGCAAGTACAGTACCACAAAGCTCACTGTTCTTTCCAAGATCCAACCATTTTTCTTGAGTAATTGTTGGTCAGGTTGTTGCAAACCTGTGATTAATTTAAAGAGTTCTGAAAAAGTTGATTTTGCCTCTTTTTTTTGCCATTGTTCTCATTGGTTTTATGGAGGAGTAGCTTTTTGTAGGTCCTTACTTCGCATTCTCACTGACATCATTCCCCTAGGGACCATAATTACTAATCCTGTTATGAATATCTGGTTAACATATCTAGAGTTTTAAGTTCTAACTTCAGAAAAATGCATCTTTTAATTTATTTTGGATGGCTCTGGGAGTTCTAGGCCAAATTTCCAGCAGTTCAGCATTTCATTTTGCTTATAAGATTTGTGGCTATTGGTCATTGGGTTGGCTACTATGTTTCAGTCCAAGAAATCTGGATATTGCCCTCATGTAAAGGCTATTCTGAAATAATTTCTCAATGGTTTAAGCTCCCTTGTTTTCAGGCATTCTTTTCAATCTGTTTAACTTTTCCTGAAAAGAGAGGCAGCAATGTCACCCTCTCTGGAAAAAACTCCAAGTGAATTTTTTTCTTTGAGTTATTTGATATATCACCTGTGACTTGCAAGTCAAAGAGCTAAATTATTTTAAAATCAAGTAGCATAAATAAAAAGTAAATGAAAGACACGTGAAGAGGCATTCAATCAAAATGGCATGGTTAGTTCATGCTTAGAGAATCCTTCCTTTTCTAACACACAGCAGTGACAGATAAAATATAGACAGAGGAAATGTAGAATACATAGCTATACTCAAAATAATATAAACATCTTCACGGATGGGAAAATGGACAGAAACACGAAAAACGGAAAACAAGTTTAGTATCATGTGTCTGTTGCACTCCTGGTTTAGATGTAGGCAGAGGTGGATGGGTGTTCAACTATTTTGGAATAGCAAAGACTAAAAGTTCTTCATTGGAGAATGAAGAACTAGAACTATGTTTGCTACTCAGAATCAGGGTCTG
The DNA here is from genome assembly GCF_008692025.1 of Phocoena sinus. NCBI lineage: Eukaryota > Metazoa > Chordata > Mammalia > Artiodactyla > Phocoenidae > Phocoena > Phocoena sinus. The sequence goes on from NC_045784.1 coordinate 95,761,996, forward strand.
GTATTAATCTTTTCTGCATTGAGGGTGTGGTGGTGGTTAGATTTTTCTGCATTTGAAAGAGCATTGCAGGGAATTCCCTGGTGGTCCAGTGGTTAGAACTCAGTGCTTTCACTGACGAGGGCCCTGGTTCAATCCCTGGTCAGGGAACTAAGATCCCACAAGCTGTGCGGGGTGGCCAAAAAAGAAAGAAAAAGAAAAAGAAAAGGAGGGTTGCAAAACAGCTTCAGGTTATGACTTGTGTATACCAAGGAAGTGGGAGGACGGAGACACATTCTAGCATCTAGGACTTGAGTGAAATCCATAGCTAGCTCAAAAATTATGTCTGCATTATCACCAATATTATATCAGGATGGGGGTCTAAGCCACCTGGTTCTGAACTGCAGGGCAAAAGTGGGTGGTTTTGTGAGCAGAGGCAACTAAAAATGTATTAGACAGAGACAGTTGATAAAAGAGAAAGCTTGATCTCACTCAAGTTGATCCTGCAAACTAATATTCTAAAACTAAAGAAAAATAAGTGTAAGGAAGGTAACTAATAAAAATCAGGAAATGAATTGAATGCAGACCAAATGAAAATAACAGTAATCAGAAAATGATATTAAAATGTTTTTTAATGCTCTGTATATTTGAGATATCCATTCAAAAAAAACAGCAAAAACTAGACCAGGTATAAACTAAACAGAAACACACATAATTAGAAATCTTGGAGATAAAAAAAATACAGAAGTTAAAATAAAAAAGCTAAATAAATGGAATAAATTCTAGACTGCAAATAGTAGCAGAAGGCAGATTTCCACTCAAATGGCTGAAGAAAGTACCAATCTAGAGTTCTATAACCTGATGAACTATCATTCATGAGTGAGGGACAAATAAAGACATTTTGTGATGTCAGAAGACTAAGAGAATTTACCACTTACAAAACCTCTTTAAACTACTTAATCACAAACCATACAAGCATGAGTGGAGTAAAATATTTAAACTGTTGAAGAAAAAGAACCCCAACAGCCTAGAATTCTGTATTCTGTGAAATTATCCTTCAAAAGTAAAGACATATTTTCTCTGACCTACAAAAATTGAAGGAGTCTGTAGCCAGTAGCCTTACCTTGCAGGAAATGTTAAAAGAAATTCTTTCAAGAGAATAAAATAATATAGGTCAGACAGAAATAAAGACACAGACGTAGAGAATGGACTTGACACGGGAGGGGGAAGGGTAAGCTGGGACGAGGTGAGAGAGTGGCATGGACTACAAAATGTAAAATATACACTACCAAATGTAAAATAGGTAGCTAGTGGGAAGCAGCTGCATGGTACAGGGAGATCAGCTCAGTGCTTTGTGACCACCTAGAGGGGTGGGATAGGGAGGGTGGGAGGGAGATGAAAGAGGGAGGAGATATGGGGATATATGTATATGTATAGTTGATTCACTTTGTTATAAAGCAGAAACTAACACACCATTGTAAAGCAATTATACTCCAATAAAGATGTTAAAAAATATATAGGTCAGAAACTCAGATCTACATATAGAAATGAAAAATATTGAAGAAGGAATAAGAGAGGGTAAAATAAAAACCTTTTATTTTTATCATTCTTAATTGATCTAACAAAAAAGATAGTTCAAAATAATAAAAGCAACAAAGTATATGATTATGTATGCTTATGGATATATCTGTATACGTATGTATATATAAGCTTATGTATGCTTATATATAAGTGAAATGAATGACAGCAATGATACAGGGGAAGTGAGAGAGAAATTAGGATTATTTTGTTATTATAAAGTACTCACCAGTGAAGTGGTACAGAGTTATTTAAAAGTGGACTTGGATTAGTTGTAATTGTATATTGCAGACTCTAGAGTAAACACTAGAAAAAAAAAAGAAGTATAACCGGTACATTAAGGAAGGAGACAGAATGGAATCATACAAAATGTTCAGTTAAAACCTCAAAAGGCAAAACAGAGCAGAAGACAAAAACAAGAACAGAGGCAACAAATAGAAAACTATAGTGTAAATATGACATAAGTTGAACTATCTCAATAATTATTTTGAATGCCAGTGGTTTAAATTCATTAATCAAAAGACAAAGATTGTCAGAGTGGATAAAATCACACCCATCTATATGTTGTCCACAAAAACTTTAAGGACATATAGATTACAAGTAAATGGATGGAAAAAGATATACCATGTTAATACTAATCAAAAGAAATCAGGGGTAGCTATATTAATTTCAGCACAGACTTCAAAGCAAGGAAAATTGTCAGGGATAAAGAGGGTCAGTTCTCCAGAAAGACATAATAAACCTTAGTGTGTATGCATCTAACAAAAGAACACCAAATATGTGACGCAAAAACTGTTAGAGCTGCAAGAAATAGATTAGTCCACTATATTCTTGGTGACTTCAATACCCCTCTGTCAGAAATGGACAGAGCCAGCAGGAAGAAAATCATTAAGAACAGTTGAATTCAACCACACCATCAATCATTTCAATATAATGCACATCTATAGACTACTTCATCCGATAACAGCAGAATACACATTCTTCTCAAGCTCACGTTGGAACATTCAGCGAGAAAGACCATACTCTGGGCCATAAAATACTCCTGCACAAGTGTAAAAGAATAGGAATCATATAATGTCTGCTCTCAGACTACAGTACAATCAAACAAGAAATAAACAACAGAAAGATACTTGGAAAATCCCCCAATACATGGAGATTAAACAACTCACTTTTAAATAACACATGGGTCAAAGAAGTAATCTCAAAAGAAATTAAGAATTAACTTTTTTTTTTTAAGAATTAACTTTAAATAAAATTGAAAACACAACTTATCAATTGGTGGGATGCAGTGAAAACAATGCTTAGAGGGAAATTTAGAGCATCAAATGCATATTTTAGAAGAGGAGAAAGAGCTAAAAATCAAACATATAAGCTTCCTCCTCAGGAAATTAGAGAAAGAAAAGCAAACTAAATCCAAAGTAAGCAGAAAAGAAATAATAAAAATTTGAGCAGAAATCAATGAAATTAAAAAAAAAATCAATAGAGAAAATCAGTAAAACCAAAACTGGTTCTTTGAACATATCAGTAAAGTCAAAAAGCCTCTAGGCAGACTAACTAGGGAAAAAAGAGAGATGATAAAAATTACTAGTATCAGAAATGAAGGCGAGGGCATTTCATTTCTGAGGTCTAGAGATCTCATTGGCATTAAAAGGATTAAAAAAAAAGATACGCTATGAATATCTCTATACCCATAAATTTGATAACCTAGATGACATGGGCCTATTCCTTGAAAGGCACAACCTGCCAAAACTCACACAAGAAGAAATAGATAATCCACATAGGTCTATATCTATTAAAGAAGTTGAATCAATAATTATCATATTCCAAAACAGAAAGTACCAGGTCCAGATGTGTTTACTGGTGAATTCTATGAAACATTTAAGGAACAAATTATACCAATTTTCTACAATCTCTTTCACAAGGTAGAAGCGGAGGGAATACTTCCTAACTATTTCTATGAGGCCAGCATTACCCTAATACTAAAATCAGACAAAGACCTTTTAAGAAAAGAAAACTACAGACCAATATCTCTCAAAAACATACATACAAATATTCTCAACAAGATATTGTCATATGAAAAGAGGCTCCACATCAGACGTCATCAGGGAAATGCAACTTAAAACAATGACATATCACTACTCACTGAATAGAATGGCCAAAATCCAGAGTACTGACAGCACAAAATGCTGGTGAGGATGTGGAGCAACAGGAACTCTCATTCACCGCTTGTGGAAATGCAAAATGGTATAGCCACTTTGGTAGACAGTTTGGTGGTTTCTTGTAAAACAAAGCATACTCGTAGCACGTGATCCAGTAATTGCACTCTTCGGTATTTATCCAAACAACTTGAAAACTTATACCCACACATAAACCTGCACACAAATGTTTATAGCAGCTTTATTCATAATTGCCAAGAACTTGGAAACAACCAAGATGTCCTTCAGTAGGTGAATGGATAAATAAACTATTATATATCCAGACAGTGGAATATTATTTAGCACTACAAAGAAATGAGTTATCAAGCTATGAAAAGTCATGGAGAAAACTTAAATGCATATTACTAATTGAAAGAAGCCAATCTGAAAAGTTTGCACCTTATGTGATTGCAAGTATATGACATTCTGGAAAAGGCAAAACTATGGAGACAGTAAAAAGATTAGTGGTTGGTAAGAGTTAGAGGGAAGAGAGGCATAGGCAGAACACAGAGGATATTTAGGACAGTGAAAATATTATGTATTATATTTAATACATACATGATTCTAGTTAATCATGATACATATCATTATATATTTGTCCAAACCCATAGAATGTACACCACCAAGAGTGAACCCTAATGTAAACTATGGACTTTGTGTCAATCATTGTAGGTTCATCAGTTGTAATAAATGTACCACTCTGGTGGGGGATGTTGATAATGGGGGAGGCTATGCATGTGTGGGGAGCACAGGGGAATATGGGGAAATCTCTGTACCTTCCTCTCAATTTTTCTCTGAACCAAGATGTTCTAAAAAAAATAAAGTCTTAAAATGCACACACATTCGCTGTACAGCAGAAGCTAGCACAACATTGTGGAGCAACTATATCCCAATTAATAAAAAAGGTAAATTAGATCAGCCTCTTATAAATTGTGAAAAAAATACACACACAAACAAGAACTACTTAAGGTTGTATTTTAACAAAAATGAAGTGAACCCAGAAGGAAGGAGTGGGGTACAAGAAATTATGGTAAGGACAGAAACAATAAAACATTCTGAGTATTGAATTAACTATAAACTTTATAAAATAATTGTATTTATGCATTTATAACAGAAGATATAACAAATTCTAGAAGGCAATCACAGGAAATATGTAGATATTCAGTATTAATGAAGATAGTAAGGTCTTTGCCTTGTTTGAGAGGAGGACAGGAACCCTGGATAACTTCAGACTCTGTTAGAGAAGTATGTAGTTAATATTTATTAAAAATTTAAAGTTGGCGGCTTCCCTGGTGGCGCAGTGGTTGAGAGTCCGCCTGCCAATGCAGAGGACACGGATTCATGTCCTGGTCTGGGAAGATCCCACATGCCGCGGAGCGGCTGGGACCGTGAGCCATGGCCGCTGAGCTTGCGCGTCCGGAGCTTGTGCTCCGCAACGGGAGAGGCCACAACAGTGAGAGGCCCGCGTACCGAAAAAAAAAAAAAAATTTAAAGTTACTCACCAAAAAATAAATGAAACATAATTCCAACCAGCAGGGGGAAAATGGAATAAAGGAAACTTTGTCAACTCAACAAAAAAGTAGGAATGGACAAAAACAAGAGCCAAATAAAGAAAGTTCTGTTAAAAAAAAAAAAGATGGCAGAAGGAAGTGAAAAGAAATCACAATTGATGTAAATTAAACTTTTTCTGAGACAGGACCCATCAGTTTGGATTAAAAATAACAAAATACAGCTGTATACACATTATGAGACACATCTAAAAGAAAAATAGAGAAAATGAAAATAAAGGAATAAAGAAAAATGAATGAGGCAAATACTAGGAAAAGAAAAGCTGGTGTGACAAAATTAATATCAGACAAAAATAGAATTTGAGCCAAATAGCATCAAAAAGGATACCACCTAGTAATATAAGGAACAATATGTTTTACAGATGAATTATTATTACTAACAAGAGGGTTCAGCCAGTTAATCTAGATATAAGATAAATATTTTAAAAATTGAAGGCATACTTCTACAACAGTTAATTAAATTTAGAAAAATATAATGGGAAAAACCCACTCATAAAAGTAGCAGAAACTATAAGATTATAAAACATTTAATGAAGGAAATAAAAGTAATCCTAAAGAAAAAGACATGATATACTATTTTTGTAACCAGAAGACTTGGCCTCATATAAAGACCTAAATAGAAAGAGCAAAACTACAGTTTTTGTATAGGTGAATATATAATCTCAGAGCAGGGAAGGATTTCAAAAACATGACAGCACGAGAAGAAACCATAAAGGAAACTACTGATAAATGCATTAAAATGAAATCTTCTGTGCATCAAAAGACAGTTCTCAGAATCAGATGTTTGTAGTTCATTCAGGTAGCAAATGATCCAGAATATATTAGGAACATATACACACATAAGAAAAAGGCTAACAGCCCAATTAGAAAAATTGGAAATGTATATGCAGGCAATTCACAGAATAGAAACCTGAATGGTCAGAAAACTTGCCCATCTTCACTAGTTAGAAGGGAAATGCAAATTAAAGCAATCAAGTACCACTCATCTATCACATTGGCATGTTTTAACAAATCTGACTATTACAAATGTTGTGAATGTGGGGAAAATGATACTAAGGAGGTGCAGATTGGCACAGACATTTTTGGTGAGCAGTTTGCCAGTATCAGTCAAATTGAAGATATTTATTATCATAACGTGTTGCTGATACTCCTCCCCAGGGGACAAATAATTTATTTTTATTGGTGAGTTTGGAAGGAGGGACTGAGTCTGTGGAGGCTGAGCACCTGTTCTCCTGTACTCCTCTGTGTTTTGTTTTTTTTTTTTTGCGGTACACGGGCCTCTCACTGTTGTGGCCTCTCCCGTTGCGGAGCACAGGCTCCGGACGCGCAGGCTCAGCGGCCGTGGCTCACGGGCCCAGCCGCTCCGCGGCATGTGGGATCTTCCCGGACTGGGGCACGAACCCGTGTCCCCTGCATTGGCAGGCGGACTCTCAACCACTGCGCCACCAGGGAAGCCCCTCCTCTGTGTTTTAAGTTTTGCTGTCCAATGGTGCTTGTGCCTTGAGTGGGGAGTAAATTTGGTTCTAGAATTTAAAAATATACCTGGCTGCCGATATAAATGCATTCTCTAACGTTAGCTTTATTTGTTAATAATAATCTACTTTACTCTTAAAATGAATTAAAGAAAAAACCAAACTCCTCAATTGATAACCTGAGTGAGGAAGGGAGATGCTATCTATTGGAATCTTCTCAAAACCCAACACTCATCATTCTAGTTTTATGTATATACACTAGAGAAACAATCACATGTGTACCCGAGGGGATATTTACAAGAATATTTATGACAGGTTTGTTTGTAGGAGTGAAATGAGCAACCACCGAAATTTCTCTCCACAGAAGAGAGGATAAGTACAATGAAGTCGACCTACATGTATCAAAATGTCACAAAACATGTGTAGTGAAAACAGTAAGTTTACATAAGGATGATATGTACTGTGTGAGACCATTTATAAAAATGTTTAGAACATATAAAATGATACCATATACTGTACATAGGGTGATGAAAAGTATGAAGACATCTTTTTGAATGATCATACCAATTTGAGAGCATTGTCACCTCTTGTGGGGTCATGTAGGAATGAAGTGAGATTGGGGAAGCATGCAAAGAAAATTTCAACTGTCTACGTAAAGCTGTGTTTCTTAAAAAGGTCTAGAGCAGCAAAGCTGGCAGGGTATTAAAATTTGTTAGATCTGGATAGTGGGTATATGGCTGTCTGTTATATTGTTTTCTGTACTTTTCTCTGTGTTTTAATAATAAAAAAATATCCCAGAATATTAGCTTAATATACTGACCTCAATTTCTCACTGAAAATATTTTTAAAATATCTTTTCACCCTGAATGCAGAACATGGGGCTATTGAATGAACTTGATTACTTTCTCCCTGTTTTGTTTTTAAAGTGAAGCCTAAAGCATATTCCTTCCTTTTTCTTGGGCCTGAATTTCCTCATTTATAAATCAAAAGAGGTTGGGCTAAATGATCCCTAAGTATAGTTCTCTGTAGTTTCTCGCTCTGATGTTCTGTAAGATTGGGATGTTTTCCACAAGGCAGATATTGAAAGAAAGGGAAAAGTTATATAGTGGCAGCATAAGGCCTGTGATTTTTGGGAGAACCCATAATGTCCCTCCACTCCACCCTAGGCTTTTCAGCTGTTCTGCTCTTTTTTCTTCTTTTCGCTCCACCCTCTTTGTGATCAGTGCCTTAGCTGGTCTAGTACAGGTGGGTAATTGTAGACAGGTGCCATGCATTTGCCTATGCAGCGATGACCTTCCATGCATATACAGCAAGTGCTACAGTCTAAACAAGCAGGTTGCATGTATGGCAATCTTTTTCCGCGAGTGCAGGGAAGGCTGCTCAAATTCAACACAGAAAGCCTCAACGCTCATGCCCTCCTGTGCTGCTTCCTGAGCTGCTGTCCTGTTCTCTGACTAGTTCCTTTTCTTCAGTTATTCCTTTTTGACTGATTTGAAGCTTCAGCCCTGGTCCTCCTATAAAAGGCAGACCCTGCTTCCACCCATGCACTTCAGCCCAGTCTGGCACTGTAAAAACTGACCTTTGCCAGGCTCACTTGCTGAGGTCTTTCTTGCCTTTAGCCTGTTCTCTCTGGATCCACGGGACCCTATTGACAGCCACGGACCCTGCCTTTGCCTCCCTGGGACCCTAGTGCCTTTACCACACTGGCCCCAGCTGCCCTGACTCATTGTTTCCTAGGTGGCTGCCTTGAAAGGCAATTTGAATGTGATTTGACTCCAGCCTTCAACACTGAAAGGAAACTGCCTGCCTGCCTGTGATAAAACAAGGCGTCATAGCAACCTCAGCCTAGACCAGAAACCCTTCTAAGCAAGTGAATATCTTTTAAAGAATAAGCTATTTTTAATAAATTATTGATAGTAGACACCTAAAGTGATTTTTTAAATTCTCTTTTTAAAATATAAAAGTAATGTTTATTATGTAATGTTTATTATGTAAAAGTATGCTTATTATGTAAAATATAGAATAAATACAAACAAAAAGAAGAAAATAAAGTACTTGCAATTACAACGATGAGAGGTGACAACTAACATGGTGCATATCCTTTTTGATTGTCTCTCCCTCTTCATATATATATGAGAACCATTATTTATGTGTGTATGTATATATGTGTGTGCACACATATATGTATAACCACACATATGTGTGTACACACATACTACACACATGCATACATATACATAGACACACAGAATTAGAACTTGTTTTACAAAACATTAGATTGTATGTGATGTTTTCCTTTTAATGATATATCATTTTTAATGGCTGCATAATATCTATTATGGATGTACTAAGATATAATTTAACCATTCTTTAATTGTTATACATATAAATTATTTGCAGTTATTTTTGTTATTATAAGTAATATGTAATTAATCTCTCTGTGGCTAAGTCTTTATGTCATTATCTGATAATTTCCTGAGGATCAATCCCTAGAAATGAAAACACTGGATCAAAGAGAATGCGTATTTTGAAGGCCTTTGAAATGTATAGCCTGGCTGGCTTTCAAAAAGTTTGCACAAATATATACTCTAACCAGCATATAAGAGAAAGTCTGTTTCTGGAAATCTTGTCAAACTGGATATTACCTATCTTTTCAATCTTTAACCATTTGTTAGGAAAAAATCACTCTTTCTTTGTTACTTTAACTCGCATCCTTTGATTACCACTGAGATTTTAATTTTACCACATGCTTCTTGGCCACTTGTATTTCTTTTTTATGAATTGCCTTTTTGTGTCCTCTGCTCATGTTTCTATTAGTGTGTTTGTCTTTGTCCCATTGATTTGTAACATCTTCTACTGACATTATTTTAAAGCAGAGATGTGAAGTGGCTTCACTGCAACCTTCCTAGGCAATTTTAGATGCAGGCAGGAATAGAATCTTTTGCTCATTTATTGTTTCAGCATCATTGTACGTCAGGACTGGAGCCCAGGGGCAGGATAGACATGTTTGGGAGCATGAAAGTAAGTCCTAGAGAGGTTCAGTGGCTTACCCAGCATCTGAGATGTGATGCCCAACTTCCCCAATACTGTCATGTTGTTACTAATCTCACGTTCCAAAGAGATCCAGAGGGGAAATAGTGAAAATACCTCTCTTGATGCCAATGTCTTTAGATTCAAATAAATCCAGAAGCTCAGTTTTACATGGGCTATTTAATAATTGACTGGTCAAGGTAAGGCAAACATTTTATCACTGCATTAATTTTATCACTTTATTCCTTATCACATAAACCTCCGGTGGCTCTCCATTGTCTCCAGGCACGTCTAGACTCCCCAGCTTGGCATCTAAGACCCTTGGTAATCTGCTTCTACACATCTCTATGCCCTTCTCTCTCCCCAAATACAGTCCATTCAGATTGGTCTCCTCGGTGATGTCACATGTGACATTCTATGTAGCAATCCCTGTGATACTGCTGTTCTCCACATCTGCACTGCTCTTCTTCCTTCCCTTTCTTGTACCTATGTATATACATCCTGTCCTCTGGAGTCCAGATAGAGAACAACTTCCATGGAGCCTTCCCATCTCAGCTTTTATATATATGTATGTAGGTTTCCTTCTCACAATTTTTTTTTGGCTGTGCCATGCAGCTTGTGGGATCTTAGTTACCCAACCAGAGATTGAACCCGGGTCCTCAGCAGTGAGAGCGTGAGGTCCTAACCACTGGACCACCAGGGAATTCCTCCTTCTCACATATTTTAAAGCCTGACCACATACAGTTGATTTACTGTAGTCTTTCCTGTACTGTCCTATCTCTTAAAGCTGCATGTGGTTTTGTCTCATGTCCCCCAAACGGAAGAATGTATCTGGGGGGGCGGTATGTGGGACAGAACCTGAATACATCTTGCCTATCATTATGTATATAATCTGGAATAATCTGGAACAGAGGCTTATAAATTGATAGGTGCCAATTGGTATTTGTGGAGTTGACCTTTTCATTGAAACCTATATTAAGCACTTATTGTGTGCCTCTACTTGGCTAAGTGCTGAAAGGTGTGTGCTTTTGAGGAAGTCACAGTCCACTGGGGGAGGTAGACCTAGGTTCTAAATCTGTATCTGCCAGCAATTTAATAGTTTACCTTGGGAATGTCACATAATCATCTCATCTATTCATTCCACAGGCATTTCCCTATGTGTCAGGCAGTGTGCTTGGTGCTTAGAAATACAGAGTTGAACGAGATCAATCTCTGCCTCCAAAAGCATCTGTGTTCCCAGTTCCTTATAACACAGTGTGAGAAGTGCTGTAGTTAAAGTATGTACAAAGTGCTATGGGAACTGGAACAGGAGGGAAAGTCACACTTATGGGCTTGCTAGGTGGCAAGTACTATCTATGTAAATGCTCTCAGCTTAGGTAGGGGTGGGGCACAGAGGCAGGGAGTTTAAGGGAAGGCTTTGAAGAACTGGACATTTGAACTGGATAAGTTTGTTACTGACTTTTAGAGGGTAGAGGGAGAGAGAGAGCAGGACTGTTCAGAATATGTTATAGGAACTAAGGGGTGTATGTCTATGTGTGTCTTGTGATGTATGTTGGGAGACGGTGAGAGAGGGGAAGAAGAGCTCGGAGAGTTAGGTTAGGAATGGGTTACAAAGGGCTTTGAATGCCATGCTAAAGAATTTGAGGAAAGAGACAAAGGTTTGCTATGTTCACTGTGTGGAAGGAGAAAAGAAATGATAAATAGGAGTGAATAAGAACGCATGTTCTCTTTAAGAAATTTCAATATAAGTGGAATGGCCATATCGCATGGTGCCTCTGTGGTGTGTGTATGTAAAGGAGCTTGGTAAACTGTAAAGGCTTACAGTAGTATTGTCCTTGTTGTATAATTTTATTTATTTATTTATTTATTTAAAAAATTTTATTGGAGTATAGTTGCTTTACAATCGTGTGTTAGTTTCTTCTTTATAACAAAGTTAATCAGTTATACATATACATATATCACAATATCTCCTCCCCCTTTCATCTCCCTTCCACCCTCTCTATGCCACCCTTATAGCTGGTCACAAAGCACCGAGCTGATCTCCCTCTGCTATGCGACTGCTTCCCACTAGCTATCTATTTTACATTTGGTAGTGTATATATGTCCATATATACACTACCACTCTCTCACTTTGTCTCAGTTTACCCTTCCCCCACCCCGTGTCCTCAAGTCCATTCTCTAGTAGGTCTGCGTCTTTATTCCCATCTTGCCCCTGGGTACTTCATGACCATTTTTTTTTCTTTTTAGATTCCATATATATATGTTAGCATATGCTATTTGTTTTTCTCTTTCTGACTTCACTCTGAATGACAGACTCTAGGTCAATCCACCTCGCTACAAATAACTCAATTTCGTTTCTTTTTATGGCTGAGTAATATTCCATTGTATATATGTGCCACATCTTATTTACCCATTCATCCGATGATGGACACTTAAGTTGCTTCCATCTCCGGGCTATTGTAAATAGAGCTGCAATGAACATTTTGGTACATGACTATTTTTGAATTATGTTTTTCTCAGGGTATATGCCCAGTAGTGGGATTGCTGGGTCATATGGTAGTTCTATTTGTAGTTTTCTAAGGAACCTCCATACTGTTCTCCATAGTGGCTGTACCAATTCACATTCCCACCAGCAGTGCAAGAGTGTTCCCTTTTCTCCACACCCTCTCCAACATTTATTGTTTCTAGATTTTTTGATGATGACCATTCTGACCACTGTGAGATGATACCGCATTGTAGTTTTGATTTGCATTTCTCTAATGATTACTGATGTTGAGCATTCTTTCATGTGTTTGTTGGCAATCTGTATCTCTTCTTTGCAGAAATGTCTGTTTAGGACTTTTGCCAATTTTTGGATTGGGTTGTTTTTTTGATATTGAGCTGCATGAGCTGCTTGTATATTTTGGAGACTAATCCTTTGTCAGTTGCTTCATTTGCAAATATTTTCTCCCATTCTGAGGGTTGTCTTTTCATCTTGTTTATGGTTTCCTTTGCTATGCAAACATTTTAAGTTTAATTAGGTCCCATTTGTTTATTTTTATTTCCATTTCTCTAGGAGGTGGGTCCAAAATGATCTTTCTGTGATTTATGTAAAAGAGTGTTGTGCCTACGTTTTCTTCTAAGAGTTTTATAGTGTCTGGCCTTACACTTAGGTCTTTAATCCATTTTTAGTTTATTTTTGAGTATGGTGTTACGGAGTGTTCTAATTTCATTCTTTTACATGTAGTTGTCCAGTTTTCCCAGGACCACTTATTGAAGAGGCTGTCTTTTCTCCATTGTATATTCTTGCCTCCTTTATCAAAGGTAAGGTGACCGTATGTGTATGCGTTTATATCTGGGCTTTCTATACTATTCCATTGATCTATATTTCTATTTTTGTGCCAGTACCATACCATGTTGATTACTGTAGCTTTGTAGCATAGTCTGAAGTCAGGGATCCTGATTCCTCCAGCTCCATTTTTCTTTCTCAAGACTGCTTTGGCTATTCGGGGTCTTTTGTGCTTCCATACAAATTGTGAAATGTTTTCTTCTAGTTCTGTGAAAATTGCCATTGGTAGTTTGATGGGGATTGCATTGAATCTGTAGATTGCTTTGGGTAGTATAGTCATTTTCACTATATTGGTTCTTCCAATCCAAGAACATGGAATATCTCTCCATCTGCTTGTGTCATCTTTAGTTTCTTTCATCAGTGTCATAATGTTTTCTGCATACAGGTCTTTTGTCTCTTTAGGTAGGTTTATTCCTAGGTATTTTATTCTTTTTGTTGCAAAGGTAAATGGGAATCTTTCCTGAATTTCTCTTTCAGATTTTTCATCCTTAGTGTATAGGAATGCAAGAGATTTCTGTGCATTAATTTTGTATCCTGCTACTTTACCAAATTCATTGATTAGCTCTAGTAGCTTTCTGGTAGCATCTTTAGGATTCTCTATGTGTAGCATCATGTCATCTGCAAACAGTGACAGTTTTTTAAATTAAAAAAATTTTTATTTTATTATTATTTTTTGAGGTATGTGGGCCTCTCACTGTTGTGGCCTCTCCCTTTGCGGAGCACAGGCTCCGGACGCACAGGCTCAGCGGCCATGGCTCATGGGCCCAGCCACTCCACGGCATGTGGGATCTTCCTGGACTGGGGCACGAGCCCGTGTCCCCTGCATCGGCAGGCAGACTCTCAACCACTGTGGCACCAGGGAAGCCCAAACAGTGACAGTTTTACTTCTCTTTTCCGATTTGGATTCCTTTTATTTCTCTTTCTTCTCTGATTGCTGTGGCTAAAACTTCCAAAACTATGTTGAATCATATCAGTGAGAGTGGGCAACCTTGTGTTCTTCCTGATCTTAGAGGAAATGCTTTCAGTTTTTCACCATTGAGAACGATGTTGGCTGTGGGTTTGTTATATATGGCCCTATTATACTGAGGTAGGTTCCCTCTATGCCTAATTTCTGGGGAGTTTTTATCATAAATGGGTGTTGAATTTTGTCAAAAGCTTCTTCTGCATCTGTTGAGATTATCAGATGGTTTTTATTATTCAGTTTGTTAATATGGTGTATCACATTGATAGATTTGCATATATTGAAGAATCCTTGCATTCCTGAGGTAAACCCCACTTGATTATGGTGTATGATCCTTTTAATGTGCTCGTGGATTCTGTTTGCTAGTATTTTGTTGAGGATTTTTGCCTCTATGTTCATCAGTGATATTGGCCTGTAGTTTTCTTCCTCTGTGACAGCTTTGTCTGGTTTTGGTATCAGGGTGATGGTGGCCTCGTAGAATGAGTTTGGGGATGTTCCTCCCTCTGCCATATTTTGGAAGAGTTTGAGAAGGATAGGTGTTGACTCTTGTCTAAATGTTTGATAGAATTCACCTGTGAAGCCATCTGGTCCTGGGCTTCTGTTTGTTGGGAGATTTTAAATCACAGTTTGAATTTCAGTGCTTGTGATTGGTCTGTTTATATTTTCTGTTTCTTCCTGGTTCAGTCTCAGAAGGTTGTGCTTTTCTATGAATTTGTACATTTCTTCCAGGTTGTCCATTTTATTGGCATATAGTTGCCTGTAGCAATCTCTCATGATTCTTTGTATTTCTGCAGTGTCAGTTGTTACTTCTCCTTTTTCATTTCTAATTCTGTTTATTTTAGTCTTCTCCCTTTTTTTCTTGATGAGTCTGGCTAATGGTTTATCAATTTTGTTTATATTCTCAAAGCACCAGCTTTTAGTTTTGTTGATCTTTGCTATTGTTTTCATCATTTCTTTTTTTCTTTTTTAATTTATTTTTGGCTGTGTTGGGTCTTCGTTGGTGGGCGCGGGCTTTCTCTAGTTGCAGCGAGTGGGGGCTACTCTTCGTTGTGGTGTGTGGGCTTGTCATTGCAGTGGCTTCTCTCATGGCGGAGCATGGGCTCTAGGCGTGTGGGCTTCAGTAGTTGTGGCACACGGGCTTAGTAGTTGTGGCTCACGGGCTCTAGAGCACAGGCTCAGTAGTTGTGGCACACGAGCTTAGTTGCTTCGCGGCATGTGGGATCTTCCTGGACCAGGGATTGAACCCGTGTCCCCTGCATTGGCAGGCTGATTCTCAACCACTGCACCACTGGGGAAGCCCCTTTTTCATTTATTTCTGACCTGAACTTTATGATTTCTTTCCTTCTGCTAATTTTGTTTTCTTTTTCTTCTTTCTCTAATTGCTTTAGGTGTAAGATTAGGTTTTTTATTTGAGTTTTTTCTTGTTTCTTGAGGTAGGATTGTATTGTTATAAACTTCCCTCTTAGAACTTCTTTTGTTGTAGCGCATAAGTTTTGTGTCGTTGTGTTTCCATTGTCATTTGTTTCTAGGTATTTTTTTGATTTCCTGTTTGATTTCTTCAGTGATTTCTTGATTATTTAGTAGTGTATTGTTTAGTTTCCATGTGTTTTTATTTTTTACAGATTTTTTTCCTGTACTTGTTATCTAGTCTCATAGCGTTGTGGTTGGAAGAGATACTTGCTATGATTTCGTTTTCTTAAATTTACCAAGGCTTGATTTTTGACCCAAGATATGATCTATCCTGGACAATGTTCCATGAGCACTTGAGAAGAAAGTGTATTCTGTTGTTTTTGGATGGAGTCCTATAAATATCAATTAAGTCCATCTTGTCTAATGTGTCATTTAAAGCTTGTGTTTCCTTATTTATGTTCCTTTTGGATGATCTGTCCATTGGTGAAAGTGGGGTGTTAAAGTCCCCTACTATTGTTGTGTTACTGTCGATTTCCCCTTTTATGGCTGTTAGTATTTGCCTTATGTATTGAGGTGCTCCTATGTTGGGTGCATAAATATTTACAATTGTTATATCTTCTTCTTGGATTGATCTCTTGATCATTATGTAGTGTCCTTCTTTGTCTCTTGTGGAAGTCTTTATTTTCAAGTCTATTTTGTCTGATATGAGAATTGCTACTCCAGCTTTCTTTTGATTTCTATTTGCATGGAATATCTTTTTCTATCCCCTCACTCTCAGTCTGTATGTGTCCCTAGGTCTGAAGTGGGCCTCTTGTAGACAGCATATATGTGGGTCTTGTTTTTTTATCCATTCAACCAGTCTATGTCTTTTGTTTGGAGCATTTAATCCATTTTCATATTTTTAACATAAATTTATTTATTTTTATTTTTGGCTGTGTTGGGTCTTTGTTGCTGTGCACAGGCTTTCTCTGTTTGAGGTGAGTGGGGACTACCCTTCATTGCAGTGTGCAGGCTTCTCGTTGCAGTGGCTTCTCTTGTTGCAGAGCACGGGCTCTAGGCGTGTGGGCTTCAGTAGTTGTGGTGTGCAGCCTCAGTAGTTGTGGCATTCAGGCTCAGTAGTTGTGGCACACAAGCTCTAGAGTGCCGGCTCAGTAGTTGTGGTGCATGGGCTTAGTTGCTCCATGACATGTGGTTCCTTCCCGGGCCAGGGCTCGAACTCATATCACCGGCATTGGCAGCCAGATTTTTAACCACTGCACCACCAGGGAATCCCCTAATCCATTTACATTTAAGGTAATTTTCGATATGTATGTTCCTGTTATCATTTTCTTAACTGTTTTAGGTGTGTTCTTGCCAGCCTTAAGGTAATAGATTAAAGCGTAAGAGTGGGAGAGCATTGTTGACACCCACCCTACTCCCTTGTTTCCCAAAGGAACTACCATTTAGTGAGCCTAGCATCTGCTAGGTACTTGGCAGACTTCATCTCATTCAAACCTCCTAGAAACGCTATGAAAGTATGTACTACTGCTCATCTCCACTTTACAGTTGAAGAAATAGAGGCTCAGAGATGTTATGCATCTTTTCCAGGATCACAGAGTTAGTAACTGAATGGGTCTGGCTCCAAAGTTCAAATACACACTTTCCACTCTACATGGGACCACTGTTTGAAGCAGACCTCTGATTGTGTAATGAAAGGTTTTATCCTCAAGTAAAAGAAATGTAGGCCTCAAGGGTTCCGTGGTAGATGTATTGGGAGGTACTTCATGAAGCAATGAGGATGCTGCCCACTATAGCTATGGTAAGGGCTGTCCTTGGCCTTCAACACGCAGAGACACACCACATTTTGCAGAGCTCTACCCCAAGTAATAACACATTGGAACCTCACATCAACCCTCTAAGTAATATAGGACAGCTATTATTACTCCCATTTTAGAGTTAAGGACAGTGAATCTAAGGAAAGTTAAGTAATTTGCCCAAGGTCACAAAGCTGGGAGCTTCACAGAGCTAGCATTCAGATGCAGGATTCCTGGCTGGATTCTACACACTTATGTTTTTCCTACAGTTCCGTGCTGTGCTTTGTACAGTTCCCCATGTGATATGGATGCTCAACAAATAATCAGTGACATCTACTGCCTGGCTCCCAACCCAGAGTAGAGCACAGTGAAAATGTGCTACATGCATCTTTAAGCACCGGAATATGAAGAACAGATAAATGAAGAGAAGCACAAATTGTGTGCCAGGTGCTTAGTATTCATCATTTAGCATCAGCAGCAGGCGTCAACGCTGAGGCAAT
This sequence comes from Phocoena sinus, assembly GCF_008692025.1. Lineage (NCBI taxonomy): Eukaryota > Metazoa > Chordata > Mammalia > Artiodactyla > Phocoenidae > Phocoena > Phocoena sinus. The sequence continues at coordinate 95,779,807 of NC_045784.1, forward strand.
TCTATTTTCAGATGCTGCTAAATAAATTCATCTCCTTTCCCTGGTATGACAATAATAGTAATAAATTCTCCTGACTTTTCAAGATGAAACTTTATCTCCTTAGGATCCTCCAGAGCAGAAAATACTGAGCAAAATTGCAGAAAACAAGTCAGCAGTAGGAATTCCCGAGTAAACTACATCTAGGGGAGGTTTGTCTACTTTAGAAGGCAAAGGAGATGAAGTGAACCCATGAATTTCTGAGATGGGGTCAATGACAATTAACTGTAATAAAGGTCTTCTGGTGGCTTAGTGCTAGGGTCACTTCTTGCCCTGAGGTTTGCCCTCTCCCATATAATTTTGTCTGAAGAACTATTTCAGAGCTGGGCCAGGTCTGCTTGGAAATATAGTGTTAGTGTAATATACCATGGTCAGGGGTTCTAAACCAAATTCTATCACTAATGATATCAGGCAAATCCTTTCTTTTTTCCTTAATGGAAATATGTGAAAGGCTAATATCTTCTCAACTGAAAAAGGATATCTCACAGTTTTTGTTAGTGTTATAACCAATCATGCAGACATTGCCCTACAACATCCATACCAAGCACCAATCTACCAGTGAGAAGAGTGAGAAAAATGGAAAGGAGAGTTTTTGTACATATTATAAGAAAATGTGTCTCCTTGGAGGCCAGTTTTTGACTGAAAAAGATTTTCTTCAGTCAGGACTGACTCCAAGTGAAACAAATGTTTCATGCAGTTTTATTGTTGTTTTTTGTCATTGTTATTGTTAAACCAGGTTGATTTGGTTAACCATAGACTATATACCGACACTCCCTGTGATACAACTGTCTAAAATTTCTTTCTAAAACCCTCTTTTGTAAACAGCAAATGTAATTATGTTTAATTAGAAGAAATACAAGTTATCTCTAAAAATCTATCCTGTTGAAGCCAGTTATAAAAGTTGCTGTTTATAAGGGTATGACTTTGGCAAGTCATGGTTTGCATGTGGAAAAAAGGTAGTATTGATCAGAAAGGAGAGGGACATTAAATAGATTTTTCCTCAAAATAAAAAAGGGAGAAGAGTAAACTGAAAGAGTAGTCCTGGCAAGAACAATGCCTGATGGTGATTTGAGCCACACCAACCAGACTCTCCATCACTCTGCCTTCTTCCCCCCATAAGAAGGAGAGAGAGGAAAGGTGAAATGTACGGGGAATACATTTGACAACAAGCTGTGTGATGGATGATTCCTTAAGCTGAAGTACTCTAGTTGGCAACTGTAAAACTCTAAAATGGTTTTTGAAACTCAACTGTTATAAGTTCCCAGCACTGAAGTTCCAAACAATCCTTCATGTGAATTAACATGAAGGTAGAACTCAGAATAGGTTCTAAATTGAATCGATGGCTGGGGCAAATTTCAGGGTAGATTAAACTGGAACTAAGTATGGTGAAGAGTTGTCACAGTATTTGAGTTTCAAGGTCAGGTTTAGAGAGTTGGATAACCTTTTTAATATTACAGTTTTCAAGCTTTAGATGAAAACAGAAATGCTACACTCACAATTTGTATTTATTCTCTAAATTTGAAGTGTAAAAATCAATTGAACTGGGGGACCTTCAAGATGTTGGAGGAGTAAGATGTGGAAATCACCTTCCTCCCCACAATTACATTAAAAATACATCTACATGTGGAACAACACCTACAGAACACCTACTGAACACTGGCAGAAGACCTCAGACTTCTCAAAAGGCAAGAAAGTGCCCACATACCTGGGAAGGGCAAAAGAAAAAAGAAAAAACAGAGGCAAAAGAATAGGGATGGGACCTGCACTTCTGGGAGGGAGCTGTGAAGGAGGAAAAGTTTCCACACACCAGGAAACCCCTTCACTGGCGCAGATGGGGGGTGGGTGGGTGGGGGAAGCTTTGAAGCCACAGAGGAGAGCAAAGCAACAACAGTGCAGAGGGCAAAGTGTAGAGATTCCTACCCAGAGGATCGGTTCTGACCAGCACTCACCAGCCTGAGAGGCTTGTCAGCTCACTCACCAGGGCTAGTGGGGGCTGGGAGCTGAGACTCTGGCTTCAGAGGTCAGACCCAAGGGAGAGGACTGGGGTTGGCTGCATGAAGACAGCCTGAGGGGGCTGGTGTGCCCCAGCTAGCTGGGAGGGAGTCTAGGAAAAAGTCTGGACCTGCTGAAGAGGCAAGAGACCATTGTTTCAGGGTGCACGTAGAGAGGGGATTCCTTCCCCTCATGCCCACACAAGGCAGAGCACTGCCTAAGCAAGCTCCAGAGACAGGCATGAGCCACAGCTATCATCTCAGACCCCAGAGACTGGCGTGAAACGCTAATGCTAATGCTGCCACCAAGAATCCTGTGTGCAAGCACAGGTCACTATCCACACACACATACCCCTCCCCAGGAGCCTGTGCAGCTCGTCACTGCCAGGGTCCTGTGATCTAGGGACAACATCCCCAGGCAAACCCATGGCGCACCTCAGGGTGTTGCAAAGTCATGTCAGCCTCTGCCACCGCAGGCTCACCCTGCATTCCAATTATGACTACCATACCCCTCCCTGCCAAGGGCCAGAGTGTGCAAGAGCATCCTAATCAGCTGCTGCTTTAATCCTTTAACTGTCTGGGCAGGGAACAGACACCTGAGGGCGACCTACAAGCAGAGGTGGGCCAAAACCAAAGCTGAGCCCTAGGAGCTGTGCGAACAAAGAAGAGAAAGGGAAATCTCTCCCAGCAGCCTCAGGAGCAGCAGATTAAATGCCCACTATCAACTTGATATACCCTGCATCTGTGAAATACCTGAAGAGACAAAAAATCATCCCAAAATTGAGGCGGTAGACTTTGGGAGCAACTGTAGACTTCGGATTTGCTGTCTGTGACTGATTTGTTTCTGATTTTTATGTTTATCTTAGTATAGGTTTTAGCATTTGTTGCCATTGGTGGATTTGTTTATTGGTTTGGTTGCTCTCTTCTTTTTTCTATTTTTTTCATTTTCATAATTTTTATTTTATTTATTATTTACTTTAAAAAAGTTTTTCTTTCTTTTTTTTCTCCCTTTTCTTCTGAGCTGTGTGGCCGATAGGGTCTTGGTGCTCCAGCCTGGTGTCTGGTCTGAGCCTCCAGGGTAGGAGAGCCAAGTTTAGGACACTGGACCACCAGAGACCTCCTGACCCCACATAATATCAATCAGCGAGAGCTCTCCCAGAGACCTCTGTCTCAATGCTAAGACCTAGCTCCACCCAATGGCCAGCAAGCCCTAGTGCTGGACACCCCATGCCAAACAACTAGCAATACAGGAACACAACCCCACCCATTAGCAGAGAGGCTGCGTAAAATCATACTAAGTTCACAGACAGCCCAAAACACACCACCAGACACAGCCTTCCCCCAAGAAAGACAAGATCCAGCCCCACCCACCAGAACACACGCACCAGTCCCCTCCACTGGGAAGCCTAAACAAGCCACTGAACCAACCTCACCCACTGGGGGCAAACACCAAAAACAAAAGCAACTATGAACCTGCAGGCTGCGAAAAGGAGACCCCAAACAAAGTAAGTTAAACAACATTAGAAGACAGAAATATGCGGCAGATGAAGGAGCAAAGTAAAAACCCACCAGAGCAAACAAATTAAGAGGAAAGAGGCAGTCTACCTGAAAAAGATTTCAGAGTAATGATGGTAAAATGATCCAAACTCCTGGAAATAGATGGAGAAAATACAAGAAACGTTTAAAAAGCACCTAGAAGAACTAAAGAGCAAACAAACAATGATGAACACAATAAGTGAAATCAAAAATTCTCTAGAAGGAATCAACAGCAAAATAACTGAGGCAGAAGAAGGGATAGGTGACCTGGAAGATAAAATAGTTGAAATAACTACTGCAGAGCAGAATAAAGAAAAAAGAATGAAAAGAATTGAGGACAGTCTCAGAGACCTCTGGGACAACATTAAATGCACCAACATTCAAATTATAGGGGTCCCAGAAGAAGAAAAGAAAAAGAAAGCCTCTGAGAAAGTATTTGAAGAGATTATAGTCAAAAACTTCCCTAACATGGGAAAGGAAATAGTCAATCAAGTCCAGGAAGCACAGAGTCCCATACAGGATAAATCCAAGGAGAAACACACGAAGGCACATATTAATCAAACTATAAAAAATTAAAGACAGAGAAAAAATATTAAAAGCAGCAAGGGAAAAGCAACAAATAACATACAAGGGAATCCCCATAAGGCTAACAGCTGATCTTTCAGCAGAAACTCTGCGAGCCAGAAATGAGTGGCAGGACATATTTAAAGTGATGAAAGGGAAAAACCTACAACCAAGATTACTCTGCCCAGCAAGGATCTCATTAGGACTTGACAGAGAAAATCAAACCCTTACAGACGAGCAAAACTTAAGAGAATTCAGCACCACCAAACCAGCTCTACAGCAAATGCTAAAGGAACTTCTCTAGGCAGGAAACACAAGAGGAGGAAAAAACCTACAAAAGCAAACCGAAAACAATGAGGAAAATGGTAAGAGGAACATACATATCTATAATTATCTTAAATATAAATGGGTTAAATGCTCCAACTGAAAGACATAGACTGGCAAAATGGATACAAAAACAAGACCCATATATATGCTGTCCTCAAGAGACCCACTTCAGACCTAGGGACACATGCAGACGGAAAGCGAGGGGATGGAAAAAGATATTCCATGCAAATGGAAATCAAAGAAGAGCTGGAGTAGCAATTCTCATATCAGACAAAATAGACTTTAAGATAAAGACTATTACAGAAGACAAAGAAGGACACAATCATCAAGGGACCAATCCAAGAAGATATAACAGTTGTAAATATTTATGCACCCACCATAGGAGCACCTCAGTACATAAGGAAAATGCTAACAGCCATGAAAGGGGAAATTGACAGTAACACAGTAACAGTATGGAATTTTAACAACCGACTTTCACCAATGAACAGATCATGCAAAATGAAAATAAATAAGTAAACACAAGCTTTAAATGACACATTAGACAAGATGGACTTACCTGATATTTTAGGACTCCATTCAAAAACAACAGAATACCCTTTGCTCTCAAGCACTCATGGAACATTCTCCAGGAAAGATCATATCTTGGGTCACAAATCAAACCTTGGTAAATTTAAGAAAGTTGAAATCATATCAAGTATCTTTTCCAGCAACAGTGCTATGAAAGTAGATATCAATTACAGGAAAAAAACTTAAAAATACTAACACATGGAAGCTAAACAAAATGCTACAAAATAACCAAGAGATCACTGAAGGGATCAAAATGGAAATCAAAAAATACCTAAAAGAAATGACAATGAAAACACAATGACCCAAAACCTATGGGATGCAGCAAAAGCAGTTCTAAGAGGGAAGTTTATAGCAATACAATCCTACATCAAGAAACAAGAAACCTCTCAAATAAACAACCTAACCTTACACCTAAAGCAATTAGAGAAAGAAAAACAAAAAAACCCCGAAGTTAGCAGAAGGAAGGAAATCATAAAGATCAGATCAGAAAGAAATGAAAAAGAAATGAAGGAAACAATAGCAAAGATCAATAAAACTAAAAGCTTTGTCTTTGAGAAGATAAACAAAATTGATAAAACATTAGCTAGACTCATCAAGAAAAAAGGGAGAAAACTCACATAAACAGAATTAGAAATGAAAAAGGAGAAGTAACAACTGACACTGCAGAAATACAAAGGATCATGAGAGATTGCTACAGGCAACTCTGTGCCAATAAAATGGACAACCTGGAAGAAATGGACAAATTCGTAGAAAAGCACATCCTCCTGAGACTGAACCAGGAAGAAATAGAACATGTAAGCAGACCAATCACAAGTACTGAAATTGAGACTGTGATTTAAAAAACTTCCAACAAACAGAAGCCCAGGACCAGATGGCTTCACAGGCGAATTTTATCAAACATTTAGAGAAGAGCTAACACCTATCCTTCTCAAACTCTTCCAAAATATGGCAGAGGGAGGAACACTCCCAAATTCATTCTACAAGGCCACCATCACCCTGATACCAAAACCAGAGAAAGATGTCACAAAGGAAGAAAACTACAGGCCAATATCACTGATGAACATAGATGCAAAAATCCTCAACAAAATCCTAGCAAATAGAATCCACGAGCACATTAAAAGGATCATACGCCATGATCAAGTGGGGTTTATCTCAGGAATGCAAGGATTCTTCAATATACTCAAATCAATCAATGTGATACACCATCTTAACAAACTGAAGAATCAAAACCACATGATCATCTCAATAGATGCAGATAAAGCTTTTGACAAAATTCAACACCCATTTATGATAACAACTCCCCAGAAAGTAGGCATAGAGGGAAGCTACCTCAACATAATAAGGGCCATATATGAGAACTCCACAGCCAACATGATTCTCAATGGTGAAAAACTAAAACCATTTCCTCTAAGATCAGGAACAAGACAAGGATGTCCATTCTCACCACTATTATTCAAAATAGTTTCAGAAGGTTTAGCCACAGCAATCAGAGAAGAAAAGGAAATTAAGGGAATCCAAATCAGAGAAGAAGTAAAACTGTCACTGTTTGCAGATGACATGATGCTGAGAATCCTAAAGATGCTATCAGAAAACTACTAGAGCTAATCAATGAATTTGGTAAAGTAGCAGGATTCAAAATTAATGCACAGAAATCTCTTACATTCCTATACACTAATGATGAAAAATCTGAACGAGAAATTCAGTAAACACTCCCATTTACCATTGCAACAAAAAGAATAAAATACCTAGGAATAAACCTACTAAGGAGACAAAAGACCTGTATGCAGAAAGCTATAAGACACTGATGAAAGAATTAAAGACGATACAAACAGATGGAGGGATATACCATGTTCTTGGATTGGAGGAATCGACATTGTGAAAATGACTATACTACCCAAAGTAATCTGCAGATTCAATGCAATCCCTATCAAACTACCAATGGCAATTTTCACAGAACTAGAACAAAAAATTTCACAATTTGTATGGGAACACCAAAGACCCTGAATAGCCAAAGCAATCTTGAAAAAGAAAAATGGAGCTGGAGGAATCAGGATCCCTGACTTCAGACTATACTACAAAGCTACAGTAATCAACACAGTATGGTACTGGCACAAAAATAGAAATATAGATCAATGGAACAGCATAGAAAGACCAGAGTTAAACACATGCACATATGGTCAGCCTGTCTTTGATAAAGGAGGCAAGAATATACAATGGAGACAAGACAGCCTCTTCAATAAGTGGTCCTGGGAAAACTGGACAGCTACGTGTAAAAGAATGAAATTAGAACACTCCCTAACACCATACTGAAAAATAAACTAAAAGTGGATCGAAGACCTAAGTGTAAGGCCAGACACTATAAAACTCTTAGAGGAAAACATGGGCAGAACACTCTATGACATACATCACAGCAAGATCTTTTCAGACCCGCCTCCTAGAGAAATGGAAATAAAAACAAAAATAAACAAATGGGATGTAATGAAACTTCAAAGCTTTTACACAGCAAAGGAAACCATAAATAAGATGGAAGGACAACCCTCAGAATGGGAGAAAATCTGTGCAAACAAAGCACCTTACAAGGGATTAATCTCCAAAATATGCAAGCAGCTCATGCAGCTCAATATCAAAAAAACAGCCCAATCCAAAAATGGGCAGAAGACCTAAATAGACATTTCTCCAAAGAATATATACAGATTGCCAACAAACACATGAAAGGATGCTAAACATCACTAATCATTAGAGAAATGCAAATCAAAAGTACAATGAGATATCACCTCACACCAGCCAAAATGGCCATCATCAAAAAATCTACAAACAGTAAATGCTGGAGAGGGTGTGGAGAAAAGGGAACACTCTTGCACTGTTGGTGGGAATGTAAGTTGATACAGCCACTATGGAGAACTGCATGGAGGTTCCTTACAAAACTAAAAGTAGAGCTACCATATGACACAGCAATCTCAGTACTGGGAATATACCCTGAGAAAACCATAATTCAGAAATAGTTATGCGGCTTCCCTGGTGGCGAAGTGGTTGAGAGTCTGCCTGCCGATGCAGGGGACACAGGTTCATGCCCCGGTCCGGGAGGATCCCACATGCCACGGAGCGGCTGCTCCCGTGAGCCATGGCTGCTGAGCTTGCGCATCCGGAGCCTGTGCTCCGTAACGGGAGAGGCCACAGCAGTGAGAGGCCCGCGTACCGCAAAAAAAAAAAGTTATGTACCACAGTGTTCGTTGCAGCTCTGTTTACAATAGCCAGGATATGGAAGCAACCTATCCCTCCAAAAAGGTATTTCAGCAGGACATTGTTTCAGCAGGTCCTGAAAATTAACTACTTACCTCTTCCCTGCCTTGTCATTCATCTGAGCTCACTGGCTCTTGTCCCGTTCGTAGTTGCCAGTGTACAAAAAATGATCGTCTACTGCACACTTAACTGCTCTCCCACCTCCTGCCAATTCAGGTCGTTCAAGAACGTGGTCTTTTATAGGAAATGAGAAAGGGAGCTGAAAGAATTCAATACCCAAAGAATGTACTGCACCCTGTCTTCATGTTCGCAATTAGTGGACCCAGTTTTTAGTAAACACAGGGGTGTTTTAAAAAAATTAAACAATGAAGCACTACATGATGTGTACACAGCAGCTGTAAAACATGTTTCATTTTCAGAACCGTTAAAATTCCAAAGGAATCACATGGGTCTTAGCCTTGAGAAACTATGGCACATGTACCATCTTATTCTACACTTGCTTATAGATTCAGTGAACTGTTCTCTGTCTCCTGTCAATGTGTCTTGTCTCCCAAATTAAGTGGTTCATCCATTGGAGGGAAGGACTTCTTATTTCTTCTTATTTTTTAATCCTCCCTTCAGATCAACCCTCACTCTTCCCTCCTGTCTTGGTTTTGAGCACAAAACTAGGCACACAGTAGGTTCTCAGCAAATCCTTGGAGAAGTGGATTGAGTAAATCCATACACCTTGAATCATCTGTCTCCTGCTGGGCCAAGACCAGTATGAAATCGAATTCCCTGCAGACAGAGGTCACTGGCTTAAATCTGTTCTCTTTTATTTTTAATATTGTTGACTCTAATTTATTTTCTGCACTTTGCCTTACTTTGGCTTTTTGTTCATATTAGTCCTCCTCCAGTCAGGTAACAACCAAGAAAGGCCCTTCAGAGAGGACTGTGAATGAGCTGCCGCAATCACTATATCCTTTCTTGGCCTTTAGGTGCCCTTCCAGCCCCAAGATGGCAGGGTCCTGCAGGTGTATTATCAGGGACCTCCTAAGGTTTCCTTTCTGGCCGGTATTGTAACATTTTGCTTTCCACTCAAATGCCATTAATGGAGAACATGTTCCTTAGAAATGGAAAATATCTTCGTTAAAATCAATACGTATAGAAAAATACAGTACTCTTCACAAAGAAGGAAATTAAGCATATTTGCAACCTGAGGAATAAGTGACTTGTTGAAATCACCTCCTTCCAAAGGATCAGCCATTTCTTAAAAGCTCTAGAGGGTAATTAATATTGTGTTCTTGACAAAGTGCTGAGTAGTAATGGCTTACAGATCCATATTATTCAGCAATGTCTTTCAGAGGCTCTGTCCAACGAAAACATTCCCAGTGCCAGTGTAGCTGCTGGGTCCACTAATTGCGAACATGAAGACAGGGTGCAGTACATTCTTTGGGTATTGAATTCTTTCAGCTCCCTTTCTCATTTCCTATAAAAGACCACGTTCTTGAACGACCTGAATTGGCAGGAGGTGGGAGAGCAGTTAAGTGTGCAGTAGACGATCATTTTTTGTACACTGGCAACTACGAACGGGACAAGAGCCAGTGAGCTCAGATGAATGACAAGGCAGGGAAGAGGTAAGTAGTTAATTTTCAGGACCTGCTGAAACAATGTCCTGCTGAAATACCTTTTTGAAGATCTTAATTTTCAATAAGTGTGGGTGACAATGACTGCAGGCTAGAGGAGGTGAATAAATAGGGATAAAGATGGATGTTTGAACATTTTCTTAAAGACAAATACCGTATGCTAACACATATATATGGAATCTAAGAAAAAAAATGTCATGAAGAACCTAGGGGTAAGACAGGAATAAAGATACAGATCTACTAGAGAATGGACTTGAGGATATGGGGAAGGGGAAGGGTAAGCTGGGACAAAGTGAGAGAGTGGCATGGACATATATACACTACCAGATGTAAAATAGATAGCTAGTGGGAAGCAGCCGCATAGCACAGGGAGATCAGCTCGGTGCTTTGTGACCACCTAGAGGGGTGGGATAGGGAGGGTGGGAGGGAGGGAGACGCAAGAGGGAGGGGATATGGGAACATATGTATATGTATAACTGATTCACTTTGTTATAAAGCAGAAACTAACACACCATTGTAAAGCAATTATACTCCAATAAAGATGTAAAAAAAAAAAGATGGATGTTTGAAAAGAAAAACTGCCTGGAGAAATAGAGAAGGAACACTTAGGGGGTTTATCTTTTACTTGGGTTAATTGCAGCCTGTGCTTGAAAGTGCTTTGTTTCCTAGAGGGACAACATAGCAATGGCTTTACAAGCAGAGACCCGGGAGTTGGGCTGGTTCTACCACTTACTAGCTGGGTTACATGAGTGAGTCTGTGTCTCAGCTTCTTTATCTGTAAAATGGGATAGTAAAAGTACCTATCTCATGAGGTTGTGTGAAAATTAAATGAGTTGATATATGTGAAGTATTAAGAACAGGGCTGGATGCACAGTATTACGTAAGTAATTTTGAATATGTGTTTTGGTTTAGGATGATTTTTTGAGTCTAATCTCCTTCTGCTACGGCTGCCCATCTTCTGCTTTAAGCTTGGCAGGCAGTCCCTACTCTGTTCTCTTACTTGATTTCTTGTTTTTTAAACGTAAACATACTGAAAGCCTCTATCTATGTGTACTTGACAGAGAGTAATGAGATGAGACAAAAGCTTCCTTAGAGCAAAAATATATACCACAGACCACAAGTTTGTAGGTGCAGTAAGTCAGATTGGCTTGAGCTGAATCATGTGTCCATTTAGAAAATCTCAGATCATTATGGCCCATGACAGAAGGGGCACATTTCCATCCATGGGTTAGGTTTACATCTAAGAATATGTGTCTTCCAGTAACATGCTTGGGGACCCTGTTAGGTTTATTAAGACTTTCATATCACTAGGGAAAGGAAAAATAGAGAAGTTAAAGCAAGAGAGGAGTGAACAATGGGACAGCAAAGTGTGTTAGTAGATTTTGGGTAAGTTTCTTCCTTGGCAATAAGGTTCCTCATTCTACTTAACTTGCTTCATGTGTTGCTTTTTCTTGACCTCTAGAGGCACAAAAGCTAAGCAGTCTGACCCTGAATTCAAAGTCTTCTGTTGTTTTCATTTTTTGCAGAATTAACCTCATATTTATATCGCTGACATCCTCCTTTCAGAAGGCTTGTTTGTTTTTTAAAGAAATATGCATTGAGTTCCTGCTACACGTCTGCTAATTTTTCTGTTGAGCATTGTAACAACCTGTAAGGCACTGGTATTTGCTTTATAGGGGAACTGAGTTTAAGTGAGGTTTGGATGTATCCAAGGTCATGTAGTACTTTGTGTAAATTTTTTTTTTTTTTTTTTTTTTTTTTGCGGCTCCGGACGCGCAGACTCAGCGTCCATGGCTCACGGGCCCAGCCGCTCCGCGGCATGTGGGATCTTCCCGGACCAGGGCACGAACCCGTGTCCCCTGCATCGGCAGGCGGACTCTCAACCACTGCGCCACCAGGGAAGCCCCATGTAGTACTTTGTAGTAGTGGCATTTCCCAAAATGGTAATAGCTTTATTGCTATTATTTTTTATGGTAGGAAAAATGCATACACAATGTTGAAATAAATGAGAATATACAGAAAGGCCTAACAAAATGAGAAAAAAAAACCTGCTATCAACATTTTGGTATATAGCCTTCCAAGACTGTTTCCCTTTATCTACATATCTATTTCTTTTTTTTTTCTTTTCTATTATGGTTTATTATAAAATATTGAACATAGTTTCCTGTGCTATACAGTAGGACCTTGTTGTTTGTCTATTTTATATATAGTAGCTTGTATCTGCTAATCCCAAACTCCTGATTTATTCCTCCCTGCCCCTTTCCCCTTTGGTAACCATGAGTTTGTTTGCTTTGTCTGTGAGTCTATTTCTGTTGTATAAATAAGTTCATTTGTATCATATTTTAGATTCCACATATATAATTGTACATATCTATTCCTTTATCACTTCATTTGTATTTGGGGAATTGCCAAGATATCAGTTCATATCTAATCAGGGCTGATCTGACTGACACAAGTATTGCAAAAAGGTTCACCTGTTTGTCAATAGGCCATTTCTGCTTGTGCGTCTATCTTGCATGCTAAGCAAAAGATTTATCAGGAGAGTTGGAATTGTTCTAAAAGGCCAGACACCACTTCACCTTGAATGCCATGAGTTCCTCTCACTCTGGGTGGACTCTGCTTCTCTTCCACACTTCCTCTCATACCCTACTCTCCCAAGGCCTCTGAAAGGCACCCTGAATCTCTGACATCATAGCAGACCAGGAGGAAAGAAGAGGTTCCACATTAGGTATAAGGCATGAAATCTTTGGTGGCCAGAACGTCAATTTTCATCATCTTCAAGGTCTGTGCTTTCCAAACCCCTGCACTGCAACTGTGACATAAGTGGAAAACGTTTCTATGGAGCTCTGGTGTAAAAAGGTGAGACTTGTAGCTCCCAGAGGCGATCAGCGCTGGGACCTTGAGACTGAGTGGGTCAATATATCATCAATGCATAGACACATCTGTAGCTTGCAGCACACCAGAGTGCTGGGGCAGACTGATTAGGAAGCACTGCTAGTTAACAGCCTTCTCTCCACCTCTCCTCACATAGTTCTCCTGATTATATCTCTTTCAAACTCTCCTGGTTCTAACTTCCTCATGCCTTCTGGCAGATGTTCTATCAGATAAGAATTGGCCTACAGACTATTAGTTTGCTGGTGACAGTGTTTTGGCTCCAAGAAAGAAGAGTGGGTGGGTAACAGGTAAATACATCAGGTACTCTAGGAAAGTATCTGATCCAAAAAAAAATTTTTTTAAGTCTATTGGTTTTCTGATGTTTCACTTTCAGCAACAAGTGATGATGGAGGATTATAGAGGATATGAAATGCTATCTAGTATGGTAAAGAGCATGGTGCTCCAATCATTTCAAGCTGGGTTCCGATCCCAGCTCTGCCACTTACTGTCTGTGTGACCTCGGGCAAGTTACTTGGCCTGTCTTCTCATCTCTGAAATGAAGACAACAAAAGCAGTATGGTTGTATGATTTCTGAAGTGTAGAGGGATGAGCAGCCTGCTTTTTTTTTTTTTCTTTCTAAGTATAGATCTCAGCCTGCTCTTGAGAGCTTGTGGGGAAGCGGGGGGCTTGTGGTAGAGCCAGATTTCAGTTAAGGAAACAAGTGTTATGTGAAGAAGTTGGGCATGTTGGAGAGTTTGCTTATCTTGAAATGCTGATTCCAGAGAGCACAGGTGGAAAAGGTTGGAAGGAGGATATAGGGAAAGGAAGTGCAGAGCAGTCCTAGAAGTGAAAGGGGATTGGGACTAAATGAAGGCGTTTAGACATTTTGATCCTTTCTGTATTGTACTTTTATTAGAAGTGGTTGGGTGCATGTCTTTTCTCCCTCACTAAAATCATAGGGGGATAACTCCTCTTTGTAATCCCGTAGTCCATGCAGTAAGTATTCAATAAAGACTTGAGTGATAAGAATACTCTTTTATCTGATGGTAATCTAATGTTTTAGTCATCCTGAAGTTACAACCTTGTGAAAGGAAAACATTAAAATATTTAAATAGATTCTACCCAAGGATTTCCCTTATTCCTGTTTCTCAATATCACTGTGCTCACGCAAAGCTCTCCCAGAGCATTGGTCAGGATTGATTTCCCCCTTCCCACTACCATGCCATTCCAGCCTTTCTATGGTTGTGATCTATACTTAATTCGAGATTCCAGCAGCTGGGGCCTGGAGTGGAAGACAGGCTCAGCAGTCCAGTATTCCCAGAGTCTCCAGGGAAGCCTCACTCATGGCTGAATATGCCCCTGGCCATGCACTAGACCTCTGATGTAGGTTGTGCATTCTGACTAATAGCTGCACACGAATAGCTTCCACTTGGTAAAGACCATTTAGCCTCTTATTTCTCTACCTGTTGATTCAATCTAGATCACTTTCCATAAAGGGCCAGCTAGTAAATCTTTTAGGCTTTGTGGGCCTGTTGCAACTAATCAACTCTCTCTTTGTAGTGCAAAAGCAGCCACAGACCATACTTAAACAAGTGGAAGTAGCTAAGTGTTCCAATAAAACTTTATTGACAAAAACAGGTAGCAGATTTGGCCCACAGGGCTGTAGTTTGCAACATCTAGAGCGTTCCATGTGTTTGACACACTTTGATTTAGTAACCCTAACACGGCTACTTGATCATACCAGTTTGCCATGCTTAATAGAGTTGGAGACAGGGAAGTCATTCAGTGTGTCAGCCTGAATGCCTGACCATAATGCCTTTTTACCCCTGAGCACGCTTCTGCCACTGTGGTCATCATGGAGTCCTACTGAGTTCCTGGTGGCTTCTTCTCCTTGCTGAATTTTCAGAAACTCTGATTAGTGACTTTGAAGTTTCTGGGAGAATGGCCATCAAATTCCTTTTTGTCTACCTAATCTCTACTTGGCACCTGAGGTTGTTTTCTTTCTTTTCCTTCATGCTTTTCCATGATCTGAAAGATGTCCTTCTCCTTGCAACATCCTTTTCTGATTTTGCTGTTTAGCCAAACTCCGCTTGACTGTACCATGCAGTGCGGGCTAACCAGGATTCGTAGTCAGTAAAAGAGAGGCCCGAGGGAGCAGCTTTCCGAAACTTAATGAGCTTGGCCTAGGCTTGGCCTCTTGATTAGATCTTCTCACATTGTACCAAAAAGCCATCTGTTAAATGAAATGTGGAATCCTAGATTGGACCCTGAAACAGTAAAAGGACATTAGTGGAAAAACTGATGAAATCCAATAGTTTAGTTAATAGGAATATATCAATATTAATTTCTTACTTTCGACAAATGTATTATAGTTACACAAGATGTTGACATCAGGGTAAACTGAGTGAACAGTATAAAATAGACAACTGACGGGAACATACTGTATAGCACAGGGAACTCTGCCTAATGCACTGTGCTAACCTAAATGGAAGAGAAGTCCAAAAGGGAGGAGATATCTGTATGTGTATGGCTGACTCATTTTGTTGTGTAGTGGAGGCTAACATAGCATTGTAAAGCAACCCTACTCCAATAAAAATTAATTAAAAAATAAGAGTATATGAGAGCTCACTTTATTATCTCTGCAACTTTTCTGTGAATCTAAAATTATTACAGGGCTTCCCTGGTGGCGCACTGGTTGAGAGTCCGCCTGCCGACGCAGGGGACGCGGGTTCGTGCCCCAGACTGGGAAGATCCCACATGCCGCGGAGCGGCTGGGCCCCATGAGCCATGGCCCCTGAGCCTGCGCGTCCGGAGCCTGGGATCCACAACGAAAGAGGCCACAACAGTGAGAGGCCCGCGTACCACACACACACAAAAAATATATATATATATTACAAAAGACATAGTTTATTTTTTTAAAAAACTGCCTGCTTAATTGATTTCTTACCCTCACCCCTCTTACTTCATTACTAGGTATTATGACAATCTCATCCGTGACAGCAGGTGCAAAGTGCAACTCCCCAAACCCAATCCCCACATTGATTCCCTGGGGTAACATAACATACACCAAGGACACTTCTGGAGTAGTTGGGAATGCGCTTCAGTCATATTTCTCCCCTCTGGCTATGTACTTCTTTGAAAATAGATCCTTAATACACAGAGCAAAGAGAGTGTGAAGAGTCTCTTGAATTGTCAATAGAAAAAAGAATCCTTTTGGGTTCTTGGTCTAGAGGACATAAGCTATAACAGTTGGCAAAGAAAAAAGTGGTTGGTTGGATTGATTCCCTCCTTAGGGAACAGATTCCCAATATTCAGTGTTTTCTAAATTCTTTTTCAAGGATTGCCTATCCAGTGTGCTGGTGGAAGAGGGGGCCAGATAGAGTGACTTGAGAGGAGGTTAAAAAGGTCCCCAGTTTCTGTTGCCCCCTAATTAATGTGGCCCGGAGTTCTTCACTCCTATGAGCTAGGCCTAGGGCTTTAAAATGTTCCCTATTAAAATGCAGATGTTGCCTAGGAGGGGTATGAGGACCTGCAGGGGAGCTGTGGTGTGTAGTTATGTTTCTGCTTCATATGTTTTGGTCAAAACTATTTTAAGTACTCACATGTACAGTAACGTAAAAATAGCTAAGGAAAAATGAATAGTTTTGTGGTTGGGCCCTTTTATATGCAAAAATGCTTGATTTAGCTATTTTCTTCCCTGGGTTAAATGTGGGTCCAGTTCACCATCTACATATCAGGTAGGGCAAGCAAAGGATTGATGCCCTAGGAACAGGAAAATTAGATTGATTCAGAAGATCTAAGACATGGAGATTGAGGCCCAAAGAGTGAGCTATGGCAAAAAGGAACAGGCAAGTATCACTCATTCATTAGTTGTTAATTAAACACATTTTTTGGAGTGCTCAACTATGAACCAGGTACTATTCTAGGTACTGAGGGAACAAACAGACACAGTTCACTGTCTTCTTAGGGCTTGTAAACAAATATATAATATGTTAAGAGGTAGTAAGTGCTATGAAATTTAAAAAAATCAGGATAAGGGAATAGTGATGATGGGAGGTCAGGGTACTGTCCCAGAACTAGGTGAGCATGATATAGAGGCTGAAAAATCTAGTGTAGCAGCAAGCCAGCACTAGTGAACAAGAGATGCTAAAGACAAATGCTAATGCTTGGGCAGAACTGTTTGTTCTCTACTTTGGTTTTTCCTTTGTTGGAGGTGGCAGACTTCGGTCCACAGGTATTGATCAGAATCCTAAAGGAGTCTAAAGAACAGGGGCATATCTTGCCTCTGATTGAGGGTGGGGTAGAGTTTTATATATCATCATTAAAATGTCTTGACATTTGGAAACATTCCTTTATATGCCAACTGTGGCTTGCACTTATGCTATCTTGCATGCCACACCCACTTTCCACTTTCCTCTTTCCTGATAGCCTACAGCTTGGATTAAAGGGGTGGGTTGGAGTAAAATGAGAAAGGGAAGAAATTCCAAAGAAAGGTGAAAAATCTTAAAATTGGCATTAAAATCTTGGCCTTGGAGGCTTAACATCTGAACAGTTCTTAAAAGCCAAAAAATATGACAATGTACTTTGACAATGCCAAAGTACAATAACGCAGTACTTGACGTAAAATCTGTGCTTAGTAGATATTTGAATGTATGAATGAATGAATTGAACAAATGCCATAACAGAAGGAAAAACTGGAAGCAAAAGGATAAAAAATGGCTTCTTGTGATGCGAGATAGATAGACGTTTTCTCCAAACATAAGTTCTTCTGTGGATTTGCATCTTTTGAAATAGGGCCATTCATAAGCAGTTAATGAAACCTCTTTTTTTTCCTTTAAAAACCACTCCATGCTAATTAAATGAGGTCAGTTCATTTCTCTTATTTAGAGAACTAGTTAATGTACCTTATGGACTTATAGCTCAGAGCACTGTGATCTCATTGTATCCACATAATTTCAGGACCTTTATATTTATGGACCTAAGAGCAATCTCTTAATCACCTCATTCTCTTTAAAGATAGAAGGAAGATCCCCCCTGCCTGCCAGTATTTCACTTATCCTATTCAGATGCCTCAGAATATGATGTTAAATCTGTAGTTGTTATCTTTCTCTCTTTCTTTATTTAATAGATGGTTGCTTAAATTATAATCTTAGCCATAGTACTTGAACTGCTCATTTACTTAAAAATGCTATCATTTTAAAATTTAATCGGAAAAATGTATTCTGTTCAAATTGCAGAACAAACATAATTGAACAGGAGAAGTATTTTCTCTCTCTTAACTCCCACATATCAAGAAAATACAAAGATTTGAATCTAAACTCTTCAAAATGGAATTTCTAATGCCCTCACTCCCACTTTCTCCTGAGAGAAGAGAACAAATCAATTCTAGTTCATGTTTTCCTTCCCGGCCAAGGCAGAAAGTATTCATCATTCTCTGGGCAGAAGGTCATGTAGTTTCCTTGAGTCATGCTTTGCTTTCACATTCAGCTATTTGATAAAAGTTTCCCTGGAGACTTTTTGGATGAAGAGATCACCTCTCCAGAATGAACGTGTTCATCTTTTTTTTTATTGCAACACAATAATTCATTTGAGATCTTGGTGGGAGAAATGGCTTATAGACTATAGCCAGGGACTGCGAGACTGGTTTGTGACCAGGTAAGCTGGCCAAGCCATCCCTTCTTTCGCTTCAGGAGCTCCAGCAAAACTACCTAGATGTTAACTATCTTCTTTTCGATTAAGAGCCTGCAAATAATCACCCAGGAATCCCAAGCTCATTACCCAAGTGCTTTCTTAACTGTGCTGAAAACCTGGACAGGCTCTAATTTCATAGGCTAATGGTTATAGAATCCTAGAACTAGAAGGAATCTTAGAGATTATGAAGTCCAACCATACCATCCTTAGAAAGGGAAAACTGAGGCTCAGAGCAGGGAAGTCGCACAGTTATACAACAGTCAGTGGTAGAGCTAGGATTATAAGGCAATTTTTCTTGATTCCCAATCTAGTGCACTTTAAACTATCCTCTCATCAGTTCAGCACTGTAAACGTCGTCTGCATGGTTATGCTCCCGGTAGGCTGCTTTCTCTGTAGTGCATTCGACAGCCACTGTATCCCAATGGTGATGTTAGGAGAAGGGACGTGCCCCTGCCTTTTCTTCACCTTTGCCCAAATTTTCGTCACCTTCCCTCCTGCATCAGCTATTTTGTTGAACACATATTTTTCTCAGTAGATAGACTGCTCAGATTGATAAGTAAACAGAGAGAGAGATAATCTCATTCAGGCTCCTTTGTTACGTGCTGTCATAGAATTGTGTTCTTTTTATCACAGTACTTATTTACCTCTGTGTGCATAGTTTCAGACTGAGGTTTGAGAGGAAGATAGCATGGTGGTTAATCGCATACATACTCTTAAGCCAAACTGCTTGGGTTCAAAACTTGGCTCTCCCCATTTGTGGACTGTTTGACTTTGGGCAAGATGCTTAATGTCTTCATGCTTTAGTATCCTCATCTTTAAAACAGGGATAACAGTAGTACCCACCTCAGTGTCAATAAAGGTTCAATCAGAGAAGCGGAACCACTAGAGGTGACAGAGAATAAGGAATTTTATTATAAGGGTTAGACATGTAATTGTGGGATCTAATTAGTTTCCATAAGACTCATTTCAGCATTTACTGTTGAGCCTGAAGTCAGCAGGGGAAGTGGGAGAACAAATTGGAACCTAAGAGGACATAATCAGTCCTGCAAGGACAGTCTAGAACCTGTGCCTCTCTTGTACTGCCTCCAGCCTTGGTGATGTGGAGCTGCGCATGTACCTGGTCCAGAATTCAGAGGAGCTGAAGGAGGATATCCTGCAGGAGCTTGGGGAGCTGCAGGTCTGCTTCCTGTTCCATGCCAATGAGATGGGCCCCACAGTGCCATTCAGAGTGTTAAAAATGTCTGCTCCTTCACTTTCACCTTTCAAAATTTACGTGCAAATTCCTCTTATGGCCAACCCTAAATTGGAACCATACAGGAAAGTAATTCTGGGAAGCATAGCTCTAGATTATAACTAATTCGACATAATGTAAAGCCACCAGACAGTGCCCGGCATATTATAAACACTTACTAGATATTAGCTGTTATACTTGCTAGTGTGGTTCTTTGATGAGTGTTTTTCTCTTCTACGAGATTGCAAGTGCCATGGGAGGAGA